>NW_024721079.1:11344358-11403262 GCF_018991925.1 Homarus americanus | reverse complement strand
TCCCATCATTATATACTTGAAAGTAACTGTTGCTTGGGATAGAAAATAATAACAAACACAAAGATAATTTATTAAAGACGAAAATAAAACCTAAAAACATTGTTAATACGCCTACAATCATCTCACTGCTCGATGGTTTATGCGCTGGTGCCAAATCACCTTTATTTTCTTCAGTATTTTGTTTATTTACCAAATGTTTTAATCGTTTTCTTTATTAAAAATTAATGTTCATGTATAATAACACAATACTTCTTGAGTCGTCTGTATACATCTGTCATTTCTTTTGGTGTAAAATAATAAACAATTTGTTACTCATCCAGCGACTGCTAGTGGTTACTAAATGGGGTGTGTCCATATAAATATGTAAGATAAGGAATAATCAAATTTATTTTTTGTTAAGCTTTGTTTCAATAACACTGGACCATCTTTCACTAATTATTTTGTCATATATTAATAACTTTGAGTGACCTGTGTCTATAAATATACTGTATATGGTCATTTAGTGCACAGTATACATGGAGCTTTCTACATTTGTGTTAGGTCACTGTCCACGTGGTTGTTTTGTGGGGTGAAAATTATAAATATTAAGTGATATTCCAGTGCTTTGAAGGCCTTAAGAATATAAGAGGGAAGTGATGGTAACACTGTTTCTGTGTATTATTAAACCCTGAATATTTAGGTTAATTAATACCTGCTCACACTTTATGTTGTTTATCTCATTTAATTGTTTTTATATTACAGGAGGACCTGGCTCCTGCTGGGGTTTGTACTGACTCACTTAAATCTCAACTTATTTACTTGTGGATCAAGCTTTATTTTATCTCATGGTTGAGGACAAGACTTTGGTAAGTTTGTGAAGTTTGTTGTAAAATTTGCTTCATGTTACTAAATCTCAAGAGGTTATTTCCTCCTGTGAATATTGATGTGGTAGATTTTTCTTGCTTATGTCAGAGATGTTTTTATATTGAGTCAACTAACTTCCTCTAGAGAGGATGTACTTTATCATCCAAAGTTTCAGTGCCAGGAGAGTTGTTCCTCACTTATGAGGACATCTTTTGGTTAGGGGGAGGGATGAGCTCAGGTGTCTGGAAAGAAAGTCACAATTGGGGTTAGAAAAAGTCAGGGGATATGAACACATCTTTTAAATAGCATAAATAATGTTAAGGTTTGTGATTTTTTTTCCTACATTCTGGGATGAAACACATCATGGAGAACCAGATCATTGTGTTCAGTCAGCAAAGGTTTATTGATTCATCCAAGTACTGTACCCAGGTCCACACTGACACTTCCCTGGTCTAAACTCCAGATAATTAATGAACATTTACAAGGTGAAAACAGCACTTTGATGTATGTGGGTGATGTGTAATGGTATTTCAACTGGTTTGTTTGTTTTAATACAAAAAATACAAATTTGTTGAGGAAGTGAGTTTCAAATATATACGTGGAACAGTTGACAGCTGTTTTGATATCACACTAATTGTTTTAATTAAGTTCTGAAACTTTTAAGTGGCAGGTCTTGATGTAAACACTTCTTGGCATTTTCTGTTTTATTGCTGAGAGCAGGTATATACACAGATATAATCTGAGAGAATATATTGTGAATTATCTCCAGGGAAGTGTTGTGAATATCACTTTGAGATGACATTTCTGTTAAGTGTAAACTTTCCTGTCTAGTGGTATGGAGAGAACTGCCCCTCTCTGGGGTATGACAGAGTGGTAGCGAGCGAGCAGTGTTTATACTGAATCGGCCGATCCTGGCATGAGCCTTACGACAGATACAACCTTAGTGATCTAGTCATAAACAATATGGTGAATCACTTGTAGAATAATTTGATGAATAACTTGGAGTTAGGGGTATATTTATATACAGCAAAGGTGCTGTTACAATCTAGTAAACCAACCAAGCCTGTCTTAACCTATTGTGAAGACTGTGTATTGTAATACTGTACTGTATTACCTTTTTTGCAGATATTAGTTATTAATAAGGACTGAGTCACATAGGTAATGCAGTTAATATTATTCTTTATAAGTAAGAACTCTTTATTTGCTTCATTGTACAGAAATTTATAACAATATGATGTTGTGACTTCACTCTCCCTTCACTTGCTGAACAGTTTTGTGGGATTCATTGTTCTTTGTGGATAGTAATTTTTTCCTCCCAAAGTCTTGAGTAGGTGGGCACTTCCTTGACACTTGGAATGACACAAGGTTGCTCCTGCAAGATGCACACTATAAAATTGTTTCCACATTCTGATGAAAAGGTGAAGCAGCTGAGAGGATACAGGGTTTACCTTCAGTCATAAGGGTTGGTCGTTAGTACCAGAACATCCCCAGTCATTCCAGCAGCTAGTGAGTACTGTACTGACTCTAGTTGTGGAAGTAACGCCAGCCAAGTTGTCTCCTTGGGTAAGTATCTATCAGTAAGTCTTCCATCAACTAGGGAATTATAAAAACTTCAACATTGTTATACTTTTCACTTTATTTCAGACATGAAGGTGTGAGTGGACAGAGATAGGAAAGAAATATTATGGTAGCATCAGAAGGCCATCCCACACAAACATCTCCCACCACAACCAAGAATTAAAGCTCTATAAAACAAGAGGCAGAACAATTCTTCACAACTGTACAATAAGTTAGTATGATGAGTGTTGCAATGTTTCTACCTAAACAATTACCTTGTGACTCTTGTGCTTGTGTACACTGCTGATAAAGTTCCAATATATAAATGTGAAAGTGTTTGTCTGCTGTGCTTGTATACTAATGAGACAAAGTTCACTTGTGGTAAGTATTTCTCATACAATAGTGAGCTCAAGAACCACATACATATGCAGAAGAGTGGATAACTTTTTTATACAGTACAAAAGTTACCCAAAAGTGTGTATTTTGAAGGAAATATTTTTTTGAATGGTGTGTTGTAAAGTGTGTAAAAGATGGCCCAGTTTATGGATCAAATAGCTGGACATGGTGGCCAAAATAATTATGAGTGTGTACAGTGTGGTGAATTATTTTTCAGTAATGATTCTATGAAGATGCATACCTGTATGGCTGAACACTTTGATGAGATAAATATTAAGTATGAAGAAGTTGATGAAAGCTTTAACAGTAACTATGGTGTGACACAACATGTGACTAGTGATGAGAAAAATATTAAGTGTGAAGAGTTTGATGAAAGTTTAACAGTAACTATGAAGTGACGCAACATGTGACTGTTGATGAGAAAACTCGTAAATGTCTAGAAAGTGGTAAAGGTTATAACAAAAAGGAACATCTACAGGAACAAATAGTTCCACACACTGCTGAGAAGAATTTTAAATGTGAAGAGTGTGGTAAATGTTATTCCACAAAGAGCCATATGGTTGTACACACTGGTGAGAAGAATATTAAGTATGAAGGGTGTGGTAAATGTTATTCCACAAAGAGCCATCTGAAGAGACATATGGTTGTACACACTGGTGAGAAGAATTTTAAGTGTGAAGAGTGCGGTAAAAGTTATTACCGAAAGAGCTTTCTGAAGAGACATATGTCTGTACACACTGGTGAGAAGAATCTTACATGAAAGTTGTAGGGATAGATCTTACAGAAAAATGATCTGGAGAACTGTGTGGTCTTGCATGTTGGTAGGAATTATTTCAAGTGTAAATAATGGATTATTTCTTTCCAAAAGAAGACCAATTGGAAATAATCATCTGAGTGTGAACCCAAACATAACGTACCCCACAAATGGTGACCCCGGAGTGACCATTTGTTGGGTTCATACTCAGGATGGGATTTTTGAAAGGAAACTCACAATATACTCTCTGTATACATATTGTATTGGATGTACAGTGCAGCTTGGTGCTGGGAAGTGGCAGCGTGGTTACAAGCGTGATGTAGAGAGAACTGGTTGGTGAGGATGCTCAGAGGAGAACCAGGTTGTGGGTCGCCATGCTCGCCGGCGGGAGCAAGGGCCGCCAGGCAGGAGCGGAGGAGGTGGTGTTACTTGAAGACTGGCTGTAGGTAGTTAAAAGCCAAGCAGGTGATTCTATTCAACATGATCAAACAGACAAGACCTCCTCTCAACAAGCTCCTCACCACACAGCAACTCCCTAGCACTGCATTTATCAATATATATATATATATATATATATATATATATATATATATATATATATATATATATATATATATATATATATATATATATATATATATATATATATATATATATTGTTACGACAGTGTCACATTTTTCTATTTTTTTTTTATATAACATGCATCCATGTTGTTCCATATTATTCCTGTAATGTGTTAAATTTACTGTTATATATTCTAGTCACCTTACCCTGTGCTGTTAAGGTTTTAACTGTCATTATTTGTTCAAGACCATCTTATTTCTTTATTTAGTATTGTAACAAGCATTCCTTGTTTCTCTAACGACCATCTGCATCATTAAACGACCCATGTTTCACCTGCATGGTGGGAGCCGACCTTATTTATAGGACCCACCAGCAGACGGAGTTTAGTCCAGTCCTCTTTGTCATTCAGTTCACGTTCTTTTGAGTGACACTCGTCACCTGTTACTTATACTTATTTTATTTGTGTTGTTCCTGTCGCCACCAATGTGGTATATCTATGTGAGTACCTATTTATGTCTCTTATGCGTCCATCAGTGCTTGCTTAGTTACATTTAAGTGATTCAGTATTGTTTCACTTTAGTTAATTTCAGTGTTAGTTATTTTATATGTTTATACAGTGTTAACGTAATCCAATGCTTTATTTTTATTCTTTTGATGTTTCGATGTTTAGTATCATTTGTGTCTTAAAAGTTTCGATAGTGAATCAATTTGTTGTGACAGCCTACGAGGCTTTTTATTGTGTTAATATTCAATTTAATTAAATTCTTAAAGGTTTACTTTATTTATTTTTATTCCCTTTTAATTTACTTCACTTATTTTTTGTTTGGTTATGCCTAGAACCTGGATATTAAAGTAAATTAAGAGACGGCGTAACAGTTTTGGCGACTGTATGATATGGACACGAAGTAGTACCTTAAGCTGTGTATTATTATATTACTCTTATATTACTCTTATTAATTATGTATAGTAAAGTATTACAGAACATGTATTAATTCTATGTAATATTCCCATTTATTATGCACCATGTTATGTACAGTATATAAATTATCATATTTATACTTTATGTATTCAGCTTGTGAATGCTGGCATCTGTACATGCAGCGTGCAGTAATACATAGAGAGAGTGACGACAGCCAGTCCTTGTGGTGTGGACGTGAGCTTCTGGGTCCCCTGTATATATATCTCCCGTACGAGAATAGAACCTACTTTTAAGATAACAAGTGTTTATATATACCTTCAGTAGCATAGAACATTTTGGAGGTATCAAGACGAACGTCAGATGGCGCAGTGATTATTTCTCAGTGAGATAAAGTGGACCAAGCCTTCCCGTCCAGACTCTGTTAATGGCGTCTCATCTTCAGCTTCATGATCTACAGCAAGACTACTACAAGCCTCTAGACTTACAGTGTTGTGAAGTGCTATGCTGTGTAAAGTGCTGTGCTGTGAAGTGAAGTGTTTTGTGAAGTGCTGTGTTGTGTATTTTAATCATAATTGTCTGTGAAAATTGCGGTCAGATGACTAAGGGAGCGGCCCGACAGTACGTGCTCTCCCGTCTCTGGTCTGAGGGTAACTAATCGACCAGCGCTCAACGCGGCCCAGTTGCTCCTACGTCTGGCAGCGCGCCAAGTCTCTCCCGGCAACCAGCAAGACACACACACACACACGCATTCACCTTATATTAAATTCTTGTGACTTACTGTAGACTTCTGTAATTCTGTGCATAGATTACGAGGGGCTGACCCGCTCTTTTGCACAGATAGAGTACAGAAGCAGTCGGCATGTCTCACAGGGATCAAAACGATACCCTGGACGATGGGGTTATGAGTTTTAGTGTGGGAGACCTCTCCCCACCCACACTCAGGCCCCAAGCTCCCCACACTGACAACGCCCAGTCACCCACAGAATCTCCTCGTTCGTCGGGAGCAAGCTCTCCTGCGATGCATGCGTCCACAGATCTCCTTCAACTGATTAAGTGGATGGAAACTTCTCGACGCCAGGACGATATTGCAAGGAGAGAAGAGGAAGAAAGTCGGTACAGAAGGTCTGAAAAACGGCGCCATGAAGAGGAACAACGACGGAGAGAACTCGAAGACATACGTAGAAGTGAGGATGATCTGAGAAGAAGAGAGGATCAAGCCAGATTTGAAGTCTTGATTTCTCTGTTAGCCTCCCCACAACGATCTACCGTACAAGATTCGTCTGCTACTACTAACGTTGATGCGACTAGAGGTACTGGTACCTCATTTCCCAGAGTCGAGTCAACAATCCCTCAAAAGGCTGCAGTACACACGTCCCCCTCTCTGATGTCTGACGCTTCTTATCAGATGTTTCGGGAATGGCGTCGACGTTGGGAAGACTACGCAACAATGGTTGACTTGTCAAGTTTATCACAGCCGAAACAGATGATACAGCTTCGTATGTGCTTGTCCTTAGAGACACAACGTACTCTCGAGCACACACTTCAAGTGCCTCCTACGACAACTCTGACGGTAGAGGCCGTGCTCGACAAGTTACAAGAACACGTTAAGGGACAGCGCAACGAAGCACTCAGAAGAAGAGAACTACTCCAATGTAAGCAGCTTGATGGAGAATGTTTTGACGCATTTTTTGTAAGACTCAAAAGATGTTCAGAGGAAGTTGATGTTTGTCCTGGACATTCTTAAGTCTGTGAAGAGACACAACTCAAGACAATCATTTTAACGGGTGTTCGAGGTGAAGAGCTAGTTCAGCGTCTCATTTCCCTTGACCCCACTTCCTCCCTTCAAGATGTTGTTACAAAATGTCGAGCGTATGAGGCCGCCAGGTGTGCGACTTCAGCTTTACGCTCACAACCTGACCAGGTGAGGGCAGTGTCTTCCTACAGAAAGGGTAAGAAGCAGCAAAGTAACTCCACCCCTCACCCTCCAGCTACACCTTCAGCAACAGCTTTGTGTAACAGCTGTGCGAGACAGCATGATGCCTCCCAGTGCCCAGCTGCTCAAAGCGTGTGCAGAAGTTGCGACCGCCAGGGTCACTGGGCTTACACAGTCAAGTGCCCTGCTAGCAAAGTTCAGTGCAGACTTTGTGGTCGTGTGGGCCATTATGACAAATGTTGTCGTAAGAAGACACAGAGAGGACACCACCTAGGATCCAAGAAGTCATCCTCAGGTAGTGCTGGCGCGCCCCCTCCTTCTGGCAAGCATCAAGACGCTGTGTCCAGTCGTTCCTGCCGTCGTGTACATTGTTCCACAGACACGACGCCCCAGCACATTAATGTCCTTCATTTCTTACGGTAACTTGTCATCTTGTCTTCAGATGTTACCTGACACCGGTGCTGACGTCTCAGTAATTGGTCCACAACACTTAGCAAGTTTGGGAATACCCAGGAGCAACCTACAGCCCCCTCCTCAGACAACGAAACTGACAGCTGATGGTTCCAAGATGGCTCCAGCTTTGGGATCTTTCTGGGCTACTCTTACCTTTGGTAAGCAGTCTTGCTCAGCCCGGATTGATGTTCATGATGGGATCCCGACTCCGCTTTTATCATATGGCCATTGTCAAGAGTTGGCCATTATTTCCAAGGAATTCCCCAAACCAATTTTAAAGGTCACCCATGTCAACAGGTTGAAGGAATACCCTATATCTACTAACAAGTCCCCTTCTGATGCAAGAGCTTACCCTCTCAAGGAGCTTGCTGACGTGTTGGTTACGAAGAAATCTTTAGGATTCACACCACACAAGCCGATGGTGGGTCCACCTATGAAGATTCATCTTAAGGATGGTGCCACACCTTTTGCCATCCACACCCCTCGTTTGATTCCTCATGCCTACAAGGAGCGAGTTAGACAAGAGCTTGACTCCATGGTTGCTCAGGGAATCATCAAGCCGGCAGGAGACGAACCTTCACCTTGGTGCCACCCTCTCGTCCCCGTCGCCAAACCTCGTGGTGGAGTACGAATCACCACTCATCTATCAAAACTTAACCAGCAAGTTTCCCGTCCAGCCCACCCTTCACCCACACCCTTCGCAGCTGTTCGAAATGTGGACCCGAAGGCAAAGTTTTTTACAACGATGGACGCCTTATGTGGTTATTGGCAGATCGAGTTGGCCGAAGAAGACCAGCATTTGACTACATTCATCACACCATATGGAAGATACCAGTATTGCAGAGGCCCCATGGGATTTGCCGCTACGGGCGATGCATTCTGTCAACGTGGTGACGCGGCCCTTCAAGGAGTCACGAATTGTGTCAAAGTGGTTGATGATATATTACTCCATGACGAAGACTACTGTACCCACCTCTCCCGAATATATGAAGTTCTCACCAGATGTCGCAAGTACGGGATTACCCTCAATGCTGACAAGTTTGTAGGTACACTCTCTCAGCATCAGGCATCGCAGCTGACCCGGAGAAAGTAAGTGGAATCAGGGATTTTCCAACCCCTGCCAACCTGACAGACCTCCGATCTTTTTTGGGTCTGGTCAATCAGCTGGCTGAATTTACACCTGACATCTCCGCCGCAGCCCAGCCGTTACGCCCCCTGCTGAGCCCCAGGAGGACCTTCCTGTGGACCCCAGATCATCAAGAGGCCTTCCAGCGAGTCAAGCAGGCCCTCGTAAGTCCATCTGTCCTCGCCTGTTATGACCCAGCCCTACCCACCGTCCTCCAGACCGATGCCTCCAGACTCTACGGCGTTGGTTACGCCCTTCTGCAGGACCATGGCGGTGGACAACTCCGCTTAATTCAGTGTGGATCCCGGTTCCTGACCGACGCTGAGACCCGATATGCCACGATTGAGCTGGAGATGTTGGCTGTTGTCTGGGCGATGGCGAAGTGCCGCTTCTACCTGATAGGACTTAAGCACTTCACCCTCTTCACGGATCATCGCCCTCTTATACCTATAATCAATCACTACTCTTTAGATGCAGTAAAGAATCCTCGCCTTCAACGTCTGAAAGAGAAGCTCTCGCCTTATCTCTTCACGGCTGTGTGGCGTGCGGGTAAGCTGTTGTGCATCCCGGATGCCCTGTCCCGCGCCCCTGTCAGTCGCCCCACCCCAGAGGACGAGATGTTGTGTTCTACAGCTGCTGCATCCCTCAAGTCAGTAGTTTCATTGAAGGCCGTCTTCACATCAGAAGAGTCTACAGCACCGGATGCAGACAAGACCCTTGAAGATCTCCGCACCGCAGCCCGGGCCGACCCTTCCTATATCCGGCTCGTCGACTGTGTGTCCCAGGGATTTCCATCTAACCGATACGACCTTCATGAATCGCTACTCCCGTACTGGAAAATACGCGAGGACCTCTATTGTGACGGAGACCTCGTCTTGTATGGTCCACGAGTAGTTATTCCTGCTGCCCTACGCCGCCGTACCTTGACCCGCCTTCACGACAGCCATCGAGGAGTGGAGGCCACCAAGCGACGGGGGAAGCAGACTGTATTTTGGCCCGGAATCGACGCGGACATTGCAAGTACCGTCCGTGCCTGTGAGCTGTGCCAGATTCTGCAACCCAGCCAGCAACAGGAACCTTTAATGTGCGACGATAACCCTTCAAGACCCTTCGAGTCTGTGTCGGCCGATTTCTTTGCAGTAGCAGGGAAGTCCTTCCTCGTCATTGCCGACCGATTGTCTGGATGGCCTGTTGTCGTCCCCTGTGGTAGTGATACAACGGCTACTGCTACCATCCGGAATTTCAGGCATTACTTCAGAGAAGTTGGTGTTCCCCTCCGCCTCAGGACCGATGGAGAACCCCAGTTCACCAGCCACGAGTTCCGGGACTTGATGGACCGTTGGGGAGTCCATCATGTCGTGACCTCGCCCCACTACCCCCAGGCGAATGGACAAGCTGAAGCCGCAGTCAAGACTGTGAAACACCTGGTCCTTAAGGTGTCACCCTCAGGAAATATCGACTGCAAGGACTTAGATTGAGGTTTGTTGGAGTTACGCAACACCCCGAACTTCACCGGACGCTCCCCAGCCCAGGTTCTATATGGACATCATCTCAGGTCTTGTGTTCCTGCCCACCCGAAGTCTTTTTCTCAAGAATGGCAGGCCAAGACTGAGGAATGTGACCGCCGTGCAGCAGAACGAGCCGCAGATGTCGCTGCTCGGTACGACTGTCATGCCCGCCCCCTTCCCAAGTTGAGTATCGGCCAGCAGGTCAGGATTCAAGATCAGGTATCTCACCGCTGGGACAAGGTTGGGGTTGTCATGGGTATTGGCCTGTCCAGGGACTACCAAGTGCGTCTTCCTAGTGGTAGAGTATGGTGGAGGAACCGTCGTTTCCTCCGACCTGTGGAGCTGCCTAGTGTTGACCCTTCCCCAGTTGAGTCCCCTAATGTTGATGTCTTTAAAGTAAATCCATCCCCACCTTGTGTTTCTGCCCCAGTACTCCGCAGGTCCGAGCGCCTCAGAAACAAAAGGTCCGCTCAAGATGAAACTATGAGCGTATAGGGGGGAGGGAAGTGTATGATATGGACACGAAGTAGTACCTTACGCTGTGTATTATTATATTACTCTTATATTACTCTTATTAATTATGTATAGTAAAGTATTACAGAACATGTATTAATCCTATGTAATATTCCCATTTATTATGCACCATGTTATGTATATAAATTATCATATTTATACTTTATGTATTCAGCTTGTGAATGCTGGCATCTGTACATGCAGCGCGCAGTAATACATAGAGAGAGTGACGACAGCCAGTCCTTTTGGTGCGGACGCGAGCTTCTGGGTCCCCTGTATATATATCTCCCGTACGAGAATAGAACCTACTTTTAAGATAACAAGTGTTTATATATACCTTCAGTAGCATAGAACATTTTGGAGGTATCAAGACTAACGTCAGAGCGACCTTCCCAGGATTCACTAACGACCTTTTGGCACTTGTGAGTTTCTTTTCTAAGCATGCTGATGGATTTGTTTTGAGGCATGGTAGGACTAACAATGGTAATTTTGTGCGTAATAATTTTGTACATGACAACAGGAGCTGGACTCGTTCGCCACCTAATGGGGCGTCCTAATTTTCTAATTTACTTGTAGTTTCTGTGGAAAGCCGGGTCATAAGGCTGTTTTTTGTTGGACAAGGTTGCAGCCAAATAAGGTGAAGCACGAGAGGTTGCAGTTTCGGTTCTCGCCTCACGAGACTATGATCTTTTCCAGGAGAGTTTTGCGAAGGACCCAGACGTTAGTACCTTTCGTCCCTTTTTGTCACAAGGCACGGTAGAAGTTGATGGTGTCGAAACACCAGTCATTATTTTTGAGAGACTCGGGTTGTCTCCAAACTCTCATCAAAGAGGGTGTTGTTGCGACGAGGAAGACTGACAAAACGTCGTTTTGGGCTCCCTTTGGGGTAAAGGTGCAGCTCCTTTGGTTTTTCAGGGATAGCTAAACATAGGAGGTGTGCAAGCGCTGCCTGTTTTAGTACGTGTCAAGTCTCCTTGTTGCTAGAGAGTGGACCTCATACTTTGTGTGCTGTGACTCGTTTTATGTTAATGACTAATGATCATAATGTAACTCCTGATGTAGATGATTCACTGTCCTTAGAAAGAATTTTTGCTAACCCAATTGCTTCCAAGACATTTCTTCCGCAGTTAATGCTGTAACCGGGAGAGTAGCTCTAATAGCTGCGCAAGAGCAAGACATTCATTACGGCTCTTGTTTGACCGGGTGTTAGATTCTGCCAATGATTCAGGCCCTACCACGAGATATTTCAGTCAAGATGGTGTTTTGTGCTGCCGCTGGCTCCCACCGACTATGTCAGAGGAAGACGCGGACTGGGCGTCTATCACTCAAATAGTTCTCCCACACACTTACAGACAACATGTTCTAGCTCTGGCCCATGACGGTCGCTTTTCTGGACATCAAGGTGTCCGAAAGACTTTCAACAGGCTGGCCAGGAAGTTCTATTGGCCAGTTACGAGGAGAGATGTCACTAAATATTGTAAGTACTGTCATTTTTGTCAAAAGGTAGGCAAAGCCAATCGGGCTATTCCACCTTTTCCACTTGTAAGAGTACCTCACGTACCTGAGCCCTTTACAACAGTACAGTGTGACATTGTAGGCCCTCTGCCTAAAACTTCTAGTGGGTTTGAATATTTATTTACAGTCATTGATACCTTCACTAGGTACTTGCATGCTGTACCTCTTAGGAAAGTTACTGCTAAGGCCCTTGTTAAATGTTTGCTTGACCTGTTTAGTCACTTTGGGTTGCCGTACCGTGTTCAAACGGACGGTGCTTCATATTTTGTAGGAAAAGTTTTCAAGGAAGCCCTAACAGAGTTGGGAATAGATTGTTAGGTGGTAGTGAAGAGAGCATTAATGTATTAAGTTTAATAGGAGATGTTAGAGAGAAGCTTCTAAGTTGTTGGAGCCTTGCCACAGACCACTTACAGCAGTCGCAGTCCAAGATCAAGACATGGTACGACAAGCATGCCAGACACAGAGAGTTCCAGATAGGAGATCAAGTACTTATTCTCTTGCTGAGACTTGGACAGCCGCTCCATGCGAAGTTCAGTGGGCCATATAGAGTGGTGAAGAAGGTAAGCCTCACGAATTATATTATCTCTACCCCTGACAGGCGCCGACTACAGCGCTTATGTCACGTCAACCCCATCAAGCTGTACCACACACGCCCAGCATCCCCGTTTGTTGCTGATGATCCAGTTCCCGTGTGTGCCGTTGACACTTTCTTGGTAGACGGTGAGAAAGAAGAGGAAAAAGAAGGGGCAAGTCCACTCGCCCTGTCATCAGTCAGGGTTTGGCAGTCCAACTCCGTGGAGTTGCAGGAGAAGCTACAGCGTCTACCGGGACACCAGAGAGCTGACGTGCTGACTGCCATCCAACAACATCCTCTTGTCTTCCAAGATAGGCCAGGCCAGGCCTGCATGATATTGATGTTGGTTCTGCTAAGCCTATCAAGCAGGCTCCCTACCGTATCCATCCAAGCCAGGTGGAGAAAGTGAAGCAGGAGTTAGCCAACATGGAGTCCATGGGCATCATTGAACCAGCGACCAGCGAGTGGTGCTCACCAGTCACTCTCGTACCGAAGAAGGACGGCACTCTTCGATTCTGCATCGACTTCCGCAAGGTCAACGCCGTCACCAGCAAGGACAGCTTCCCTCTACCAAGAGTCGACGACTGCATCGAAGCAATCGGGAACGCCAAGTTCCTCTCTAAGATTGATTGCCTTCGAGGGTTTTGGCAAGTACCATTGACCCGTCTTGCTAAAGACATCTCCAGTTTTGTGACATTAGGTAAGACCAGTAAATTTAATGCCCCTGCCACCTTTCAAAGGCCGATGTCACAAGTCACGGCCAATTTGCCTGGTTGTGTAGTATATTTAGATGATGTTGTAATTTTTTCTGACACTTGGTCAGACCATTTATGTCAGCTAGACGCTCTCTTCACTGAGTTAGAAAATGTAGGACTTGTTATAAACCTTGCTAAGTCAGAATTTGTTTGTGCTCAACTTTTGTATCTGGGACATGTAATTGGGTTGGGAAACTTGCTCCTCCCACAGCAAGGTGTGACACTATTTCTCAGATGCCTGTTCCATGTAACAAACGACAAGTCCGCAGATTTTTGGGTTGTGTGGGTTATTACCGGAGATATATTTGTAATTTTGCCGAGTTGGCACTACCCCTTACTGATTTGTTGAAGAAGGGTAATATTTTTTGTTGGACTTCAAGGTGTCAGGATTCTTTTCAAAGCTTGAAAAATGTATTATGCTCATACCCTATTTTGAGAGCCCCTAATTTTTCTAAGCCTTTCAAGCTAGCCTGTGATGCTAGTGATCTTGCTGCAGGTTCTGCCCTGTTGCAAGAGGATGATGACAGTGTAGACCACCCAGTGGCATTTTATAGTAAAAAATTCAATCCAGCTCAAACCCGCTATGCAACAGTGGAAAAAATTGCTGTCAATTATCCTAGCTTTGCAACATTTCAGTTATTATTTATTACCAAGTAATTTATACAGATCACAAACCACTGCAGTTTCTCAAAACATTCAAGTTAAAAAACCAGAGATTAATTCACTGGAGTTTGCTCCTTCAGAACTATAATTTACATGTCACACATATTAAGGGTTCAGACAATGTGCTGGCTGATCTGTTATCTAGACCCACAGAATGAACACTTATGTCATATCAAAATTTGTGCAAGCAAAAATTTTATTTTATGGGGGGAAGTGTTACGACCGTGTCGTATTTTTCTATTATTTTTTATAACATGCTTCAATGTTGTTCCATATTATTCCTGTAATGATGTGTTATATTTACTATTATATATTCTAGTCACCTTACCCTGTGCTGTTAAGGTTTTAACTGTCATTATTTGTTCAAGCCCATCTTATTTCTTCATTTAGTATTGTAACAAGCATTCTTTGTTTCTCTAACGACCATCTGCATCGTTAAACGACCCATGTTTCACCGGCGTGTCGCACTGGCGGGAGCCGACCTTATATATAGTACCCACCAGCAGACGGAGTTCAGTCCAGTCCTCCTGTCATTCAGTCCACGTTCTTTTGAGTGACACCCGTCACCTGTTACTTATACTTTATTTTATTTCTGTGTTGTTCCTGTCGCCACCAATGTGGTATATCTATGTGAGTACCTATTCATGTCTCTTATGTGTCCATCAGTGCTTGCTTAGTTACATTTAAGTAATTCAGTGTTGTTTCACGATAGTTAATTTCAGTGTTAGTTATTTTATATGTTTATGCAGTGTTAACGTAATCCAGTGCTTTATTTTTATTCTATATGTTTAAGCAGTTCTTTTGATGTTTCGATGTTTTAGTATCATTTGTGTCTTAAAAGTTTCGATAGTGAATCAATTTGTTGTGACAGCCTACGAGGCTCTTTATTGTGTTAGTATTTAATTTAATTAAATTCTTAAAGGTTTACTTTATTTATTTTTATTCCCTTTTGATTTACTTCACTTTTTTTTGTTTGGTTACGCCTAGAACCTGGATATTAAAGTAAATTAAGAGACGGCGTAACAATATATATATATATATATATATATATATATATATATATATATATATATATATATATATATATATATATATATATATATATATATATATATATATATATATATATATATATATATTGTGCATGATTAATAATTAATAATATTATTAGTTATTAATAATTAATGTTATTTTTTATTGTAATGTTAATATTTACATGTAACATGTTAGAATAAATATTATAATACATGAGTAACCAAGACACAACTTGAATTTTTTGTTTTGTGTTTGTTTATATCAATAAAGAGAAACAATAAGAATGCCTTTTAACAGCCAAGAACTCAACTGAAATAAAGTTAATTTATTTCCCAAATTTATGTAACGGCATAACAGGTGATTCATCACTTGCAGTAGATGTAAGCCAATAGATGGCGCTATTATTGTGGTATCTGGCAACTATATCGTACACACATTTCATAAATATTTTAGCTGGAGCTTTCCTATCTTCAGTAGAGTATCTTTTATCCGAACCAACGTATTTCATACCAAGAACAGAAATTTATGGCGGACACTCTTAATAATCGTCAACAGTTAATTTACTCTGTATATGTTGATATACAATTTTGGGAATTTGTGGTACCTTCCATCATCTCAAAATTCAATGGGGTTTTCTGAAATACTCAAAAGAATTGAAATACTCGTATAGTATCCACAATAATACTCAGGAGTCGACTCACCTGTCCCGCATGATTGGTTCTTCTGGACAGGTGGGGTAGGTGATGTATGAGACGACGGTGGCAGTGGTCAGACGGTAATGGGTATTCGGAGTGACTCTAGGTGTGGTGATCGTGGTCGTAGTATGGTGCTCTACTGCCACCAAGGGCGCCTCCACTAACACGGGATCCTCACTGAAATTGAAAAATTGCAAACAACAAAAATACTACTACTCTCCCATACGATATATCTAGAGAATAAGAAAGAGAGTTTTGTGAAATATGATACTTGCATAGAATTTATCTTGATTATCACAGTTCGCAACATAACAGGACATGAACACACAGCAATGGTTGAATTTTGAGTTGGTGTGGGTCATTCAGTATGGGAGTAACACTGCTTGGGGGGATAAAGGGACGTAAGATGAACTAGGGCAGTAAAGTAGCATGTAATAAACTGGGTAGCCAAGGAAAATAAGACAAGTTAAGCAACAAAAGATCGTGCAGAGCGTACTCAAGTGTGCCACTAGATTGAGTGTAGAAGTTGGAGTGTAAATTAGGGAACGTCATCACCCCAACCATCACTACCACCTCCTCCTCTTCCTCTCCAACTTCCTGCTCCTGCTGCCCCTCCAGGTTCTCCTCCTCCTCCTTCTCCTCTTCCTCTCTAACCTCGTGTTCCTCTTCCTTTCTCTCCAGCCTCCCTTTCCTCACCATACTCTGCGTCCTTAGCATTTCTTCCTCCGTCAAGGATTTTTTCTCGTGTGGGCCTACCTCCCACATCACCTGCAGACGTATCTCGCCTCTGTGGAACAGGAACACATTACACATTCGACTCGTGATCCCGGGTCAAATATCAATAAAATGATGAAGATAAATAGGATCACCTGCAGATTAGACATCCCAGCTATTTCACCCGATTATTAAACACCCTAACACTATATAAGGAGTTAGGTAAGATTAGCTAGAGTGCTTAATCTTCAGATGATCAGATAATGTTGTAGCTGGTGCTAATTGCATTGTTTGAATGAGATCCCTTGGCCAGCAATTCGAATGTTTATGGACTCTTAGTGGCGATTATATTCTCTGACATTTTTGTTTCATAAATACATATGAATTCAGCTCTTTGAAATACGAAAGAATTCGAAAGCTTGAGAATAAAACATAGCTTCTTATCCCACCATCACCTACTTTCTCCTCTCACCTCCTACTCCCTTTCTCCCACCTTTCCCTCACCTCGTCCTCATCCCTTCCTACAGCTCCCTCGCCCCTTCCTCTCTCTTTCTTATCCCTTCCTCTCTCCCTCCACACCCTCTATCCCTCTCTTCCCTCTCTTACCTCACCCTCACTCCTTTCACCCAGTCCCCATCCTTTCTTCTTCCTTTCCCTTTAAGAAAATGTAATGCATTTGATCAATACCTTTTGAGATATACGAGTATATACTTTATTTTGTGTCTGGAAAATGAAATTGTAAAATATATTTACCAACAGAGAAAAATGACATCTCTCTCTCTCTCTCTCTCTCTCTCTGTTTATCTGTCAGTCTATCTCTCTGTTTATCTATCTGTCTGGCTGTCTGTCTGTCTGTCTGTGCTCAGCATATCGTTAAAATTCACCACTCTCCCTTTCCTCTTTCCAGACAGTTTCTATCAGCACCTGTGATCCATTAGGGAGAAGTCTACACACACACACACACACACACACACACACACACACACACACACACACACACACACACACACACACACACACACACACACACACATACACACACACACACACACATACACACACACACACACACACACACACACACACCGCAGTTGTGAAGTATTTACAATTCTTTCAGGTGAATAAGTGCTTACTTTATTGGCCACAGGTGTCTTTCACAAAATAAAATAATTTATTTCCATAATGATACGTCGTGGGTACTTAGGCCGTCTTTCTGCACAGTACTTAGTGTGTTTATGTGGTGTAAGCTTACATCTTAAAGCCTTTTCTGCCTTCTTTTAACTTGATAGCAAGGGTTTTATTATCCCTTCAGTGTCAAGAATGCCAAAGAAAGTAAGAAGAAAAGGAGAAGGGTGATTGAATACTAAGCCAACACAATTTAACCCCATCATTTCGGGGACGTCCCTTTTAATTTTTTATTTAAATAACGATAGACGATTTTATTCAGCTCAGAGGGAGGCCCGTACACAAGGGGTTAGTAGACTATATCCACTGAGAGTCACACTACCTGTTGGTCTCAGAGGAGTTCGCTGCGTCACTGTCCATCAGGAAGATTTGGTTCTTATCAGGGCGAAGGGGTGCCACCTTCACCGCCAGGGAGGGCAGCCGCACCTCCTCACCCTCGTTTGCGGGAGACTCCACGACGACCCTCAGGTGTCTCATAGCCAGGTTCAGCATCCTCCAAGTGTCCTGTGGGGGAGACAGGGAGGGACGACAGTGGTTGTTTTAGGTATTGGTGATGAGACGTTAGAAAGAGAGAGAGAGAGAGAGAGAGAGAGAGAGAGAGAGAGAGAGAGAGAATGGTGAGTGCTTAGTTAGATCATGGACAGCGGAGGACTATGATGTAACTCACGGAATAGGTGAGGGCGTTCCTCTGGCCGACCACAGTCTGCAGGATACCCAGGAACACTGGCAGGGAAACCACCTCTTCCGCCATCTCTATCATTCCCAGGATGTCGATGACGCTTGAGCCTTCACCAGGGAGGATTGATTTGCCTTTCTCCTGCAGGATTTTGAAGAGATTCTCCGCCACATTCTCCAGGTCATCAGGGAGGGATTCATAGCCCCGCTCAAAGAGGTACAAGAACTGGGTGATTCAGAAACATTGATATATGAGTCATAAAGAGCGAGAACGGATATATAATTCTTTTCGGGGACAGACAAACATTCCATGGGGGATTGAGAGTCGTGACCTGAATCATAAGTTGAAATTGACTGGATAAGGACTATTTTTATGGAGATTATATATGATGGAGAAATTTGTAGTAACTTCATAGCTCCGGTTTTCAGGGATAGTAGTGATAAAAAACATCAGGAATTTGGTCAAAGAACATTTCAGTGTTCCTATGAAAATATAAAGAACACTTTTTTAGATGTTATAATTATTATTATTATTATTATTATTATTATTATTATTATTATTATTATTATTATTATTATTATTATTATTATTATTATTATTATTACACTGCTGGAAGTCATACAATTTAAAGTACCCGAAAGCCTATGAGTGACTCAATTAAGTAGAAGAATAAAACATCATGTTAAACTTAAGAACAAACAGAGTCGTTGCGAACATCAGCGTCACTGTCTTACGGTAGCTATTGCATCAAGTTTTTTTTTTTTTTTACAACAGGCAGAGTGAGCCATACAAAATCCTTCTCCCCTAACCTAACCTAACCTCACCGAAGAAAATCCTCCTATCCTAACCTAACCAAAGAAAATTCTCATAATAGCCAATGAAAATCCACCTAACCTAACCTAACCTAACCTAACCCAACCAAACCTAACCAAACCTAACCTAACCTAACCTAATCAAAGAAAATTTTCATAATAACCAATGAATCCACCTAACCTAACCTTACCTAACCTAACCAAATCTAACCTAACCAAAGAAAATCCTCATAATAACCAAAGAAAATCCACCTAACTTAACCTAACCTAATCAAAGAAAATACACCTAACCTAACCTAATCAAAGAAAATACACCTAACCTAACCTAACCAAGGAAAATCCTCCTAACTTAACCTAAAATAATCAAAGAAAATACACCTAATCTAACCTAACCAAGGAAAAACCTCCTAACCTCACCTAACATAATCTAACCAAAAATTTCCTAAACCAAACTTATCTATCTTAATTAAAACGTATTACCTGATCGTCAATTTAGGTTAGGTTGGTTCATTTTGTATGTTCTTATGATTTTCACCCAAAATTAAATTATTAAAACCCAAAGTTCAAGACAGAGTGCAGTGACTAGAAAATTTCTATTATGAAGTCTGTAAAAAAAAATGTCGAATAATGGTTTAAAGTTGACCATGATACTGACCTTCATAACTACCCACGCAACATATACAGTGCGTCCACTACACGGACGAAAACAAGACTAGAATAATGGTCAGTAGGCTAAACGATGTGGAGGGAGGGAAGGGGGCAAAGGGGTATTTAACAATAGTAGGCATTGTTATTCTCTGGGCAGTAACACACAAACAGCTCCGGAGTCAACAAGGTGTGTGTCTTACCGTCTTGATGTAGAGGAGAGGTTGGTAGATGCAGCCGGAGAAGTCGGGGATGTCCCAGGCTGGGTATGAATGAGTAGTACCCCAGGATAACGATGGATTAGTGCCGTTCTCAAATAGGGACGGATGGGTGGTGTCGTCCTCAAGTAGGGACGGAGGGGCTGTGCCGTCCCAGACTCGAGATGAATTGGGGCTATCCCAGACCCCTGATATGTGTGTACGACAGAAGCGAGTGGTCGCCTCCCCGTTATACCCTTCTGGACAGGGTGCTACATCCTTCTGATCCACCTGTAACACACCTGACTTTAGTCTTTGTCTCTCTCCCACCTTCACTATCATCCCTCCTGCAGTATTCCTCCTACAGGTGGATCTCGTGTTCCAGCTTCTATTTTAAGTGAGGTGTGTAAGCCAAGTTATCTCTCCTTGACATTATCATCATTATTACATGACATTAGCTGACCTATATTAAGATGAATTCACTATACCCAGTACCCTTTATACCAATAGTATAGTCTGCTCGGCTAATTAAAACCCAACATTGTTACTATAGGACACCTAAAGAACCATTGGAACATGTCTGACCACCAATGGATAAGAGACGCGCCAATAAGCATTAATGGAACGTGTTTACACCAATATGGTGAGCTTAGTGGCTTGAATTCAGGAATATCATCACAGAGAGAACAGGAGAGGAGAAAATAAAAATCAGTGAACAAACACAACAATCATTGGTCGACAGCCAAAATGCTTCGGAAATGAGAGTAGTCAATCCTTACTAATTTGGGGGCACTGGGTACAAAAAGGATGCTTAAAATTATCAATTGGCTCTATTTATGAAGATATGGGATCAGGGCAGTACCCAGTATCCTTGACAAGAGAAGGGGGGGGGGGCTGGTTTGTACTGAATGGTCCAAGTGTGCGACTTAAATTGATTTGGCACTGTTTGCTTTTCTGGCAACTTTGAAAACAGGAAGTAGATGATGCAATCAGAACTCAGGTATTACATCACCCTACTTACTGGAATGCATCAATTCATTCTTGAAAATCACACAGTACATACGTGTCATACTCTCATACTCCTTTCATAAAGTCTCTTCAGTGTTTCGTTCTGACATTGATGATTTTTTAGCCAAATTTGAAGAAAGATGCCTCGCAATTGCGTGAACAGTGCAGATAACTTTTGTTATGTTTGTAGAGAATTGACTTTTGCATCACAAACGCGCGCTAAAACTACCTTGATTAGGAAAGCCTATTATCTTTATTTTGGCTGTAAGATTGAAGATCAGGACAAGAGCTAGACCCCTCACATATGCTGCAATACTTGTGCAACGAACCTTCGCCAGTGGTGGATTCGAAAAAGGAAAGCTATGTCTTTTGCAGTGCCAGTGGTGTGGAGGGAGCCAAAAGATCACGTAAGCAATTGTTTACTACTGCATGGTGCCTCCAGTTAGGAAAGGTATTTGCAAGAAGAAAAAGTGGACTTTACAATATCCGAATATACCATCTGCAATACTCCCGGTACCTCACGGCGAAGCACTACCCATTCCTGAGCCCCCAGACTCATTCTCCCTAGAGTCAGAGGACGAAGAGGATGACGAAACCTGCGAAACCTGTGAGCCTTCAACTTCACAAGACCCTGATTTCGTTCATAACTTGACATCTTCTGAACCGCACAAGAAAACTCAGAATGAACTAAATGACTTTGTCAGAGATCTGGAATTGCCAAAGATTAAGGAAGAAGTGTTGGGCTCTAGACTGCAGCAGTGGAATCTCCTTGCTGAAAATGTTAGAGTGTATAAGTTTTGTGACCGTCAAAAAGATTTCGCCCCATTCTTCATCATGGGAGCTGATCTTGTAGGCTGCAATGACATCGATGGTCTGATGGCAGCCCTCAGCATTATTCATAATCCTGATGAGTGGAGACTGTTCATTGATTCATCGAAGTTGAGTCGAAAAGTTCTTTTGTTGCATGTTGGCAACGTGTTACCATCAATTCCAGTTGGTCATGCTGTCCACACGGAGAAAACATATGACAACACGAAGCAATTTTTGAACTGTATAAACTATAACAAACATCAGTGGCAGCTTTGTGGCGACCTGAAGGTTGTTGCCATCTTGCTTGGACTGCAGCCAGGCTACACAAAGTATTGCTGTTTTTTGTGTGATTGGGATAGTCGGACAAGCACTTCCCATTACATCAAAAGGGATTGGCCAATCCAACACTCGTTGGAACCTGGAACAAAACAATTTCAGTATCCTCCACTTGCCTCCACTTGTAGAATCGAGCAAGATTTTGTTCCCACTTTTACACATCAAACTGGGCCTCATGAAGAATTTTGTTAAGCTATGGATAAAACGGGGGCAGCCTTTAAGTATCTCGGTGGTAAATTCTCAAAGCTCAGTGAGGCAAAAATCAAGGAGGGTTATTTCGTTGGTCTACAGATCCGCGAGCTCCTCAGAGATGAAGAGTTTGACCGTATTCTGAGTGGTGAGAAGAAGACAGCGTGGAATGTTTTCCGGTTAGTGGCAACCAATTTTCTCGAAAATACCAAAGCTGATAATTACAGGAAGCTGGTGGAAAATCTGCTGTTGTCCTATCAAAAAGTGGGCAGCACGATGTTTTTGAAGATACATTTTCTCCATTCTCATCTGATTTTTTTTCCAGGCCAACTGCGGAGCAGTCAGTGATGAACATGGTGAACGTTTCCACCAGGACATCTCAGCGATAGAGAAACGTTACCAGGGAAAATGGAGCCCATCAATGTTAGCAGACTACTGTTGGACAGTAACAAGAGATGCTCCAGAACATGAATAAAAGAGACAAGCAAAAAAAACGTGGGGTTCAATCAAGATAAGTAAGTGACCATTATATGTTACTTATATATTGTGTGTGTATATATATATATATATATATATATATATATATATATATATATATATATATATATATATATATATATATATATATATATATATATATATATATATATATATATATATATATATATATGCAAAATGTGAAGATTAAATTTTCTTGGAAACTGTAGCCAATCAATTGTTTGTATAGTTTATATTCGTTTTCAGCACCCCAAAATCTATGAAGGGAAAATTATTATATCTTCGAAGCACAAAATTTGTCAAAATTTGTAGACCAGTGATGTGCCAAATGGTGCCACAATATTAGTGTTAGTGCGAAATGCATCAGTGAAGATGAGAGTATCGACAGATGCTCTCTCTCTCTCTCTCTCTCTCTCTCTCTCTCTAAGCCCATTATCCTAGCTTTCCGTCACAGGAAAAAATAAAAAGGAAACACTTTATACCAAATGATGCCCAAATCACACAGGGTTCTGAACACCCACCGGCGGTGTCTCACTAACCATCGTGGTCTTCCAGGTGACGCCGTAAGCGAGATCGTCAGGGCACGGGAGGGGTCCGGCGGGGTCAAGGACGTGCACCGTCGCCGACGTGTGAGCCACATCACCATCCCTGTCCCCCGGCATCCACACCAGACCCTTCTTCTCCTCCATCGTACACTTCACACTCAGCGTCTTCTGTAAGAGTACTCTTCACTAACATAAGCTGTACCCCCATTTATGTGATTTCCTATTTAGTGATGGTTAAGTTAATTGCAATTGCAATAATGATATGTCAATATTTTACTCAAATCATTAAATACAACCATTACTCCGTCATATTGTAACCTTAATGATAATTTTCACTTTGTCTTTTAACTTTCATGCTGTTAACAACACGAAAACCCGTGTTGGTTACCAGCGGGGACTAACCGTAATGTTAAAAATAGTTATGGCTGCCCCCCTTCGGTGTATGGGGGTGGAGAAGCTGTAGGTGTAGCCGTCGGCGGGGTGGAGTAACCATCTGACGTTGAAGTGTCGGGGGTCTGCCCATCCGCGGTTCCTGGTCGTGCACTCCAGCCGTGCCTCCTCATCCTGCACCACCACACACACCAGTAAATGTCTCTTTAACTGCTGGATGTATGTATGGACGTGTTCACTGTTGTAGTAAAATTGCTGACACAAGGCAAGTATTAGGTCAGTTAACCGTTGCCTGTGTGAGTGAATGTATTAACTAACTGTATAGTGTAAGTTGATCCCTCAGACATGATGGCATTTGGGGGACAGTGGATACAACACACAGTATACGAAGCCTTCGTTACACACGGAGGAAATATGGCTGACACTGCACTCGACCTCCTTCATTTCCCCAACGGTAAAGTTAATACCTATTTACAGTTGGGTTGCTTGGGCGGGAACCAGTGGCTCATAGAACAGGAGGCAAGTACTGTATTCACTTAGCCACTGCATCCCTTGACTGTAAAAAGAATTGGTAGAAGAGTCTCTTTAAAGCCAGCGAACTGTTTAAGTGGTACAACTGGAGTGGATGGATACACTAAAATGCTGAACCCCTACATAATCTTTCATCTAAGAGATTTAACAATTGGACTAAACTCCCTCGAGAAGTGAGTCACAAATCATAGTGAAAAGAGTAAAATATAGCCGGAGGGAACGTTGTTATACAGACATGCAAAATACAGGATTAAACTATGTGTACCTGGTGGGTGATGAGGGCCCTGGTTATAGAGATGTAAACTACAAGAGTTAACTACATATACCTGGTGGATGGTAAGGACCCTGGGGGTCATATCCAACTGAAGTGACTGATTGCTGCCAGCCACGACCATCTGGCTGGCTAGGTAGCCCCGGTCAGTCACCTGGCAGACATAGATGCCTCTGTCCACCTGGGCAGGGCGGAACACCCACATCATGATGGTACACTCGTAATCAGAGGTACCTCGCTCTGTCACCACACGCAGTCGGGACGTCCCTCCGTCGTAGGAGCTGAGGGAAGGGAGTAGGGTACTGAGGAAGAGGGAAAACAATGTAGGGATCATTCAGAGAGAATGAAAATCTCAAAGATGCCATGTGGTAGAAACACCCAGAAATACCCTGGTAATAGTATTTAAGACAAGTGATCGTGGGCACTTTGTGCCCGGTGGCGAGTCCGGTGGTACAGTTTACCAAAGCGTGAAAGTTCGAACGCTCGTGCTTGGCTAGCGCGCAACCGCAGGAAGGCTGGCAGTGTACAGCAACATCGTTTTCCAGCGTAAATAAAATGGATAATTAATGCCTTCCTAAAGAAACCTTCGACATGGGACCAGGTTTGTTCCACTCTACGAATATTTTGCGATTTTTCCACCAAGTTTGATGAAAAACGATTGTGCCGTTTCGGCTGCTCAGAACAAACACACACAAACACACGGCTATTCCTATAGTATATGAGATAATCATGGTCGTGGTTGTTATAATCATGATCGTGGTTATGTTCATGGTCGTAGTTGTTATAATCATGGTTGTGGGTGTTATAATCATCGTCGTGGTTGTTATAATCATCGTCGTGATTGTTACAATCATAGTCGTGGTTGTTATAATCATGGTCGTGGTTATGATCATGGTCGTGGTTGTTATAATCATGGCCGTGGTTGTTATAATCATGGTCGTGGTTGTTATAATCATCGTCGTGATTGTTATAATCATATTCGTGGTTGTTACAATCATAGTCGTGGTTGTTATAATCATGGTCGTGGTTATGATCATGGTCGTGGTTGTTAAAATCATGGTCGTGGTTGATATAATCATGGCCGTGGTTGTTATAATCATGGTCGTGGTTGTTATAATCATAGTCGTGGTTGTTACAATCATAGTCGTGGTTGTTACAATCATAGTCGTGGTTGTTATAATCATGGTCGTGGTTATGATCATGGTCGTGGTTGTTATAGTCATGGTCGTGGTTGTTATAATCATGGCCGTGGTTGTTATAATCATGGTCGTGGTTGTTATAATCATAGTCGTGGTTGTTACAATCATAGTCGTGGTTGTTACAATTATAGTCGTGGTTGTTATAATCATGGTCGTGGTTATGATCATGGTCGTGGTTGTTATAATCATGGTCGTGGTTGTTATAATCATAGTCGTGGTTGTTATAATCATGGTCCTGGTTGTTATAATCATGGTCCTGGTTGTTATAATCATGGTCGTGGTCGTGATACTTACAGTATCTAATATACTATAAGAAGGAATAGAATAAAGGTTAGAATAATTAATTAAAGAAATATTCGCCATAACGAGAGGTTAAAATCATAAAAAAATATATATATTATGAATCACCGATGATCATTCCGAGATAAATTATATTATGAAGAGAAGTGACCTTGATTCTGCTTATATTAGTCACCATCTGCTTAAGCCATCACCTGTGTTGAGTCATCATAGTCATCATCTACATTAGTCAGTTTTAGGCCCATTTCACATGACTGACCGACCATTGATGTTCTTTCCGCGCGAGGGTGTTAGTTTTCAATGCGTCTTATTATTTACGCTGGTGGATGTAAGACCTCCTACCCTCACTGACACAGCTATGGTCAATTTGGTGTTATTCTTGTTTGTAAATGCCTTCTAATCAGTCTCAAGTCTATCCGTCCTGTCTATTGCCATCCCAACTGTCTGTTCGTCTGTGTGGTGTTTGAATGTAAGCTTGTCTGTACTCTTTGTTGTCGTCAAAACTGTCTGTCTTATCCGTTGTTGGCGTGTGTCTGCCTGTTTGTCTAATGTGAACCAGTCAGTCAGCTGTCTGTCTGTCATGTTAGTTGCCATATTGTCTATTTGTACATGTATGAATCTGTCTATTTTTGTCAACCTCCTGTCTGTTTCACTGTTTATATTCACCCTGTGTCTATTGCAGTCATCTTCTCCATGCATTCCTGTTATTATCTTTTTATCTCTTCTCCTTTTCCATGAGCCACAGGACTAAGTATACACTGTAGCTGTAAGGTCGTCTGGTAACGTTGAAACTGCGCATCCAGACGCATGATGAAACTCAGCTCCCCCCCACCTGTTATCTCTAACTATTTTCTGTTTCCCCTTCTGTATTGTTCTATTTACTCATCTTCCTTCCTTTACTAATCCAAACAACATTAAAAAAAAGGTAGGCTAAGAAACAAAGTGGGGGCAGGAGGAGGGAGCTGTACGATAACTGCAATCGTGGGCTGATAGCATACAGCGATTGAGGGTGCGCCTAGTCCGTAGACTTGCATTGTTTTCCAGCATAAATAAAATGGTTATGTAATGGCTTCCTAAAGAAACCATCGATATGGGACCAGGTTTGTTTCACTCTACGAATATTTTGCGATTTTTCCACCAAGTTTGATGAAAAACGATTGTGCCATTTCGGCTGCCCTAAACAGACACACACACACAAACACACACACACACACACACACACACACACACACACACACACACACACACACCTAGTCCTATAGTATACTAGATGAGGGCAGAGTCAACTTATAACTTGACAGTAGAAACATTTCAGGCTATTATTTACATCAAAATAATGAATTAGTACGAATTTAGACCGATCACTGTTAGATCAGCACATAGAATCGCTCGAACAAGTGACGTCTCGAGAAGACGTAATAAATCCTCAACACAGAGAAATTGTATTCCCACCCTGTGGGTTGGAGTTAGAAAGGGCATCCAGTACGCCTGATAGCATCTGGGTCACAACCATCGTTGTGCCTATCCCCTTGACTCTGTTACATTTTCTGGGCTGGTGCGTGGGAAGCTGAACAGGGCCATCCCGCTCTAGTTTTACCCCAAAAACTCCCATCAGGTCATCGCTGCTAACCCAGGCGAGCGTGAAAATGGCCGTAAAACTTTGATGATTGTGATTTGTAAACCTTTAGGGTATGATGAATATTGTTAATGATATATCAGTATCGATTAAGTTTTCCTTAACACTTTGTACTGTACAGGGTACATGCATTCTCTGCGCCTCAAGAATACACTTAATCTCATGAATTTACAACTATAAATACAATTGAAAATATTATTAATAATAATGATAGTGACAAGGAGAAGAAGAGTAATTTATATAAATATTTAATGACTAACACATCTTGCTGAGATAATCACCCGTTACAACCAATAAGGGTTCAGGGTTTGATCTCGTTAGCGATGACAAACTCGTGAGAACTCTGGGCTAAGCAAAACGTGCAAGATTTCAGTGTTCCTTGCAGGTCACAAATAACGTATGAACACAGTAATACAATAAGGCGATACAAAAATATGCAAGGAGAATATTCTATGATATCTCCATTTTGTAATACAACTTAAGGAATAAATTGTGGGACTGTATCATAAAGAGAGGAAGAAGAAACCTACCAGGCGGGGACGGTGTGACTGTATATGAGGTTTGTGTCCTTGAACCACGACACCTTCAGTAGCGGACCTCCGTATACCGGGCAGCTCAGCAGTAGCACCGACCCCTCCGTGAACTCCGCTGATACCGGCTGTCAACACACCACACCACAACACACACGTAGAGATTGACAGGCTATGCTAGTATGTCATATCATTTGTTCAGCTGAGTGGTTTATATTTTCTTAACAGTGGATGGCCAACAGTTTAGCAGTGGCATTAAGACCACAGTGAGAGAATCACATAAAGATATGCCCCAGCTTATTTCACCTGGTAATTAAATACCTTAACGCTACCTGGGGGTAGGTAGGTTAAATTAGGTAAGGTTAGGTCAGTGTTAGGTTCAGTTAGCGTTAGGTTAGGTAGAGGTAGAGTAATTAATCTGAAGCTGAGAATAAGCTGGAGGTGCTAATCTTCAGGTGATCCCAAGGAGTAAACAATGCAATGGGTAAAACATCAAGCAGATCTATGTAAAGTTGTAGATTTGATACACTGGACGTACCCCGACGGAGAGTTTGGGTATGCGTGAGGTGGAGAGGACCTGGACGGGGCCAAATTCTTGGAGCCAGGGTGTGGTAAGTGTTAGACTCCGCGCCACCACCGTGCCCTTCACACCCATCTCCACCTCTACCTCCCTCGACCTGTACACAGCAACACCTCCCTCAGTCACATGTATTGGCCTCTACACACACACACACACACACACACACACACACACACACACACCATAAAGTCATGTAAGTGCAAGTTTAAAAAATAACATTATTATTATTATTATTATTATTATTATTATTATTATTATTATTATTATTATTATTATTATTATTATTATTATTATTATTATTATTTTATTAATCTTTAGAAAATACAGTAAATGGTATTGCTGTTTTAGAATCAACTGCCTGGGTTCTAAACTACATTTTTATCTCTACTCCAAATATCCATATAACAGCTCAAATATATTCTAATTTGTTCTTGTTTTAATATGTTTAGGTACAACGATGGTCTGGGCTTTTAACTTAAGTTCACTCGATGGCTTAATAGTTTAATGATTTAAAAAGGTGATGGTTTAACAGTGTGATGGTTTAACAGTGTGATGGTTTAACAGTGTGGTTTAACAGTGTGATGGTTTAACAGGTTGTTGGTTTAACAGGGTTAACAGGTTTAATAGGGTGGTGGTTTAGCAGATTGATGATTTAACAGGGTGATGATTTTAACAGGGTGATGGTTTAATGGGTTGATGATTTAACAGGTTTAACGAGGTGATGGTTTAACGGGATGAAGGTTTAACGAGGTGATGGTTTAACGGGGTGATAGTTTAACAGGGTGATGATTTAACAGGGTGATAGTTGAAACCATTACCCTGTTAAACTATCACCTGTTAAATCACCAACTTGTTAAATCATCACCCAGTTAAGTCTGTTAAATCATCACCCAGTTAAGCCTGTTAAATCATCACCCTGTTAAGCCTGTTAAATCGTCTACATGTTAAACCATCACCCTGTTAAACCTGTTAAATCATCAACCTGTTAAACCACCACCTTGTTAAACCATCACCCTGTTAAACCTGTTAAACCATTACCTTGTTAAACCAACAACCTGTTAAACCTGTTAAATCATGAACCTGTTAAACTATCAACCTGTTAAACTATTACCCTGTTAAACCTGCTAAACCATCACCCTGTTAAACCTGTTAAATCATCAACCTGTTAAAACATCACCTTGTTAAACCATCACCCTGTTAAACCTGTTGAACCATCACCTTGTTAAACCAACACCCTGTTAAACCTGTTAAATCAACAACCTGTTAAGCTATCACCTTGTTAAACCTGTTTTACCATCACCCTGTTAAACCTGATAAATCATCAACCTGTTAAACTCTCACCCTGTTTAACCATCAACCTGTTTAATAGTGTAATTGTTTATAGCTTCTTGAATATAAGTTAAATTACTTATGGATACTTGAATAGTGATTCATTTCTTTGGGATGATGGTTTATCCCCTTGAAGATAAACCTATGTCGAGGTAATGAGTATTGTTGCCAGATTTGTTTTGGAGTAATGGCTAAAACTAATTGGGAATTACCAGATTAAGCTATTGTCCTTATAGATATGAAAAATAGCTCTTCGAGGTTTAAAATATCCTTAAAGACAGTTGTGATTGGTGCTCAATGACATAGACTGATGTGATTGGTGCTAAGTGACATAGTTTGTTGTGATTGGCTGGGAATAGATATGAATTCCCCGAATGAATAAGACAATATAAGACATAGAGTAAACTTGTTGACTTACTTGACAGTGACAGAGATGTTTTGAAGATCTATTGTTCCGCCGCTGTTGGCCACCGTCTGCGCAGTCTTAGAATAAGAAGACACATACATATACAGTTTTCATATCAAACAGTCAATACTTTCCTCAATGTAGCTTTCTCTGACTCTGTTTCTTTGTGTAATTTGCTTCTGGAGATGTGATGAATACACGAAAGCGCTTAAGCAATACAGTATTGTTATTTTCTTTTCCGACGTGGTTTACAATTTCATACACGATAAGCTAAATTTTGCCCCACCTTAACTACTCTCTTCAAGTTTAGGTTCCCTGCCCACTCACTGTGAGCCAAAGGGTTAAGGTGGGATAGTTTTTAGCCCATCGTGGTTCAGTGGACAAGCTACCTCCCTGCTATTAGTGTTAGTCTGGGTTCGATACCCAGCACTCAACTCATAAGGTATTATATATATATATATATATATATATATATATATATATATATATATATATATATATATATATATATATATATATATATATATATATATATATATATATATATATATATATATATATATATATATATTTATATATATATATATATATATATATATATATATATATATATATATATATATATATATATATATATATATATATATATATATATATATATATATATATATATATATATATATATATATATATATATATATATATATATATATAACGAAGAGGAGAACCAGGGAAAACACAATCATTTTGACTAAGTTGGGTTTCTTTTAATCAATAGCGTTTCGGAAAAATCATTTTCCATCATCAGAGCCTAAAAAAAAAGTTTTAAAATACAGGTGATATACAATAAAAACAACATTATACGAAAATTTACCTTCCATAAACTTTAAAGAAAGAGCACTCCAATTCAAAACCGACAACAAAGACGAGAGACCAACGTACAAAGCATAAAATCAGGAATAAAAAAGTGTGAAATAAAAATATACAGGGGGTATTACCTTAATTTAGACGAGCCTTAGTGCGAAAAACACAACAATTCACAGGAAGCCATATCACAAATGGATGGCTTTACTTTATACTGATGCAAGGCTTCCATAATGAGGAGGTCCGTCTCACAGTTGCTCCTGCCAAGAACTGAGAAATCAGACGGCGAAAACGGGTGGTCATGTTGGTGGGCGTGGTTACGGATAGCTGAATGTGGTGGTTGTGTGATTAACTGGCCTGTTCGGACGGAACGGCCCAAGTGTTCATGGATGCGAGTTATCAAATGTCTTTTTGTTTTACCTATATATGCTGCCCTACAGCTAGCACACGTAAATTGATAAACAACTGAGGATTGCAGGTGTGTGGGTATGGTGTCTTTAATTTTAAAGAATTTTTTAATTGAACTCTGGTTTTGAAGATTAGTCTAAGAGAAATTTGTGGATAGAATTCATTGAAAAGCTTCTTAAGTTTGTTTCTAAGGGTGAAACTGAGTGGGCCTGTGTACGGGATGGTGAAATAGATAGAATATTTAGGGACGGTGTGGATTTGAGGCTGTGTGGGACTAAAAAACCTATTAAGGGTTTTGCCAAAATAAGTGTCTGTAAATCTCTTAGGGAAACCATTGTTAAAGAGTAGTTCCTTTATGTATTTTAGTTCAATGTCCAAGTGGAAATAGCTTGAACATATATTAAAGGCTCTGTTGGTAAGAGTACGTACTAGATTACGTTTGTAATTAAGAGGAATAAAAGATGAAAATTTTGAACTCAAACCAGTGAAAGTTTGTTTTCCGTATAAGGCTGTCTCGAAACTATTATGAAGACGGTGGATATTAACATCAAGGAATGGAAGAATATTGTCCTTTTCCAATTCACAAGTAAATTTGATGTTGCCATGTTTCGAATTTAAATAATTTAGGAACACAGGGACGTGATCAAGTGATCTGAAAATTAAAAACGTGTCATCAACATACCGACGATTGAACAAAGGCTTAAATTGGGGGGGGACATTCGGTTAGCCAAAGCTTCTCGTGGTGACAGAGGAAAGCGTTGGCCAACGTGGGACCTAAAGGGTGAACCCATAGCAACACCATCACATTGTTTATAAGCTTTGTTATTAAATAAAAACAAACAATCATTTACAGCCAGTTTTAAAAATTCTTTAAATTGTGGTCCATTGAATCCATCAATTATATCAGTATTTGAGAACAGTTCATCTGTGTACAATGTCAATATATATATATATATATATATATATATATATATATATATATATATATATATATATATATATATATATTTAGATATATATATATATATATATATTTAGATATATATATATAATATATATATATATATATATATATATTGTTAAGACCATGTCTTATATTTTTTTTCTATAACTTGCTTTCATGCTGTTCCATATTATTCCTGTAATGATGTGTTATATTTACTATTATATAATCTAGTCACCTTACCCTGTGCTTTTAAGGTTTTAACTGTTATTATTTGTTCAAGCCCATCTTATTTCTTCATTAAGTATTGTAACAAGCATTCTTTGTTTCTCTAACGACCATCTGCATCGTTAAACGACCCATGTTTCACAGGCTGGTCACATTGGCGGGAGCCTACCCTATATATATTAGTCCACCTGTAGACGGAGTTCAGTCCAGACCGCTTGTCATTCAGTTCACATTGTTTTGAGTGGCACCTGTCACCTGTTACTTATACTTCATTATATTTCTGTGTTGTTCCTGTCACCACCAATGTGGTATATCTATGTAAGTACCTATTTATGTCTCTTATGTGTCCATCAGTGTTTGCTAAGTTACATTTAAGTAATTCAGTGTTAGTTTTTATATGTTTATGCAGTGTTAACGTAATTCAATGGTTTATTTTTATTCTTTTGATGTTTCGATGTTTTATTATCATTTGTGTCTTAAAGGTTTCGATAGTGAATCAATTTATTTTTATTCCCTTTTAATTTACTTCACTTTTTTGTTTGGTTACGCCTAGAACCTGGATATTAAAGTAAATTAAGAGACGGCGTAACAATATATATATATATATATATATATATATATATATATATATATATATATATATATATATATATATATATATATATATAAGACATTACCGAAAAACACCATAAATTTTTTTTTTGCTCTTTATTGGACAGAATCTAAACCTGAATAATTCCCATTGGACATAATACAGTCTCGAATATATTTCACTGGACATAATATAGTACAGAATGTTTCCCAATGAGCAGAGTGTAAGCCGGACAAGATCCTCTCAGGTTAGTTCAGACTGGCCGGATGATCTCGCTTATGTTAGAACTCACTTGGATTATAGTGTAAAAAATTAATCCCGGAAAACTTGAGTATGGAGAAAAAAAAATTACCTTCTCTTGATCCAAGGGTATGAAAGAGAAGATGAGTTTAAAGATAGGTGATATAAATAAGGTCCTCAAACTATCAAACCAGGAGCGAACACGTAGCAACGGTTTCAAATTAGTAAAATTTAGGCCTCACCATTCTCCAAATATGTCAGGGAAGCCATACATCCTCAACATTGTTAAAGCGCCTCCCGAAAGCTGGAAATGCTGTACAGATGCAGTAGCTACTTTACTCCTGAGTAGTTGCTTCAGGTATATAAGGGATTCATTCGTCCTAACTTGGAGTACTACTCTCATATCTGGGGTGGCTCTTGGTTTGGAAATAGAGTTGTGGATGAGTGGAACAAGTTAGGTAGGACTGTCATGGTCACAATGACGGCTGGTCTGTTTGAAACCTGATGATTCATATTATACTCCACGCCTGCAAAACATGTGGATAACTGGTGAGTTATCTCTAGGAAGAAACGCGTTTTCCCTCTCTTTAGGTACCAGCCATTTTCTGCTCGATCTCAAGGTATATACACAATGGCGCCTTGTCCGTAAGTCCCGCCCATTTAGGGTACTAACAGTTGTCAACGTATATATTCAACTTTTTCCTGGCAAGCTCGATCTCTAATTAGTTTGTGTAAATCAACTTAAGAAATTCGCCAGACCAGTGTAAACTGAGGGTCATCTTTGAATGTGTAGCAGTTGATTTGAATGTAATTTCTGTCATTGCGTGAGTAGCCACCTCTGGCAACTCATGCTGTATATAAACCTGTGCGCGAACAGCCCTTCCTTGACGTCTCTAAATTATCCCAGGTATGTGAGCGAGTGTTCCCCGCCGATATAGTCATTCAGTTTAACTTAGTCAATTTTGTGAATATCAGTGTTAATGTTGTAGCAGTGAAATTGTCATTTACCCAGTGTAAGAATTACTATAACGTAAATATCGTCTGTCGTTGCTAGACGAAAGATTGTTTGTGATTGAGTCATCATCATCCCTTCCTTGACGTCTCCAAATTATCCCAGGTCCAGTATGTGGGTTATTTGAACACCCCACCGGCTGCCCCAGGGTCGGTGGATACCTAACAGTTAGCTGTATTGGATGATGTCACTGATTTGGCGGGATTAAACTGCTCCAGTCCGCATTTTGGGAACAAGACCCCAGACTCTCGCCACGTGTCAGACTTCAACCGACCATAACAGATCTTCATTTGTTGAGACGCTTGTGTTCTACCCTGGGACACTCCTTACAGTTACATGGTCCACAGTATTTGTTATATATGGTTGGAGATAATTAACCGAAATATAATTATCCCATGTTGGGTAGTGAACTCATAAAAATAGTTAGTATCAGTAATAACGTGTTATGTGTTGTGAGTGCATTCTCCATAGGTACTACCAACAGTTCTAGTGAAGGTACCATATGTCAGTTTATCTTGTAGCTGTAGTCTATGTAATGTACCACCAGTAATGTTGTGAGAAGCAAGAGTATCTAATTGGAATTGCAGATGAGTAAGGCCAAGGAGTTGAACCTTGTAGTTGTATGTTAATGACATCTTTTACCTAATTTAATTTCATATTAATAAACCATTTCTTAGAGTGTATTGGGGGTATCATTTTCCCTCAGTATTCACCTTTACTTTTGTCCAATGACTTGATGCCAGAATTACAGTACCCATGTGCCCTAACCCTCGCCATGCTACCAAAGGACTGAGGTTATGAAGTAACCATGAAATGAAATAATTAGACAGAACAAATGAAGGAACTAAGACAAAGAAAGAAGTATGAAATAAGAATATAAGGGAGAAGAAGAAAATCCCTGCCCTTATAGGACAGATAGACGAGTGATCAAAGTTGGGTGTAAACAGGGCTGTCTAGTATGGCCCAATACACCTACTGCAGTTTCCTTCATTCTTATGTTAAAATATTATTAGGTTAGGTAAATTTGAGTAGGTTAAATTAGGTTATGTTAAGTTAGGTTAGTTTAGGTAAGTTAAAATATATTTTTAAGTTAGGTTAGATTAGATTAAGTGAGGTTTTGGATAGGTTAAGTTAGTTTGAGTTAAGTTAGATTAGATTTTTTTTAACGTGAATAGCCCACCGGGCACAGATCATCGACCCACAACGGGGCCTAGGGGGCGAAAAATGAAAGCAAAAAGAAATTAAAAATATAAAAGAAAAAGATTGTATTAATCTACAGCACGAATATGACGGAAAACCAGCTTTTTGAAGTGAGACAGATTGTATGAGTATGGAAACACAGAAGAAGGCAGAGCATTCCACAGTTTGTCTGTGAGGAAAGAAGGATGTACTTATTGTACTATAACGGGTAATTCTAGTATGACCGACATCCACAGAGAAACGGTGGGCACCGCGGGCAAGACGAGTGTTACGAGTCCACGGCCTTGCCGGCGGTACACAGGATGCCAAATCCACCGAACATTGCCCGTTAAAGTATCTGTAAGAGAGAGAGAGTGAAGCAATATTGCGGCGAAGAGAAAGGGGAGAGAGATTGTCGACTAAAGGAGGAGAGTTAATAAGACGAAATGACTTTGATTCCACCCTATCTAACAGTTGGACAGAAGAAAAACCATCACAGATATGAGAGCAGTACTCCAAGTTAGGACGAATGAATCCCTTACTTTAGGCAACTGCTCAGGAGTGAAGTAGCTACGGCATCTGTACAGCATTTCCAGCTTTCGGGAGGCAGCTTTAGCAATGTTGAGGATGTGTGGCTTCCCTGACATATTTGGGGAATGGTGAGGCCTAGCATATCTATTTTAGAATTTGGCAGAATGATTGCGTCCTGAAATGTGATTGGTGGGAGATCATCTAATTTGGAAAGTGTAAGTGGTATATAATGAGTTTTATTACTATTGAATTTAACCAAGTTTCTACCTCCCCATTCAGAGATGCTGCACAGATCTGCATTGGTAGATCTAATTATATCAGCTTGAGAAACAGATCTAGTTTTAGAATTAAGGGGAGGGGGAAAATGTGAAGAAGAGTGAAGAGTAGAATGATCAGCGTGAGAATGGATAGAATTATTCGTAGTGTGAAATAAATCATTGATAAAAAGAAGGAAGAGTGTAGGTGAAAGAACAGAACCCCGTGGGACACCATTGTTGGTAGAAAAAGAGCGAGAGATCGATCCCTCGACAACAACTGCCGTGGATCGGTTCGTTGGGAAGCTAGAAATTAGAGAACAAAGTGGGGGAGAGAAACCATAAGAGGGAAGTTTAGAAAGCAAAGACATGTGCCATACCCTGTCAAATGCTTTGGAAATGTCGAGTGTCACGACGAAAGTTTTCCCATAATCCTTAGGAGAGGATGACCAAAGATGGGTGCAGTAGGAAGGCAGATCACCAGTAGATCTCGCCTGGCGAAAGCCATACTGGTGATCCGACAAAAGAGAATGGCGCTTAAGGTGACGGAGAAAATGAGAGTTTAAGATAGTTTCGAAAATCCTAGAGAGGGATGAAGTTAGGGCAATGGGACGATAGTTAGAAGGATTTGAATTGTCGCCCTTTTTCGGGATGGGCTGAACCGAGGCATACTTCCTAGAAGAAGGAAAAGTGTGGGTTTTGAGGCAAAGGCTAAAAAGGCGAGCAAGCACAGGGGCTAGAAATTGAGCACACTCCCTCAGAACATGAGGGGGTATTCCGTCCGGTTCATGCGCATTACTCACATCTAACCTAGATAGCACACCAGCAACCCTACGAGTGGAGATTATAGGAAAGTGCATAGGTTCAGTAGTAGGAGCAGGAGTAGGAGGGATAGAGTTGGAATCGTCTAAGGTGGAGTTAGAGGATAATAAGGTATGTGCTGTTGTACTTAGCACATCATTGTCATTCCTAAAAACCCCATTTAATTCATATTACGCTATATAGCATTCAAATCCACCGCGCTTGTAGAATCTCAGGAAACGGGAAACATTGTTAAAGGATAACTCACCTACTCAATGTTACTAGACCATGTGTTGTATTGTACCCAGGTACAGTTATATAATATTAATTGTATGTATTCATAGCATTAAGGAGAACTCAAGGTATCCATAAGATGAATGTTAAAGTCCAGTTGAGCCGGACTAGTGTACTGGAGGACTAAGTGTGGATCATGGTTTGAAGGTCATACTATTTACGTCTGTAAACGTGTAGCGAACAAAAATTCCACAGATATCATATGAAAATACATGAGAACAATGATCTGGAAAAAGGATAAATGTATCAGAACTATGTGAGGTGTTGGAAGTGACCCAGAAACTATACTTGAAAGGAAATATCTTGTATGCGTCGGTATGAACTTAATACACCTCGTATCCTCACGTGACATATACCCGCGACAGGTACAGTGATCAGAGAATATTATGTCTATGTTCAAATAGTGCAATGTGTGAGAGGAGGATCCCTAATTACAGTTTTAAGTGAAGTGGATACACCCCCGCCATGAACATTCGGCCTTTGTTTTAAGGCCCTCGAGTGTGCCATGTTGATATTATAGCCCAATGAATTTACCCACGAATTAGCAAACCAGAACCTTACCTTAGTTTGTACTTTAGGGTTAAAATATGTGTTTATAAGGCATGAGTGACAATATGCCGAAAAGTGTTCAGGTGAGAACTGTAAGAAATAAAAGTAGAAATTAAAGATTGGAAACTGTAGGCCTACGCGGTGACGAGCGGCGGGCACTGCACTCAGTACCCTCCGTTCTCCCGTCACCTCAGGTCAGTGTCCTATCGGGCTATATCCCGCCCTATAATTAAGGCTTATATAGAAGTTATTACAGTTTAAAGCTTTGCCTGATGTATAAGTGTAATAGTAATGTGTTAGGGGGTGTGATAACCGCCCGTCAGGCATTATAACTCAGTACCCTTCGTTCTCCCGTCACCTCAGGTCCCATGCGGTCGGTCGGAGTGCCTTGATGCGTGGCAACCATTATCCCCGTGAGCGTCCCACCGGGTGGTGACTACCAGCTATACTATTCGACTGTGAACCTGTGGATCCCCAGCAGGCCACCCCAAATGAGTAGGAATAAATAAGGAAACCGTGAGAAACTCTGCGGTCGTCACTGGGAGCGACCTATAATACCAGGCGTAGAAATAGTACTGGTATGTCTCTGGGTGAAGCCCTCGTCTTTACCCACCGAGGGCGGTGTGCGAACGAGGTGCCTGTTGCGTATTCCTAAAAGTTACAAGGAGTCCCATACCTGCAGGGGTGGAGTGTAACATGTGTGTTGAGGTGGTGCTACTAAGTATGGTAACCGACGAGCCTATATTCCATACAGGCGGAGCAGTCTGATGTGTTAAGGGCTAGTGTAAGAAGGAATGACCGAGGTAAGGTGGTCACAGATTGTTCTGCAATAAGTATGTGGATGACACGCCATTTATGTAAGACGTCTGGTGCCCATCTGGGTAACCAACATTTTCGTTGTTCTTCTGAGGAAGACCAACTCATTTGTATGTTTTTTACCAGTATGCTTTATAAGGAATAAATTAATTAAGATATGTTATGGTTTCGCCCTTCTTTCCCCTTATCGATCTGGTCAATGGAAAACCTAACCCAATGCCTAGTCCACTCTGCACGCTACCTAACAGGTTACATACTGTCCAGAGGGGGTCTGGTGGCAGCGACCCTTAGAAATTAAGATTAAAGTTAAGTATTCCCCCTTAGAATTAGTGACCCCCAATCTGGCAGTATACTGTCAGCACATACCAAGGCGTTCCGAATGGAAAAGCAACATTCATCCCAAGGAAAGTCGGAGAAGAATTCTCGCAAGGATTGCCAGTTTGCCCTCCGATAGTGCCTTAGTTGGCGTTTAGAGGGGGGTGGGGGAGATGGTCGTATCCAATTTGATTTGATAGAAATAAGATTGTGATCAGAAGACCTTAAGGGGGCAGAAATTGAGTATGAATTGTGTGAGTGGTTAGAGGTAAAACAAAGATCAAGAGTGTTAGTAAGTTGATCGTGTCGATCAGGAACACGTGTAGGGAGTTTAATTATTTGTTCCAGATCATTAAGTAAGGGACAAAAAGGAGTGCCTCAGCTTCACCTGTTGTCATCCCTTGCAGAGCCAAGCCAAACTCTGTGATGTACATTGAAATCCCCTAGGTAGAGGATTTCGGTGTTGGGGTGTGTAGATATCAATGACTCATGGCAAGAAGTGAGATACTCAAAGAGTTCTAAATAGTTGGTAGAGGTGGGAGAACAGTATAGGAAACAAAGGAAAATAGTCAGAGTTGTCAGAGATATTTTGAGCCAGATGACATCATAAAGGGAAGATTCAAGATCCGTGAATCGAGCTATAGGTGTACGTGTGTTGCAGTAGGTGCATATACCTCTCTTAGAAAGGAAAGAGGTATAAAGGTTGTAGTTGGAGACTTGAAAAGGTTTGGGTGAAGCTGCTTTGGTCAGTTGAAGTTCAGATAGTAGTAAGAGGTCGGGGGAAGAGGTTAATAGATGGTGCTGAACAGAATGAAAATTGGATCCAGGCCGTGATTTTTGCAAACATGAAGTGCGAAAAAAGCCGATCCTTCAGCAACCGCGGTGACGTTGGCTGAGGCCCCAGTAGTTTGATGATGATCAGGTCGGCTCTGGGGTCCACAATCTTCCCGACCAGTGGGACCCATCCGAAAAGTTAACTTTGGTCACTTTAGGTTACATTACGTCAATTTATGTGAAGGTATATCAGATTAGGTTAAGTTATATTAATTCATGTGAGGTCAAGTTATGTCAAGTTTGATTTTGATTTGGTTAGGTCAAGTGAGTTTAAGTTAAGTTAGGTCAAGTTAAGTTAGTCTAGGTCAAGTAAGTTTAGGTTAAGTTAGGTCAATTTAGGCTAGAATAGGTTAGGTTAGGGTCGTTAGTTTAGGTTAAGTTAGGTTATATTAAGTTTGGTTAGGTTACGTCACTTTAGGTTAGGTTAGATCAAGTTAGTGTAGGTTAAGTTAAATTTAGTTAGGTTATGTGTGATCAAGTTAGTTTAGGTTTAGTTAGGTCAATTTAGTTTAGATTAAGTTAGGGGTCACTCTACCTGCCGGCATCTTGAGACAGGGAAGGATTTTCTTACCTTATTGATGACTTCGTCCTCGTCGTAGAATCTCCCTGCTGGGAGCCTTAACTTGGCCGTCACGTCCCACATCTCTGTAACAACGTCGTGTGAGGGTGTTGGTGTTGATAATAGCAGAATAAATTGCTAAATATGCGAGTTAAGTGACAGTAAGACGCTTCTTCAATAGTAATACAGGAGAAAATTAATGGAGACACTCTTTATCACACACACACACACACACACACACACACACACACACACACACACACACACACACACACACACACACACACACACACACACACACACACACACACATCTCTCTACCCTCGTCCTCCTTGTATGACACGGTTTATATATAGCTTCAACTTCATGTACGGTCGTTGTCGTCAACATGTGCTCAGAGTCTACCTGGGCAGGTGTTGACGCAAGGGACACCTTTATTGGAGGTGTTTATCTCACCTGGTGGGCGTGTAAAGAGCGGAGGGGACTGGGAAAGGTATGAGAGGATTAGGGTCAAACTCCTTCACCCTGGCCATTATTCTTGAAGCACATATATTAACCCTGTCACTCACAGCGGGCCACACAGCACCTTGGAGGGCCACTCACCTTCGGCTACACAGTGGGTGGTGTTGGCGGAGACGTAGCCGGCGCTGCAGGAACAGAAGGCGTACCTCATCTGTGACTTGACCCTCAGGTGGCAGTTGTGTTGACAATCCAAGAGACGATCACAAGCTGCGGAGCAACACAAAGCAGTTCAAGAAACGACCACAAGCTGTAGAGCAATACATAGCAGTTCTGGAGACGACCACAAGCTGAGGTACAATACACACAGCAGTCTAAGAAACGACCACAAGCTGCGGAACAACACACACAACCTCCTAAAAAGCGACCACAAGCTGCGGAACAACACACATAAGTATACAAAACAGCCACAAGCTGCGGAACAACACACACAATAGTCTAAGAAACGACCACAGGCTGCGGAACAACACACATAAGTCTAAAAAACGGCTACAAGCTGCGGAACAACACACACAGCAGTCTGAGACGAGCATAAGCTGTTGAACAACACACATAATAGACTAAGAAACGACCATAAGCTGCGGTATAATACACACATCTCTAAGAAACGACAATAAGCTGCGGAACAACACACACAACAGTCGGAGACGACCATAAGCTGCGAAACAACAACGCAACATCTAAGAGACGACCATAAGCTGCGGAACAACGACACAACCGTCTAAGAGACGACCATAAGCTGCGAAACAATACACTGTCGTTAATTATGGTTCCACCCACAATTCTTTCTGCTGCTCCTGTTAACAAGGCGTCCCAAGTTCCCAACACATTACTTCCCAGCCAATGAAAACTGAGAGAATCGGCCAACAAGGAAGAAGCGGGGCCTACACTGCCCTCGACCCCTTTCACTTCCTGTATCTGTAAAATGAGGTACCCATTCATGGGGAACGGGCGAGCGAGCGAACCTGCCCCCATGAAGGCAGGAGGGGAGTACTGCGTCCCCTAGGCCACTGCATCCCCCTTTAATAGCTAGTAATTCCTATGGATGCTATTTCACTAGCACGGACCATTCTAAAACTAGCACAACTACTATTTTTAAAACTAGTATCGACTATTCTAACAACTAGCACCGACTATTCCAACAACTAGTACAGACTATTCTAACAAGTCATAATAATAATAATAATAATAATAATAATAATAATAATAACACCTACCACCAACTATTCTAACAACAAGTACAGACTATTCTAACACCCAGCGCCGAACTATTCTAACAATTAGAATAACTATTATTTTATACAACTAGTACCATCTCACTTACTTTGGTCATAGGAGGGGATGGTGGTGAAGTGGTACTGACACATGCGCCCGTAGAAATCGTTATCGCAGGCACAAATACTCTCTCTTGCTATGTACCTGAACAACAGGTGAATAACAATGGGTGATTTATAGATGAACGACGGGTGAAATGAACGTAAACAGTAGGTCATTAACAGGGGAACAAAGATGTTATTGTCTGATACTCCTTGTAATAGGTGAATAGGTGGACAAAGGTAAACAGTAGTGAATGACAGGTAAACAGTAGTGAACATTATACCATCTGTTTAACCACAAGCTGCAGATCGTTGAACACTAACCTGCACTCCCCGTGGTGGCTACACCAGCTGCGACGGTCCTCAACACCACCTGTACAGAGGCCTCCCAGCTGGCAGTGGTCACCCCTTGCATCTTCTGTACACTCACACCTGAACCGGTACTTCCTGCAGGTGTACATATAACGTCAGAGGTAATTTGTGAAGTCAGATATAGGTTGTGACGTCAGAGATAGGTTGTGACATCAAAGTAGATGAGTGGGGGAGGGGGAGGAAGGATATATATGTGGGAGAGGAGAGACGGAGGGAGGGAGGGGTAGATGTGTGGGAGACGGAGGGAGGAAAGGAGGGGTGGGGGGAGGAGGAAGGGTATGTGTGGGAGATCAGAGACGGAGGGGGAGGGTAGATGTGTGGGGGGACGGAGGAGAAGGGTAGATGAGTGGGGGGAGGGGAGGAAGAGGTATGTGTGGGAGAGGAGAGACGGAGGGAGGGAGGGGTAGATGTGTGGGGAGACGGAGGGGAAGGAGTAGATGAGTGGGGGAGGGGAGGAAGGGTATATGTGTGGGAGAGGAGAGACGGAGGGAGGGAGGGGTAGGTGTGTGGGAGACGGAGGGAGGAAGGAGTAGATGATTGGGGGAGGGGGAGGAAGGGTATATGTGTGGGAGAGGAGGGAGGAAGGGAGGGAGGGGTAGATTTGTAGGAGAGAGAGAGAGAGGAAGGGTATATGTGTGGGAGAAGGAGAGAGGGAGGGGGTGCAGATGTGTATGTAAAAAGAAATCATGTTTGTTAAACTGTTTTGCAACTTTTCTGGGGATGTTAAGTTGAAGGAGGATTTCCGTGTTTTTGTATTTGAAGTTAAGACTTAGAAATCCTAAATCCCGCCTGGCATTTTTCACTAATAATCTCACTTGTTGCACTGCTTTCTGTAATTGATCTACAGTTCTACAGTTACAAGTATCGAATAAAATAGAAAGTCGGGATAAAAATACAATTAGTTGAAAATTACTAAATGTTATGTCAATCAAGAACACAATTATGAATGATTTCATTTTCCTGAGTCTGTGTGTGAAGTGCTGCTTTTTCGAAGTAACATTCCCATTAGTTTTTGCATCGCTCTATACACAGTATAAGACGACTACTCCCCCCTTATACATGACTCCTTCTTTATACACGACTCCCTCTTTATACACGACTCCCTCTTAATACACGACTCCCTCTTTATACACGACTCCCTCTTTATACACGACTCCCTCTTTATACACGACTCCCTCTTTATACACGACTCCCTCTTTATTCACGACTCCCTCTTTATACACGACTCCCTCTTTATACACGACTCCCTCTTTATACGCGACATTCTCCTTATACATAACTCCTTTATAACCGACCACTCCTTATACACGACTCCCTCCTTATAAACGACCCCTCTTTAAGTCTTTATACACGACACCCTCCTTATACATGACTCCCTCTTTACACACGACTCCCTCTTTATGAACGACTCCCTCTTTATACACGACTCCCTCTTTATACACGACTTCCTCCTTATAAACGACCCCTCATACACGACTCCCTCCTTATACGCACCACTCCATTCACAAAATTCTTGAAACTTCTCTCCTTCCTTCTCTTCCTTTCTCCCTCCCTCTCTCTCGACCTCACCATTCCCGGTTATTTTTTCCAACCCTATTTCTCGGAACCCCTACTTACTCCCTCCTTCCTTCCCTGGCACCCAGACAACACCTTCCCACACATCCAACCTCCTCCTCCTTCCCCCTCCTCCTTATTAAGTTGAATAAAATTCTTCTTCTCTTGGTACAGGGAGAGGAATGAACACGCACGGAGGAACATATTGTTATGAAGAGGTGGATATTAAAATTCGCTGTTTATGTTTATGCTACGGAGTCAACATGTAGAAGGAGTCCTGCGGTTCTTGCCCTTTCTTGTGGTTGACATCTGAAATACTTGTTGTTAATTTAAATCCCCTGAAGATAAGCTTCCCCTCAACTTATTTCACCTGGTGATTAAATATACACTAACGCTACTTAGGTTAGGTTTGGTTAGGTCAGGTTAGTGAAGGTTGGGTTAGACCTGGTTAGGGTAGATTAGGTTGGGTTATATTAGATTAGGTTTGGGTTACATTATATTAAGTTAGGTTAGAATTGAATTAGGTTAGATTAGATTAAATTGGGTTTGAGTATGAGGTTAGATTGGGTTAGGTTAGGTTAGATTATAATCTAACCTAACCTAACCCAACCTAACCTCATACTCACACCCAATTTAATCTAATCTAACCTAATTCAATTCTAACCTAACTAAATAATTATTTGTATGAAAACTTGAAAAATATTAAATAATGTACGAAAAATATTTTTTTCACCGTGTGTGTGTGTGTGTCTTGGTCGTCAGTGTTGCTAGGGTCGTGAACGAGGCACTGGTGAAACATCGACTTTACTGTGCCTGGTGATGGACCGATTCTGGCACACTGCCCAGTTCTCTCTCTCTCTCTCTCTCTCTCTCATATAAAGGAAGAGGATATCGTTACTACACCGGAAGATTAACGCTTTTGAAGATACAGAAAATATTCCCTTTGTTGGTTCTTAGTATTAACTTTAATCTCATAACGTTTCCGATTTCGTAACCATCTGATATCATAACCATCCGATAGCATAACCTTCCGATAGCGTAATCATCCTTTATCGTAACCTTCCGAAAGGATAACCATTCTAATACCTAACTTTCCGATTTTGTGAGTTTCCGATATGTTATCATTGACACGTTGGAGGTTACGCCTGGAGGATCGAGTTCCGATGTCGTAACATTCCGATATTGTAACCATCCGATACCAAGCCTGACCTTAACCACCAAACGATGAAGTTCCGATAACATAACATTAACCACATGGTAAATACAAACTTATACACCGACTCTAATTTCCTATGGATGTTGTGGTCGCTGGACAATGATCAGTCACCAAACTTCCATCTTCAGCAGGTCACACACACACACCCTGGGAACAACAGAGTGCCGGCCGGCTATGCACCTGACTACGGGATAACACAACATCACCGCACAGTGAGGTATTGTGTGACACCACCCCACACCACACGGTGTCCCCATGACTACGTGAGGTCCTTCATATCAACACCCGAGGACGAGTCACTGTACCACGTGAACACCACACCACCCGGTGTCTCTATGACCACGTGAGGTTGTAGTGGATTTCTCCCCTACAAACGCTGATTGTCGCTGAGTAGCCGATCCCGCGAATTCCCCAGTGTATGCCTCGTTGTCTAGGCCAACCAGCGCCGCCTTACATAAGAACATAAGAACATAAGAACATAAGAACATAAGAATGGAGGAAACTGCAGCGGGCCTATTGGCCCATACTGGGCATTCCCGTTTACACCCAACCCCTGTTGCTCATATAAGCATCCAACCCATGTTTGAAGCTATTCAGCGTATTCGAGTTAATGATGATATTTGGTAACTTGTTCCATTCATCCACTACTCTGTTTCTAAACCATTGTTTACCTATTTCACGCCTAAATCTATATTTGTCTAATTTAAAACCATTGTTAAGAGTTCGCTCCTGGTTGGATAGTTTGAGTACCTTTGTAATGTCCCCTTTGTTTAGCCCTGCCTTCCACTAATACACCTCTATCAGGTCGCCCCTCGCTCTACGTCTCTCGAGGGAGTGCAAATTAAGATGCTTTAACCTGTCTCTATACTCAAGGTTCCTAATGCCCGGGATTAGTCTTGTCATTCTCCTCTGAATTCTTTCCAAGGATTCTATATCCATCCTGTAATACGGTGACCAGAACTGAACTGCGTAATCCAGGTGTGGTCTCACAAGAGCAAGATACAGTTTTAGGATGACCTCGCTAGTCTTGTAACTAACACTCCTTTGTATGAACCCAAGTACTTTATTAGCCTTGTTACGAGCAAAAACACATTGTTTACCTGGCTTAAGGTTCCTACTTATCATTACTCCTAAATCTCTCTCGCAGTCGGATTTCTCTATGGCATCATTGTTCATCTGGTATCTGGTTTCCCTGTTTACTTCTCCTATACTGAGTACTTTACATTTGTCCACGTTGAATTTCATCTGCCATTTTTCAGACCATTCGAAAAATTGGTTTAGATCTTGCTGTAGTTTTGTGGAGTCCTCGTCAGATTTAATAACACGTCCTATTTTAGTGTCATCAGCAAATTTGCTTATGTTGCTGTCTATGCCGATATCTATGTCGTTTATGTATATAATAAATAATAATGGTCCAAGTACTGAGCCTTGGGGAACTCCACTTGTGACGTTGCTCCAATGGGACTTAGTGCCATTAATGCTCACTGGCTGTTTCCTGTCCTGTAACCACGCCCTAATCCATTTAAGGATATTGCAGCACGATGCCGTAATGCTTCTGCCTTTTCTAATTAGTCTTTCATTAGGGGACTCTGTGGAAGGCTTTGCTAAAGTCGAGATATACCACATCATAATTGTGCCCTCGTCCACCAATTCGAAAACTGATGAAAAATGTTAATAGATTGGTTAGACATGAACGTCCGGCTTGTAAAGCCATGCTGGGAATCGTTGATCAATCCATTATGCTTCTCCAGGTGATTTCGAATAGAGTTTAAAATGATTGCTTCCAGTAATTTGCCTACTATTGATGTTAGACTGGTTCAGCGGTAGTTGAGATAGTGATCTATCCCCCTTCTTGAAAATCGGTATTACATTCGCTTATCCTCCAGGATTCTGGTACACTACACCTGTTTTTTAAGGACATATTAAACAATTTTGCTAAGGGCATACTAAGCTCTTCCTTACATTCCTTTAATACTCTGGCAAATATCTCATCAGGACCCGGTGACTTATTAGGCTTTAGTTTGTCTGTGCAACACTAACATCGTTACTAGTCACTATATCGTGCTTAATTTGTTTTTCTTCATTATCTCTGAATAAGAGTCGTGCCTCCAGGTATCATGTTTTAAATTTTCGGTAGGTGCAAACTGTTTGAAAATATTTATTCAAATTATTGCTCATTTCTCTGTCATTATCAGTGAGCTTTCGCCAGTGTCTGGCCGTATTGGTCCAATCTTTTCTCGATGTTTTTAGTTTTGATACATTTGGTAGGAATCCTTTGGGGTTTGACTTATCCTCCTTGCTATCACACACCTCATTATTCCGCTTGGCTTTCCTGATCCTCGGTTTTAACCCTATTGCCGTACCCTATAATAATCTGGAGGTAAATTTCGCCACGTTTATCCTTCTACCTATAGCCTTCCTTTGGCCGTGTTCTTTTAAATAATTATTTATCCATTTAGGGTCATTGTTGTCTGATCAGGTTTTTGTATGTGGTATGTTCTGCCTTTGTGCATTAAGTAACTCACTACTTAAGTTGTCATGGAGACTCGGCAATCTCCTCAGATCTCGTTATCAAGTCTGTGTCATCTGTCAGGTTCACGGCCAGGCGACACCCCCTCTCTCAGCTGCCTCTTTAAACTGTCAAAGTTTGCCCTTCTGAAATCTGGTGCTGGCGAATTTTCGCCGTCTGCCTGAAAATCTAACTGGAATCTAATTTCTTTGTGATCGCTGTGTGCAAGTTCATTTCCCTACCCCTCCGGCTTTGCTAATAGGGTTTTCTCTGTTTGACAGAACTAAATCGAGTATATTATTACAGGTGGGTTCAGTTTATATGTTGACTTAGAAACAGTCTGGATCGTCTCGAGAAAATCCTCTGATTCTGGGAAGTTACCTGTAAGGTCAGTCCAATCTATTTGGCCAAAGTTAAAGTCGCCTACTATACGAACTTTGTTGTGTATGGAAGCCCCTGCGCACATTTCATCCCAGATAAGTCGCTCATTGACTCTATCAAGATTGGGAGGTCTATATATATTACTCCTGTGATTAATTTTTCCCTACAATCAATTAATTCTATCCAAATTGTTTCTGTACTCCGCTCAGTTTTTTATTTCCTTATTTATTTACACTTCCAGATTATCCCGAACATAGATTGCTACTCCGCCTCCCTTTCCTGGTGCATCTATCGGTATGGAATTGATTTATAACCCACAATTTGGTATTCGACCATTAACTCATGTGTGTCTAGGTTGATCCACGTTTCAGTGAATGCTATTTTATCGATTTTTTGGTACATACCAAGGCCCTAATATCATCATTTTTGTTTTGTCATACTTCTACTGTTCGCATAGTATACATTTAAGTTAGTCGTGTTCTGAGTCCTCCCTGACTGCGTTTGGTTTTAAACTCCCTGTCTAATTTAGTTTTGTCATCATTCCTAACACTATTTCCTGTAATCTTTCCTTTGTTTACCCGCTCCCACTGCAGTCTCCCTCCACCCACAGTAACCATATGTTCTCCTAGCAGTTTAAAGACCCGATATCTTTTGAATTGCCCCCTCCTGAAACCCCAGCCAGGGTCTGCTACTCCATCCCGAGACAGGTGCACCCCATCCCTTATAAAGGTCCTTCTGCCGTAGAAGTTGTCCCAGTTGTCACACTAAACTCCCGAGAAAAATATATCAGAGGAAGACAAGAGACATACTGAGATCTCAAGAGAAGAGAACGAGAGCATGAGTGAAAGTGAATCAAAGTACAGTACAGTATGGGCGAGAGTAAGAGGTAAAGCAATAAAGTATGATTGAGTGATAAAAGCAGCAAGCATGAGAGAATGAAAGACAGGGAGATAGAAATACCTGTACAGTGACACCTTAAGTACAGACGACCAAGAAAACGAATCAAACTCCCATGAGAGACGGATGTGTTTACCGTGTGATAATGTGATTAACCTACCGAGGGAAGCACCGCCACCTCCCTCCCCCCCCTCACTGAACCACCACCTACATCCTCCACCTCCCCTCACTGTACCACCACCTACACCCTCAACTTCCTCACTTTACCACCACCTACACCCTCCACCTCCCCTCACTATAACACCACCTACACCCTCCTTCCTCACTGTACCACCACCTACACCCTCCACCTCCCTCACAGGTAACACCACCTGCACCCTCCAACTTCCTCACAGTACCACGACATACACCCTCCACCTCCCTCACTGTAACACTACCTGCACCTCCAACTTCCTCTGTGCAACCCCTACACCCTCCTCCCCTCACTATCTCTCCTACACCCCTCCACCTCCCATCAGTGTACCACCTCCTACACCCTCCACCTCTCTCACTGTACCACCACCTACACCCTCCACCTCCCCTCACTGCACCACCACCTACACCCTTCACCCACCTCACTGTACCACCACCTACACCTCCACCTCCCTCACTGTACCCACCCCTCCACCTCCTCACTGCACCACCTATTCCTCCACCTCCTCAGGTACCCACCGTCCACCTCCCTTAATGTACCACCATCCCACCTACCTCACTGTACAACCACCTACTCCCTCCACCTCCCAGTTTACCACCACCTACACCCTCCACTCCTCAATGTGTACCACCTACACTCCACCTCCCTCCCTGTACCATTACCTACACCCCTCCATCTCCCTCTCTGTACCACCACCTACACCCCTCCACCTCCCTCACTGTACCCACCACACCCTCCACCTCCCCTCACTGTACCCACCTACACCCCCTCCCTCTATCACTGTACCATCACCTACATTCTCCCACCTCCCACCACCTACAGCCTCTCACTGTACCCACCCCTTCACCTCCCCTCACTGTACCATCACCTACACCCTTCACACTCCCTACACCCCTCCCCTCACTGTACCTCCACCTCCCTCACTGTACCACCACCCCTTCACCTCCCCTCTGTATCACCCCCTTCACCTCCCCTCTCTGTGCCTCCTCCCCTCACTGTACCACCACCTACAACCTTCCTTCCCTCACTGCCATCACCTACACCCTTCACCTCCCTCTCTGTACCACCACCTACAACCTTCACTTCCCCTCACTGTACCATCACCTACACCCTTCACCTCCCTCTCTGTACCACCACCTATCACCTCCCGTCACTGTACCACTACACCTTCACCTCCTCACTGTACCATCACCTACACCCTCCAACCCTTCAGTGCCATAATATCCTGACAACGGGTTAGTATTATAACGCTTTGTAAACCCTACTCTGTAATCCTTGTGTGCTCACAGGATAGTGTAAGTGCAATAAAATGTACATGCAAGCAGCAAAAAAATCAATCTCTGTGCCACCACACACCCTCCACATCCCTCACTATACCACCACCTACACCTCCACCTCCCTCACCAGCCTGCCACCCTCCACCCTCTGCACCACCCCACCTCCACCTCCCCTCACCACCCACCACCTACCTCCCTCACTGTACCCCACCTCCCTCCCCTCCACACCTCCCTCCCTCACTGTACCTCCCTCCTCACTGTACCCCTCCACCTCCCTCACTGTACCTACACCCTCCACATCCCTCACTGTACCACCTACACCTCCCTCCCTCACTGTACCACCACCTACACCTCCCACCTCCTTTACCACCACCTCACCCTCCCCTCCTCCACACCTACCTCCACCTCCTCACCACACCCTCCCCTCCCTCACTGTGCACCACCTCACCTCCCCTCACTGTACCACCTACCACCTCCCTCACTTTACCACCTACCTCCACCCCTCACTGTACCCACCTCCCTCCCCTTACCACCTCCACCCCTCCCTGTACCACCCACCTCCCACCTCCCTCTCCTCCTGTACCACCTCACCCTCCACCCCCTCACTGCCACCCTCCACCTCCTCCACTGACCACCACCCACCTCACCTCCTCCTGTAGCCACCACCTCACCCCTCCACCCCCCTCCTGTTACCACCTACACCTCCACCCACCTCACTGTACCACCACCTCCACCTCCCTCCCACTGACCACCTCTCACCTTCACCTCCTCTCCCACCACCTACACTCACCTCCTGCCCATCACACCTCCACTCCTGCCACCTACCTCACCCCTACTGTACCTCCCTCCACCTCCCCTCCTGCCCACCACCTCCCCTGCCTTCACCTCCCACCTCCCTCACTGTACCACCTCCTCTCACTGTACCTCCCACCTCCCCTCCCACCTCCCTCCTGTACCCACCCTCCACCTCCCTCCACACCACCCTTACCACCTCCACCCCCTCCTGTAACCACCTACCTCCACCCCTTCCACTGTCCCACCTACACCCTCCACCCCCTCCTGGCACCACCTCACACCTCCACCTCCTCACTGTACCCACCACCTACCTCTCCCTCACTGTACCACCTACACCCCTCACCTCCTCCTGTACCACCACCTACACCCCTCCACCTCCCCTCCTGTACCACCTCACCTCCCCCTCACTGTACCACCACCTCCCCCTCCCCTCACTGTACCACCTCCCACCCCTCCCCCTCCCACCTCCCCTCCTGTACCACCTCCCCACCTCCCTCCTGTGCCACCCACCACCCTTACCTCCCACCTCCCTCCTTGCCACCACCTACACCCTCCACCTCCCTCTTGCCACCACCTACCCTCCACCCCCCACTGTACCACCACCCTCACCTCCTCACTGTACCACCACCTCACCTCCACCTCCCACTGTACCACCTACACCCTCCTCACTGTCCACCACCCTCCCACCTCCTCCACCTCCCTCACTGTACCACCACCTCCCTCCCTCCCTACCACCTCCCTCACTGTGCCACCACCTACACCCTCCACCCCTCCTGTACCACCTCCCCCACACACCTCCCTCACTGTACCACCACCCTCCCACCCCTCCTTTACCACCACCTCACCTCCACCCCTCCACTCCTTTCAACCCACCACCTACACCCTCCACCTCCCTCACTGTACCACCACCTACCTCCACCTCCCTCCACTACCACCACCTACACCTTCACCTCCCTCCTGCACCCACCACTCCTGCTTTCCACACCCTCCACCTCCTCACTCTCCTACCTCACCTCCTCACCTCCCACCTCCCACACCTCACTGTCCACCTCCCCCCACCTACACCCCTCCCACCTCCTTGTACCACCTCACCACCCTCCACCTCCTTACCACCACCCTCACCACCTCCTCACTGTCCACCACCTACACCTCCACCTCCCCACCCACCACCTACACCCTCCATCCCTCCACCACCACCCTCCACACCCTGTACCACACCCACCCCTCCACCTCCTTCACTGTACCACCTACACCCCTCCTCACTGTACCACCACCCCTCCCACCTCCTCCTGTACCACCTACCTCAACCTCCTCCTTTACCTCCTCATACACCTCCACCTCCTCCTATTGCCATCACACCCTCCACCTCCCCTCTCGTGTCACCACCTCCCTCCTCCCTCACTGTACCACCACCTACACCCACCACCTACACCCCTCCACCTCCCTCACTGTGCCACCACCCCCACCTCCTCCCCCCCTGCACCTACACCCTCCACCTCCCCTCATTGTACCACCACCTACACCTCACCTCATCCTCCTACCTCCTCCCTCACTGCCCACCACCTCCACCTCCCCTCACTGTACCCCCACCTCCCCTCCCACCACCTACACCTCCCACACTCTGTCCTTTCACACCTCCCCTCCCTTGTACACCCCCACCCTCACCATCACCTCCACCTCAGTGCCATAATCTCACACCAACGTTAATTTTATGACCCTTAAACCCTCTCTGTAATCCTTCGCTACCCTCACAGGATAGTGGTGCCAAGAACCGCTGCAAGACAAAAATAAAAAATCACCTCTGTGCCACCACCCACCTCCACATCCTCACTGTACCACCCTCACATCCCTCACTGTACCACCACCTACACCCTCCACCTCCCTCACTGTACCACCACCTACACCTCCACCCTCCCTCACTGTACCACCACCTACACCCTCCACCTCCCCACTGTACCCACCACCTACACCTCCACTCCCTCACTGTACCACCACCTACACCCTCCACCTCCCCTCACTGTAGCACCACCTACACCCTCCACCTCCCTCACTGTACCACCACCCCACCCTCCACCTCCCCACTGTACACCACCACCTACACCTCCACCTCCCTCACTGTACCACCTCACCTACACCCTCCACCTCTCCCTTCACTGTACCACCACCTACACCCTCCACCTCCCTTCACCAGCACCACCTACACCCTCCACCTCCCCCACTGTACCACCCCACCTACACCCTCCACCCTCACTGTATCACCACCTACACCCTCCACTCCCTCACTGTATCACCACCTACACCCTCCACCTCCCCTCACTGTACCACCACCTACACCCTCCACCTCCCTCACTGTACCACCACCTCTCTTTAATGTAAACTAAATCTGGCTTCCTTATATTACACAATAGTATTGTTTACCTGCAGACCAGTATAATCTACATGCCGACCAGTATAATTTACCTGTCGACCAGTATATTCTACCTGTCGACCAGTATATTCTAACGTCGACCAGTATAATTTGTCTGTCGATCAGTATAATCACCTGCTGACCAGTATAATTTACCTGTCGAACAGTATATTCTCCCTGTCGACCAGTATAATCTACCTGTCGACCAGTATATTCTACCTGTCGACCAGTATAATTTGTCTGTCGATCAGTATAATCACCTGCAGACCAGTATAATCTACCTGCTGACCAGTATAATTTCCCTGTCGAACAGTATATTCTCCCTGTCGACCATTTTAATCTACCTGCCGACCAGTATAATTTACCTGTCGACCAGTATATTCTACCTGTCGACTAGTATAATTTGTGTGTCGATCAGTATAATCACCTGTAGACCAGTATGATCTACCTGTCGACCAGTTCGATGAGCCTATCGATCAGTAAGATCTACCTGTTGAGCATTAAGATTTACCTGTCGACCAGTATGATCTCCCTGTCGACCAGTACGATCAGCCTGTCGACCATTAAGATCTATATCTGGCGACCAGTATGAGTTCTCCTTTCTCTTCTCCTTCCTCTTCTTCATCTTATCTTCCTGTCTCCACCTCTTCTCATTTTTCTTAATTCATTGTTTTCTTCCTTCTCCCCCTCTCCCAGCTCTCACTCTCTCACCCCACTGCCTCTACTAACTCTCCCTCCCTTCCATCAGTCTTCCTCTACCTCAATCTCCTACATTCTCCATCATCTCCCTACCTCCTTCTACTCCATCCCTCCCTCCCATCCCTCTTCTTCATTCCTATTTAATTATACTTTCTTTACTTATTTATATCTTTCATTTCTTCTTCCCGTTTATTCATTCTTCACATTTCCTCGTTTCATTCTCTGTGCGTGTTTATCTGTCTCTCTCTTTTTCCGTGTTTGTCTTTTCTCCTTTATATATATACACACACACACACACACACACACACACACACACACACACACACACACACACACACACACACACACGCACAACACACACACACACACACACAGTCTTATCAGCAGCAGGCCTGTCATAGCGAGGAGGTTGTTGCTATGGCGCCACTCCTACTAAGGAGGAAGAAGAATGAGAAAGGATAGAAGGAGGTGGAGGGAGAGAATGAGGAGGGGGAGAGGGAGGAAGGTAGGCGGTGGTCATGATTAATAGGTCTTGCTGGGGGGCTGTTCTTATTGTTTCTGTACCAGCCTCCCCCCTCTCTCTCTCTCTCTCTCTCACCACCTCCACTTTCCCTCAGTCAGTCAGTCGATCAGTCAGTTGCACAGTAGAAACTGCGCTCGTGGACACTCTCTTACAGCAGAACAGCCTATTACAACAGGCAATATCTCCCTCAAACTAACTGTCAGGACACTGCCTCACCCCTGTACTAAGTCTCAGGACATTGCCTCAGGAACCTGCCTCAGCTCTGCTAAAGGTCAGGACACTGCCTCACCCGTGCTAACTGCCAGACACTGCCTTACCCTGTGCTAACTGTCAGGACACTGCCTCACCCCTGTACTAACTGTCAGGACACTGCCTCACCCCTGTGCTAACTGTCAGGACACTGCCTCACCCCGTACTAGCTGTAAGGACACTGCCTCACCCCCTGCACTGTCAGACACTGCCTCACCTGTGCTAACTGTCAGGACACTGCCTCACCCGAACTATCTCTGTCAGGACACTGCCTCACCCCTGCTAACTCAGGACACTGCTTCACCCTGTACTAACTCTCAGGACATTGCCTCACCTGGGCTAACTGTCAGGACACTGCCTCACCCATACTAACTGTCAGGACACTGCCTCACCTGTACTAACTGTCAGGACACTGCCTCATCCCGTACTAACTCTCAGGATTGCCCTAGACACTGCCTCACCCCTCGTGCTAAAGGTCAGACACTGCCTCACCCCGTTAACTGTCAGCACACTGCCTCACCTCGTGTTAACTGTCAGTACAGTGCCTCACCCCACGCTAACTGCCAGCACACTGCCTCACCCTGTACTAACTGTCAGGACACTGCCTCTCCCTGTACTAACTGCCAGGACACTGCCTCACCCCGTACTAACTGCCAGGACAATGCTTCACCCCTGTACTAACTGTCAGGACACTGCCTCACCTGTACTAACTGTCAGAACACTGCCTTCCCTGTACTAACTGCCAGGACACTGCCTCACCCTGTACTAACTGCCAGGACAATGCTTCACCTGCACTAACTGTCAGGACACTGCCTCACCCCCAGACTAGCTGTCAGGAAACTGCCCCACCTGTACTAACTGTCAGCACACTGCCCTCACCCTGTACTAACTGTCAGGACACTGCCTCACCCTGTACTAACTGTCAGGACACTGCCTCCCCTGTACTAACTGCCAGGACAATGCTTCACCCCTGTACTAACTGTCAGGACACTGCCTCACCTGCACTAACTGCCAGGACAATGCTTCACCCCGTACTAACTGTCAGGACACTGCCCACCCTGTACTAACTGCCAGGACAATGCTTCACCCTGCATCAACTGTCAGGACACTGCTCTCCCTGTACTAACTGCCAGGACACTGCCTCACCCCTGTACTAACTGTCAGACACTGCCTCACCCCCGCACTAACTGTCAGGACACTGCCTCACCCCGTACTAACTGTCAGGACACTGCCTCACCCCTGTACTAACACTGTCAGGACACTGCCTCACCCCCTGCACTAACTGTCAGGACACTGCCTCTCCCTGTACTAACTGCCAGGACACTGCCTCACCCTGTACTAACTGTCAGGACACTGCCTCACCCTGTACTCAACTGTCAGGACACTGCCTCACCCTGTACTGACTGTCAGACACTGCCTCACCCCTGTACTAACTGTCAGGCACTGCCTCACCCCTGTACTAACTTTCAGGACACTGCCACACCCCTGTACTAACTGTCAGGACAGTGCCTCACCCCGTACTAACTGTCAGACACTGCCTCACCCCCGTGCTAACTGTCAGACACTGTCTCACCCCATGCTAACTGTCAGGACACTGCCTCACCCTGTACTCAGACACTGCCTCACCCTGCACTAGCTGTAAGGAACACTGCCTCACCCGTGCTAACTGTCAGACACTGCCTCACCCTCAAGCACTGTCAGGACACTGCCCTCACCCTGTACTAACTGTCAGGACACTGCCTCACCCCTGACTAACTGTCAGGACACTGCCCTCACCCCGTGCTAACTGTCAGACACTGTCTCACCCCCGTACTAATTGTCAGGACACTGCCTCACCCCCTGCACTAACTGTCAGGACACTGCCTCACCCTGTGCTAACTGTCAGGACACTGCTCACCCTGTACTAATTGTCAGGACACTGCCTCACCCCTGTACTCAATTGCAGGACACTGCCTCACCCCTGCACTAGCTGTAGACACTGCCTCACCCCTGTACTAATTGTCAGACACTGCCTCACCCCCGTGCAACTGTCAGACACTGCCTCACCCTGTACTCAATTTCAGGACACTGCCTCACCCCTGTACTAGCTGTAAGGACACTGCCTCAACCGTGCTAACTGTCAGGACACTGCCTCACCCCCGACTATCTGTCAGACACTGCCCACCCTGCACTAGCTGTAAGGACACTGCCTCACCCCGTACTAATTGTCAGGACACTGCCTCACCCCTCGACTAACTGTCAGGACACTGTCTCACCCCGTACTAATTGTCAGGACACTGCCTCACCCTGCACTAATTGTCAGGACACTGCCTCACCCCCGTACTAGCTGTAAGGACACTGCCTCACCCTGTACTAATTGTCAGGACACTGCCTCACCCCGTACTAACTGTCAGGACACTGTCTCACCCCGCATTCCAATTGTCAGGACACTGCCTCACCTGCATACTAGCTGTAGGACACTGTCTCACCCCTGACTAATTGTCAGGACACTGCCTCACCCTGTACTAGCTGTAAGGACACTGCCTCACCCCGTGCTAACTGTCAGACACTGCCTCACCCCTGTACTAACTGTCAGGACACTGCCTCACCCCTGTACATAGCTGTAAGGACACTGCCTCACCCCGTACTAATTGTCAGGACACTGCCTCACCCCTGTACTAACTGTCAGGACACTGCCTCACCCCTGTGCTAACTGTCAGGACACCCCCACCCCTGTACTAACTGTCAGGACACTGCTTCACCCCGTACTAACTGTCAGGACGCCGCCTCACCCCTACTAACTGTCAGGACACTGCCTCACCCCGCACTAACTGTCAGACAGTGCATCAGCCCGTACTATCTATCAAGACACTGCCTCACCCTGTACTAACTGTCAGGACACTGCCTCACCCCTGTACTAACTGTCAGGACAGTGCATCAGCCTGTACTATCTATCAGGACACTGCCTCACCCCCGTACTAACTGTCAGGACAGTGCCTCACCCCGTA
>NW_024721079.1:11286279-11344258 GCF_018991925.1 Homarus americanus | reverse complement strand
GGACTAGCCTGTCAGGACAGTGCTTACCCCATACCCCTGTCAGGACAGTGCCTCACCCACTAACTGTCAGGCACTGCCTCACACTTTACTAACTGCCAGGACACTGCCTCTATATATACACTCAGTAATATAGTATCCTGTTCCAATTCCATAATATATCATACTAGAAACTCTGAGATGAGTGAAATGAATGCGTCGTTATCTTTCTTTACTGACATTGAGTCGTGTCTCTGTTTTGTGTCTGAACCTACAGTATTGTCGTGTATCGTTCCTGCACATACATACACTTTATACACCTTGCACATGTTCAGAGTACTACTGTTTATACCTGTTCTTGTACCTGCTGTTTTGTAATAGTGGTTTCACCTGCATTTGTTATCCTTTGCACTTGTACTTGTCCTGTACCAGCACTTGTGTGTTTATACCGGAGGCAGTTGACTTGCCGAGATTACCTGTGTTTCTGGGTATTCTCTGTTCTGATCAACATATCATTGAAGGCTTGAGGTGTGCTGAGGTTCCTCGGTTAGGTTAGTTTAGGTTAGGTTAGGTTGGGTTGATTGGTTGGGTTGGGTTTTTGATCGAACTGCATGCCCAGAACATTTTCACCACGGTACAATCTCAGCATGCACCGATACTTGCGTCAATACTTGCCTGTATCTGTACTTATATACCTATAGTATACCTGTATCTACGTATACCTGAACTTTCACTTTTCTTCTGTCCTGTCCTCCCGTAGGCATAGGAAAAGAGTGCGAGTGGTGGTGGGTACAGAGGGGGAGCTGTTTGAGGAAAGGGTTGGGGTGGGGGTGGGAGGGGCAGAGCCTCATTAATCTGGCTCTACCAATTAAAGTCTTATAGTCTGTCTTTATGCTTCTTGCCTTCTCCTCCTCTGCCGCCTAGTAACGCTCCACAGCCTCTCTCATCCAACTCAGCGATCGATCACACTCCAACTTGAAAATTTCCTACTTAATATCTTGAACGTATTCTCCTCTTGGCCATCAGTCAGATGACAAGTTGATCGAGCGGACGGTAAGTCTGTTTTCCGTTGTGTGCTATTGGCAGGTCTTGGGCACACACACACACACACACACTGGATGAGAAGCCAAGAAAGACTCCAAACTACATCAGGAGAGGAATGATGACAACCCACTCCACCCAGGTGAGGAATCATGAATTCCTAACTACATCACATGAAGAACAAGAACCGTCTCCAACACCCTGTGTGAGCTGCAGGAAATACCCGGACTACTTGGTGGCTATCCTAAACATCTGCAGCTGTAGTGGGGAGAGGATTAGCACCCAGGTGCGACGGCCATCCAAACGGTGGCAAGGACTACTGTACGTTGGCGCCAATATCAGGTCACAAGACAGTCTACAAGACCAGCTCCCACAGTACCAGTTCTATAGTTAATCTGCAGTATATGTTGACTCTATGCTTTATATATTTTTTTATTGAAAGCTTTTGTCAGTCAAGTGACCCACTCCCCGATTTCACCATATGTAACTAGCTTATCATCTCTGTTCATTGTATATGTTCAGCCTTTGGGCAGCCATGTTATTTTAATAAACCGTTAATTATTATTATTATTATTATTATTTTTATTATTATTATTATTATTATTATTATTATTATTATTATTATTATTATTATCATTATTATTATTATTATTATTATTATTATTATTATTATTATTGTTATTATTACTTACTTACACACACACACACACACACACACACACACACACACACACACACACACACGCACGCGCGCGCAGGTAGATTTAGTATACCGGACCGTCTTGCTGAAGGTTAGACTCAGTAGCTTATTTGCCTTAAAGATTAACCACCCTAACACTACCTGGACTTTTTAAGTTTGGTTATGTTAAGGTCGTTAAGTGTTTGGGTGGTTAATCTACAGCTGAAATAAACTGAGTATGTTATCTTCAGGTGATCCGACATAACTCTCAGTGTACAGGGTTTAGTATTTGTTTCCTTAGGTTTGAGAGCTCTGATTATTTGTCGAATTACAGATGCATTCAAATAAAGTTTTTATATGCACAGGATTCATAGTAGCCACTATGATACATCATCCAGTACTGCAACGATGATTTGGTGACACAGTACTCATAGCTATAGCGTACTTGCCTCTGATCACTGTGACTTGGATTCGATACCAGCTTGGGTCGAATGTGGAAAGGGTGTTGTCCTGTGTGACACCACTAAATATGGCAGTTGTGTTCCGGGTACTCTGGTATCCTTCTGAACTTACACTACACCCATGGAGCATGACCTTCTCTCGAGGTCCTCTCGCAAGACCAGATACTGATATACATGTCAGTCAATCAATCAATCATTCACTCAACAAGACCTGAAGTTTGAGAAGAGTAATGAAAATTCGAGGCGACGAAGAGGTAGATGGAAGGTTGACTGTAAATTTCTTTAATTAAGACCAACTTGCTCTTTATAAGGAATTAATTCATTATATCAGTCCCATCACAATATTATTATTATTATTATTATTATATATATTTTTTGGTCAAGAAGAGTTATGAAACAAATGCTCCGTGATGTTCATATTAACCGATTATTTGAGATAATTACTCATTATGATCTCTCGAACACAAAAACACGATTCAAATATCCCCATGTATCTAAATATTCACAGCTTCAAAACCTAAAATAAATGCTTAGAAAAACTATAATAATTTTACACGAGAAAATGTCACGTAAACATAAGATACATAATTAATTTATGGTAGCTGAGAGCGCCTAATCTTCAGGTGATCCGGAAATGATTACGTGACTCATACCAGTACAAGACTTGGCCCCATTATGTATCAAAATTCTTCGTCCACGTTTCTGTGTCCCGATACTTTTTTGTCCAACTGTACCTGAACATACACGAATTCCTATGCGATGATATTGAACTAGACAATTTGCCGAGGTCTCCACTGGAAATAAGTTTTTTTTTATGGTTCTCTGAGTGTGATCTTGTTTACGATTTTTCCGAATATTGCTTTCCATCCATCCATCCATCCGTCCGTCCGTCCGTCCGTCCGTCCATAAGCCCGCCCGCCCGTCTATGTATCTATCTATCTATCTATCTATCTGACTATGTTGTCCCGCCAGCCTGGATTACTATCAGTCCTAATAAGTGTATTCGTTTAGTTCGAATGGCCTGAAACTTGTTTTAATAAACCAATTTTAGGTTATGAATTCTTTATATAATTTTGGTAATAGAGCTACCCACTTCCCACCAAGGAAAAATATATCATAGTATTTACCTTTAAGCAGTCGTTCGTGAAATCACAGCTCAGTATGGGTTGAATAGCGTCCGGTAATCCGCTCTTTTCGCGAACGCTAGTCATTGGGGGAGGGGGAGTCTGATCTATTCCCATACCAACGCAGTTATTATGCCTTTATACGCGCATTTCCTGATCATTTGTCATCTGTCAGGAGAGGCTATGGACCCGAGGGGGGAAGGGGGAAGGGAGAAAGAAATGCTATGAACCCAGGGGGGGGTTGATAACCGGGAGGGGGAGAGGAAAAAGAGGCTGACTCGAGGAAAAGGAGATACAGGCTGAAGACCCAAGGGGGAAGAGAGAGGTAGCTTTGTGCCTTTGTATGTCCGTCCCTTTGTTCCTCGACTCTACCTTCAGTGGCGCGAGAGAAATATTTGGATACTTTGATATTTTCTACCAAGAAATATTTATTTAAAAATACTGAAACTTTTGTTCTTAAATTCATACGTTTTTAATATCATGTCCAGTAATGGAACTGTAACAGCAGAATCAGCAGTATGGATCAGATACAGCAGAAACAGCAGTATGGAACAGTAACAGCAGAAACAGCAGTATGGAACAGTAACAGCAGAAACAGCAGTATGAAACAGTATCAGTAAAAACAGCAGTATGGAACAGTAACGGCAGAAACAGCAGTACGGAACAGTATCGGCAGAAACAGCCGTATGGAACAGTAACGGCAGAAACAGCAGTATGGATCAGTATCGGCAGAAACAGCAGTATGGAACAGTAACAGCAGTAGCAGCAGTATGGAACAGTAACGGCAGAAACAGCAGTATGGAGCAGTAACAGCAGTATGGAACAGTAACGGCAGAAACAGCAGTATGGAACAGTAACGGTAGAAACAGCAGTATGGAACAGTATCGACAGAAACAGCAGTATGGATCAGTAACAGTAGAAACAGCAGTATGGAACAGTAACGGCAGAATCAGCAGTATGGAACAGTAACAGCAGAAACAGCAGTATGGAACAGTAACAGTAGAAACAGCAGTATGGAACAGTAACGAAAGAATCGGCAGCATGGAACAGTATCGGCAGAAACAGCAGTATGGATCAGTAACAGTAGAAACAGCAGTATAAATTAGTAACAGTAGAAACAGCAGTATGGAACAGTAACAGCAATATGGAACAGTAACAGTAAACAGCAGTATGGAACAGTAACAGCAGAAACAGAAGTATGAATCAGTAACAGTAGAAACAGCAGTATGGAACAGTAACAGCAGTAACAGCAGTATGGAACAGTAACAGCAGAAACAGCAGAATGGAACAGTAACAGCAGTAACAGCAGTATGGAAAAGTAACGGCAGAAACAGCAGTATGGAACAGTAACAGCAGAAACAGCAGTATGGAACAGTAACAGCAGAAACATTAGTATGGAACAGTCACAGCAGAAACAGCAGTATGGAACAGTAACAGCAGAAACAACAGTATAGAACAGTAACAGCAGAAAGAGGAGTATGGAACAGTAACAGCAGAAACATTAGTATGGAACAGTAACGGCAGAAACATTAGTATGGATGCGATGATCAGAGTTCGTTTACCTTGCCCCAGCTGCGCTATTGCCACTAGAACGGGAAACCCCACACTCGTAACTGACATCAGTTCACTGTTCACTTGCGCTTCCGTTTTATAAGCAATAAAGGTTCTCCAATTATTATGAATTTTTGTTCAGTAGTTTTTGTAAATTTTTCTATGTGGCACACCAAGGCGTCTCCATAGATAATTGTTATAGCAGATTTAACTTGTGATACGTGTAAAGATGATCTTCGATATTCATGTTATATTAGTGGAAAATCTTCATCGTTGACGTCATTTTTATGGAGAAATGTGACATCAATGAGAAAGACATCAATGACATTATTAATGTGACTTTTATCGAAGAATATAATGCAACATATACCATCCACCCCTCTACGGTGTTTCCTTCACCAATTTTTAATTAAACTCGGATATTTGAACTCTCGATGACCGTGATATTAACCCGTGAATCGGACCTCCCCTAATAAGGTCAGGTCTTACCGTATACCCTACATAGTTTATCCATCACATTTAATCAGAACTGGTGTACTGTATGCAAATCTGGTGGACACACACACACACACACACACACATATAGACAGACAGACACAAATAGATAGACACACAGACAGGGTCATTTCAATACCCCAAAAACCTGTCGGGGGCAAGATAACAGTAAACGGATCAACAACAGGAGAAATATTCTCAGTTTATTGTTACTGTTAAAAAAAAATATTATCTCCCGTTCTGGGAAACTTCAATACTTACCTTTTGAACTGACTCCCATCTCACGTGTGTGTTCAGTGGCGGCGCTAAGGACCTACTACAGTAACGCTGCAGGAGAAGGCACAAGACATCGCGGGTAACCCCACCACCAGCTACCGATAGATCCTTTTCACATCATTATCAAGATTTATTTACCATCATAGATTAAGTGAAGCCCAATGAGATATTACCGCTGCAAGACATAACTAAGTAAATACAACACGGTAAAGTTCTGTGCCTAACTATTTAACACCAAAGTCTGTCCTTTATTATTACTGAATATAAAAATCATGAATCAAAACAAGAATATTACAATAATAAACTCACATGGGCGACATGGCAGAGACTACGCCTAGAAATGACCTATATTGTCTGAATGTATTCAGGGTTTTTTTAATTGACATAATCTTGCATTTGGATATACTGTGTTCGGTACAGCATATTGTCAACAACAGTATAACTTCTAATAATAAACATTATTATATAAGTTTTACCAGTAAAACAGACACTGAGATACTCCACCTCCCTCCCCTCACCCAACTTATCAGTACATGTAGTGACGGATAACTCATCCCAACGTGTATACACCATTTTCAGCTCCCCGGTGCAGCACTGGTCTATCCTAGAGAAAGCCATTACTAAACCATGAGAGATCGCCATGACCAGATGGAAAAGTCGATGTGACATTGTTCAATGGTACACTGTCAAATAAGGGAAGTACTTGCTGCTCTAAATACTCGCACCGAACATACAGTTGAGAAAAAGTGCTACAGCATCGACATAAGAGATTGAATCATGGTAACTTGTCTTCAGTGTAGCGTTATGATACAATATATTGTACCAAATAAGTAGCATAAGCGAAACCAAAGTAGTCCTCAAATTACTCCATACTTATCGGTAATAGGACTTTCGTCGGCGAAAACAATTGGAAGAGAAATCGTCAGACTTGGACAATGAAATGTCACTTCTTCAAGAGAAAAACGTAAAGAAAATGTCGGCAATTGTCATATGAGAATGTACTGTACGGTATATGGCATACGGAAGCTGGAAAAATGGTTTCAGACATTTCTTCCTCATAATGGTGGATGCAACTATTGTTTGTCCCAACAATAGGTTCTCCAAATTACTGGAATTCTATAACTTGTTCGGCTTTCATTACACCAGTGCTAATATGAAGAAGGCTATACTGAGGCAGCCACCTTGCAAGTTTGCGACAAAGTCATAGAATGGGTGATATTGAGGTGCAGCCAGCTGCAAAAGTCTTGCCAAGCCACGTATCTTCACCATCGGACATCTAGACTACATTTACAAAAAGAACTTGCTTCAGTGTACGCCATTTTAAGAACAGTACTGCGTGTGCTCCTTACAATACCCGTCACTGTTGCATCAGGAGAGCGAACCTTTCTTGTGTGAAACTAATACAGAACTATTTACGGTAAGGTCCACCTTGACAAAAGACAGGCTGACAAGGTAAGTACAGATTTCAACTGATCACGCACTCTGCTGTTCCCTGGATATGAAGACAACATCACGATTTTTGTGACTGCATTGTAAAATATTGTAAAAAAAAAAGTTTTGCAATTTTTGGTTGCAATCATAATGTGTATATGTAAACAGTGCGATTCACTGTGTATGTAACAAGGTATGTGTGTGTTTGTGTGCGTGCACAGGATGGTGTAATGCGTCTAGTGTGGCAGCATTATGTTAGTATTATGGTGCAAGCACTGCTTGCTCCCTCTCGCTTTCAGCTACCGGCGCTGGCTAGCCCTCGTGGTGAACAGGGAAGCAGCTTGCACAAGTCTTCACCTGCCAGTACACAGCCTCTTCACCAATCACCATCAAGACTTATGCTGTGCCTCCTCGTGGCAACACACGGTAACTGGGTACCTCGTGGGCCCAGCCTAGACCAGCAGGGGATCTCGGAGCAGCAGTGGGCCCCAGAGAGACGGCGCCTAGGCCCACTGGCATGTGGACACGTCCTGGCACCTACCAACCACCACCCCGCTACTTGCGGATTAACCTTGGTAGGTATAAGGTTATGGGAATAAACCCCGAATGAAATATCTATGGTGGCGCCCCGCATCAGGCAAACATGCTTACAGAGTTCCAACAAGACCCCAACGGCAGTATAGGCGGAAGAGGTGACCAACATGGGAACCCAACGACTACACCGGTGGATGAAGGCAATGCATGATGGACAGGCTACTTAGGAGAAACTCAATAAACTGGGCTGTCGGCAGTCCATTGCAAATCTCCCTCTCCCCAGTCGTTGCAACACTTGCGCCACTGGATCACGAATAGGGAGAGCCAAGATGTAATACGGTTGCAGCTTGCGCTCCTGGCTCACCACATAAATGAAGTCACGCACAGCCTTCATCCAGAATCTGGATGAAGGCTGTGCGTGAAGAAATATGATGATCTGGATTCCAGAACATCATATTTCTTCATCAAAACCCCTATACCCCAAAAAGTCCTATGGCGACAGACGAGTAGCGACGGGGACAGGCAGATATGACTGTCGGGGGTCTCTAGTCACAACTCTACACATGGGCAGCATAGAAAAGATGGTCGTTTATGCACTGGGATCTAGGCAGCGGTACAATCCGGTCCTGTCTATGTGATTGAGCAGCCTTCTCGAGGACCCACTCTGCTCACCCCACATAGGGAGGGGACTGGAAAAGGTCTACCTAAAGAACCAACCTGACAGTAAGGTCAAAACATAAACAAACTATACAACCTCTTATGGTCGTAGCAAGGAATGGCAGGACCCCTCTGGATACTGGCACAAATGAGCGTCCTGAAAGAACTGCCCTTGTGGCAAAAGAGCTGCCTAGGTATAACATCGACATACCAACCATTACTGAGTCCAGACTCCCAGACGAGGGTCGACTCATAGAACGGGAGTTTGGCTTTACCTTCTTTTAGAAGGTTAAGCCTGCTGCTGAGAGAAAATGCATTTATGGAGCAGGCTTTGCCATTCACCAATACATCCAACACAGGCTAACTGAAATGCCTGTTGAGATCAATGAGCGCCTCATGACGCTCCGAATCCCACTGAATCACTCACGTCATGCCTTTTTCATTATTGCATACTGGATGCAGAGGATGACATCAAGGAGGCCTTTTATGCCGACCATCAGCAGTTTTTTTTTTTTTTTTTACGGGAATTAGTCCACCCGGGCACAGGTCAAACGACCCACAACGGGGCCTGGGGGGCAAAAAAAAAAGAACAGAAAGAAATTGAAAATAGAGAACAAAAAGGTTATAGTGTGTTAATCTACAACACGAAGATGCCTGAAAACCAGCTTTTTAAAGTGAGACAGATTGTATAAGTATGGAAACACAGAAGAAGGCAGAGCCTTCCACAGTTTGGCTGTGTGAGGAAAGAAGGAGGTACTATAACGGGTTATTCTCGTGTGACCGACATCCACAGAGAAACGGTGGGCACCACGGGCAAGGCGTGTGTTACGAGCCCACGGCCTTGCCGGCGGTACACAGGATGCCAAATCCACCGAACATTGCCCGTTAAAGTACCTGTAAAAGAGAGAGAGTGAAGCAACATTGCGGCGAAGAGAAAGGGGAGAGAGATTGTCGACTAAAGGAGGATAGTTAATAAGACGAAATGCCTTTGATTCCACCCTATCTAATAGTTGGACCGAAGAAGAGCCACCCCAGATATGAGAGCAGTACTCCAAGTTAGGACGAATGAATCCCTTATATACTTGGAGCATCTACTCAGGAGTGAAGTAGCTGCGGCATCTGTACAGCATTCCCAACTTTCGGGAGGCAGCTTTAGCTATACTAAGGATGTGTGATTTCCAGGACATAGTGGAGGAAATGATGAGGCCTAACATATTTATTTCAGAATTTGGGAGGATGATAGCGTCGTGAAATGTAATTGGTGGGAGATCGTCTAATTTACAAAGTGTAATTGGTAAATATTGAGTTTTATTACTATTGAACTTAACCAAGTTTGTAACTTCCCATTCAGAGATGCTGCACAGATCCGTATTGATAGAAGTAATGATATTAGTTCTAGAAACAGATGAAGTTAGGATGAAGAAGGCCCCGCTTCAATATTAATATCACTGACATAGGAGAATAAAATAGAATGAATAAAACAGATCAAGAATGAGTACGGTTTTATTTGTGGTGTTGTCAATAGTAAGAGAGACAGTTGAGACTCTGCAATTGTGTGTAAATGATGCAGAAAGATAGATCAGCAACCTGGGACTTGGTAAAAGTTTTCGTAATGCCATATGACAGCAGGGTCTACCATTAGACAATACATTATGCTTCCAATATCTTCCCCGGCTGTAGTACCTCCCTGTTTGGTAGCTGCCTACTATCTACTACCTACTAAACCTCTATCCCCAGAGAAGATAAGGTTGTGCTCCTAGGTGACTTCAATGCCAAAGTTGGCAGAGATGCTGACATTTGGCAGGGAATCATGGAGAGAAATGGACTAGGCAAGTGTAATCCCAACGGCCTACTACTCCTCAGCAAGTGTGCTGCACACAACCTCACGATTACCAATACTTTGTTTAGGCAAGACGACAAGTTCAAGGGTTCGTGGCAGCGCTCACGATCCAAACACTGGCATCTCATTGACTACATAATTGTCAGAGAAAGAGATCGTGGAGACGTTCTCTTCACCCGAGACATGCGTGGCTCAGACCACTGCGACACTAATCATCTGCTCGTCAGAGAAAAGCTCTTACTTCACGTCGCCCCAAAACGGCGAAGGCAACAAACCTCCAGAAAAGGTTTTACCACTAAGCGTCTAGAGGATCTAGTGGTAGCACTTGCTTTCAGAGAGCAGCTCGAACATGGGCTGATAAACAACCCGACAACAAACAGCCCAAATCCCAGTGCCGAATGGGGTATTCTCGACACTGTCATGACAAAAACTTGCAGAGAGACCCTCGGCCAGATCGAAAGAATGCACCGGGACTGGTTTGATGCAATTGACCCGGAAATCAATGTAGTCGTTGACTAACGCTTTAACCCAAAGTCTCGAACCAAAGCTGATACCTTCCTCAAGAAGAAAGCGGCAGCCCACCGCAAACTTTGCAATCTAAAGAACGACTGGTTTAAAAATAAAGCAAGTGAAACGCAAAACTTGCAGATCAACACAAGATGCGCGAATTTTTCAATTCCGCTAAAACATTTTATGGGCCAATCACTCATGGAGTGGCCCCCTTCTGATCATTTGATGGTAACTCCCTAATTAAAGACAAAGAAGGCATCCTTCTGCGCTGGAAAGAGCACAACCATTCGCTGCTCAATAGAAATAATGATGTGAATGTCCTGACTACCCAGCAGGTCCCTCAGCATCCACAGGTGACCCACCTCAGCTACCCACCATCCCTGGATGAGGTAGCTACTGCCATCAAACAGATGAAAAATTAAAAAACTTCAGGTCTTGATGGAATCCCAGCCGAGGTGTATAAATCAGGAAGACCTCTGCATACCAGCCGTCTCCACTCTCTCCTGGAGAATATATGGGAAACGGAGGAAATCCCCCAAGCTCTTAAAGACGCCTCCATAATCAATACAGTAAAAGTGCAGAAAACAGCGTCGTGACCTGTACATGGCCTTCATTGACCTAACCAAGGACTTTGACTCGGTCAGCACGGAAGCCCTCTGGCGGACCCTCAGCCTTTTTGCCCACCCACCAAAATTCATTGCCATTGTGAGGTAACTCCATGATGGCATGAACGGCAGTGTCCTACACAATGGCACCCTGACTGAGTTTTTCCCAATTCAAGCGGGGGTAAAACAAGGATGGATACTGGCACCAATTCTCCTTTTCATTTTCTTGGCTGCCTTCCTTACTCGTGCCAGTGCCAATTTAGCCAGCGGGGTGGACATCGATTACCGGATGAAGGGTCTTTTCAACATAAGACGACTCCAGGCAGGAACAAAGGTGTCGGCAGCTTCCCTTACTGAACAGCAGTATGCAGACGATCTCACCCTTGTCGCTCACACTGAACGCGACCTACAAGAGATCCCGAACACCAATGAAGATGCTTATGAACAATTCAGCCTTGAGATTAATGTACGTAATTCTCATATTCTCTTTCAGCCTGCCCCTGGTTCAGCCACATTTCCTCCAAAAATCCAGCTTAACGGAACTACACTTCTCTAATGTTAGCCAATTACAGTATCTCGGCTCCCACCTGTCCACCACCGCTGACATCGATGAAGAGATTCAACATCGGATCAGATGTGCATCTCTAGCCTTTGGCAGACTCCGTACCCGTGTGTTCAGCTGTAGGGAGCTGAAATTATCTACAAAGTCACACATATATCGAGCAGTGGTCCTCCCCACCCTGCTTTCTGGCGGCGAGACATGGGTCACATACTGTACATACCGGAGGCACCTTAATACACTTGAAAACGTTCACCATCATAGTCTATGTTCCATCCTCCGAGTTCGCTGAGAAGACAAGAGAACAAATGCCAGTGTTCTCGATGACACCAACTATAGGAGGATCGATGCTACCATTATTCATGAACAGCTACGATGGACTGGCCATGTTACCGACATTGACGACAGTAGAGTGTCAAAGCAGCTACTTTCCAGTCACCTAACGAATAGTAAACGTAACACTGGCGGGCAACTGAAAAGTTATAAGGATAGTCTTAAGACAAACTTGAAAAAGGGCCAAATCGACCCCTTCACCTGCGAGACGATCACTCCACACCGTAACACTTGAAAGAGCATCACACGAGGTGTCAATACTTTCGAGTTAGCCCGACTACATATCGAGAAAGACAAGCGGCAACGCCGGAAAGACACTGCCGCCGCCCCTCCCGCACTAGATGTACCCCTCCACATGTGCAACATCTGTGGACGACACTGCCGGTCCCGTATCGGCCTCGTTAGTCACCCCAGACTCACCAATGAAGGTGACATCCCTAATAACTCATATCAATGTATCATAGTTGGATGATCGCCATACTCGATTTCGAGTGACAGCTAAGTCCTAGTAGTAGTATGTAACAAGAGCCAACTTTATTTTTTTAATTATGAGTTTGTTAAATGAATTTGATATGAGAGTTACGGAGTATGGTTGCCTCTCTTCTAATTGTAAAAGGTTCAATAAACATACTGTCAGAGAACCTCCTTGTGGCATCTTGCAGGCGCCCCACATTATTAACGATGCACCTGTGTGTGTGTGTGTGTGTGTGTGTGTGTGTGTGTGTGTGTGTGTGTGTGTGTGTGTGTGTGTGTGTATTCCGGTGTTGTGCAAAATAAGTTACATGCGAAATGTTTACCTTTTTACTATGCGCGGCAGTACGCGGAACCCCAAAACGTCTGTTCTCCGCATGTAAAGAAACCCGTTCAAAGCCTGCAAAATAACTACCCAGATTGTAGAATATCCTCCACTCTTTGCTCAAAATATCGGATTACAAGTGCTGGTAGGTGATTTTTTATTGTTGGTTGATGATAAGTATATGTAGCTTATAGTAAAAATGATATTGCTGGTTGTCACTTGCATTTTGCGTTTGCAAAAAATATATATGTAGAAACCACACATCGGGGTGGCATATTAAACCTGTTTTGACAGATTAGTAGTTCTAGGCCATGAGTCATGAGCAATTCACAAGATATGGTCAGGTCAAGATAATAAAGAATTGTCAGGCAGTAGCATTTTTTTTTTTTACGGGAATTAGCCCACCCGGGCACAGGTCAAACGACCCACAACGGAGCCTGGGGGGCGAAAAAAAAAGAACGGAAAGAAATTGAAAATATAGAAAAAAAGGTTATACTGTATTAATCTACACCACGAAGATGCCGGAAAACCAGCTTTTTAAAGTGAGACAGATTGTAAGAGCATGGAAACACAGAAGAAGGCAGAGCATTCCACAGTTTGGCTGTGTGAGGAAAGAAGGAGGTACTATAACGGGTTATTCTCGTGTGACCGACATCCACAGAGAAATGGTGGGCACCGCGGGCAAGACGTGTGTTACGAACCCACGGCCTTGCCGGCGGTACACAGGATGCCAAATCCACTGAACATTGCCCGTTGAAGTACCTGTAAAAGAGAGAGAGTGAAGCAAAATTGCGGCGAAGAGAAAGGGGAGAGAGATTGTAGACTAAAGGAGGAGAGTTAATAAGACGAAATGCCTTTGATTCCACCCTATCTAATAGTTGGACAGAAGAAGAGCCACCCCAGATATGAGAGCAGTACACCAAGTTAGGACGAATGAATCCCTTATATACTTGGAGCAACTGCTCAGGAGTAAAATAGCTGCGGCATCTGTACAGCATTCCCAACTTTCGGGAGGCAGCTTTAGTTATACTAAGGATGTGTGATTTCCAGGACATATTGGAGGAAATGGTGAGGCCTAACATATTTATTTCAGAATTTGGGAGGATGATAGCGTCGTGAAATGTAATTGGTGGGAGATCGTCTAATTTACAAAGTGTAATTGGTAAATATTGAGTTTTGTTACAATTGAATTTAACCACGTTTGTATCGCCCCATTCAGAGATGCTGCACAGATCCGCGTTGATAGAAGTAATGATATGAGTTCTAGAAACAGATCTAGTTTGAGAGTTAGGAGGAAGGGGAAAATGTGAGGAAGAGTGAAGAGTAGAATCATCGGCGTAAGAATGGATAGAATTAGTTGTAGTGTGAAGTAAATCATTGATAACTAGAAGGAAGAGAGTTGGTGAAAGAACAGAATCCTGTGGGATGCCACTATTGGTAGAGTAAGGGCGAGAAATCGATCCCTCGACAACAACTGCCATGGATCGATTCTCAAGGAAGCTAGAGATGAGAGAACAAAGTGGGGGAGAGACACCAAAAGAGGGAAGTTTAGAAAGCAAAGACTTGTGCCATACCCTGTCAAATGCTTTGGAGATGTCGAGGGCCACGACAAAAGTTTCCCCATAACCCCTAAGAGAGGATGACCAAAGATGGGTGCAATAGGAGAGCAGATCACCAGTAGATCTCGCCTGGCGAAAGCCATACTGGTGATCCGACAAAAGAGAAAGGCGTTCAAGGTGACGGAGAAAATGGGAGTTCAAGATAGTTTCGAAAATCTTAGAGAGGGATGAAGTTAGGGCAATGGGGCGATAGTTAGAGGGATTAGAATGGTCACCCTTCTTCGGGATGGGCTGAACCAAGGCATGCTTCCAAGAAGCAGGAAAAGTTTTGGTTTTGAGGCAAAGACGAAAGAGGCGAGCAAGCACAGGGGCCAGGGCTTCAGCACACTCTCTCAGAACACGAGGGGGTATTCCGTCCGGTCCATGCGCCTTACTCACATCCAACCTGGATAACACACCGGCAACCCTGCGAGTGGAAATTATAGGAAAGTGTATAGGTTCAGTAGGAGGTGCAGGGGTAGGAGGGATAGAGTGGGAATCGTCTAAGGTGGAATGAGAGGAGAACATGGTGCCAAAGAGGTTGGCTTAGTCAGGGGGAGCGTTGGCTATAGAGTTATTGGGACGGAAGAGGGGAGGAAAAAAAAGGCGTGCAGAAGTTGTTACAGATGTTTTTAGTTAAGGACCAGAAGGATTTACTAGAGGAAGAATTAGTCAGGACAGCGGTCTTTCTTTTAATAAAATTCCGCTTGGCCCTACGAAGAATAGCCTTACAACGATTCCTAGAAGTAATGAAAGAGGTATGGGTAATAGGAGGAGATAGTTTCATAGCTCGATATGCCCTATCTCTCACCCTGCAAGCAAGAGAGCAGGAGCGATCAAACCATGAGTGTAATGTGAAAGTATTGGTAGAAGAAGGGATAAATGCACTCATACCGCCCTGTACAACCCCAGCAATGCTGTCAGCACATACTGAGGAATCCCGAGTGGAAAATCAACATTCATCCCAAGGAAAGTCGGTGAAGAATTCTCGCAAGGATTGCCAGGTTGCCCTCCGATAGTGCCATAGTTGACGTTTAGAGGTGGGGTGGGGGAGGTGGTCGTGCCCAGTTTGATTTAATAGAAATAAGGTTGTGATCAGAAGACCCTAAGGGGGCAAAAATTGAGTATGAATAGTGTGAGGGGTTAGAGGTAAAACAATGATCAAGAATGTTAGCAAGTTGATCGTGTCGATCAGGAACGCGTGTAGGGTGTTTGATTATTTGTTCCAAGTCATTAAGTAAGGAAAAAGAGAGTGCCTCAGCTCCACCTGGGTCATCCCTTGCAGAGCCAAGCCACTCTCTGTGATGTACATTGAAATCCCCTAGGTAGAGGATCTCGGTGTTGGGGTGTGTGGATAGCAACGACTCATGGCAAGAAGTGAGATACTCAAAGAGTTCGAAATAATTGGTAGAGTTGGGAGAACAGTATAGGAAACAAAGAACAATAGTCACAGTAGGTAGAGATATTTTGAGCCAGATGACATCATAAAGGGGAGGTTCAAGATCCGTGAGTCGGGCTATAGGTGTACGTGTATTGCAGTAGGCGCATACACCTCCCTTAGAACGAAAGTATGTATAAAGGTTGTAGTTAGAGACTTGAAAAGGTTTGGGTGAAGCTGCTTTGGTCAGTTGAAGTTCGGAGAGTAGTAAGAGGTCGGGGGAAGAGGTTGATAGATGGTGCTCCACAGAAGAAAAATTGGATCTCAGTCCGCGAATGTTGGAAAAATGAAGTGTGAAAAAAGCCGATCCTCCAGCAGCCGCGGTGGCGTCAGTTGATGCCCCAGTAGCTTGATGATGATCAGGTCGGCCCTGGGGTCCACAACCTTCCCGACCAGTGGGACCCATCCGAGAAGGCCCTGCTTCAGTATTAATATCAACTGACATAAGAGAATAAAATAGAATGAATAAAACGGATCAAGAATGAGTACGGTTTGATATGTGGTGTTGTCAGTAGTAAGAGAGACAGTTGAGACCCTGCAATTGTGTGTAAATGAGGCAGAAAGATAGATCAGCAACCTGGGACTTGGTCACAATTTTCGTGATGCCATATAGCAGCAGGGTCTACCATTAGACAGCACATTATGCTTTCAATATCTTCCCAGGCAGTAGTACCTCCCTGTTTGGTAGCTGCCTACTACCTACTACCTACCTGCTACCTACTACATAATTTGGTATATAAAATTTTTGTGAACTAGGTGTTCTGATTTTTTTCTATTCCAATCAGCAGTTATTTTGGCAAGTTTTAGGAGATTTCCCTGTACATATTGATATATTATGTATGTGTATGTATATTGTGTATGCTGCATGTATATTATGTATGTTGTATGTATATTATGTATGTATTCCATATATATATACTACTTATTGAGCCTAGCCAGCAGCGTGTGGCAATGCCTGTACCAGGTACCACACGCTTAGATAATGTGCCTGGCGACATCTGGAAGCTGCTAATGTATCACTTGCCACATGTCGCTTGAGAGGTCAGTTGACCCATAGAGAGAGGTCAGTTGACCCATAGAGAGAGTAGGGAGTACCGTCTTGTTTGTACCTCTGTGCAGATCCAGCAAATAGAACCTACAAAGAGCTCTACAGGTGTTAGTGTTTACTCCTGTAGTTAGAACTGAGTACCCAGAACATGTACATGGCGCAGTGAGTTAATTGACTGGATCAGTGCAAGTGCTTTGTTTTCGCAAGAGCGGCGCGGGGACTCCCACGCTTTCACCAACCTCCACTTTTCCCCCAAGAACTGGCTTTGAATTAACAGCAAGTTTGAGAAGTGTTGCAGTGACAGCAAGTTTCTGTGAAGTGTTATAAGTGCCTTGTGTGTGCCCTTTTCTAAAGGATTCCCTAAAGTGGAAGGCTTGTACAGGGCATTTTTAAGGAGCAGCGTTCAGCGCACCCTCCTCGCGCTGTGTCTCGAGGGTAACTGACTCGGTGAGCCCGCTGCGAATCTACCTCACGCCAGCCACACACTGCCTCAAGCGCACACACACGTACAAACGCACAGATTGTAGTCACTTCTTTATATATATATTTTATATATAATTTACTTATCTGTATATTTAATTAATTTTTTGTCTCAGATCTTGTTGATACGATGGCTGACCGGTCAACACTGATTTGAGATGTGGTACACAGATTAAGTAATTTTGTCTCGTGCCTTATGCAGCGGTGCAGCCATGCGTCAGACGGATGACAGTGACAGCTCTACAGAGATGGATGACCAGGTGGAGCGAGACGCTCCAGCTTCTCCCACCACATCTCGAAGCCCTCCACCTCGATCTTCAGCCTTGTCTTCAGAGATAATTGCTTTAATGAAGTTTATGAGGGATGAAAGGCGTCAGGACGAATCTAGAAGACATGTTGAGGACGAAAAAAGGAGATTGGAAGATAGTGCATGGTTTGAAGCTTTGATATCTCGCCCTACTGTTAACCAAGCCCCTGCCTCTTCTACTGCTTCAGTACCGACTGTTTCAGGTACCTCGTCAACGCTTCTTCATGCCCTCCAGCCCCACCCAAAGCGGCTGCTCAACCCTCACCCATCTTGAAGCCTGATGTGACTTTCCAGACTTTTCGTGAATGGCGGCGAATGTGGATTGATTATGCTACAATGGTGGATCTCGAGAGCTTGTCACAGCCTAAACAACTCACTCAGCTACGTATGTGCCTGTCTTTGGAAACGCAGCGTGTCTTGGAACATACGTTGCAGGTGCCCCCGACTTCTTCGTTGTCTGTAGAGGAGGTACTGAATGTTCTACAATGGCACATCAAAGGTCAGCGGAATGAAGCTCTACGCAGGAGGGAATTGTTTAGCTGTAGACAGATGGAGAGCGAGAATTTTGACGCTTTCTATGTACGACTCAATATAGCCTCGGAAGAGGTAGACATATGCCCCGGTAATCACCAGCAGTGTGAGGAGACCCAGTTGAAGCAGGTGATCCTGATGGGTGTTAAGGACGAGGAGCTTGTCCAACGCCTCACCTCCCTCGACTCTTCCTCTTCTCTAAAGGATGTGTTGACAAAATGTCGCTATGAGGCTGCCAGGTGTGCCACCTCTGCCATCCGAGCTCCCCTTACAGCTGTATGGGCTATGTCCCAGTAAAAGAAAGACAAGAAGTCCACCCCAATGCCTTCGCCCACCACGCCCACGCCCGGCTCCTTTTGTAACAACTGTGGTAAGCAGCAAGGAACACAGGCGTGTCCAGCTGCTGAGTCGACCTGCAACAGTTGTGACCGTAAGGGTCGCTGGTCACTTACAGTACGGTGCCCAGCCAAACGCGTCCAGTGCAATGTGTGTGGTCGTCTGGGCCAATACGAAAAGTGTTGCCCTACCAACAAACCCAACGGACAGCGTCAGTGGAATCAGCAGCGCCCTTCCACCAGTGAGGGGCGCCCACAGTTGTAAAATCAAGAGGCATGACGACCCTGGACAACGCTCAAGCCATATTAGGAAGGTGTACTCCCCCTCGCGTCTCAGTACTAAAGTTCCCCAGCACATCAGCGTCATCGTGACCTACGGCAGTGTGTCATCCAGTCTCCAGATGCTGCCCGATACCAGCGCTGATGCGAGAGTCATCGATCCCCAGCATTTGCAATGTTTGGGGACTCTCTCCAGGCGATCTAGGCCCGCCTCCCAAGGATCTCCGCTTCACGGCAGATGGTTCACAGATGGCCCGAGCCTTAGGTTCACTCCAAGCACATGTCACCTTTGGCAACAGGTTGTGTCAAGTCTGGACTGATGTACATAATGGTGTCCCGACTCCTCTGCTGTCCTACAGACAGGACTTCCCAAAACCTATTCTCGAGGTAAAACACGCTAACAGGGTGCACGAAGGGAGCAGCAACCACTCTGCCGTCGCCCTACCCCTACCTCTTGCCAGTGACACCTCTCCTTCGGTAGTTGTCCCTGCTGCCTCACGTCCCCACGCCTTGGCCCGCCTTCACGACAGTCACCGTGGAGCTGAGGCCACCAAACGGCGTGCAAGACAGACTGTGTTCTGGCCCGGCATCGACCCCGACATCTCCAATGCTGTCCATGCGTGTGAGCCCTGCCAGCAGCAGGAACCCTTCATGAGTGACGACAACTCCACCCGCCCCTTTGAGTCTGTGTCGGCCGACTTTTTCTGTGTGTCAGGAAAGTCCTTCCTTGTTATCGTCGACCGTCTCTCTGGTTGGCCGGTTGTCATCAAGTGCGGTAATGATACAACGTCTGCCGCCACCATCAGTAAGTTCTGCCACTACTTCCGTTACGTGGGCGTTCCTGTGTGCCTGCGAACCGACGGAAGGCCCCAGTTCACAAGCCGGGACTTTGCTGCATTCCTTGACCGATGGGGAGTCCGGCATGTGTTGTCATCGCCCCATTATCCGCAGTCCAACGGCCACGCTGAGGCTGCTGTCAAATCCCTGAAGCACCTCACCCTCAAAGTGGCCCCTTCTGGGAATATTGACTGCAAGGCCTTCGACCGGGGTCTCCTTGAACTCTGCAACACACCCAATTACACCGGACGCTCCCCTGCCCAGGTCTTGTATGGACGCCCCCTCCGTTCTTGTGTCCCTGCTCACCCTCAATCCTTCTCCAAGGAGTGGCAGGCCAAGACAGAGGATTGTGATCGCCGAGCCGCCGAACGTGTTCAAGACGTCGTCGCCCGCTACAACGACCACGCCCGTTCTCTCCCCAGGTTGAGTGTCGGCACCCAGGTCCGTGTTCAGGACCCAACCTCCCTACGTTGGGACAAAGTGGGCGTAGTCATGGGTCTCGTTAGGTCACAGGACTACCAGGTGCGGTTACCCAGTGGCCGTGTGTGGTGGAGGAACCGCCGTTTTCTCCCTGACCCTGCTGCTTTCACCAGTGTTGAGCCCCATATCCTCCCCAGTGATCAAGTCCCTCGACGCTGAGAACGGATCCAAAGAAAAGGTCTGCTCAAGACTTTCCTGTGAGCGTATGGGGGGGGGGGAGGTGTATGTATATTGTGTATGTTGTATGTATATTATGTATGTATTCCATTTATATATACTACTTATTGAGCCTAGCCAGCAGTGTGTGGCAATGCCTGTACCAGGTACCACACGCTTAGATAATGTGCCTGGCAACATCTGGAAGCTGCTTATGTATTACTTGCCACATGTCGCCTGAGAGGTCAGTTGACCCATAGAGAGAGTAGGGAGTACCATCTTACTTGTACCTCTGTGCAGATCCGGCAAATAGAACCTACAAAGAACTCTACAGGGGTTTATGTTCGCTCCTGTAGTTAGAACTGAGTACCCAGAATATGTACAGTATGTAAGAAATTTCTGGATTGTATTGCATAAATTTTTTTATAATTTACTTACTTATTTTAAGCCTCGATCAGAGTAGACCGTTCTAGAACTTCCCAGGTGTGTCTCATTCCGACTTCCAGCACCTGAGTGGCACTAAGATGTTCTAATGGCGCCTGATTAGGTATATAAGTGGCAGCGGACTGCCTAGGCGATGAGTCGACAGTTTCTTCTCAGAGTGTGAAGTACAAGTCTAGTGACAACTAGAGATAATTGTTGTTCAAGTATTGTGGAATTGTTGTGGGCAATATAAAGGGAAAAGACTAAGGAATTGTACACTAGAAGTGTGGTGGCTCTATATATTCGAAATGAGAAATCTCATTACAAGAACATACCCTGTGAACAGTTTTGTGAAGATTTAGTGATTATTAAAGAAGACTACAGTTCAAAAGTATGTTTCTGTGACCTGGTGGAAATCTACCTGTCTGTTGTTTGCCTGTACACTGATATCGATAGTCAGAAAATTACCGGGGACTGGCGGGACAGCCAGTGGTAATTCGACGTCACTTGTGATATATCTACTGCTTCTGTATATACGACCTGGTTGCTGGTAATCAGCGGTGGAAGCTGGGAAGCGGCGAAAGGGGTTCGTAGCACTGGTGTCAGAAGCGAAATAGCCTAACAGTGAGGTATTAGTCAAGATGGAAGATGACGGTGTCCAGACCAGAAGCCAGGCTAGGCATGGCGAGATTTCCATGACTGATCTGATGCAATTCTTACACGCACAACGAGAAGAACAGAAAGAGTAACAAACAGGATTGCAAGAACAGCTACAATCACAACGAGAAGAACAGAAACATGAAAATGTGTAGCTGCAAGTGAAAATTTAGGAACAGCTGCAGGACCAGAGAGAAGAACAGAAGCAACAACTAGATGCAGGAAGAGATCGACAAGAAGATTCATGAACGGGATGAGGCTCTGCATATGATGTGCAACAGATGGGATGACGCGTTGCATGAGGTGCAAGTTGAACTAGGAGCGACAAAAGAGGAAGTGAATGAAAATTTGAAGCAGCACAAACAAAAAGTGAGTGGAGAGATCACAGAGGTACGTGAGGAGCTAACCGTAGTGAACAGTGGGCTAAAGAAAGTCAGTACTAGGCTGGAAGTACTGGAGAATTGTCTAACAGCAGGATATCAGCCAAGATCTAGTGACTCCTATAATTGTGTTGGAGTGCGTGAAACATCAGGGGGAGTGAATAGTGATGAAAATGATGGAAAATACGATGAGCGTGTGGAAAAAGGATATGTTGAGCTGAATTACAGAGGACCCGAGTTCAGACCCTGAGCTACGTCAGGTGAAACGATGAACTGTCCAAAAGAGCCAATGAACAGGAAACCACAGGAATTCGATGGGAAGGTCTCATGGGAAGCATACAAGCACAGTTTGAGTTACTGAGTGAACAAAACGGGTGGGACTACAAGCAGTGTGCAGTGAAATTAGCCACAAGTCTTAAGGGCGCGACTATGGAGGTTCACAGCCAATTGACAGGAAAAAGAGTGAAGCAGATACATGTCACTGGTAAAGGTACTGGAAAGAAGGTATGGAAAAGCACCAAAATGAGGTTTACAGGACCAGATTCCGCACTCGTACCCGTAATCGAGGTGGATACTGCAACAGCTGGCTCAAGACCTGGGAAGTATGGCTCATAGGGCATACCCTGGAGCATCACCTAATCTGTTAGCCGTATTATTGAGGGACCAGTTTGTGGACGCATTGGACAGCATGCAGCTCAAGATTCAGGTGAAGCAGTCCCAACCTGTAACTCTAGAGAAAGCTTTGGTTAGAGCCCTGGAGTTTGAATCTTATGTGAGGTCAAGTTTACCAAGCCTGAGGAGGGAGTCTAGCTCTGGGTCTAATGCACGAAAGGGCCAAGTACAAGAAACAAAGAGATGTACAGGAACCTGCTGGTATTGTGAAAAGATTGGGCACAAAAAGAAGGACTGTTACAAGCGGAAACGAGAGCGAGAAAGGGGCAATACAGAGAAGAACATAAAGAAGAGAAGATGTTGGACTTGTGGAGAAGATGGACACTTCAAGACTGATTGCCCACGGAATTCCAAGAGAGGGAAAGAAGAGCAGCCCACTAACACGGGGAAACTAGAGATGGCTGTTGTTGAGGGTCAACGTCCAGCCTGTCTCACCAGGGCCCTAGTATTGACAAAATGCAACCGAGCCACTGCAAGCAATGTCCAGGTTGAAGATGAGATCGATGGCATAAGTTATCCGTTGATGATCGACACACCCTCGGAGCACCCTTTGTGAGGCCGCACGTGGTTAGTCATCGACAACTACCCGAGACGTCGCAGCAGCTCTCCGGGATAACTGGACACTGCTTAGAACTAAAGGGACCAGTAGATATCAGCATCAAGCTGGGGGATGAAGAAGAAACCCTACAGGTTTATGTAGCGGATATAGTAGACCCTTGCATCCTGGGTTTGGACTACCTCCTACCACGCAAGTGTCAACAGGACCTTGGCTCGATGCAGTTGAAAATTAAGGGAAAGTGGGTACCGCTGAGGACTGTGAAGCATGCAAGTGTTAAGGTTACAGCTATGTGGACAGAAGTTATTCCCCCAAGATTAGAGTTGCTGATGCCATACAAGGTGAACACTGCCTTGCATACCCGTCTGGGAGTAGTGGAGCCTGATTGTCAGCAGTGCAGTGTAGGTGGAGTGATGGTGGGGGAAACTTTACTCGACCCATCTTCAGAGGAAGTACCTGTAATTGTGGCCAATTTCTCTCCCCGACCAAAGAAAATACAGCAGGGAGTGGCAGTTGGACTGTGACCTGGAGCAGCAGCCCAGGAACTGCAAGAGGAGCGTGGTCAAGCAGGAAAATGGTCTGTCAGACCATTTGCAGGACTTATTTGCCAGGAACTCCCAGTGCCTGGACGAGGCTCAAGTGATACAGCTGGAACAGTTGTTATTGAAGTTTACGGACGTCTTTTCTGCAGGGGACCTTGAACTGGGATGTACAGACCTGGTGCAGCATCACATTGACATAAGAACATAAGAAAATAAGGAGTCTGCAATAGGCCGGTTGGCCTGTGCATGGCAGCTCCTGTCGAGTTACAACCACTCTCTATCGTCTATGAATATATCTAGGCTCCTTTGAAAACTTTCCAGCGTACCAGCACTTACTACAAAGTTGCCAAGCTTGTTCCACTCATCTACCACCCTATTTGTGAACCAATTCCTTCCTATCTCCCTCCTAAACTTAAACTTATCCAACATAAATCTGTTGCTACGAGTCCTATCCTGCTCAGACATTAAAAGAACTTTATCTATATCTCCTTTATTGATTCCTTTCACCCACTTAAATACTTCTATCATATCTCCCCGCACATTTCGTCTTTCTAGGGAATCCAAGTTTAGTTTCTTTAATCTATCTTGATAGGGAAGGTTTCTAAGTCCCGGAATCATTTTCGTCATTTTTCGCTGCACCAACTCTTAGTGATTTAATATTTATTCTATAATTAGGGAACCAGAACTGAACCGCATAATCGAGGTGCGGCCTGATTAGCGCAAGATATAATTGCAATATGACCTCCGCACTGTTATTACACATTTTCACATTTACGTTGAGACATTGTTATATACCTATTTGACAAATTTCAAAACCGAATGACAGAACACATATCGAATGACAATCTAAAATAACTGTTGGTGGTATGTCATTCTCCAATTGTTACATTCTCAAACTATATATGTAGACTGTCGGCTTATTGTTCACGGCTGTCAATTTCATAACTTATGTCAATCATTTCCGTTAGCATGAACGAACAGTTATTTTTGATTGTCATTCGATATGTGTTCTGTCATTCGGTTATGAAATTTGTCAAATCGATATATAACAATGTCTCAACGTATATGTGAAAAGGTGTACATATACTTCTAGATATAAAAACTAAGTTTCTTTCACAAGTCGACTTCTCTAGTTTGAAGTTGTTAAGGCTGTATAAATTAATATTATTTGTTCTTCCAATATTAAGTACGCTGCACTTGCTGGTGTTGAATTGTATTTGCCATTTTCTGGCCACTCCTGCAGTTTATTTAGATCCTCCTGTAATGCATTTGCAACCTGTCCTGAATTAATCTGGGGAACCCCACTAGTTCCACAGACCCACTCAGATTTAAAACCATCAACGCTGACCCTCTGTGTTCTGTCGGTGAGCCATGATTTTAACTAATTTAAAACTTTCCCCTCGATACCAAGAGCCTTAATTTTTCTCAGAAGCCTTTGATGTGGTACTCTTCAAATGCTTTTCTAAAGTCTAAGTAAATAACATCGTAATTTTCGTCATTATCTACTACCTCATAGATTTTTCTAAAAAACGTCAGCAGATTTGTTAGACAAGATTTTCCCTTTGTAAATTCATGTTGAGAGTCGTAGAATAATTTGTTTTTCTCTAAATGTGATCGGAAGCTATTTGCTATTAATGATTCAAAAAATTTCCCCACTACTGACGTCAAACTAATTGGCCGGTAATTTGACGCTGATGCTCTGTCTCCTTTGTTGAATATGGGTACTACATTTGCCTGTCTCCACTAGTCTAGCACAACTCCCGTCTATAATGATTTTGTAAATAAATTTACGAGGGGTCCTCTACTCTTCTCCTTATACTCTTTCAAAACTCGAGGGAAAATTTCATCCGGCCCTGGGGATTTTGTCTTCTTTAATTTATTTATCTTCTTTAGAACATCCTCTTTTCTGATAGTGATATCCGTTAGTTTCTCTTCTTCATTTCTCCTAAATATCAGTTCCACCTCTGGCATTTCCTTGGGAATTTCTTCTGTGAAAACTGAAAAGAAGTAGCTATTTAATGCTTTGCTTATTTCCTCACTTTCATCGATCACTTCCTCTCTCTCTGACTTTAAAGGCCCCACTTTGTCCTTGACCTCTGTCCTATTTAACTGGAAAAATCCCTTGGGTTGCTATCCTGATTTCGTAGTCCCTCTTTGCCATCCTTACATTTTTCTTAACATTCCTAGATCTTTCCTTATACCTATCTCTGAGATGCTCCTCCCCTCCCTCTAATTTCTTATAAATTCCTTTCTTTATTCGTATGTCATGATGAAGTTTTTTGGTCATCCACCTTGGCTCATTCTTATTTGACCTAATTTTTTTCTGTATGCTATATTTTGTTCCTGTGCTTTACATAGTATACTTCTGAATTTAGAATAGTCATCATCAACTGTTGTGTCTCTGGTGACCTCACCCATTCCTAACGGAGACTGACCTGACCGTTCTCAAGTGATCTCACCTAGGTACCTTCTCAACCCCATACAGGGGATCACCGCCAATCAAGCAGCCGCCTCGGAGGATAGCACCAGCTGGTCGCCAGGAAATGGAAAATGTGATAGAGGGCCTTATTCACCAAGGTCTGGTCGAAACGTCCAGCAGTCCGTGGGCGTCAGGAGTCGTCCTAGTTAGCTGTGTGGACTACCGCGCCTTCAATGACGTTATGGTGAAGGGTTCCTACCTCTTCCAAGAATCGATGACATACTGGATGCCCTGACAGGCGCCAATTGGTTTTCAACACTCGACATGAAGTCTGGGTATCATTTGGTGAAGATGGCTGAGGAAGACAATGAAAAGACAAACATTTTCACATGGGCAAGGGCTACGGCAGTTCAAGGTTATGCCATTCGGCCTGTGCAATGCACCAACTACCTTTGAACGCCCCAGGGATAGAGTTCTGGAAGGCTTGCACTGGAAGACTGCCTTTATATATCTGGACGATATGATTGTCTTTGGCTGAACTTTTGAGCAGGAACTGGAGAGGCTATCGGAAGTGTTTGACCGGTTCCAGGCTGCACACCTGAAAATGAGCCTAAAGAAATGCTACTTTTTCCAAAAGGAAGTTCAATATCTGGGTGATATAGTAAGTAAAGACGGAGTTCGCACAGACCAAGAAAAGGTGGCGGTGGTGAAAAACTGGCCAGTGCCAACTTTTATAAGGGAACTGCGTAGTTTCCTTGGCTTTTGTAACCGCTACCGTCGATTTGTTAAGAACTTCGCCACGGTCGCCGCACCGTTGCACAAGCTGACTAAGAAGGGACAAAAGTTTGTGTGGACTACTGAGAGTCAAGGCTCCTTCAACAAGTTAAAGGATGCCTTGGCCAGCTCCCCGGTGCTCCTGTATCCGGATCCAACTGAACCATTCATCTTGGGCTGTGATGCAAGTGATGGTGGAATCGTTGGGGTGCTGTCCCAGAAGGATGACATCGAGTACGTACTGGCATACTACAGGATGATGTTAAACCCTCCAGAAAGAAATTATTGTGTGACCAGGAAGGAACTCTTGGCTGTGGTAAAGAGGTCAGACTTTTTCCATCCCTACCTGTATGGATCTAGCTTCACCATGCGGACTGACCACGCACCATTGAAGTGGCTTAAGACCCTGAAGAATCCAGAAAGACAACTGGCAGGCTCCACTGAGAAGTTGGATCTGCACACACACACACACACACACACACACACACACACACACACACACACACACACACACACACACACACACACACACACACACACACACACACACACACACACACACACACACACACACACACACACACACACACACACACACACACACACACACACACACACACACACACACGATCCGTAGGTAGATGTTTATATCACGATGTATTATGCTGAACTTCTCTTGTCAACACAATTAATTGGGTGTTGGTGATGGCCTATAAACCATTGTTGTGAGTCACTCCTACCTGGTTGGTACACAGATACAGACGCTTCTTGACCTACCACGGCATCTACACTCTCCTTCAACCACCCCCCCTTGGTGAACCGTGTGTGCTTGTGTGTGTGTAACAGTCGACACGCTCAACGTTTCTATTATTCCTCACTACAGTACCCTGCCGGGGCCTTTCTATTACCAAGCTTGCCATAAACGCCCTGATCAAGTAAATAATTGCTTCCATCTGCCTTTTGTTCCCGACTGACACACGACCCATCCCTTTCCCTTCCCCCTCTCCCAGCTGACATCAACCTCCTTCTCCTCCCTCTCTTGTTATACCTATTCCCCTCCTCCCCACCTCCACCTCCTACCACGCCCATCTCCCCTACCTTCCTTCCCTCACGTTCACCATTCCTCCTCCTCCTCCACAGTACCAGAATCACACGAGGGACAATGGAAGAGGACGAGGAACAAGGAGATTCCAATCAGTGACCCTCCTGTTTACCTTCTCCTCTTCGCCTCCTCCTCTTCCTCCTCCTGCTCCTCCTCCTCCTCCTCCTCCTCCTCCTCCTCCTCCTCCTCTCCCTCCTCCTCCACGACCCACAGTGTTTAGTCCTTAATTGTATCTAAACAAGTTATTCATCCACTGAGATGATGTTGATACATATTGAGAATTTTATCCGATAGAGAGACAGAAGGTTTTTAATGAGATGTTTATGCGTTGTTGTTGTTGTTGTTAATGCTGTGTGTGTGTGTGTGTGTGTGTGTGTGTGAGTGTGTGTGTGTGTGTGTGTGTGTGTGTGTGTGTGTGTGTGTGTGTAACAGATCCAAATAAAGTGTCGTAACTCCGAGAAACCTCCCGAGTAAGTGTGTCAGGTGTGAGAAGCAGGCGACCAAAGGTAGACGTGGCTCACACATCTCACATTAACGATCTGTCGACACCAATAAAACTTTTATCAAAGGGCTGTCGAGCGTCTTGATAACAATAAGCAAGTCTGCTGCATTGTGGGTTCGCAGGTTGTTTCTTAATTATGAGAGACGACGACGACTCACTCGTAAACATACCCACCTTTAGGCGGGTCTTCTTGTAAACACTTGCCAAATGTAGCTCCTCTTCACTCATGGATTTTTTACGTTAACATAAACTCTTATGTATGTTAGGAATTCGATGTTTTCATTACATAGCAGTCAGAGATCAATTATTTCACTGTGGTAACACCTCGTGGAAACACTGATCATTTGGTAAGATTTTTAAACACGTTCACTGAGAGGCGATTTATTTATTTATTTTTTAAATATATTTCCACAAAACCGAACAAAATAAGTAAAAATTATTGATTAACAGTAGGCTAATTCTAATCATATCACAAATTAATAATATTTGTCCGGATTTTATTCGCAACTGCATACTTCTTGAATTAATCAATTTCATCGGGTATGACCATTGTTATTTTGTAAAATAATATTTTGTCTGTAACTCATAAAATCTGTCGAAATTAGACCATGATGTAAATATGGCTGATTTACTCCATTATTATTATTTCATACTTGGTATTCGGGCATTAGGACAACTAAAAACGTTAATATGTATTTTAATTAGTCTCTTACTCTTATTATGTCCAGTATCGTACCAGTGTAAAGGTAAGAATCCTCACATTCATTGACCAGCCTCACTTGACCTCACATGATCTGGGTGAGCCGTAAGGAGCAACTTGGAGTGACAGGTTTTAAGACATATTTCCACGATTCTTGAGTCATAATACTTCAGATGAGACGCATTCAGTGTGATGTGACGCAAACAGTTCAATGTTTTAATAGGAAATAGATTTCTGCATTCAGTTTTCACACGACCTAAAGCAGAAAACACACACACACACACACACACAAGGTGAGTGAGTGACAGAGAAAGATTTCATCTCTTGACGTTGTCCTTGAGAATGTTACTTAACCCAGCGCTCTCCTCCTCTCCAAAAATGATTCCTTGTTATTCGCATTTACTCTTACTTTTGTCTTGGTCAGAAGGTTACGCCAACAATTGTTTTTATCTCGTCTGCTAAGTTTGTCTTTATTAACCAATTATCTCTAAATTATCGTCTTTATTCAGCGACTTCCAGCAATAATTTTCTTTACTCCACAATCTATAAAAATTATGGACTCCAGCCTGCCTTCTAAAAAAAAATAATTTTTATCTGCGAACTATAAAAAAAATATTGTCTTTATTCCGCTATCTCTAAAGATATTCTGTTTATCCGGCGAGCACTAGATTTTTAAGTCGCGATCATTAAAATGTACTTTCTATGTCATTATTGTGAGTCCCGTGCAGTTGTTCATATATCAAGGTTACTTAAAGCAGCTTTTGTTATCCTATGATAACTTAAAACACCTGTCATAATCCCGAAGTTACTTAACACACCTATCGATATCTTAAAGTTACTTAAAACACCTTTCGTTATCCCGGAGTATTAGTGTTGTGTCCTCAGAACAAACAAACATATAAATGTTGGTGCTGTGTCCTCAGACCAAACAACATAGCTCTGAGGTGACTAAAGAGGCCGATACAGGACCGGTAGCGTCGTCCACAGATGTTGCACGTGTGGAGTGGTACATCTAGTGAGGGAGGGGCGGCGGCAGCGTCTTTCCGGCGCTGACGCTTGTCTGCCTTGATATGCAGTCGGGCTAACTCGAAATTATTAACATCTTGTGTGGTGCTCCTCCAAGTGTTACGGTGTGGAGTGATCGTCTCGCAGGTGAGGGGTCGATTTGACCCTTTTTGAGGTTTATCTTAAGACTATTCTTATACCTTTTCAGTTGCCCGCCAGCGTTACGTTTACTATTCGTTAGGTGACTGTAAAGTAGCTGCTTTGACAGTCTACTGTCGCCCATGTGGAAAACATGGCCAGTCCAACGTAGTTGTTCATGAATAATGGTATCATCGATGCTCCTACAGCTGGTGTCAGCGAGAACACTGGCATTTGTTCTCTTGTCTTCCCAGCGAATTCGGAGGATGGAACGTAGACTACTTTGGTGAAAGTTTTCAAGTGCCTCGAGGTGCCTCCTGTATGTGACCCAGGTCTCGCTGCCATATAGCAGGGTGGGGAGGGCCACTGCTCGATATACGTGCAACTTTGTAGATAATTTCAGCTCCCTACAGCTGAACACACGGGTACGGAGTCTGCCAAAGGCTCGAGATGCACATCCGATCCGATGTTGAATCTCTTCATCGGTGTCAGCGGTGGTAGACAGGTGGGAGCCGAGATACTGAGACTGGCTAACATTAGAAAAGTGTAGTATCATTAAGCTGGATGGATGATGGAGTTGTTGCTGAACCAGGGGCAGGTTGAAAGAGAATATGAGAATTATGTACATTAACCTCAAGGCCGAAGTGTGCATAAGCATCTGCGTAGGTGTTCATCTCTTGTAGGTTGCGTTCAGTGTGAGCGACAAGGGTGAAGCCGTCTGCATACTGAAGTTCAGTAATGGAAGCTGCCGACATCTTTGCTCCCGCCTGGAGTGGTCTTATGTTGAAAAACCCTTCATCCGGTACTCGATGTCCACCCCGCCGGCTAAATTGGCACTGGCACGAGTAAGGAATGTAACCAAGAAAATGGAAAATAGAGTTAGTGCCAGTACACATCCATGTTTTACCCCCATATGATGGGGAAGAACTCAGACTGGGTGCCATTGTGCAGGACACTGCCGTTCGTGCCATCGTAGAGTTGCCTTACATGGCAATGAATTTTGGTGGGCAGCCAAAGTGGATGAGGATCCGCCAGAGGGCTTCCATGTTGACCGAGTCGAAGGCCTTGTGTTATCGCCGCCCTCGTACGCTGCGACCTCGGGCTCACATGCCAGATGTGTGTGGGCGCACAGCAAGCATTTCGTTGTTATGATCATAGATAAGGGCTCGGGACGCCGCTGGCTGACAGTATCGTCCAGCCCCTTCAAGTGCACACACACTAGCTATAACTAAGAGTTACTTGGAGCGGTACTAGGAGTTAAGCACGCACACGTGAGTGAAAGAACACAGTGATTATTTGTGTTATGGTGAAATGTTGCGAACTACATACGTGCATAGTGTAAGGCAATTTGGATAATAACCATACAGAATAGTGTATTTCCTAACTGACGTATAATGTATACATGTAATGGAATGTAATCAGTAGTTAACGAGTGATTCACTCTTCACACTTTTTGAACATATCAATCAATAAACGTTGAGTAAGTAAAAATGTAATCGGAGCTTTGCGAAGCCGACAGGTGAGAATCATCGTTGGAGCTGCTGAAAAGGATCATCCCATCGTCGGAAGAAGTCGACCTGGGGGACCCTGTGACGTCTGCCGCTTCTACGTCGACGCATCAAAACAACGCCCGGACTCAATCAATCAATGGCTGGTGACAGGGGTGAAGGAGGTTCAGTAGAAGTTCAAAGAGAGGATGGAAGGGAATTTTAGTGGGAGGGGACAGATGCCGTGGTTTAACACAGCTTGCGTGGTGTGCAGTTGTAGGTTTGAGAAGGTCGCAGCACCCAGCCTGGACGCAGTGGGGAGGGGGCGGGACCATGAGTCAGGTGAACGTCAGGTCAGACGTCAGGTTGGGCAATGGTTTCTCTCTTATTGGACGGCTTGATCCCTTGGGTCTGGTGTTTTCTTGGTGTTGTTTGCTTGTTTAATAAACGGGCTGTTCGACAGAAATATCTTGGTCTTCTTGTTATGGGGGCCTTGTCAGATTGAAGTTGACCATCTTCTTTTCCTACTCTTTTTGCTGTCTTGGACCATCCATTCGCGAGTGTCTAGGTCCTGTTCTTCGTGCCCCGGTTGCTCGTAGGTGTTGAGGAAGTCGGAGGAGGTGATCGTGATAAGAACATAAGAAAATAAGGAGTCTGCAATAGGCCGGTGGTCTGTGCATGGCAGCTCCTGTCGAGAGTTACTTCCACTTTTTATCATCCATGAATCTATCCAGTCTCCTTTTGAAACTTTCCAGCGTTCCAGCACTTACTACAAAGTTGCTAAGCTTGTTCCACTCGTCCACCACCCTATTTGTGAACCAGTTCCTTCCTATCTCCCTCCTAAACCTAAACTTATCCAACTTAAATCCGTTGCCTCGAGTCCTGTCCTACTAGGATATTATAAGAACTTTATCTATATCCCCTTTATTGATTCCTTTCACCCACTAAAATAGTTCTATCACATCTTCCCGCACTCTTCGTCTTTCTAGGGAATGCAAGCTTAGTTTCTTTAACCTATCCTGATATGGAAGGTTTCTAAGTCCCGGAATCATTTTCGTCATTCTTCGCTGCACCGACTCTAGTGAATTTATATCCATTCTATAATAGGGGCACCAGAACTGAACCGCATAATCGAGGTGCGGCCTGACTAGCGCAAGATATAGTTGCAATAAGACCTCTGCACTCTTATTACTTACACTTCTAGATATAAAACCCAATACTCTGTTTGCCTTATTTCGAACATTAACGCACTGTTTTCTAGGCCGTAGGTCCAGGCTTACAAGTACCCCTAGGTCTCTTTCACAAGTCGACTTCTCTAGGTTGATGTTGTTAAGGCTGTATACATTGACAGTATTTGTTCTTCCAATATTAAGTACGCTGCACTTGCTGGTGTTGAATTTCATTTGCCATTTTTCGGATCACCCCTGCAGTTTATTTAGATCCTCCTGTAATGTATTTGCATCCTGCCCTGAATTAATCTGCCGCCCTATTTTGGTGTCATCCGCAAACTTGCTTATGTCACTGCTGATCCCAGTATCTAGACCGTTTATGTAGATTATGAACAAGAGTGTGCCTAGTACTGACCCCTGGGGAACCCCACTGGTTACAGGGCTCCACTCAGATTTAACACCATCTACGCTGACCCTCTGCGTTCTATCAGTGAGCCATGATTTTATCCAATTTAAAACTTTCCCCTCGATACCATGAGCCTTAATTTTTCTCAGAAGCCTCTGATGCTGTACTCTATCAAATGCTTTGCTAAAGTCTAAGTAAATAACATCGTATATTTCGTCATTATCTACTACCTCGAAGACTTTCCTAAAAAACGTCAGCAAATTTGTTAGACAAGATTTTCCCTTTGTAAACCCATGTTGAGAGTCGTAGATTAATTTGCTTTTCTCTAAATGCGATCGGATGCTATCTGCTATAATTGATTCAAGAAATTTCCCCACTACTGACGTCAAACCGATCGGCCGGTAATTTGACGCTGATGCTCTGTCTCTCTTTTTTAATATGGGTACTACATTTGCCAGTTTCGACAAGTCTGGCACAACTCCCGTGTCTAATGATTTTGTAAATAAAATTACGAGGGGTCAGCTAATCTGTTCCCTACACTCTTTCAAGACTCGAGGGAAAATTTCATCCGGCGTTGGGGATTTTGTGTTCTTTAGTTTATTTATCATCTTAAGAACATCCTCTTTTCTGATAGTGATATTCATTAATTTCTCTTCTTCCTTTCCCCTAAATATCAGTTCCACCTCTGGAATTTCCTCGCGAATTTCTTCTGTGAAAACTGATAAGAAGTGGCTGTTCAATGCCTTGCTTATTTCTTCACTGCCATTTATCACTTCTCCCCTCCCTGACTTTAAAGACCCAACTTTGTACTTGATCTTTGTTCTGTATACCTGGAAAAATCCCTTGGGATTCGCCTTGGATGCTCTTGCTATTTTGATTTCATAGTCTCTCTTTGCTTTCCTTACATTTTTCTTAACATTCCTAGATAGTTCATTATACCTATTTCTGAGCTGCTCCTCCCCTCCCTTTAATTTCTTATATATTCCTTTCTTTATTCCTATGTCATGTTTAAGTTTTCTGGTCATCCACCTTGGCTCATTCTTATTTGACCTAATTTTTCTGTATGGTACATTTTGTTCTTGTGCTTTATGTAGTATACTAGTGAATATATTATAGTCATGATCAATTGTTGTGTCATCTATGACCTCACCCCTTCCTACTGGGGACTGACGTGACTGTTCCCAGATGACCTCACCTAGGTACCTTCTTAACCCCTGATAATCGGCCAACAGAAAGTTTGGGGCTCTGACCATATTGTCATTGTTTTTCGTGTCCCAATTTAGGGTGAACCTGATTTCTCTGTGATCACTGTTACCTAGTTCTTCCCCTACTGTCATGTCTCTGATAATATTTTCTTTATTTGTTAATACTAGGTCTAATATATTGTCACCTCTAGTAGGTTCTGTAATTAGTTGTTTCAAAAATTTTTCCTGTACTGCATCTAGGAAGTCTTCAGATTCATAGTCACCTACAATGTTGATGAAGTATTCGTCTGCCCCTCGGGTCTCGTGGTGTTCTTGTCTCTTGGTAACTTGTGTTTTTTTTTCTTCTCTTCTTGTGTTTTTGTTTCTTGTTTTTTCTTAACTACGGTGCGAACTACAAGGAGAGCCTCCTTGTAGCTAAGTTTCTTGTTTTGGCGAACCTTGGCTACCCTGCATTCCTCCTTCCAATTGGGGCAGGTCCGATCGGCAGAGGAGTGTGAGCCGCCACACGCAGAGCACTTTTTCTCGGTGTTGGGACAGGAGGTGTAGCGGTGCCCGGAGGTACCACACAGGGAGCATACATTCCCCTGCGCCTTGCACTTGTTGACAGTGTGTCCGTCGTTCTGGCATTTGAAGCAATGCTTGGGTCAGCAGTAGGGCGTGACTTGAATGGTTTCCCAGGACAGTTGGACTTCCTGGGGCAGTTTTGCGGTGTCCGACCAGAGCCGTCGTTTCGGACAGCTTCTTGACACAGTGGAGCTGATCCAGGAGTAGTTTGTCAATCTCGTCTCGGTTCAGGTGGCCAATTTCAGCTTAGGAGATCACTCCCAGCTTCAGGTTGTCGTACTAGTGGAATGTCGGTCTCACTGGAATGCCGTTGATAGTGGTGTACTCCGACAGTTGTACGGGTTGGCCACAATCGGCGAAAGTGATCTTTAGAAGACGAGCGCTGTGGCAAAATAGTTCGGAGGCGCACGCAGGAGTGTTAGTGTTCATTACGTTCAGGCGCGCTGTCCGCCCAGTGGACCTGTGTCAAAATAGAGTGATTCAGTGCCAAACCTGTTCGGTCAGGCGCGCGGGAGTGGGAGTGTTAGTGTTCGTTATGGTCAGGCGCGCCGTCTGCCGCGCGGATCTGTTTCAGAAAGATGTGGTGCTGGTGTCAGAATCATTTGTACTAGCGTGCCAGTTAAGCCACTTAAGAGCCTGAGTTCTCTTGTAGGCACCTGATATATACTGTACATTTATCTCAAGGAAGTATTATGTAACATTTAGTATCATCTGGAAAAGCATGGTGAAAATAAGAACAAATCAGAATGTTACCATGGTTATCACTTTGATATTTATTGGTATCAATACGGTTTGTTGACGGTAGTGATATATATACAAGACAGAGCAGTATACAGTATATGTCCTGCAGACGCGAGAGGAAATCAAACAACAAAAGAGAGGAAGATGATTAAACACCTGCCCTCTGACTTGGCTTGTAATGAAATTTAGCGAGATAACGTTCATATGATACAAATACACATTCGATTATCTAGTAGACAAAACCACTGGTATCTGAAACCATGCCATAAGTAAGACCTGTGTCAAAAATTAGTTGGATTTAATCTGCTAGAACGGTCTGATGGAACAGCGCTGCTAGAACTACACATCTCATTCTCCATACAGTCAAAAGGTAAGGTTGAGGCCATGTGATCTTTGGTCTTTGCATAGTTTACAAGGGTGATATGAACTTGATTTACTTAAGACTCCATCAGTGTACAGGTAGAAGGTTTATGATCGTCGGAGCTACCCACAAAACAACTAATATACTCGACTAAAGCAGTGTAACTAAAGTGTCAGGACCACAACTCCCAAGGCACAGCAGAAGTGTGCGCTTGTACCAACCCCCAAGGCACAGCAGAACTGTGCACTTGTACCAAGTCCCAAGGCACAGCAGAAGTGTGCGCTTGTACCAATCTCCAAGGCACAGCAGAAGTGTGCACTTGTACCAGAGAAGACTCGCATTGTTTTCGATTGTGCTGCAACATTTGCCAATGTGTCACTAAACAACGAAACACTTCAAAGATCAGACTTCAACAACAAACTCTTTGGAGACCTCATAAGATTTCGTTGGGAGCCGATTGTGTTGATGGCTGATATTGAAACCATATTTCATCAGGTCAAGGTGCACCCTGAACACAGGGATTCCCTAAAATTCCTCTGGTGAGAAAATGGAGAACTGTCGGGACCCCCAACTGCCTACCGAATGACAGTGCATATCTGTGGAGGGGTGTGGAGTCCATCTTGTGCTACATATGTATTGCAGAGAACTTTCCATAATTATGATTCAGAATTCCCTGTAGCGACCACCAGAGCTAGAAAGAGCTTTTTACGTGGATGACTTGCTTGTGTCTGTTTCTGATACTGAGGAAGCAATCTCCATGAGACACCAGCTGCAAGGACTCTTGCGAAGAAGGACATTCAACCTTAAAAATGGATAAGTAATCACAAAGGAGTAGTCAACACTATCCCCATGGAAAAGCGGTACACCTGTATCAAGGAAGTGGGCTTCACCTATGACAGTTTGCCCACAGAGAGAGCCCTGGGAATGATGTGGAATTTGGAAAGGGACCAGTTTGCTGCAAAGGTAAAAGTCCAAATCCGGCCTATGTCAAAAAGGGAGCTTCTAAGCATTGCAAGCTCTGTCTATGACCCGCTGGGTTTCATCTGTCCTTTCACCATCAAGCCAAAGATCATCTTCCAGGACGAGTGCAGGTGATAAGAAAATGTCAGCTCAGAGCAGAACCCGGCAGATGATGCAATACGAGGAGTAACCGCTTCTCAGATGATGGAGGATTATCGTTGGACCCAGGGTCCAAAGTTTATATGGCTACCTCCCGACCATTGGGCAAAGGCACCGCAGGTTGACATGGAGCTTGAGGGCAATCCTGAAGTGAAAGGGAACGTGACTTCACTGACCTCCATACTAGACAAGACCGAAGAACCCTTGCAGTGCCTGTGGGAAAAGTACTCTTCCTGGCTCCAGCTTCAAAGGGGAGTAGCTTGGATCCGGAGGGTTTTCAACAACCTGAAAGACAAACATATACAGCAACATCTTCTGAAGAAGGAGGTGAGGTGGAGTTGGTGTTCAATTCCCCTGCGTCATCACATATGGGAGGCATACGGGAAAGACCAATCGAACAGTGCGTAAGGTGCTTAGGGCAATAGGGTGTGTCACACGGAGGCGATTTTTTTTTTTTTTGAGTTTGAAAAATCGGCCCATGGTATTAATGATGTAGTTCTATGTGCTGAATCATGTGATATCTTCAGATTTGAAAAGTTTTCATTTTTTGCTAGGTAAATTTTAACTTGAAATCTTATGAAAATTCAGTATTCCCACCCTTTTACCAACACCACTAAATAGCTTATTTAAAGTAAAGTAAATGTATCAGGTTAATTTATTAGGATGAAAATGATCCAGAATAGTGAAACGAATGATCTTGACACATTTATTAAATTTAATATTCCTTTAGAAAACAAAATCATCAAATACAAAACCGGTTTTACTACTACGACCCGGTGTTGCTGCACACCATAGAGAACATGTCTTTCTTGCTTCTGTTTCTACTCATCACCTCCCTGCTGACCACCTGAGCTAGGATGTAGCCTTCCCTCCTCTCCTGGCTGTACACGTGACTGCTGGCCTCGCTCACTTGCTGTACACAACGCTCTATACTCTGGGTGTGCGAGGGCCAGGCAGGGGCATGCATGGGGTTGTCCAGGAAAGCTCTGACTTGAACATTGGTGAGGCTGCAGGTAAGAGGGGGCTCACTGCCAGCCTGGATGTTATCCAGATCTATGAGATCAGTGAGGGTCTTGGCACCTAGATTGACTTCAGGAGTCTTCCTGACCCTGAAGGAATCGTCACCAACTAATTCGTCATGCCCAGATCCTCTCATAAGTCTCATATCCAAGATCTTTTTGACTGCCACTCTTCTCTCCTCCTCATCCTTACTGCAGAGCATTGTCTGCAGAACTGCCTCGGGATGAGCATACCAGGAAGATCTCCTCACAGTCTGCTCCACAATCTGAACAACCTTCCTTGGCTGACTCCTCAGGAGCTCAAGCTGGAAGAGAACATGCCTCCGACCTTCGGAGAACGATGACTTGACCTTGGTGTTGAACCAATTTGGCAAGTAGACACTCACGATGAATTGGACAATAAGTCTCAGGTTGTGAAGCTGGTTCCCTTTCAGTTTATGAGCGACCCAAATTCTGCAGAACCTGAGAGCCGTTGTGAGCCACCTAGAATGTGAGACTGGACCAATCTGCAGGAAAGCAAGTCTATCAGGCATGACCCCAGTTTTGATGGCACTGCAAATCATGTAAACATAGTACTGGTCAGTACTCAGGTCGTCAATGACAGTATGTGCAAGCTCAACGAGTGGAGGGCCAACTGTGATTTTTTCAAAGCTCGGATTTATTTCTAACTCAGTGGCAGAGTCCAGCATCTTGCCAAGAGGACCAGACCATATGTTGTTTGAAAGAGTCTTGCCATCCAGCTCCTGGATCAGATGTCTGAGTGGCAACTCGTTGGTATGGAGGTCACAAACAATCCAGACCAGCTTCCTCCCAATCTTCCGCTCTATCCACTGTATGACCCCCCCTTGCCACCCTGTGTTCGTGTTGGTGCTGTCCCCTCCAATGGCCTGCAGGATCTGGTCTACGTTCCTCTCTCTGAGCCAGTTCACAATGTTAACTGCCACCATCTCAGCTGGTTTCCTGATGTCATCTTTCTCTGGAGTGAAATGCCACAAATACTTCCCTCCTGATTCACTGCAGCAGGAGTAGTGTTCCTCCTTCACCATGGCAGGGAACAACTTGTCAGAATCTCCAACTTTCATGAACACTTTAGTGTCATCCCTTCTCCCATCAAAGAACAAACAATTGATTCCATTTTCTCTTATCCCCTTATCAAACTCCTCTTCTAGGTTACTGACAAGTTTCTCCTGAGCTCTCCTTACTTTGTTATGATCTATCACCAGGTGAACATCATCAGGTGTTATCAAACCACCGTCAACCCAGGCAGCTGTTGCTATCTCTGCAGTTTCTCTGAGACCAGTGTGGTGTCGCATGCTGGCCAGAGCTATGCTCGGGATATCTTTCCTATTTCGAATCTTATGCCTGGAAGGTTTGGGATCATTATTTTCTGGGTTAGGGACAAAGTCACCATTCTCCTGGTCAGCACTCGGATCAGCCATGGGGAAATCATTAAACTCTGAATCAGCTTGACTCCAATCATCGCCTTTTTTACCTCACCCTGGGCCTTCTCAAGTCTCTTTTCCTCGGCAACTCTTCTCCTCTTCTGTCTCTCTGTGGCAGCCTCCTGTCTCTTGGACTCCGGAATATCTTGGCTAGAAATCATGAGAGCCCCTATACTGCCAGTCTTCTCTCTCTGTGCTTTGATAAATGCCAGTTCCATCACAGGAATCTTCAGTTCACGCTTGCAAATACAGGAGATGTGGGCCTCGGATTTACAGTCACGATCGCATCCAAACTCAGGACAGAGAACAATTGGGCACTTGCAAGTAATTATGTCAAATAACTGGTCCAGTTGCTTGGCAAAGCTGTCCTTAACTGCAAGTTTTCCTCTCCCAAGAGAGATATCTCTTGCCTTTTCCCAACTGGCTAGCAGTCTCTCACTAATCTTCTTCTGACTTGTTATGACTGGAGGCTTGAACTGAGCGTTAGCCAGAGTGTACTGTGCCAAGACAACTTTGGTCATATCACTGGCAATGTCTTTGTTTGTGTAAGTTCTTTGGTTCTTTTCACTGATTTGCCTGATTAAAACACCGTATCTCAAAGCATCTCTCAATGTAGGCAACTCCGACTTCAGGAGCTCTCTCCCAGACCCAAGATAGTGACTGAGATGGCTGGATTTTTGGTTCCTCGTCCTGACACAAGCAGCCATCGCAAATATTATCAACTTATAAATGCATCAGAATCTGAAACAGAAAAAAATATTGTTAGTTGGGTTGTTAAAGAATGAAGTCAGAAAGCAATGTTCACTATTTAATTGTAATGCACTAATGCAGCTGTACGTTAGATTTTCGATAAATTTCACGCTAAAATTTACCTAGCAAAAGGTTACAAAATATTGAAATTGAAATTATTTTCTGTTTATAAACACTAAAATCTACCAAAAAAGTGATGGGCCATTAGTTTTAGCTGATCTTCCCTCCTATGACACACCCTATTAGGGCAATCATCGGGTCTCAAGTGGTTGATGATCATCAACCATGAAGAGCGACTACAGACAATGTTCTGTGAGGCAGAAGTGATCGTTCACAGCCGCCCAATAACTGCAGTGTCAACTGATGCCAAGAACTTGGCATCCACTACATATGCTTGGACGTGACATTTATAGGTTTTGACCATATCAATCAATAAACGTTGAGTGAGTCCACGTTGCCGGTTTTTCTCACCCATAAGACGTGACGTCATCTAACTGTCGAGCCATTCGGCAGTTTAACCTTGGTTAGGTCGATGAAGACCATGTACAGATCACGACACTGTTCTTTGCACTTTTCCTGTATCTGGCGGGCAGCAAAGATCATGTCAGTGGTGCCACGTGATGGTCTAAAGCCACATTGAGATTCTGGGTTTTCCACCTCAGGAAGGAGGCTCTTTAGGAGGACTCAGGTAATAATCTTGCCAGCTACCGACAGCAGTGAGATCCCGCGGTAGTTGCCACAGACTGACCGGTCTCCCTTGTTCTTATAAATACTGACGAGCTTGAGGGACTTCCTCCTTTCCCCATATATTTTCCAGGAGAGAGTGAAAACGGCTGGATAAGCAGAGGTCCTCCTGCTTTATACAACTCGGCTGGGATTCCATCAGGACCTGAGGCTTTGTTATTTTTCATCTGTTTGATGGCAGAAGCTACCTCATTCAGGGATGGTGGATAGCTGAGGTAGGTCAGCTCTGGGTCCTGAGGATTCTGCACCTTGAGTGATTTGCCCATAAAATGTTTTAGTGGAATTGAACAATCCGCTCATTTTGTGTTGATCTGCAAGTTTTTGTGTTTCACATGCTTTATTTTTAAACCAGCAGTTCTTTAGATTGCGAAGTTCATGCTGGGTCGCCGATTTCTTCTTGCAGAAGGTATCAGCTTTGGTCAGAGAATGAGGGTTGTTCTGCCAGTCAGTTAAAGCAGCACGTTTATCATCAACGATTATATTAATTTCCGGGTCATTTTCATCAAACCAGTCCTGGTGTATTCTTTCGAGCTGGGCGAGGGTTTTTGTCATGACAGTGTCGAGAATACCCAATTCGGCACTGGAATTTGGGTTGTTTGTTGTCGGGTTGTTTATCAGCCCATGTTCGTGGTGCTCTCTGAGAGCATGTGCTACCGCTGGATTCTCCTAACGCTCAGTGATAAAACCTCTTCTGGAGGCTTGCTGTCTTAGCCGCTTTCGGGAGACGTGAAGTGTTGGTCTGAGCCACGCATGGCTCGGGTGATGAGGACATCTGGGCAATTCCTTTCTCTGACAGTGATGTAATCAATGAGATGCCAGTGTTTGGATCGTGGGTGTTGCCACGAACCCTTGAACTTGTCTGCCTGCCTAAATAAGGTATTGGTGATAGTTAGGTTGTGTGCAGCACACTTGCTGAGGAGGAGTAGGCCTTTGGGATTACACTTGCCTTGTTCATTTCTTCCTATGATTCCCTGATAAATGTCAGCATCTGTGCCAACTGTGGCATTGAAGTCACATCGGAGTACAACCGTATCTTCTCTGGGAATAGAGGTTAGCACTCTGTCAAGGGAGACGTAAGAGGCCTCCTTAAATGTCATCCTCTGCATCCAGTGTTGGGGCATATGCACTGATGAAGCAGGAATGACGTGAGTGATTCAGTGGGACTAGGAGCGTCAGGAGGCGCCCGTTGATCCCAACGGATGGGAAAGTCAACTCCATAAATGTGGCTTATCTCCGCAGCCCGCTTACCCTTCCAGAAGAAGGTATACTGTAGCCGGACCCCGTCTGGGAGAAGGGACTAACCAATGGCTGCTATGTCGATGTTATACCTAGCCAGCTCTTTAGCCACAAGGGTGGTTCTTCTTTAAGGGCGCTCATTTGTGCCAGTATCCAGAAGGGTCCTAACATTCCATGCAGCCACCATAAGAGGTTGTATAGTTTGTTTTTGTTTTGATCTGTGATTATGCTTGTGTTTTCGACTGCATAGGAATGACCTTACTGGGTGTGGCAGCCCAGTCACGTTGTTTCTTTAGGAAGGCTATGTTTATGCCACCTTTTCTAGCCCCCTTCTCATATGGGGTGTGGAGAGTGGCTCCTCTTAAGGGCTGCTCAGTCCCACAGACAGGGCCGGATTGCACTGCTGCCTAGATCCCAGTGCATAAACGACCATCTTATCTATGCAGCTCGTCCGTCGCCATAGGACTTTTGGGGGATTAGGATTTTGATGATGATGAGAAGCATGATGAGCTGGATGATGGCTGCGCGTGAGTTGATTTATGTGGTGAGGAAGGAGTGTTGGCTGCACCTTAACACTAACATAATGCTGCCACACTAGGCGCATTACACCACCCTGTGCACACACACACACACACACACACACACACACACACACACACACACACACACACACACACACTCGACCACCGACCACTGACGGGTCAAGACGGGTCAGACGCACCTGGCGCTGCTCAGCAGCAGCCACGTCAACTGTTATGTTGGCCCATACCAACTCCCTCCCCTGAACCCTCCTCCCCACCGGAATATCAACAAGTTCTCGCCAGAAGTTACAATTTCATTTGGGAAAGGAATGGAACCAGTGTTGAATAGTGGTGAACAGTGCTTAAGTCAGTGAAAAACAACTCGGCAGTTGAGTCTTACCCAAGCTAACCTTCACACAGTGAGGTCCCAGGTACCCAGTGATAATTCCCCTGAGACTCCACGATAGAGAAGCCTGGGACCACACCTCACCCACTTGAGTGAGTGAAGTCCTGTGACAACTGACCACGTGGTGTCCCCATGATGCTACGACACCACATATTGAATGAGTTGCTACAGCATCATGTGAAGTTCCTCATAACACCATCTGTGAGGGAATTACTACACCACGTGATGCCCCTCATAACACCATCTGTGAGGGAATTACCACACCACATCAGGCCCCTCATACACCATCTGTGAGGGAATTACTACACCACATCAGGCCCCTCATAACACCATCTGTGAGGGAATTACTACTCCATGTGATGCCCCTCATAACACCATCTGTGAGGGAATTACTACATCATCAGGCCCCTCATACACCATCTGTGAGGTAACTACTACATCATCAGGCCCCTCGTAACACCATCTGTGAGGGAATTACTACACCATGTCAAGCCCCTCTTAACGCCATCTGTGAGGGAGTTACTACACTACGTGTCTGCTGTTCAACACCTCAGCTCACATGATCTACGTGTGTAAACATTAATCTGTATGTTCACTGTATGTTCCTTCACCTTTCTCTAATGAAGGCTTTTGTTAAACCACCAATGTATGTAATAAGTCATTTATGTCCAATGTATATTTTCAGCCTTCGGGCTGCAAACTTTTTCAATAAACCGTTTATTATTATTATTACAACACACACACACACACGAAGCTAATATTGGTATTCTTTCCTGGTTTTGGTGTTGAAGGTGGTGTTAGTGGTGATGTTAGTGGTAATGGTGGTGGTTTTTGGTGGTGGTGTTAGTGGTAATGGAGTTGGTTGTGGTGTTAGTGGTGTTTGTGGTGGTGTTAGTGGTGTTGGTGGTGGTGTTAGTGACACTGTGGCTTTTGCTATTGCAGACTGGTTCTCTTCTGCTGTTATAATTATTTTCTTGTGTTGCTCTTGTCGACAGTGTTGTTCATCACCTCTGTTTGTCTGTTGCATTATTGTAGGGATTTCGCAAGAGTATTTTATATAAGTGTGCATATATTGCAAGTTTAAAATGCACGTATATTGCAATGGTAAGAAATGGTGTGATACTGATATTGTAATTGCCTTAACACTGAACTAATAGTCATCAAAGTTTGACATGCAGTTTCAGAGCCTTAATAACACAGAATTAAATTATCGTCAGCGAAAAAAAACCACTTGTATATCCGTACTAGCTCGAGATTTGACTTGAGCCTCGTAAATAACTTGAGACTTGACTTGGTACTCGACAAAAATTACTTGTAGACATGTCTGGATTAAACCATCTTTCTCAGAGGGTTAAATTATCATTCTCAAAGAATTAAACCAATGTCCTCGAATAATTCAATCATCGTCCTCAAAGGGCTGAACTGTTAACGTAGATGGTTTAACCCTTCAAAGACAATGGAATTACCCTTTCAGGACACAAAAATGATGGGTTAACCCAAAGAGGAAAGTGATTTAACCCTTTGAACACGATGGTTTACACTTTTCAGGACGTTATGGTAATGGTTTAACAGTAAGAGGAGAATGCTTTAACTTGTACATAAACACAAAACACAAAATATGAATAATACCAACTGTTAATAGATCCCAACCACCTGTGAGACAGCTGGTGGTGTTGTGACCTACCTGCGAGACAACTGGTGAAGGACGGGCACTCCATTGTAACTACAGTTTCCCAGGTGGGCGTATTCGAGACCATCTACAGCTGGTTCAAAGTCCTCAGTTGGTCGCATCTCAAAAGTGAAGTTGAATCTGCGTCGTTCTGAGTATTTTTCTGTTGGCGGAAAAGAGACAATCTGTGTGAGAGTAAGACCAGCTGAGTGACAGTAAGACCAACTGTGAGAGAGTGATACCAGCTGTGTGAGAGTGAGACCAGCTGTGTGAGAGTAAGACCAGCTGTGTGAGAGTGATACCAGCTGTGTGAGAGTGAGACCAGCTGTGTGAGAGTAAGACCAGCTGTGTGAGAGTGAGAACAGCTATGTGTGAAAGAAATACTTGCATATATACTGTACAGTGTCAGAGTTCCATAATAAGAAGTTTCAAACCCCGGACTGTTCACTGAAGCGCGAGTTAAACAGGCAATTGGGCTTTACCTAATGGTGGAGCTGGTGTTGGATTAGACGTTAGTGGTGGAGAAGAAGGTGGTGGTGGATGAGAAGGTGGTGATGGAGATGAAGGTGGTGATGGATGAGAAGGTGGTGATGGGGGAGAAGGTGGTGGTGGAGGAGAAGGTGGTGAAGGAGAAGGTGGTGGTGGAGGAGAATGTAGTGGTGGAGGAGAAAGTGGTGGTGGAGAAGAAGGTGATGGTGGAAGAGAAGGTGGTGGTGGAGAAGAAGGTGGTGAAGGAGAAGGTGGTGGTGGAGGAGAAGGTAGTGGTGGAGGAGAAAGTGGTGGTGGAGGAGAAGGTGGTGATGTGGGAGAAGGTGATGTGGGAGAAGGTGGTGGTGGAGGAGAAGGTGGTGGTGGAAGAGAAGGTGGTGGTGGAGGAGGAGAAGGTAGTGGTGGAGGAGAAGGTGGTGGTGGAGGAGAAGGTGATGGTGGAAGAGAAGGTGGTGGTGGAGGAGGAGAAGGTGATGGTGGAGAACTGGACCTGCTGCTGGTGGGATTGTTGGCGGAAAAGTTGTTGGAGGAAAATGGAGTGTGTTCTAGGTGTAGTAAGTTGTGGTTTTACGAGGATGGTGGAGATGGGAATTATTCATACATACATACATACTGTATATATAAGCTTTGGGTAGAGCTCTCTTTTAACTTGGCTTATAAATAAATAAGTTAAGGGGTTAAGTTACAAACCCAAAATGGTCTTTCTCCATTTATTGGTAAATTAAAAAGGTCATATGCTATTAGTAAATGCAACGTAATTATCACTGTAAGCTGTGAGTGTTAGTTAAGGACAGGGCTCAGCTTGACTGAGTTAAGTCACCCGTCCGTAGAGGCTATAGACTGGCTGGTGAGGGGAAAGGTCCTGTGAGGGAGATGTCTGTGAGGAGAGGTCCTCTGAAGTAGAGGCCAGGCTAACCCTACATTCTCAAGGTCGGCCTACTGATAGAGGAATTTCCCCTCACGTGAACAGCACATGGCAACTCACAGCTTATGGAAAATTACCGTGGGGTGATTGTACAGTATTATATAAATGAAATGTATTAACCCAAATTTATGTAATTAGTATTGCCATGAGACAAGGGCAAATACACATACATACATACATACATACATACATAGAAGGATGGATGGATGGATGGATGGATGGATGGATGGATGGATGGATGGATGGATGGATGGATGGGTAAATGGATAATTAATTTGGTATTTATTAAATAAATCGTCATTACAAAATCACACTGACCTAGCATGGACATTGAAATATGCAAGTATACATAACAATGAGAAACGGTAGGTCGATTTAACCATAGCTGGATCAGGTACTGTCCCAGGAAATAAAGGAATGAGGTGGTGGGTGTGTTAACTAGCCAATATATGCAGGGGTTACTGGACTAGTTATGTTATGGTTATGAGGTAAATGGTAGAGCTAGACAAGTTCTCTGTTGTCTGTGAATAGTGTTGGCTTGGGGCTAAGTGGTGGTAGAGTCCCTACAAACTGAGAGTAGCGACAAATCGAGATTTGACGCCATCTTGAATCCACCTCTCTCTCTCTCTCTCTCTCTCTCTCTCTCTCTCTCTGCAACCAAGTGATAAGACATCGAATGTCTGCAAGTTTACATTATATAGAGTATTGACACACCAAATATCCACAAATTTTATAAATTTGTAATTAATACTATAGATAGATAAATAAATTTTCTAGATAGTATTCATTATAAATATATAATATTTGTGGATATTTGGTTTGTCAATACTCTATATACAGTAATGTAAACTTGCAGACATTCGATGTCTTATCACTTGGTGCACGTCACAGTATATATGATCAGATTGAACATAACTGTTCATATGATCTTTTGTAGAAGAGCCATCTACTCGCTTGTTCTCAAATTGATTACCCTCAAAGTGTTTCTGCAAAGTGTTATATAAAACAAGGGAAATAAATACAGCATAATCAGCGACTAGAATTTGCTCGTGCGACTTTTAATAGGCTACACGGATTCTTCATCTGTCCTTATTGTACAGCCGAAATAGCCGATAGGCGAAGTGGCCAGTATTCTCCAAACAAGCCAGCCAGTCCTTATTCCTTGTGTATCTCTTATAATTTATACTGATTTCTATTGAAAATAAGAGTGAGCGTCTCACCTAGTGAACCTGCTCACCTAGTGTAGGATCAGTGCCGGATTTAGAACTGTGGAGGACCATGGGCAGCCTATTTGTGGAGGCCCCCTCATTATAACTACCCAAGAGGGTGGAGTGGCGAGTGAAGCGATCCTAAACATCTGGGAGTTCCGGGGGGCGCTGTAAGCCCCCCGGGAAAATTTTGAAATTTGAACACTTCTTTGGAGAATTTTGAAGCCATATGCAGTTATATTGAGGAAATTAGACCATTGAGAAATTTTTAATTAACTGTATATTTATTGATAGTGTACAAATTCCCAACACACACACACGCACAAAAGCGAGACATGACTGGAGTCATTCATGTGGTTTCAAGTCGACCAGCCCTGATGTAGCTACTACCGCACATTTCAAAAATTTTCAAGAGACTTCACAGAAAAGAATATATTACTAGTTATTACAGAGAGATGATTCTTTGCATTATTAATCAGATAAACCTCTACTCAAATAATGGTTCTGTCCAAGAATCCATGTATAGGCTTCTTCAAGTCCAAGGTCAGATAGATTCAGAATAAGTACTAACTCAACTATAAATAAAATTGAAGTTTTGCATCCAATAGTAAAACAAATAAACAATTTATTGAATTTGATACAATTATAACAAAAGTATGAACATGTTGGAAAAAACAAGAATTTTAATAAAAATAACTGCCGTCGACCATGGATAATGGATATATTGAACACAAACATTGATCAATTGCAAAATAGAAAATAAAGATTCCCTTTATTTACGGACCAGGCACTTTACCTGACCAGGCCGCTGCAAAGTTTTTGATCAACTTTTCGAAGTCAATCTCTCTGAGGATGTCATATTCGATACTCATCAAAGCCAGGTGGCTGAGCCTATCATGACACATTGTAGTATGAAGTTTAATAAACTTCATTTTACTGAAAGAACGTTCTCCAGAACAATTTGTGACCATGAGCACCAAGTACACCGTAGCATTATTTCAACTTTTGGAAATGTATCTACAACTTTCTTGTCTATCAACAGCTCGTAAAGGTAATGTGCCCTCCCTTTCTCATCATCTTCGTCTTCAAGAAATTGAGTGAAGAATGCTGTAAACTGCACAAGTTCAACTCCAAGTGTTTGATCCAAATCATTTTTGTACTCAGCAACCAATTTTGCTGCAGCCGCTTCAATTTCGTCACAATTCATTGACTCCAGTTTAGACAAGAACCCGAAAAGTGAACACGTTTCCTCATAGGCCTTTAACCGTTGATCCAGTGAACTCAGGAACTGATCAATTGCTAGATGGAAATTCTGAACCCGAAATTTTTCTGACTGTGAGAGGGCTGCTTCTTCTGATCGTCCATAATCCAATGGATTGAGTCGTACATTACGTTGACGCTTGCGTGTCTGTGAATAATCCCCAGTTTCTGACATTTCCCTTCCCTTCTTCTCATAAACATGGAAGCAATCTCTTTTTTCTCGTACAAAACATTCCAAGGACTTCAGCATTGCTACTGCTGTTCAAATTGATTTTAGGATCTTGCAATGCATGGCTTGCTGCAGCAACTCTGCTAAGAATGTCATGTCATGTCAACAAACACAGCGCCCTGATGGCATTCGTAATGGAAGTGATAATGAAAAAAATATTTTATTTGTTTTTTTAATCTCAAATTTCGTTATTCCATGTAGTTCATTTTTAATCAATATATGTTTGTGGAATTCTAAATATATTATTATCAACACAAACAAGTGCATTCATTAAAAATATACTGTTCATAGGAAAACCAGGTATTCATGAATTTCAAGGAGTAGCTAGCCTAATTTCTATCACGCTTCTTGCTGAACATAAGTTTACGTGATGGAATAGATAAACATGAATTTTAAAGAATGAAAATAAAAATAATCCAAATGAATAAACAAATAAATAAAATATTGTAATATGTGGAGGCCCCTGGGCAGCTGCCCACTTTGCCCACTCCTGAATCCGGCCCTGTGTATGACAACACGGCCATAAAACATACCGGGCACAAATAAGATGATGGAGACGGTTTCCAATCCAGACGACTGAATTTGTATACCCATATTTTCCTTCTGTACAGTTTAAATCCTTCTCTGATCTATTACTACATCCGTTGGCACAGCAGCACGTCCTTATACATTACACACTGTGTTCACTTCCAACCAGGAATAGGATCTGCGTTACTCCACAGGTCAACGTGACCCGGGGGCTCGGTGGCGTCAAGATGGCGTCCAGTAAGCTGCGTTTTCTATTTAAACACGGGACCGCCTATGTCGTTACGCTCAGTATGTAGGGACTCTAGGTGGTAATGCTGAACGTGCTTGAGGTAGATGGTGGAGGAGAAGGTGGTGGTGGCACGGGGCGAGGTGGTGAGGATGAGCGTGTAGGAAGCAGGTGATGGAGGATATAGCGGTATTTACTGTAAATGAGGCGGGTCATTGAAGGGAGGTAGTAGTGGTACTGACCGTGAAGGTGGCGAGGCAGGTATTGTTGTTTTTGTGGTCGGGGAGGATGATGGTGCTGGTGATGAGGTCCTCGTGGCAGTGTAGAGATGTTCAGGTACACTGGATGGTCCACGTCCTTCAGGCGGATCACCATCTGCATGTCGGCACATAGCCGGTCCTCAGAGCCTACTAGTTCCGGCCACGCATAGTAGTATATTAAACTACACAACACCACCTGTGAAAAACACTTGAGATGCTGTTTATAGTACAGTACATATGCACATATCTATAACACCAAAAACGCATATGATATTGGATGTAACACTAATTGATACTGCATCGCCCTCATTACCACACACACACACACACACACACACACACACACACACACACACACACACACACACACACACACACACACACACACACACACACACACACTAGCCGTAACAGTGTTTCTTCTATAACGTGAGTTCGTAATTTCATCTACTAAACACGAAAATCAGTCGTGCGGTTTAATTTAGAGACAAACGGAAAAGATATGCATGAGTATGACTTATTGTATATTCATTAACTTTGCCAATACTAGACCCGCAAAGAAGTACTCGTGTATTCGGGCAGGGAAACGGAATTTTGAGGAAATAGGTAAATATTCAACAGAGATTAACCGCACAACTCTATATATATTTTTATTTTTATTTTATTTTTTTACTGGGAATAGCCCACTTGGTGCACATGTCATCGACCCACAACGGGGCCTGTGGGGCAAAAACTAAGAGTAAAAAGAAATTAAAAATAGAAGAGGAAAAGATTATATTACTCTACACCACGAAGAAACCGGAAAACCAGCTTTTTAAAGTGAGACAGAGTGTATGAGTATGGAAACACAGAAGAAGGCAGAGCCTTCCACAGTTTGGCTGTGTGAGGAAAGAAGGTTGTACTATAACGGGTTATTCTAGTGTGACCGACATCCACACAGAAACGGTGGGCATTACGGGCAAGATGAGTGTTACGAACCCACAGCCTTGGCGGCGATACACAGGATGCCAAATCCACCGAACATTGCCCGTTAAAGTACCTGTAAAAGAGAGAGAGTGAAGCAATATTGCGGCGAAGAGAAAGGGAAGAGAAATTATCAACTAAAGGAGGAGCGTTAATAAGACGAAATGCCTTTGATTTCACCCTATCTAACAGTTAGACAGAAGAAGAACCACCCCAGATACGAGAGCAGTACTCCAAGTTAGGAGGAATGAATCCCTTATAAACTTAAAGCAACTGCTCAAGAGTAAAGTTGCTACGGCATCTGTACAGCATTCCCAGCTTTCGGGAGGCAGCTTTAGCAATGTTGCGGATATGTGGTTTCCATGACATTTTTGAGGAAATGGTGAGGCCTAGTCTTTCTCTTTTAGAATTTGGCAATGATTGCATCCTGAAATGTGATTGGTGGGAGATCTTCTATTTTGGAAAGTGTAATTGGTAAATACTCTGTTTTATTACTATTGAATTTAACCAAGTTTTTACCCCCCCCATTCGGAGATGCTGAGCAGTTCCGCATTGGTAGATGAAATTATATCAGCTCTAGAAACAAATCTTGTTTGAGAATTAAAGGAAAGGGAAAAATGTGAAAAAGAGTGAAGATTAGAATCATCAGCGTAATAATAGATAAAATTAGTCATAGTGTGAAGTAAATCAGTGATAAAAAGAAGTAAGAGAGTAGGTGAAAGAACACAACCCTGTGGGACACCACTATTGGTAGAGAAAGAGCGAGAGATCGATCCCTCGATAACAACTGACATGGATCGGTTCTCAAGAAAGCTAGAAATTGGAGAACAAAGTGGGGGAGAGAAACCATAAGAGGGAAGTTTAGAAAGCAAAGAGAGGGAAAAAATACTTCAAAGCGTTTTCGCCACAAATTTATGTTTTCGATTTATTTTTACTTTCCGATTTCACTTAAAAGGGTACAATTTTGATCACACAATTTGAGCACGGCTTTAAAATAGAGGAAAATTGTGGAGTAAAACACGCAAAAAACTGCCAAAATGAAACGTAACGAAACCTAACATAACCTACCTTTGTCATTGGCAATTTTGTGTCATTTCGTAACGTGTGAAGAAAACCCTCTAAATTGTGCTTTCTTTAGTGAAATAGAGAAGTCATTATAACTCGAAAATTATATATTTATGACTCAACCGTGGTTGGTCTCTACAGAATCTTGGCAATGGGATGTTTATCTGACTACACTCTTACTATCAGCTGATTGTCTTCTTTGAACTTTAAACCAATTCCCCGATTCCCCTGAGCCCCGAATCCCTGAACTCCCTGAGCTCCTGAATCCCCGAATTCCTGAATCCCTTGCTGATCATAAGGAAACCATATTTCTAAATAATGAACACAGATTTTCTCATACCTTACGATAATTTTATAAGTAATGACCATTAGTATAAACATATGAAAAATGCACGGAATTTCAATGAACTTGGGAGATAACGAACAGTTAAGTCCTAAAGAAATGTTAATATTAATCATAACAGTAGTAACGATAATTTTAATATTAAAAACAAATTATAACAGCGATATAATAATAATAATAATAATAATAATAATAATAATAATAATAATAATAATAATAATAATAATAATAATAATAATAGTAATAATGATAATAATAATAATATTTATAATAATAATAACATTATTATTATTAAAACGACCACAAATAACATAGTTGAGAAAATATTATGAAATAATAAGGGAAGAAAACTTAGATCTCATTTACAGATGATTTACATCAACTTAAAATCCGCGTAATTTTGAGGTTAAAAGTGACAAGAGTAAAAAGCTTAGTTCTACCAGCTTATATTGGCAAGAACGAGCGTAGGCTGCGTACATTACGTTGCAAGAGAAGCTCCAAAAGTGGCTGGTAGCGAAAGTCAGAGCGTGGAAGATGACAGGGGAAGAAGCTTTTTAACTATACCAGCTGAGGTTAACAGTGGGTGACGTGCGTAGGTGTACTTGATAAGGTTCGCGGTGATGCGCGTAAGAAACAGACACACAGGCCCTTCAGTGAGCGTCTCTCTCTCTCTCTCTCTCTCTCTCTCTCTCTCTCTCTCTCTCTCTCTCTCTCTATACAGTAATAGGTATTTTACTATTTGTTATATCAGAACATTAACCATTTCATTTAGCCAATAATGCCGTCCTTATATCGGAACATTAAGCACTTAGAGGATATGTAACCTAACTCTAACCACAGGAAGACAAAGTTCCGATATTGTGGCGTTAACGAAAAACAGCAACTACGGAATCGTTTGTTATCATCATATTACTGTACGCGACTCAAAATGAATATTGGGAAATATTCTGCAGGTTTATATATATATATATATATATATATATATATATATATATATATATATATATATATATATATATATATATATATATATATATTATATAACACTGAGCAGTCCTATTTTATATAATGCATAGGGGTTTATATAACAAGTGGAGACTGGCAAGTTTCTCTTTCTCTCTTTTCTCTCTCTGAACATCCAGTGTGTTTGGTTAATATGCAGTTTGGTTTAGGAGTAGTTTGGTTATGCGTAGTTTGGTTTAGGCATAGTGTGGTTTATACGTAGTTTGGCTAATGCATAGCTTGGTTTATGCGTAGCTTGGTTTATGCGTACTGTGGTTTATGCGTAGTTTGGTTTATGCATAATTTGGTTAATGCGTAGTTTGGTTTATGCATAGCTTGGTTTAGGAGTACTGTTTTATGCGTTGTTTGTTTAATGCGTAGTTTTGTTTAAGCGTAGTGTGTAATATGGGTAGTTTGTTTAATGCGTAGTTTGGTTTATGAGTAGTTTGGTTTATGGGTAGTTTGGTTTGTGCATAGTTTGGTTTATGCGTATTTTGGTTTGTGGGTAGTTTGGTTTATGCATAGTTTTGGTTAATGCGTAGTTTGTTTTATGCATAGTTTGCTTAATATGTAGTTTGGTTTATGCATAGTTTGTTTAATGCGTAGTTTGTTGAATGCGTAGTTTGGTTTATGCGTAGTTTGGTTAATGCGTAGTTTTGTTTAGGCATAGTTTGGTTTATGCGTAGTTTAGTGTATGGCTAGTTTGGTTAAGACGTAGTTTGGTTTATGAGTAGTTTGGTTTATGCGTAGTTTGGTGTATGGCTAGTTTAGTTTCGGAGTAGTGTTGTTTAGACAGGTAAGCTCAACTGGTGCATATGATTGCATATGCTTAATCTGTATATTGCCACGTTTGGTCTTTGTACATGTGTGTGTGTGTGTATAATTATGATGTATGCGGAAGTTATATTCAAATATTTTTATGTGTGTATATGCTGTGTGCGTGTATATATGTATGTTAATTTGTGAGTGTATTTTTACATTTGTGTGCAGTTGTGTGCATGTGTTTGTGTATATTTGTGTGTATGTGTATACTTGCATATTTGTGTATGTGTACGTTTGTGTGTATTATTTTATATATGTAATAAGGCTAACAGAGTCCGAGAGTAACATCTAGAAACATTATGTAGTAACAGGAGGAGCAGCATTAATTTACTGTGTTAATCAGTTTTGATCACCGTATTATAGAATGGATATACGAGTATATTCCCTAGAAAGCACTCAGAAGAGGATGGCAAAGCTAATCCAGGGCATTAGGAGCCTCAGGTATAGAGACAGATTAAAAAAAACTGAATTTGAGAAACGTAAAGTAAGGGTCGATATAATCCAAGTGTGTAAATGGAGGATGGGGTTAAATACAGGCGATATAACTAAGGAGCGAACGCATATTAATGGTTTAATTTGACAGAAATTTAGATTTAAGAAGGGAATACGTAAACATTAGTTCGGATAAATAGTAGTGGATGAATAGAATAAGTTACCAAACACCATCATTAACTTGAACTCGCCAGGAAGCTTCAAATGTAGGTTGGACAGATATGTGAGTGATAAGGGTCGGGTGTAAACAGCAGATGCCTACAGCATAGGGTCAATCGGCCCGCTGCGGTTTCCTCCATTGTTATGTTCTTATGTATGAGTATTTGAGTACATGTACACTTATGTATATTTGTGTATGTATACGTCACGTGTATTGTCTATATGTAATTGTATACGTTTCTGTGTACCTGTATGCATGTACATGTTTATGTGCATTTGTGTATATGCATATGTTTATATCAATGTTTGTATATTTGTGAATGCGTAATTTTATGTATATTTTTTAGTGTGTTTTGTGGTATTGAAAATACAAGCAGCACTAATGAAGGAGAGCAAACAACAACTCACGGACATCAAGTCGGGGTGGAAGTGGTGTAGGTGGATGGTGAGATTGTGAGGTTGTTCGAAGAAGACCAGGCAGGTGTAGGGGTGGTGGAGAGGGTCGTCGGGGGACCCTTCAGGACACATGAACCCCACGGCAGGTAACTCGGAGTCCTCTACTTTCACCGTCGAGTTACAAGGAATGCACCTGGGGCCTGGTGCCGTGTCTGTGTGGGCCGCCCTTGTCTTGTCTACACCCACCAGCACCCACCACACCACCCACAGGGATGACAAAGCCTTTATTAATGTCCTTAAATTGGGTCCTGGACTCTTAGGGTAAAGGTAATGCTGATCCCCGTCACTAACACGTGCGTGGAACTCTTTCAACATGTTTTTTTTTATTAAGCGATGTTGTGTAAACCAAACATTAGTCACTGGAATATTGATTCACTCATAACTGATATTTGTTGTGGGTGAGGCTAGTTTTCTGTACAATTATCTTGACTTCCAATTTTTTCCCAGCAGTATACTACAGTTTCGCTCTCAAATTACTGCATCTTGATCATCAAAGTAACTGTAATAGTTAATTCGTGATTACACGTAGTGTACCACAAGTAATAATGTCGAGCTCGTTTCTGCACCTTAATTGTTGGGTTATGTGACGTGGTGATGGTGGTGCAGTAGTACAGTAGTGGCGTAAGTAAGTCAGCGTGAGGTGAGACAGCGGCGTAGACTCCTCGACTAGCTCTGTCGACAGTGCTGCCGCAGCAAGACTGACGCTTGTCAGCCGTTGGGGACTCGGGGCCGCTAACTGGACAAACACGCGCGCCCTGGAACATGTTGCCAGGTCTCTCTACACTCCCCTACAGTACTTGATGTATTATTATTATTATTATTATTATTATTATTATTATTATTATTATTATTATTATTATTATTATTATTATTATTATTATTATTATTATTATTATTATTATTATTATTATTATTATTATTATTATTATTATTATTATTATTATTATTATTATTATTATTATTATTATTATTATTATTATTATTATAAATCCCTTTCGATAGTCAACGCCTGAAGCAAAACTCTCCTCAAATGTGACGAATTACACACGTGTGGTTTCGTGATTTAGGTAGTTGAATAAAAAAGAGTATTATCTTACCTTATTTACCTAATGGCCACCAAAACTAGAGGTGGCCAAGTCGAGGGAAAGAGGCCAGTGGCTTTTGTGGGATCCCTCCATGTTCTTAATAGTCTTGTGAAGGAGAGTTGTACAGTATTTTAAAGTCCAGTATGACTCGGCAAGCGAAAGGATATAAAAACATCAAATGAGAATACAGCATAATTCTGTATTAGAAAAGAAAGTACAGTATATATTAATAAATCAGAACTCTATTCATTATACGTCTTTGCAACCCTCGCTATATTATAGATGGTATATATTATATCTGAAGTATACATCCTTATGTTTAACTTACAGAAAAAAGACTGTTGCTTCAAGGAGACGTTTACGTAAACAAAATTGGTTCTGGTTTCTATGATAAGGCATGTTAACAAAACGAAGATTTTATCTGGGGATGAAATTAAACATTTTCCACGTTTGTCATGGAAATTCATCACCATAGTAACATAAATAATAGAGTAAGTGGATAATAAAATCTATCTGGGGTGTCTTTAACTGGTTGTATGTCGCCAAACTCTGCGTAACTATAAGATGAACTAAATCTCGGGGTAACTTGTTAAACTGAATCCAGGAAAGAAAGTCACAGAAAAAAGTCACAGGAAAAAAGTCACAAGAAAAACAGTCACAGAAAAAAAGGCACGGAAAAAACCTAACCTAACCTAACCTAACCTAACCTAACCTAACCTAACTTAACCTAACCTAACCTAACTTAACTTAACCTACGTGCATCATATACAAATTGTGTTGTCAATATGTAAAAGTCATGTATTGTCAGTTAATAACTGTTTTAAAATAGTTATAGTTTTATTACCTTAATTTAAATAAAATGTGACTTTTTTCCTGTGACTTTTTTTTCCTAGCCAAAATTGTGACTTTTTTCTGTGACTTTTTTTCCGTCCACCGTTAAACTACAGGTATATTAGGAAGACATTCCATATAACTCTAGCAATTTCAATTCTAAAGTTCCTGAAGTCTGTGGTGACTAATAACTAGCATCCTCTTTATTCACACAATGATATAAATAAATGCATAAATTATAAATATACACTAATGTATGAAATACAGAATGATATAGAGAATATGATTATTGTATATAAAATTAAAAACATTTACACTCCATTAAAAAAAAATGCTGTTACTTTATGTGGACAGAAAATATGCCGTTTCCTGCTCACTGATAAATAATTATCTACCTGAAGAATTTTTCTGATCCACCGGCAAGTATAATGAACTTTTCAGGTCAGTTACTGAGAACTTTGTAGCTTACCAGTTTGTATCTGTTTCGAGTGAGCGTTCCAGCGTTGGTTGTGGATTCGCAACTTGAACGTTTTTTGTTTGTGACGTCATTTCTGCCGCGTCCGCTCGCTT
>NW_024721079.1:11270909-11286180 GCF_018991925.1 Homarus americanus | reverse complement strand
ACTATTATGTAAACCAAAGAAATAAATCGGGCGAGAAAATGACGGAGTAGCGATAGCGGTTAAAAGAAACTTAAAATTTAAACTAATCGATGACTTTCAGGATGAATTTTAAGCAATAAAAATAAATACAACTCAAGGAGACGTAATTATTGCTACTACTTATCTGCCACCGAGACGACCCTACTTGCCTATAGAAGACCTATTAAAATTGGCTAACAATAGTCATCCGATGTACATCTTAGGAGACTTTAACGCCAGACATAGGATTTTCGACAATACGAATAATAACGCCGTGGGAAACGCCCTTAATCAATTAATAAATCTAGGAAAAATCAATCATCTAGGTCCTAACTTTCCAACCTGGAGAAATCACAATACACAATCGACACCAGACAAAATATTTACCAACAACAAAGCCTTTTTCAATTGCCATATAAAACAAGGACCTCTCACAGGCAGTGACTGAAGGTTCCAATTGTTCCCTGAAGAATTCAGTGATGGGTAGGGAAACACCGGGTAACACTGAAGTCCATTTATTAATGGATAGGAGAAATACAAGTAGTGACTAGCGTGTGCCATGCACGACCCACGGAGTCAGACTGAGGCTGCCTTGCCATATGGCAGCCTCGGGGCAATGTTGCCACATAACACGTGCAGTGATGCCACGTAATTACATATTTAAATGCTACTCGGCACAGTAGCTTATATACAAGGTTGCTACTCGGCACAGTAGCTTAGATACATAACCTACAGTGACCATCTGCCAATTATACTAACACTGTCAACAAGCCCCATACATATACCAATAAAAAAGAGACTGAAAATGAGTAAAACAGACTGGGACAGCTTCAAAGACGACTTAGGTAATCACCACTCGATTAACCTACAAGGGAAAACAACAGAAGATATAGACTCAGAAATGGACAGACTGCACTCAGCAATAAAAACATCTATAACCAAACACACTCCTACTTCACACTTTAGAACATTACTCAACAACAGACTAACAGAAGAATTTAAATTAATCCAAACCCATTACAATGAAATATACAGGTATGTGGAAAGACACGGCAGTAACAGATGGCTATATACGACCCGGAGAGCACTACAGATAAAATTAAGAGACGCATGTAAGGAAGCAAACAATAAAAAATGGAATGATATTATAATGGCGGCCGACAAGACCAAAGACACAAAAGCATTTTGGACTTCTATAAACAAGATGATGGGGCACAACAAGCAAAAAACACCATATATTAAAGAACAAAATGGAACAAAACTGTACGAGGAAAATGAACAAGAGTCAGCATTCAAAAGGGAATGGGTAAAAGTTTTTAAAATATCAGATAAGGAAAATGAAGATTTTGATAGTGAACACGAAGAAAGGATAGAAGACGAAATGGGAAGACACATACATAGAATCACTCCAAAGCAATATATAGACTATAACTTACTACCTAATAATCAAATAATAACCATGGGAGAAATGATGCACTGTCTGAGGAAGTTTAAGGAAAAAAAGGCCCCCGGGCTCACAGGTATTACACGAAATATGATCATGAATCTACCTGAAAACATCTTAAAAACACTATTAAACATTTATAACGCATATTTAATAACCGGTTACTTTGCAGACAAACTAAAATATGCTAAAATGATATTTATTCCCAAGGAGGGTAAGGACAATAAGGAAATATTAAACTACAGGCCAATATCTTTATTAAAAATTACCGGGAAACTACTGGAAAAAAATTTAAATTCAAGACTTATAACCTTTTTAACACAACATGGGAAAACTAACAATAGACAACATGGATTTATGCCCAATAGAAATACCCTAACTGCAATAGCTACAATAACGGAAATTGCAATAGAAAAAAGCAAGGGAACCAGATCAATATAATTTTAAGGGACGTTTCTAAGGCTTTTGATAAAGTTTGGCATTTAGGCTTAAATATAGAATATTAAAATTGGGACTTAACGAACACTTGCTAAGAATATTGTGTAACTATTTAGATGATAGGAGGGCACAAATTCAAATTTGAAACTTTATGGGAACTATGTTTAATCTTGAGAGTGGAGTACCTCAAGGAGGATGCCTTTCTCCAACACTATATACAATTTATACTTCAGACACACCTCAACCTACCCCCTTTAGCGAATATGTAATGTTTGCTGATGATATTACTCAAATAGTATCATACCCAGGAAAATCAACCCAATTTATGGTACTCTACACGGTAAGAGCGATAAAAAATATAAATGATTTTGAGAAAAAATGGAAAATCAGGACAAATACGAACAAATTCAAGATAATACCAATAGCCAAGATCAAGACAAGTCCAGTAATAGTCGACCAGGAACTATACCCATACGACACTGAAGGCAGGATGCTTGGACTAAAACTAGCAAAAAGAGGATATATAACATACATAAAAGATAAAGAACGACAGGCAAGATTATCAAAATAAAACGCTTTAAGAACCTTAGCATTAATAACAAAAGAAAGATTTTTATAGCCCTTGTCAAATCAATTATGTACTACCCTCCCATCCCATTGAATACCCTTAGTAAAACGAGCATTACAAGGTCACAAACAGTACAAAATATGGCCCTCAGATTTATATATAACATAAAATATACAGACTACATCAATAATGAACAGCTACACAAGAGAGCAAACCTCTTAGCAATCAATGTAGAAATACACGACAAGGCCGCAAATATTTGGAACAATGTGACTGAACTCAACACAGAAACTTACCAAAATTGGAAAATAATATAGACAATGAAGAATTCCAAGAACACAGTTGGTTTAAATCAGCCAGGAAGAAAGTAACTGAACCACCTCCTGCCCCGATATACACATAAAACATTAATAGAGAGCATAAAAGATGAGAGTGACCTACCAGCTCCACTAAGAACCTGGCAGGCCTCTCCATACAGTGTACCTTTAGACTAACACAACTAACATTTAACTAACACCTCAGCAAAAAAAAAAAAAAAAAAATAGACTACCTCCCAGCTACACAAGGACCTGGGCGGGCTCACTAATTCCATCGCAGTATATATACTGTAAAAAAAAAAAAATAAGTAAATAAATAAAAAATATAAATAAATAAATAAATGAAAAATTAGAAAAATTATAAATAAATAAATAGATAAATAAATAAATAAAATAAATAAAAATAATAATACTAAGCAGCACTATATAAATAAACCAATATTATTACAAAGGTCTGACGATCCAAGGGAGCAGAACAAAGATAAAACACTAATAGGAAAGATGAAGCGATCTGGTTGAGCCCAGATTCTTTCTACTCCTACTGCATTTCAGTTTCACCACTTTTTCTTCAACCCCTAATAATCTTCTTTCACCTCATAACTAATGACTCCGTTCCGTAGAAGTCCATTCTACCCTACGTTCCTGAACCGGCAAGACATCCAAACAAGCTCCTCACCAACCATCAACTCCCTAGCACTGCACTGTACTTACAATATATATACAGAAAACGCATTGTGAGTTTCTAATCTACCTCAATCCTGAGTGTGAGATATCTACATGTACGTACGTATGTGAGCCCATACAAAGAGAATTTGACAATTGGCCACATACAATACAGTACGCTACAACTGGTGACCCTTAGAGCTGTGAACACCACACCACACCTGGAGCTGTGAGGACCGCCCTGTCTACTACCATCGACGACAAACGGATCTCTCTACCAACATTCAACCACAACATCGAGGACTGGTTAATTCATGTTGAGGCAGCCCTCACCGGCTCAGCAGCTAATGACGAGCAAAAGTACGTCGCCCTGCTATGTTCCTTGCCCACGGAAGTCGCCACGCAAGTCTCAGAGATCATTACCAACTCTCCAGCTGACAACAAGTTCGGTGCCCTGCGGGATGCTCTGAAGACGCGTTACCAGTCTTCTCCAAACCCTAACATGTCTCTCCCTCAGCAACTCCACGCCTGCACGTCTCTGGGACGAGATGTGTAGACTGAGCTCCCGGCACACGGATAGGCTTCCCGACGCTGTCCTGCGTCAGCTTCACGCACAGAAGCTCCCCACACAAGTTCGCATCGCCTTGTCCGCAGTAGATTACTCTACGGCACCAGATACTTACGCAACCTCGGCAGACAGAGTATTCTTTGAGTGCAATGCTGCATCACTCGCCGCCGCCGACAACCCTATGGCCACACCATTACTTACCTCCGATCTTGTCAACCGGATCAACACTCCTCAGTCGAGCGACACCTCACAAGACATCAGAGGTCTGCTGTAGTCCCTACACCGCAGGATGGACACCATTGAGCAGTTCTGTTTCTCTACGCCTGCTGCTGGTCCTTTTCCTGCTCCACGTACCGCGTCCTACAAACCCCGACGTCTTCGTCCTGCCCCGGACACCGCCGCCAGCTCCCAGCACAGTGGACCTGCCCTCTGCTGGTACCACCAACGCTTCGGTGCCAATGCTAGAAACTGTGAGCCCCCTGCAACTATTCGGGAAACGGCATCAACGGGAATTGGTAGACGCCACAGCCTCCGTCACTTCAGGCGTCTCATTACTGCATATCACCCACCGCATCTCCGGCATGAAATTCCTCGTCGACACAGGTTCATCGGTCAGCATCATCCCTCCCTCACTTCAAGAAACATCAAAGCAACCTTCTTATGACTTGTTCGCTGCCAACGGTACCCCCATCGCCTCCTATGGCGCACACATCCTCGCCTTAGACCTCGGTCTTCCCAAGACTCTGCGCTGGTCGTTCGTGGTGGCAGACGTCTCTCAACCCATCCTTGGCTTCGACTTCCTCACCTGACACAAGCTCGTCGTCGACCCAAGCCACCTCTGCCTCGTCCATGAACCTACAGCACACACGATCCGGGGTACACGTGCCGTAGCCGCCGACATTATCACCTGCCTCTCGCCGTCCAACGAGTTCTCCCCCCTGCTCGAAAAGTTCAAGAAACTTTTCTCACCACGATTCTCACCCCCGCCACCTACGTCGAGAATTTTTCCACCACATCGAAACTAAAGGACCTCCAGTCTTCTCACGCTCTCGTCGCCTGCGCCCTGAGCTCCTGAACACACCCAAGGCGGAATTCAACAGACTCCTGCGTGAAGGCATTATTCGTCCTTCAAAGAGTCCCTGGGCATCGCCTCTCCACATGGTCCCAAAGCCACCATCCAACGACTGGAGGGTATGTGGTGACTACAGAGCCGTGAACCTCGTCACCAAACCTGACAGGTACCCTATTTCGCATGTTCAGGACTTCCACCACAAACTCCATGGCAAGACCATCTTCTCGAAAATCGACTTGGAGCGTACCTTCCACCAGATCCCAGTAGCACCTGCAGATACCCAGAAGACAGCCATCACCACTCCTTTCGGTCTCTTCGAGTATGCCTTCATGAGTTTTGGTCTACACAATGCAGCCCAGACTTTCCAGAGGTACATGGACCACATGCTTCGCGACCTCGATTTTGTCACTGTCTACATAGACGACATTCTTGTCGCATCTCCGACGCCTGCCGAGCATCATCACCACCTACAGCTCCTTCTCCAACTCCTGCAGAACAACAACATGAAAGTTCACCCTGCCAAGTGCGTCCTCGGAGCCTCCTCCATCAACTTCCTCGGTCACAGAGTCTTGTCGAGTGGCATCCAACCCCTACCACAGAAGGTAACTGCCATTAAGGAGTTACCCAGACCTGAAACGGCGAAGAAACTCCGAGAATTCCTGGGTTTAGTCAATTACTACGACCGCCTCATTGCCCACGCTGCTACCGTTCTCGTCCCCCTCTACGATCTTCTCAAGGGACTCCCCAAGACGTCCCACAAGCCTCTCATTTGGACTCAAGAGGTTGCTACGGCATTCACCACTATCAAGCAGCACATCACACACCTTACCCTCCTGGCTCACCCTGCACCCAATGCCCGGACCACTCTCACAGCAGACGCTTCTTCTACTGCCGTGGGCTCCGTCTTACAACAGGAGATCAATGGAATTATCATGCCCATTGCCTTCTTCTCACAGCGGCTTCAACCACCACACCTCAAATACAGCGCCTTCGATCGAGAACTCCTGGCCGTATACCTTGCAGTCAAGCATTTCAAGCAGTTCCGCGAGGCCCGTTAGTTCACCATATTCACCGATCACAAGCCCCTCGTCCACGCCTTCGCTTCAGCCTCCCAGTCACATACACATCGTGTCCTTCGCCACTTGGCTTACATCTCGGAGTTCACCAGCGACATCCAACACATAAAGGGCAGCCACAACGAGATCGCCGACGCCCTCTCTGGTTGTATATCCAGCATTCTTCCCTCATCTCCACTACAGACAGCTCGCCGTGGCTCAAGAGAACGAATAAGACCTTGCAGCATACAAGACATCTCCCCCAGGTCTCGCCCTTCAAGAACTCCCCGTTCCCGGCACGAACATCAAGTTGTGGTGTTACTTGTCCTGTGGGCAGCCTAGACCGTTCGTGCCTCACGTTCACCGCCGCGCTGTTTTCAACCGCATCCATGGCCTCAGCCACCCGGGTGTGCGTGCCTCCCATCTCCTCCTCACGAACGTGTCGTCTGGCCCGGCATCAAGACCGTTACTAGGAAATGGGCTGCCCAGTGCCTGGCCTGCCAGTCCTCCAAAATACATCGACACACACGGGCTCCCTTAGAAACCTTTCCTATACCCAAAGGACGCTTCCAGGTAGTGCCCTCGACATCGTGAGACCTCTTCTATCATCGTGCGGCAACACCTACATCTTCACCTGCATTGACCGTTTCACCAGGTGGACAGAAGCCATTCCTATGGCCAATGCTACAACAGAGACTGCCGTCCGCGCCTTCCTGTCCGGTTGGGTCTCCCGTTTCGGTCCCCCCACGACCGTCATCACTGACCGAGGAGCCCAGTTTGAGTCACAACTCTGGCACAGCCTTCTACAGTTCCTCGGCACGTCTAGGCACCGCACTACCGCTTACCACCCTCAAACAAACGGCATGGTAGAGCGGTTCCACAGGCAGCTGAAGGAGGCAATCAAGGCACAGCACGACCCTTGCAGCTGGACGGATGCTCTACCCTTAGTGCTCCTCGGCATCCGTGCATTACACAAGGAGGACATGGACTGCAGCCCAGCAGATCTCACCCTAGGCGAGCCCCTTCGCCTACCTGGAGACTTTTCACTCCCTCGTGACCTCGACCACTCCAATCCTGCCGTCCGTCACGACCTACTGCAAAAACAGTTTCTGCATTCAGAGTCATTGCCCCACGCTAGCCTTCCCGGCGCCCTGAACACATCCCTCCTGCTCTACTCAACGCTGAGTATGTTTTCGTCAGGCGCGATGCTCACCGCAACCCACTACAACGCCCCTACGACGGACCCTTCCAGGTTGTTGCACGTTCAGCGAAGTTCCTGAAGATCATCCGCTATGGCAGACACGACACCGTCAGCAGAGATCAAGTGAAGCCGGCCACCTTACCCGTTGAACCCCCAGCCCAGCACTACCCCCAACAAACTACTCCTACACCAGTCTGCCCGCAGTTACCACTTGCAGCAACACCCCGTCCACAACATTTCTGGGCACCTTCTTTTCATCCTCAGGTACCTACTGCTCCGGTCGTGGACCCTGCTCCTGACGTGGACCCAGACGCCCCAACCAGCGACCTGGAGGACCTTGCCCCTGCCGCGAGAGAAACACCACATTCCTCGCCTGTCCAACCTTCTCTCATCTACATTCTCCTTCCCCCTCTGTTTCTCCCACAGGCTCTGTATCACTAGACGGAGTCATCACCCGTAGCGGCCAAGTCGTCCACACCCCTGTCCGTTATGTCTCACATGTGGGATACAACCCTGCCGACAACAAGTCTCCTGCAGCGCTCGGAGGGGAGGCGGAGTATTGTAGTGGATACTCTCCCCTAAAACTGACAGGCCTAGCCGTATTCCATAGAGACGGAGTTCAGCCAACCAGCGAAGTTCTCACGGGGTGGGGAGGTACGCCACCTGAGATACTCTCCTACAACTGACAAGCCTAGACGCATTCCAATGCAGCGGATTCAGCAAAACCGGCGAGTTTCCTCACGGGGAGGGGATTTACCTGCGACGCCAACTGGCCTACCTGCATTTATAGTATATAAGCCTGCCCCCGCCATGAAAGTCCACGACTGGTTATCCCCGAGCCGCAAGACCACTTCAGCGTATGCTTTGTTGCGTCTGCAAAATTTACGATACATTATGACGTATCTATTCAACATAGTGATGGTGTAATTACCATCACAGACTGTACGGAAAATTCCAACTTCTGGAAAAAACAAATATTTGGGCTCCCCAAATTTTGACTACTACCCGTGCGTCTACGTCCTGGATTGGCCAATCAGTGGTGCCCCACGGTGGCGTGATACATGCACGTTTACTGCGGTGCTCTGATTGGCTAACCGAACGTGGCGTGGTAGGTAGGCTGTTTCTACTCTCTAAGTCCTCTTCTTTCCTTTTTTCATCCCCCTCATGCACTCCGTTCTTTGAACGGGGGGCGGGACTTAGCGATACGGTCGATCCGGCAAGGGAACCTGTGATAGTGCAGGGCACCCCTTGTTCGGGGGTCACCGGTAGGTGGCAACTTTCTTAGATATAACTATAGTCACAGGTAACCTGGGTGCAGAACCCTACGAGCCCGACGCCCGTCCAAGAGGGGGGGGGCGGGGTCACTGCTCCCAGGCAGGAGCCCTGTATTATAGGTAGGATTAGATGTAATCAAGAAGATGACAACTAGCATTAGAATAAAACATAGAGATAAGGGACACTCTATTGGAAGGGGAAAAGTGGCAGAAATCACTTACAACAAACTGCAAGTCCCACTAACAAGAATATTCAGCACCAATGAAGGTTTTAAAGTAATCTGTAAAGATGACTTTGATTCAGATAAAATCCTTTCAAAAGAAGCAAGAGATATATTTTACAATGAAGGCCTTATTGTTGTCATGCCACCAGAACAAAAAGCAAAAAGATCAGTTTTTGTTCGTCAAGTTGACCAAGAGATCGGGAGGAAGACATCGGAAGACCTGAAAGATGAACTGGAACGCCAAAATAGGTGGATGAAGATTGAAGAAGTCATTAAGATAAAGGACTATACTCATGTTTTTAAGATTACTTTTGAAGAAGTGTCAATGGCTGAAAAAGTTTTACAACAGGGCTTTCTAATATTCAACATGTCAGTCACACCACATCAAATAAAGAAGGAGACATTCATCAGTCTGCAAACTTGCTTCTCCTGCTACAAATATGAAGAACACACAACGAGAGACTGTCCGGAAAAAGAAAAAAAGTACTGCTCAGATTGTGCAGGCAACGACCATACCTACACTGAATGTAAGAACACACATGTTGGCTGTCTCAACTGTAAGAGAAACGGGAATGCATACATAGGACACAGGACGTTAGCAATGGCATGCCCAATAAAAAAACACATGATAAAGCACAAGGAACAAGAAACAAGGAAAAAGGAACAAGACAAGAAGGATACGACATACGTCGAAATAGCCAAGAGAGCGGTCCAAGAGGCTCACAGACCAGAATCCACCATATTAAACCTAAGTGAACCAATACATGACAAGGTAATGATTAGTATGATCCATGCACATCTGCACAATATCATTGCACCCGGATCATACAATGAGGAGTTAAGGAAAATGTTTAAATTGAATAACCTACCAGAGATGATATTTCCAGAGAATCCACAATCCGAAAAACTATTTCAGGCAACATATGCAAGCGAACTGAGAGAAAGACTACATCTAGACGAACAAAGGTTTGAGCAAGGAGCAACAACTGATACACAAGGAACACAAGCAACTGATAGAGATCCCAGACAAATGACTAGAAGTGACAAAGAGAAGATAGAAATAACAAAAGGACAGACTATAAGACAAAGGAGTAGGAGGAGAGAAGATAAGATGGAAACTGATCACAATATACAACCTGAATCTGCTGAAGAAATTGGATTAAAAGTTATCACTACAACAAAACATGGAATCCCAACATCGAGACCAACAGGAGGGACAATAGTAAAAAACTGTGAAGGAGGGATATACAAGTGAACATATCAAGAAAAATCCCTAAGTGAAGATTATGTCTGGTCACTAATTACTACAGACAAACTAAAGATTACGACCAAAGACTTTAAAATAGTAGACCCGTCAGAGTTTAGAAGAGTCAGAAGCGGGAAACAGGACGATAGGTCTCCACTCCAACAGTCACAATCCAAGTATAAGAAATAATGGACAATAGACAAACAGTAAGAACTTTAAGAATAATACAACACAACGTAAGAAACTGGAAGACCGAGAGAATTAACCTAAGTAATATATATCAAGAAATTGACCCTGACATTATATTAATAAACAGTCACGGTGAGACAGAAAACAACAACATAAAACTCTTTAACTATTATGTAAACCAAAGAAATAAATCGGGCGAGAAAAATGACGGAGTAGCGATAGCGGTTAAAAGAAACTTAAAATTTAAACTAATTGATGACTTCCAGGATGAATTTCTAGCAATAAAAATAAATACAACTCAAGGAGACGTAATTATTGCTACTACTTATCTCCCACCGAGACGACCCTACTTACCTATAGAAGATCTATTAAAATTGGCTAACAATAGTCATCCGATGTACATCTTAGGAGACTTTAACGCCAGACATAGGATTTTTGACAATACAAATAATAACGTCGTGGGAAACGCCCTTAATCAATTAATAAATTTAGGGAAAATCAATCATCTGGGTACTAACTTTCCAACCTGGAGAAATCACAATACACAATCGACACCAGACAAAATTTTTACCAACAACAAAGCCTTTTTCAATTACCATATAATACAGGACCCTTTACAGCAGTGACCATCTGCCAATTATACTAACACTGTCAACAAGCCCCATACAGATACCAATAAAAAGAGACTGAAAAATGAGTAAAACAGACTGGGACAGTTTCAAAGACACTCTTAAGTAATCACCCACTGATTAACCTACAAGGGAAAAACAACAGAAGATATAGACTCAGAAATGGACAGACTGCACTCAGCAATAAAAACATCTATAACCAAACACACTCCTACTTCACACTTTAGAACATTACCCAACAACAGACTACCAGAAGAAGTTAAAGTAATCCAGACCCATTACAATGAAATAAACAGGTATATGGAAAGACACGGCAGTAGCAGATGGCTATATACGACACAGATAGCACTACAGATAAAATTAAGAGACGCATGTAAGGAAGCAAACAATAAAAAATGGAATGATATTATAATGGCGGCCGACAAGACTAAAGACACAAAAACATTTTGGACTTCCATAAACAAGATGATGGGGCACAACAAGCAAAAAACACCATACATTAAAGACCAAAATGGAAACAAAATTGCACGAGGAAAAATGAACAAGAGTCAGCATTCAAAAGGGAATGGGTAAAGTTTTAAAAATATCAGATGAGGAAAACAAAGATTTTGATAGTGAACAATTTTAGCCAAGGATAGAAGAAGAAATGGGAAGACAAATACATAGAACAAATTCCTGCCGCAATATATAGACTACAACTTATTACCTAATAAATCAAATAATAACCATGGGAGAAATGATGCACTGTCTGAGGAAATTTAAGGAAAAGCTCCTAGTCAGTAGCTACAATGAAATATGATCATGACCCACCTGAAAACATTTTAAATATTAATTATTAAACATTTATAACGCATGTTTAATAACCGGTTACTTTCCAGACAAACTAAAATATGCTAAAATGATATTTATTCCCAAGGAGGGTAAGGACAATAAGGAAATATTAAACTACAGGCCAATATCTTTATTAGAAATTACCGGGAAACTATTGGAAAAAAATTTAAATTCAAGACTTATAGCCTTTTTAACACAACATGGGAAAACTAACAATAGACAACATGGATTTATGCCCAATAGAAATACCCTAACTGCAATAGCTATAATAACGGAAATAATTGCAATAGAAAAAAGCAAGGGTAACCAGATCAATATAATTTTAAGGGATGTTTCTAAGGCTTTTGATAAAGTTTGGCATTTAGGCTTGAAATATAAAATATTAAAACTGGGACTTAACGAATACTTGCTAAGAATATTGTGTAACTATTTAGATGATAGGAGAGCACAAATTCAAATTGGAAACTTTTTGGGAACTATGTTTAATCTTGAGAGTGGAGTACCTCAAGGAGGATGCCTTTCTCCAACACTATATACAATTTATACCTCAGACACACCTCAACCAACCCCCTTTAGCGAATATGTAATGTTTGCTGATGATATTACTCAAATAGTATCATACCCAGGAAAATCAATCCAATTTATGGCACTCTACACGGTAAGAGCGATAAAAAATATAAATGATTTTGAGAAAAAATGGAAAATCAGGACAAATAAGAAAGAACAAATTCAAGATAATACCAATAGCCAAGATCAAAACAAGTCCAGTAATAGTCGACCAGGAACTATACCCATACGACACTGAAGGTAGGATGCTTGGATTAAAACTAACAAAAAGAGGATATATAACATACTTAAAAGATAAAGAACGACAGGCAAGAATAAGATTATCAAAAATAAAATGCTTTAAGAACCTTAGCATTAATAACAAAAGAAAGATTTATATTGCCCTTGTTAAATCAATTATGGACTACCCACCCATCCCATTGAACACCCTTAGTAAAACGTGCATTAAAAGGTTACAAACAGTACAAAATATAGCCCTCAGATTTATATATAACATAAAATATACAGACCACATCAATAATGAACAGCTACACAAGAGAGCAAACCTCTTAGCAATAAATGTAGATATACACAACAAAGCTGTAAATATTTGGAAAAAAATGACTGAACTTAACACAGAAACATATCAAAACTTGATAAATAATATAGACAACGAAGAATTCCAAGAACACAGTTGGTTTAAATCAGCCAGGAAGAAAGTAATTGAACCATCTCCTGCCCCAATATACATATAAAACATTAATAGAGAGAATAAAAGATGAGAGTGACCTACCAGCTCCATTAAGAACCTGGCAGGCCTCTCCATACAGTGTACCTTTAGACTAACATAACTAATATTTAACAATTAACATTTAACATTGAACTAACATCTTAGCAAAAAACAAAAATGTGATTATCCTCCCAGCTACACAAGGACCTGGGCGGGCTCACTAACTCCGAAAAAAATAAAATAAATAATAATAATAATAATAATAATGTGATTACCCTCCCAGCTACATTAGCCAGGAAGAAGTAATTGAACCATCTCCTGCCCCAATATACACATTTACACATAAAACATTAATAGGGGAATAAAGATGAGAGTGACCTACCAGCTCCACTAAGAACCTGGCAGGCCTCTCCATACAGTGTACCTTTAGACTAATACAACTAACACTTAACTAACACCTCAAAAAAAAAAAATGTGACTACCCTCCCAGTTACACAAGGACCTGGGCGAGCTCACTAACTCCAACAATAATAAAAATAATAATAATAAGCAGCATTATATAAATAAACCAATATTAATACAAAGGTCTGACAACCCAAGGGAGCAGAACAAAGACAAAACACCAATAAGAAAGATGAAGCGATCTGGTTGAGCCCAGATTCTTTCTACTCCTACTGTATTTCAGTTTCACCACTTTTCCTTCAACTCCTAATAATCTTCTTTCACCTCTTAACTAAAGACTTCGTATCGTTAAAGTCCATTCTACCCTACGTTCCTGAACCAGCAAGACCTCCAAACAAGCTCCTCACCAACCAGCAACTCCGTAGCACTGCACTGTACATACAATATATATATATATATATATATATATATATATATATATATATATATATATATATATATATATATATATATATATATATATATATATATATATATATATATATATATATATATATATACAAAAAACGCATTGTGAGTTTCTAATCTACCTCAATCCTGAGTGTGAGATATCTACATGTACATACGTATGTAAGCCCATACAAAGAAAATTTGACAATTGGCCACATACAGTACGCTACAGTATAACTGTCCGGAATGGACAAAATTTAAAATCAACAGTATAAAATATTTTTTTTTTTTTTTTAGATTTTCATGAGGTAAGAAAGCATTATTTGTATAAAAAAAATCTTTAAGTTGATGGTTAAAGTGTACAACTTTCATCAGTATTGTGGTAATGGATTTTGATATATACAGTCACTTTCAAGATTCTTCGAACACTGCTGGAGACAGCTGGCAACTCAAGACCGTTTGTTTTCTATAGTACGTAGTATAATATAATACGAAACAACAAAACCCAACCATTAATTAAGCAACAGGGAACCAAGTAACCAATCACCGATAACCTTTTGCATTCATTTATAATTTTTACTACTGTAAGAGTGTACCATCGTACGATATGTTTTCCCATGTTGAGTGGGGGGGGCTTGTCCTTGGCAGCGCCTGATGGCCAGTGCCCAGCTGACGCTGTTATAATAAAGTCTATAGAAAACATGGTCTATGACTCCAACCTCTCACATGGCGCACAGTGAGTAGGATATGTCGGGGCCCGACACGCCATTACAGCCCTGACAAGAACGCTGACATGGCCCCTACACGTCCACGATTCTCGACGCCCTCAAGGGGACGCCAGGGCTTCTCTACACCGGCCGGGAACACCACGCGCGCCCAGCAGCAGGCCATGAGTGCATTGATGGCTCAGATGGCGTCTCTAGATGCTGGCGGTGGTCATGCTTCTATGCCGGTCATGAAGCCCTCAGCAGCTGTCGCTCCAGAGAAGTGTGAGGCAGAAATGCCAGCAGCTGCGTTTAGGACATGGAGGCGGTCCATGGAGTCATGGGTGCTGCTGAACGGGTGGCCACAGCTGGTGGCCACACTCCACATTCGCCTGAACTGCGTCCCCGCACTCCAAAGAGTGATTGACTCAAGATACCCCAGCGGTCAGTGGGAGCAGCTCTCGCCCAAAGAAGCCCTGGACGCCATCAGTGGAATGGTTCTTCAATCTTCAAACCAAGCTGTGAAATGGAACGAGTTTTTCAACAGCAAACAAGGTGAAGAGGAGCCCATGAAAAGGTATTTTCAACGATGCTTCTCAGAAGCAGTGGAGTGTGAATTTAAATGTCCCACCTGTGATAACGACCTCTCTGAGTACATGCTATTACGTAAAGTTATGGTGGGCCTGAGTAACCCAGTGTTGA
>NW_024721079.1:11254154-11270809 GCF_018991925.1 Homarus americanus | reverse complement strand
TTGATTTTTTTATTGGGCATTCCCCCTACATCCTTGTGTAAGGCGAAGCGCAGAAGCGTTTACAGCGCCCAACAGGGAAGCATGCTAAGTTCATTCTTGCCTTTATGTCTCATGAGTTAAGGCGTAGAAGCCTCAAGAGTCAGTGGTTTATGTCATCAAGTTATTGGAAGCTCCAACAACTCCCTGAATATCCAACAACTCCCTGAATACGAATTCGTAACTTTCGAAAGGTACCTACTTTACTGCTATGTGAACAGCGACTAATGGGGGATAGGAAGTACAGTAAGTCCAAACAACTTTCACCGGCCCGGGAATCGAACCCGTGATATCTCGCTTGCTAGGAAAGAAAAGTACCGCTTCTACCACTGATCTCCTGTCTTGAGGACTTAAGGTCCTTTTTTCTTTTCTTTTGCTCTAATTTCAGTGAATGTGGCAATAGCTGTACTCGTATGTGTGTCTCTGCCTGGCATAAATCCCAGGGGTAACTCAGTGGGATTTTCACGGACATATTATCGGTCTCAGTTACGTTACACATCGGGCTATGAAAATTAGTGCTCGGTACACGAGATGGCATGCACTTTTGGGAGGAGTCAGCAAAAATCATCAGAAGCCTATTCATGGATAGGATTTCATTTCTGAGATTTTGGCTGTTGACAGGTCTGCACTCGAAAATTAATGAGTTTCTTTAATGCAAAAATTACAATAATTTCATTACAGTTATCAGAATCCCTAATGGCTGTAATTCAAAGAAATACATCTTCAGTTCTGAATTGATATCAAGAAAAGTCAGGGGAGTAGAAAACAACATGGATTGCAGGTATTGTTGGGTAACTCTTTTTTATACTTTTTTACTTTTATCGTCTCCGCCGCTTGGGCGGTCGGTCACGTCTCTTTTATACACTGTTGGTAAGTATCTGGGTATGCACTGGCTCCCGAATGTTCTGAACCTGCTCCAGTGTTGGTTAAGTAAGGTGTCATGGGTTGCGTTAGGCTTACCCACGCAACCAACTCCAAAGTTTGTTTTACCAGAGATAAGACGCCCGGCGAGGCATAACTGGGACATGTATTTTTCAATTAGTGTATGTTAGCCAGCCTTTAGGGGGGTGGGCATTGAAACAGTGTTGTACTGTTCATCGCTTCACACCCAAAAACCTCATTTTAAGTAGTACCCCCTGAGCCATGGGTTAGTTAAGACGTCGTCTCCATCCTCTCCCTTCTGAAAGGGGGCGGTACACCACACCACACAGAGTCCTCCACCGCCACTCCGCCCTGTGAACCGTCGTCGACACGAGACTAAATGTGTTAACCTAGGTTGTTATCCCCGTGGAAATATCACGTGTGGATGCCTGGTTGCGACAAGAGCAATCCAGGCTGGCCTATCAAACCTACAGTAAATGGTTAATTAATTCACGCTTACAGAGTTCTCCTGCACGACACCCGTCTACTGTGACCGTGATCGACACGAGACTAAGTGTGTTAACCTAGGTTGTTATCCCCGTGGAAATATCACGTGTGGAAGCCTGGTTGCGACAAAAGCAATCCAGGCTGGTCTATTGCACCTAAATGGTTAATTCAAGTCACGCTTACCAGTTCTCCTTGCCGCGACAACCGTCTACCGTGACTGTCAGTGACGCGAGACTATGTGTGGTAAACCAAGAGTACCTTTTGTTGTTATGGCCGTGGAAGGTCGACACGAGACTAAGCATGTTAACCTAGGTTGTTATCCCCGTGGAAATATCACCTGTGGAAGCCTGGTTGCGACAAAAGCAATCCAGGCTGGTCTATTGGTTAATTCAAGTCACGCTTACAGAACTCTCCTGCACGACACCATGTGTGGTAACCCAAGACCCAAGAGTACTTTTTGTTGCTGTGGCCCGTGGAAACAAGTTCTTGTGGGGATGCCTGGTTGCAACAAAAGCAATCCAGGCTGGCAGTAAATGTATCACTTGAAGAATTAAGGCTCTGTTCAGTTATACCCATAGTAGAGTAATCACATGTGTCCCCAAGTTGGAAATTCCCTGTTTTAGAAGATTAATTTTATTACAGCGTGAACGTGAGTAAATCATATATCCATGCAAATTGTAAATCATTGTATGGAAGCTTGACAAATAAATGTAAGTGCAATTATCTGCCCGTATGTGTGATCCTATCTTATTATTACTAAAGGTAATGACTGATTGGTTATGACATAGTATAACCAATAACTTAGATGGATGTTGAAAATTAAATGAATTCATTAAATCATCATTTATCAAGTATAAATCATGGAATGTCGAGTGGTGAAGTGAACTTCTACGTAGATACGCCATAATCTCCTGTAAGTAACCAGTGTGAAGGTATCAAACTCTACGGTAAGAAATAAGAAATACGACATATTATTATCTTTATATAATATAATCCACTCCTACTACCACCGATCCACCCCAAAACCATGACAATTGGCGCCCGAACAGGGACACAGACCGCGGATAAATGCACTCTTGTCGGCAGTTTGTACAAACGCATATATTGTACTACGAAATGATTACTAGTACATTTGAGGGGAATCTAAGAAATTTTTAATGTGAAGTTAAAGGTGGAAAATAAAGAAACAGAAGAGGACTTGTGATGTTTGCCAGAACCAGCGACGAAGGGCGAGTTCTACCTGCACTCTGTGGCCTCTCACAGTGATCCCCGAACCCTTGAGGGAGTGGCGGCGGACATTGTGGTCAGCAAACCCAGTTCCACATCAGCCAGCTGATTCAGTACGAGGCGGTGGACTGCACACCCAAGGGTGAGTGACGGGAAGAGTACCTCCACCCCTTTGGGGGTCCTCATCAACGGAGGGACCCAGTTCCACCTCAGCCTCCCGATTCACTACGAGGCGGTGGACAGTAAACCCAAGGGTGATTGATGGACAGATTTACATCCTCATCTTGGTGGACTTCAGCGTGAGGCGGTGGACAGTAGACCCAAGGGTGAGTGATGGGCAGAGTACACCCTCACCTTGGGGGTCCTCAGCGACAGGGGGACTCAGTTCCACATCAGCCGGCTGTAGGAATCTTTCTCTTCACCCACCGGGGGAAGTTCATTCGACATTGCAGAGCGTGTCTAGGACCTGACCTATGTGTGGCAGTGTCCATATGTTCCGGTCAACTCGAACCTCCACGCATTTGACGACTCTTCAAATGTTATGTAAACCTTTTCACACTTCTCTACATTTAAGAACATAACACGACACCTGTACCACCTAAACAATGTCTACATACCCTACACTACACAACACGTTGCTGTAACATAAATGCAGCGTGTTTACGCTTAGCACGAACTATTGCTCGGTAATTGTCACCCTCGCCTCGGAGTTTTCCTCCAGCCTGAAAATCTAAAGTTAATGTTGAGGTTTTCCCTCAGTGGCGATTGGCGACTACATCCCGTTGCAGTGTTAGTGTCACACACACACCACAGTGTGAATGTTGAATTGTGTGTCTGGGCTAGGCATTCTCTTGATTGTATACAGGTGCTGAAATTTTTATTCGCCGAAGAAAAATTTTTCTTAGTAGGGGCGATTGTCATGGGTTGCGTTAGGCTTACCCACGCAACCAACTCCAAAGTTTGTTTTACCAGAGATAAGACGCCCGGCGAGGCATAACTGGGACATGTATTTTTCAATTAGTGTATGTTAGCCAGCCTTCAGGGGGGTGGGCAGTGAAACAGTGTTGTACTGTTCATCGCTTCACACCCAAAAACCTCATTTTAAGTAGTACCCCCTGAGCCATGGGTTAGTTAAGAAGTCGTCTCCATCCTCTCCCTTCTGAAAGGGGGCGGGACACCACACCACACAGAGTCCTCCACCGCCACTCCGCCCTGTGAACCGTCATCGACACGAGACTAAGTGTGTTAACCTAGGTTGTTATCCCCGTGGAAATATCACGTGTGGATGCCTGGTTGCGACAAGAGCAATCCAGGCTGGCCTATCAAACCTACAGTAAATGGTTAATTAAATCACGCTTACAGAATTCTCCTGCACGACACCATGTGTGGTAACCCAAGAGTACTTTTTGTTGCTGTGGCCCGTGGAAAGAAGTTCTTGTGGGGATGCCTGGTTGCAACAAAAGCAATCCAGGCTGGCAGTAAATGTATCACTTGAAGAATTAAGGCTCTGTTCAGTTATATCCATAGTAGAGTAATCACATGTGTCCCCAAGTTGGAAATTCCCTGTTTTAGAAGATTAATTTTATTACAGCGTGAACGTGAGTAAATCATATATCCATGCAAATTGTAAATCATTGTATGGAAGCTTGACAAATAAATGTAAGTGCAATTATCTGCCCGTATGTGTGATCCTATCTTATTATTACTAAAGGTAATGACTGATTGGTTATGACATAGTATAACCAATAACTTAGATGGATGTTGAAAATTAAATGAATTCATTAAATCATCATTTATCAAGTATACATCATGGAATGTCGAGTGGTGGAGTGAACTTCTACGTAGATACGCCATAATCTCCTGTAAGTAACCAGTGTGAAGGTATCGAACTCTACGGTAAGAAATAAGAAATACGACATATTATTATCTTTATATAATATAATCCACTCCTACTACCACCGATCCACCCCAAAACCATGACATATGGTCTTGAAACAGCTCACACTCGGTGCCATCACAAGACTTTGGCAGGTTATTCCAAGAGTTCACAATTCTCACTCCGAAAAGGTTTGCCTTCACAGTTTTCTGGACTTGAGGCTTCTTCCACCTTGGGCTGTGACCCCTTGTGGTACGGGCGTCCGCCAGCTTCAGGTATGGACACTCGACTAAGTTGTGCCCTTTGAGATGTTTATACACCTCAATTAGGTCACCCCTTGCCCATCTGTAGTAAAACATAGGCAGTTGCAGGCGCTCTAATCTCTCTGGATAGCTGAGGTGCTGAAGTACCGGCACCAGTCTGTTGGCCCGCCTTTGGACATTTTCAATCAACTGACAGTCCCTAGCATATCTCGGGGACCAGATGGGGCGACAGTACTCCAGGCGGGTAAGCACCTCACTCTTGAGGATCAATACGATATTTTACCGACCTTCTTATAAGACCTAATAGTTTAGTTGCTTGATTCACTTTCTTCTCACGATGGCCCGAAAACTTCAGTTCATTGTCAACATACAAACCCAGGTCCTTTTCGCATTCGGTCTCTAATAATGCAATTTCTTCGTCCCAGTTGTGTAGGATGCTAGGTTTTTAATGTTTGGGGTTGGCACTTTATTATGAATTTTATTACCTTCTTGGTTATATCTCTTGTATTTTCTTTATTTTCTAATTTATATTCTCACAGCATGTGTTGTATTTCTTTTAGTAGTCTTACTTGTTTATTTCTCTTACTTACCTTATTCTCAGATTTACTTACTGTAGTTATATTCTGTTTTGTGGGTTAACCTGGAAAAACCACATCCTTGTTTATTCTTACACATTCGTGTAATTACTCTACTTACATCTTAGAGCTGCCACCACTCAGGCTTTTTTTAGAATATAATTTTTACAATTAACCTTTCAATTAAATTGGTAGCGTGGTAGACACGAGAGGTTAGGCACGTGAATGATCAAGTGTATTTTCAGGGATCGCCATTGTTTAAAGGAATGAGAGGTGATACACACATTCTACTGAATCATTATTTATTAAAAATCAAATCTAAATACTCTGACAATTTGAACCCTTACTCACAACAATAAGACTTAGGTTCAATTACTGATTACTTTACTGTACACTTAGCAAAACAGAACCGACCAATAGGTCATACTTTATAAGTAACAAATATAGATCTTCAATATATCAGTTACAACATTCAATAATTATACCTCCTTAAGGGTTTTATTGTACAATAGTGATACTAGGCTGGTGGTCACTAAATACTTGTCAATAGCACACAGAGATGTAATTTCAGTACTTGTAGCATCATGTTATTACTTGATGAGCGTACACCATCACATATCAACTGTGAATACAGCTGGTTCACTTACATCATGTTATAACAAACACTAATTCTGGTGATAGTAATATTTATGGTTTCAATACTCAACGTGGGACAATAGCACATCCACAATAATGTACAATAATGTACAAGGATAATCATTAGCACATACCAACTCTCTCTCCACCCTGGAAATGCCATCTCTCAGTGACCAAGCACTAGAAAGGTTTGGCCGTGGACTACTGCACCACCCTCACCATCGCCACCTCCTGCCACCTGCAGCCCCCCACCCAACTCGCGCAGTCCGCCACTACAACAAAATTCAGCCCATAAGAGCCCGCACCGATAGATATAAGAACAGCACCATCCCATCTATTGCTAAAATAATAAACAACTCCTGATTTATGTACTGTACAGCCCTGTAAATGTATTCAATGCATATTATATCATTATGTCTAAATCAAATGTAAGTCTGTATATTTTCAGCCACCGGCTGCAACTCTATTAATAAACCGTTTATTATTATTATTATTATTATTATTTTTACAGTCAAGATGAGTATACCAGGCTTACGCCGCTGGTATTCAAACAATTGTTGCTCGGCAACATTCCAGAGCCGCTGCTGGACTTGGTGCTCCAGAGTGACTCAATAACCCAGCACGCTTCCTCTCCCTGGCGCGTCCTGCATCCAGATATTAATCCGACTATATTAAAGACATCCTGCCTCGGGCATCTTGCCTGCATGCAGCTACCGATACTCGTTAGCGACAACAACACATCAGTGCCTGAGAGATAATGAGGACGAGACAACAGAAAAGTCAAAATACAAAATCTCACAACACACATCTGGCAGGGGGGACGCAACGATCTCGCAACACAAAAAACGTCCAGTTATGCTACAGTACCATTTGGCACATGAGGCGCTCAACTACTTTAAAACATGAACACTGATATATTCAACAAAGTTCAACTGAGTTAAATTTACTTAAAATAGAGATGGGAGGCACATTTACATACCTGAGGAACATTGAAGAAGAGTCAACAGAAGTGACTCCTCTATACTGTCAGATTCTAGGGTCACTAAATCTAAGGGGATGACTTAACTCTATTCTTACTTCTAAGGTCGCTGCCACCAGACCCCCTCTGGACAGTATGTAGCTCGTTAGGTAGCGGGCAGAGTGAACTAGGCATTGGGTTGGGTTTTTTATTGACCAAATCGATAAGGGAAAGAAGGGTGAACATTAAGTGCGTGCCATCCACATACTCATTACTCATAACAATCAGTGACCTCCTTACCTCGGTCATCCCTTCTTACAACAACACCCAACACATCAGACTGCTTCACCTGTTTGGAATATAGCACCCTAGGTTATTATACATTATAGCACCATATCACCTCTTTACAGCACCAACTCACCAACTTGTAACACCATCTCACCACGCCCCGGTTACATACCACACTTACAAGTATGGAACCCCTTGTTATTTCTAGACACACCGCCCTCGGTGGGTAAAGACGTGGGTAAAGACGAGGGCTCCACCAATGGACATACCAGTACTGTTTCTACGCCTGGTATTATAGGGCGCTCCAAGTGACGACCGCGGAGTTTCTCAAGCATTCCATTATATATTCCTACTCCTGTGTGGTGGTATGCCGGGAATCAACAGGTTCACAGTGGAGTAGCATAGCTGTGAGCAGTCATCTCACATGGTGGGCAAACACGGAGGTAATGGCCGCCGTTCTAGTGAGTTCAAAACGCGGGGGACCTGTGTTGATGATAGAGTAGACACGACTGAGAAATAATGCCTGATGGGTCGTTATCACCCACCCTAACACATTACTATTCCACTTTATACAGCAGGCAAAGTTTTAAGCTGTGATAACTGCTATATTAGTCTTGTTTTAGGGCTGAATACAGCCCGATGAAGTTCACTGACCTGTGTTGATGATAGAGTAGGCGCGGCTGAGGGCCGATGTCCTGCGCTACTCCCACCCTAGGCCTACAGTTTCCAATCTTTAATTTTCACTTTGATTTCTTATGGTTCTCACATGAATACTTTCCTGTTTATTGTGACCTTATGCCTTATAAATACGTATTTTAATCCTAACTTACATACTAAAGTACGGCTCAGGTTTGACAGTTCCTGTGGAAATTAATTGGGCTATATCATTAACTCAAACCTGTAGTCCGGGTACAAAGGACGCTACTCTGCAACAAAAGCCGAATGTTCACAGCGTGGGTATATCCACTTCACTTAAAACTGTAATTAGGGATCCTCCTCTCACACATTGCACAACTTGAACACATACATAAGATTCTCTGATCACTGTACATGTAGTGGTTATACGTCACACGAGATAACGAGGTGTATTAAGATCACACTGATGCATACAAGATATTTCCTTTGAAGTATAGTTTCTGGGTCACTTCCAACACCTCACATAGTTCTGATACATTTATCTTTTTTCCAAATCAATGTTTTTTTCATAGTTTCATCGGATACCTGTGGTAACTATGCCCACTAAACGTTCTCAGACGTACTTAGAATGACCTTCACACAAGGTCTGCATTTAGCCCTTATCGTACACTAATCTGGACTGGTTGGACTCTCCCAACCATCTTATAGATACCTTGAGTTCTTCTTAATGCTATGAGTACATACAATTAATATTATATACCCGTAGTTGGGTACAATTCATCAAATAATTCCGTAACATTCATTAGGCGAGTTATTCTTTATCAGCGTTTCCCGTTTTCTGAGATTCTACAAGCGCGGTGGATTTGAATGTTATGTAGCGTAATATGAATTAAAGGTTTTTTTTTAGGGATGACAATGATGTGCGCAGTACACCTCGTCTCTCGCACGCTCGTTATACAGTATTTCAGTGATGCCACACCAAGAACTTATGTACATGTTCTAATGTGGTATATATTGGGCTATGGCAATCAGTGTTATAGGTCTGATCAATTTCTTAAGGATATTCTTACAATCTAAACAGTGTTCGAGCTTGCAATGCAATAAATAAAGTGCAAAAAATGTGAAGAATGGCATCCGCACTTTGTACAGAGCCTGCAAAACCCCCACCGAGGTCTATTGATGCTTGGCCGTTAGAATTTCAATACAGTCATCAGATTCTCTGATGATCGTGAATCAAAACAAAATGACTCGTATGTCTCACAGGACAATGGCAAGATTCTTCACTCTCCCTTGCAAACTCTAACACACGATTTAATTGACACTTAACGAAAAGTAAATACAGGTGAAGCTTTCAACATCACTTACAATGGCTCTTGAATGTTTCAGCTATAAGCAGGTATATATAAGTTACTGTAATAAATACTGATTCATTCGTAATTTCAATTGTACACATGTATACATGGGATAAGAGAGAGCCTGAGTGATAGAGAAAACGGACGTCTCAGGAAAGTACTGAAACAGGCAGAAAATGGACGTATTAGTAGAGAAACTCAAGAAATAAGTTATAGCTGTATGTCTTACGGGCTATTGAGTGTAATATGAATAATATTTTTTTACGTCAACTAGCATGTATAACTGTGGTCATGACATTGGGACATATAATGCACCTCCTTACCGTTGGTATGACTCAGGTGCATCCTCTTACACTTCGTGACATTGAATCTTAGCAGCCATTTCTTCGACCACTCTTGAAGCTCAGAGATCTTTCTGAAGCTCTTCACAGTCTGTTTGGTTCTTAATTTCTGTAAATATCTTGGCATTGTCCGTAAACATTTGCATGGAGGAGTGTATAGCTTCTGGCATGTCATTTATGAAACAAACAAACAACAACGGTGCCCAATACACTGCCCTGGGGTACCCTGCTTGTCACGGATACACATCACAATTTCCAGGGCCGGGTTCAGGAGTGGGCAAAGTGGGCAGCTGCCCAGGGGCCTCCACATATTACAATATTTTATTTATTTGTTTATTCATTTGGATTATTTTTATTTTCATTCTTTAAAATTCATGTTTATCTATTCCATCACGTAAAACTATGTTAAGCAAGAAGTGTGATAGAAATTAGGCTAGCTACTCCTTGAAATTCATGAATACCTGGTTTTCCTATGAACCGTATATTTTTAATGAATGCTATTGTTTGTGTTGCTAATAATATATTTAGAATTCCACAAACATATATTGATTAAAAATGAACTACATGGAATAACGAAATTGAGATTAAAAAAAATAATAAAATATTTTTTCATTATCACTTCCATTACGAATGCCATCAGGGCGATGTGTTTGTTGACAGGCGGTCGGAGGGGGTTGGGTCGTGTAGTATCTGCACATCGGTTGTCATGTGTTTGTCGATTAAAGAGGAGACTTTCATTGCCCATGATTCGTGAACTTCCCACGAGTAGACATAAACATGTCTTGCAGATGTAAAACAAGAGAGAGAATTGTCATGTGTGCTTGTTGAGTGAAGTCGTCGCCGCTCAGTGATGAATGATCTTGTCAGTTGTCATTTCCTAGAACAAGTCTTGCAAATGTACAGTGAGAGTGCGAGTGAGAGAGAGTCGATTGATGCTTCTGCTTGAGTGTGGGTGAGTGTGCTCTTAGAATGTACGTTCACATATATAATTGTGATTTAAGATACTACAGGTCGATTGGCTGCACGTAAGTTGAGTTATTTTTACGTATTTTGAGTACATTCTTGGACAGAACCATTATTTGAGTAGAGGTTTATCTAATTAATAATGCAAAGAATCATCTCTCTGTAATAACAAATAATATATTCTTTTCTGTGAAGTCTCTTAAAAATTTTTGACATGTGCGGTAGTAGCTATATCAGGGCTGGTCGACTTGAAACCACATGAATGACTCCAGTCATGTCTCACTTTTGTGTGTGTGTGTGTGTGTGTGTGTTGGGAATTTGCACACTATCAATAAATATACAGTTAATTAAAAATTTCTCAATGTTCTAATTTCCTCAATATAACTGCATATGGCTTCAAAATTCTCCAAAGAAGTGTTCAAATTTCAAAATTTTCCCGGGGGGCTTACAGCGCCCCCCGGAACTCCCAGGTGTTTTGGCTCGCTTCACACGCCACCCCACCCTCTTGGGTAGTTATAATGAGGGGGGCCTCCACAAAGAGGCTGCCCATGGTCCTCCACAGTTCTAAATCCGACACTGACAATTTCATACCATTAATCTCCACACACTGCTTCCGATCAGGCAAAAAGTGTCCGATCCACGCGAGGACACTTCCCCAAATCCCGTAACCTTCCAGTTTGATTTTCTGCCTTTCATGGGATACGCTGTCAAAAGCTTTGGCAAAATCTAGGTATATATTGTCGATATTGCCACCCTGTTCCAGAATTTGGGTCCTAATGTAAGGTGCCGCTTTCCTAACTTCTACTATTTTATACTTATTCTTTTTATTCTTCAATATATTTATATACTTATATTCTTGCTTATATTTTCTAAGTCACCAATTTGTAAGAATCCTGTTTTCCTCTTTATACTGTTTTGTTCTAGTTATATTCTAAACCATGGATTAGTCTGGGAAACCATGTCATTCTTATTATAACACTTAGTATACTTACAACAGTAAGTATGCAGTAGTGAAGTGCTTCCCCGTCTGGAGTACTGTCATCCCGTCTCGTCCCCCGAGATATGCTAGGGACTGTCAGCTGATTGAAAATGTTCAAAGGAGGGCCACCAGATTGGTGCCTGCACTGCGGCCTGAACTTGCCTAGCTTGCACTACAGACAGGCAAGGAGAGATCTGATTGAGGTGTACAAGCATCTCAGAGGGCACTATTGAGTCAAGTGTCCTTACCTGGAACTGGCGGACGCTCGCCCCACAAGGGGACATAGCTCAAGGTTAAAGAAGCCGCAAGTCCGGATAACTGTGAGGGGTAACTTTTTCGGAGTGAGAATTGTGAACTCTTGGAACAATCTGCCAGTGCATGCCAGTACTTGCCAACAGTGCGTAACAGAGACGTAACCGATCGCTCAAGCGGCTAACGAGCCGATCAGTAGTGAAGAGGATAAAAGTAAAGTAAGGTATCTGGTGTCATTGTACAGGGGTACCTAGTGACAGCACTAGGATCCCGCTTCCTCTATCAAGGAATAAACAATCGAAATTGAAATTGATTTGAAGTAAGGTAAGAGAGAAAATGGACGGTACCTAGTCACCAGAGAAAACATGTGTCTAAGGAGGTAACTCACTAGTTTCACGCATGTCTTATTAACGATGGAACATGACATGCAGTGCCAGAGTACCCAATAGGCACAGTGGGCACGTTCCTGGGGACCCCCAAGGCCAAGGGGCGAATCCCAGAATATCAGCTCATGAAAACAGTGTTAACCATTCTGAATCATTTCGTGCCTGGTCAGTACTGGCAGAATTTGTTGCAACGTGTTATTGATGTCATTCTTTTTCTTGGTCAACGTGGACTTGCGCGAAGAGGGAAGAAATGAGCTTATTGGATCTGTGGACAATGGAAATTATCTTGGTATTCTTGAGCTATTGGCAAAGTATGATACATTCCTTGTACTGTAGCACACATACAGAAATACGGAAATTGTGGATGTGGTCATGTGTCTTATCTATCTTCAACTATATAGGAGATAACATCCTGGCAATAATTTTAGATGAGGTAAAAAGGTCTGAATATTTTGGAATAATAGTTGATTCCACTCCTGATTTACAGCATGTAGACCAAATAACTTTCATTCTGAGGTACGTTTATCCAGATATTTAACTGCTGTGGAGAGATTCCACAAATTTATACCAATCTTTAGTCATAAAGGGAAAGATTTGGAAAGTGTTATAATTCAGTATTTATGTGACTGTGGCTTTGATCTTGACTACTGTCGTTCCGAGAGCTATATCAATGCTGCTAATATGTCTGGACATATATCGAAGAGTGCAAAGCAGAATGAAGGAATGCAATCCTCTAGCTGAATATATACCATGCAGTGCTCACTCACTCAATCTTGTTGGTCAAACAGCAGCCAATGTTTGTGTGGAAGCTGTTTTATTCCTTGGAATTGTTCAGAGGATGTATACTTTTCTGTCGGGCTCTACGTACAGATGGAATTTCTTGGCTAATATTTTGAGTTCAAAAGGGACGAAAGTGTTTCAGTTAAAATCACTCTCTGACACAAAATGGTCTGCAAGGTATGATGCTGTAAAGCCACTCAGAGTGAGTGAATTATAATACCATAATTTACACTGAACACCTTACATGACGATGTCAATCAGAACAGTGACACTCGAGCAGAAGCAGAAATCATTTATACTAAGCTGTGTGAACTGGAATCAGCCCTTCTCTGTGTATCTAATATACTATACTATAGGAACAGCCGTGTGTCTGTCTGTCTGTCTCTCTGTCTGTCTGTCTGTCTGTCTGTCTGTTCTGGGCAGCCGAAACGGCACAATCGTTTTTCATCAAACTTGGTGGAAAAATTCGTAGAGTGGAACAAACCTGGTCCCATGTCGATGGTTCCATTAGGAAGGCATTAATTAACCATTTTATTTACGCTGGAAAACGATGCAAGTCTACGGACTTGGCGCACCCTAAGTAACCATGCAAGTCTGCGGACTTGGCACACCCTCATTCGCTATACGCTAGCCAAGCACGAGTGTTCAAACTTTCACTGGGCATGAAGGTGCCCGCGATCATTTGTCTAATATACTATAGGACTAGTTGTCTTTCTGTGTGTCTGTTCTGGGCAGCCAAAATGGCACAATCGTTTTTCATCAAACTTGGTGGAAAAATCGCAAAAAATTCGTAGATTGGAACAAACCTGGTCCCATGTCGATGGTTTCTTTAGGAAGGCATTAATTAACCATTTTTTTTACGATGGAAAACGATGCAAGTCTACGGACTTGGCGCACCCTAATTAACCATGCAAGTCTACGGACTTGGCGCACCCTCATTCGCTGTACTCTAGCCAAGCACGAGTGTTCAAACTTTCACTGGGCACGAAGGTGCCCGCGATCACTTGTTCTTCACTGATATTCTGGAACGTATCCACTATGTTAATTTATTGCCGCAGACTAACTGAGGTACTTTCATGGAAGAATGTTGTAGAACATATTGTATTCAGTCTTTAACAGGGTTTCTAAAGATTATTCGCAATGATTTCAATCACTTTGAGGAACAAGCTAAACAGATAATAATAAAGATCGAGAATGATGAAACTGAGCCACATTATAAAACTGAACTGAAAAGAAAGGCTAAACGTAAGAAGCAAACTGGTGAAACGTCCGTGCCCGAGCATACATTCACCCCCCAAGAGAAATTTAGGACTCAGACATTTATAATTATATGTGATAGGATCATCATGGAGATAGAGAAACGATCTGTAGTATATGATCGTGTGCATAGCGAAATTGCCTTCCTTTTTTATTACGAAAATGGCAATCTGGAAGTCAAGAGAGAACCGTCTAAAAAATTCATTGACAAATATAGAAATGATTTAGGAAAGGGGCTGGAAAATGAACTGATCCATTTCCATGAGCAAATGATAAAAGGTGACAAGAAACAAGATGAGAAAAATGAAACAAGTACATGGAAGGAGATTATGGATATAATGAGAGAAATTTTGTCAGACAAATGTTTTCCCAATGTTGCTATTGCTTTCAGGATCTAACAATGCCATGTTTGATCTGTACTGGAGAGAGATCCCTTTCAAAACTTTCTCTTATAAATAACGAGAAAAGAACAACAATGCGTCAAGTTCGTTCAAATGCAGTAAGTCTAATATGAATAGAAAATGAGTTTGTTAAAAATCTAGATTTTTCTTCACTGATCAGAAAGTTTGCTGTCTCAAAATGCGAATGGTGAAAATGTGAGATATGATGTAAAAAGGTAAATGTTTCAAACAAATATGGGGTCTTTTGCAACGTTTCTATTACAATTACTATTACTTTTACCTTAGCTACCGTCTATTACTAATACTCAGTCATCTTTCAGTCTGTAATATTTTTATGCACTTAAACGATCTTGACGCATAATTATGCTTTTCTCGTAAAATAAATAAACTCCTGGTTGATGTAATCAATAGCGAATCATTAGGTCAGTTTAAGACTAAACTAGATAGGTATTTTTATCTTATTGGGGACAAACAGAGGTGTAGCATTTTTTTCCCCACTCATCTATATGTGTATTTAGGGTGGGCTTAAGTGTACTCGTATCTAGTGTAGCTTTAGGATAACAGACTGAACTAGATAGGTCCCACTATCCTTTATTCAGTCTGTAATATTATTAGGTTCTTATCTATTCCTATTATATTACTATTACTCAAGCATCTACTACTATTACAGTTACTTTTGTTCACGAAAAATGTGGCGACTTGAAGAAACGTGAAATCGCGAAAAGCTTTGACGAAGACTAAAACATATAGCAATCTTTTTACGGCAATAAAAATTAATTAAATGTAAGGAAATTTCTGAAAACCTAGCAATTTAAGAAGGTTGTAGGTAGTAGGTAGTACGGAGCTACCAAACAGGGAGGTACTACCGAAGGGAAGATATTTGAAGCATAATGTGTTGTCTAATGGTAGACCCTGCTGCTATATGGCATCACGAAAATTGTGACCAAGTGCCTAACCTAATCTAATCTAATCTAACCTAACCCCCCATTCTTCATGTCCCTATATCTTACCTTAATCTGGAAAACTGTTGTGACACCGCCAAATATGCTGTTCTTCACGCAGTGTACACTGGTTATTACACTTTGGACAAAGAACTATATTCGGTAACACCGTGTTTTCTTAAAAAAAAAAAGAAATTCCCTCACTATTTTTCTGGTGTAACTCTGCAAATTGGCGCAAAATAATCATTCTCACATTGTCGGCACAGCTCTTCCAACTCAAATCTCCGCTCCCGACCCACCCATTCATTGTTCATTGGCTGAAACAAAAAATCTTTCCCAATAAAAACCCCGCTATAGCCAATAAGAAACACTTACTTCACCCCCCGGACATGTGCTGTAGACGCTTAAGTAGCGAACACGGAGGTCTGGAGCGATGCGTGAGCAGGGGTCACACCCCCTCCGCCAAATGTAAACAAGACATTTTTATTTTATTTTTTACGGAAATTAGCCCACCGGGCACAGGTCGAACGACCCATAACGGGGCCTAGGGGGCGACAAAATATGAATAAAAAGAAATTAAAAATAGAAAAGAAAAAGGTTATATTAATTTACACCACGTAGATACCGGAAAACATGGCGAATGAGCGAAGGTAATAATCTTGAAAAATTAATATCTCGGTTATCCTTAATTTCCAGGAAATATCGTAGAAGAAAAATTTTTGAGAAGTGTCTAGATATTGCGAGTTACATATTAATAACAACGAAAGAAAGACTGGTGTAAAATTATAAATTCATCGATTATTTAAATTAGGCAGCATTTAGTGAAGTGAGTTCAGCGACCACATTTACAGTACAATATTTGCCGAGGGTAACGGCTGTAATGCACAGTAATGTTGACCTAAATGACCGTCTTATGCTTTGTTTTTGAGCTTCTGTGTGAAGTTCATAATGGTTCTTAAAATAACCTACCAGCCTAACCTAATTATATATTTGTTTAAAAAACAAAATCGTTTCATATAAGCAATACACACTGTGGCTCTGCCTGTGTTAATAGTATTCCATTTAATTATGCTAAAACTGTAGGCTAGGGGATCATGCATAATTTACACCAGTAAAATACCTGTACATGTACAGTCTAGT
>NW_024721079.1:11228769-11254055 GCF_018991925.1 Homarus americanus | reverse complement strand
ATCACTGCATTCTTCAGGGAGCACTTGTAACCATCAAACAGTACTTAGAGACGTGGCAAATGCTTTTGACAAAGTCTGGCATCTACTGTAGGCTTAAAATACAAATTTCTAAAAGCAAGAAAGACTTACTATGATAAGAATGTACATATAAAATACTTCCCAGAAATATTCCGTGTCCGTCATATCACAAAGCCTTTGAACACATTGCACCTTTGTTAAATTTGTTAAATGTAAAAACAGTTTTTTCGTATGAAAACACACCGAAAAACTGTTGATTAAGAATAGTCCCTGCAATGACAGCAGTGTCATATACACAATTCCCTGTAAAGAATGTAACTCTTTTTACATTGGACAAACAGGCAAGGTCTTGAAATCAAGGATTAGTCAACATAAATATTCTGTGAGACTATGTCAAAAATTAAATGCTTTATTTGTCCACATAAGCAAAACTGCCAACCCATTGATTGGAAAAAAGCTTCCTCAGTTATTAAATGTAATAATTTCGTGAACAGAAACATTTTTGAATCATCATTAATTCAGTTAACAGAAAGTAAAAATATGAATATAAGTAGAGGTCTACACATATAATAGTATTTTAATGAAAATGCTTCATTATGATTTATGTAAGAAAATTAAAGAACTCACCTGAAGGTTGTGACCTGAGGATAAGGTTGACCTGATGATTTGGGTAACATGAATTAGTTACAAGACCCTCTACTCCCCTTCCCCATTTTGGATACCGTGAGTGGCGGAGGCAACATGTAGCGCTTGGTGTCTTTGTTTTTGTGTTTAATTTGCTTCTGAAGATGTGTTAAATGCACAAAAGCGCTTAAGGAAATTTGTGATTTTCTTTTTCCACGTGGTATATATATATATATATATATATATATATATATATATATATATATATATATATATATATATATATATATATATATATATATATATATATATATATATATATATATATATAAAGAAAGAAGAATATATAAATAGAGGAAGAGTAAGGAGATAAGAAGGAGAAACTTAAAAGTAAAGCAATTAAATACTCCTGTACATAGAAAGTGAAAGAAGTAAATACATATGGCCCGTGTCCACTTAAGAGTAAGTGCTGTCGAGAGTTCTGTCGACAGCGCTACTATCAAGTGGACATGGCTCTGAGAGTAACTGTCAGGTTTACTGTCGGACAGCTACACTGCTAGTTTGCTATAGTGTGGACACATGGTAGCCCGCACCTATCACGTCAGCTCTCAACTATACAAACCAGGTTCGCAGTCTAGCAGTCCTCTCGTGAGGTATGTTATTTGATTATTCACATTATCGAAAATGTATTAATGACTAAAACAACAGAAATACTATATGTAAAGTCAAATATTTTTTGAATACTACAAACGACAAAAATATTTGCTTAATTAAATATACCAATGCATTTTGATAACTTAGCACACATTACATAAGCATGGAGGAAACTGCAGCGGGCCTATTGGCCCAAACTGGGCAGTCCCGTTTACACCCAACCCCTATCGCTCATATATCCAGCGTATTCGAATTAATGATGATGTTTGGTAACTTGCTCGGAGTTGCTCCGTTCATCCACTACTCTATTTTCAATCCAATGTTTACCTATCTCGAGCCTAAATCAAAATATATCTAATTTAAAACTATTGCTCCGAGTTCGCTCCTGGTTGGATAGTTTAAGTACCGTTGGTGTAGTGGATGTACAGGTATAACGTTTAGTATCATGAATTCGTTGACGTGTAATTTGATGTTAGTTTTGGAATAAATTTACCTCTAGTACATAACTTGAATTGAAACAGTTTATTTAGCTAGAAAAACACAGATACAGAGTGGATAGTAATAACAATATTAACATGGCTGATCCAGTTGAGATCCTGAGATCTCTTTTAGGCACCTAATATATACTATACATTTATCTCAAGGAAGTATTATGTAACATTTAGTATCATCTGGAATAGTACAATAGCATGGTGGTAATAAGAACATCTCATAATGTTACCACGGTTATCACTTCAATATTTATTTATTTTATTTATTTATGATTTTTTTTTATTTTTTTATTTATACATAAATTACAGTGGAATTGAAAAACAGGAGTGATTTTTTTTCAACTACCAGGGTTTATTAAACACCGTTCATTAGGTCTTAGTCTCAGGTGCTTCAACTACCAGGGTTTATTAAACACCATTTACTAGGCCTTAGTTTTAGATGCTTCAACTGCCAGGGTTTATTAAACACCGTTCACTAGGTCTTAGTTTTAGGTGCTTCAACTACAAGGGTTTATTAAGCACCATTCACTAGGTCTTAGTTTTAGGTGCTTCAACTGCCAGGGTTTATTAAACACCGTTCACTAGGTCTTAGTTTTAGGTGCTTCAACTACCAGGGTTTATTAAGCACCGTTTACTAGGTCTTAGTTGAGGTGCTTCAGTTCCGTGACGAGTCAGTGAAATGAGTGGATGGCACAGCACACAGCACATTAACTCAGCTCTCGTTGTGAGCCAATGATCACACAGCGCCAGCTCGAATCCAAAATACTGTTCACAAAATTTAGACAAACCTTATATCAGCGAAAAAAAAAGTCACATCTGTACTTCGAGAAGTTTGTGAAGTATAGTCCTGTACTTAAAATCAATTTCAAAGAAGCTGTAATTCTAAAATGTTTTACATATGTGTGAGACTGGGTGTATTTAAAATTCTGCCCCCTCGCCAGCACCTGCCAGATGTTACTCATCAATTAGAATCAAAGTGGCGTAACCACATCCACACCCCCAATTAGAGGGACAGTTTACAGGGAGTCTTAGACAGATTCAGTCACTATGGAGGCAACAATCATCCAGAAGCTCCTCGACTGAAAGAGCTTGATAACTACTTGGAATGCCCATGGGACGGAATGGAGCTACCGAGGTCTTTCCGGACATTGTGACTTATCTCTGAAGCTTAACACCCCACTACCTGCATCTGCTGCTTGTGAGTGTCTGTTTATTTATGTTGGGTTTATTATTTATTATCTAATTAATTTTTTGCACCTAAGGGGGGGGGGGCGACAAGCCTAGTCACAAGACCATGCGGTCAGACATTAATACATTGGTACTCGAGTCTCGCAGGACACGCTATGACTTTTGATATGGAGCCAATATTGATATGATTTAAGGACAATGGAAGTTAGCACAAACCAAAGCGTGGGTAGCGTGCAAGAATTAAATCTAAATTATTACGAATAAGTAGGTGGTGACAAAAAGTCACAGTGGTCACCGGTAATAGTAGTAATAGTAATAACTGGTATTATTATTAGTAGTAGTACTGTAGTAGTAGTACTGGTAATAGTAGTAACAGCAGTAATATTACTGTCGTAATAGTAGTAGTAGTGCCAATACAAGAGTAGTGAATTTCTATGACAGGAGTAGTGAATTCATACGACAGTAGCCACATCTGGTTTAAGACACCAAAGTACTATCTTGATAATTATCTCTTTACACATATACTCAGTGGATCGTATATTGGCAGTCGTACTTACTTCGATCCACAATAACCAGAGATTAGATTGCCCACGAGGGGACTAGTTTATTGGGCACCCCCTTATATCCTGTGCAAGGTGAAGCGCAGAAGCGTTTACAGTGCCCATCGGAGAAGCATGCGTAGTTCATGCTTGCCTTTATGACTCATGCATTAAGGGCGTAAAAGCCTGAAAGGACAATCAGGCGACACGGTCATCAGCTGGGGGTCAGGAGGGGTCAACGAAGCCACGAACACCCTGCGCAAAATCGGACAGTCAGCTGATCTGTAACTGAACTATCAAGACCGAATCATCGAGCCTTGAAGTTGCACTGACTCATGACCAATATCAGCAAACCATTTTAGTGTTCAGGTGTTTTGTTTTGTTTTTTTTAATTCATAAAAGGGTAATAGTGTATATGTAGGTCAGGTCAGGTTACGCAAAGGTAGATCGCTTATTTCCAACGTTCGTATAAATCACCCGCACCGAATGACAAAAATTGACTTGTGAAATTCGTCGATTGTTGATAGTTGACGATGAGCCAATATGATGCGCTTCGCAATAACAGTGACGGTATTCTCAAACGTTCCTATACCAAATTCGTCCCCCATAACACGTGATAAGAAGCTGTATGACTAGTCTCAACGTATTTTTGTCATTTTTGGAGGTTGTGACTTAGCTTCAGTCAGCCAGTTGAGAGAGATTTTTTCATCACTAATCATGTAGAAATTTTAACGTAGAAATATCTGAAGAGTCCGAACCCTTTAAAATAAGAACATAAGAAAATAAGGAGTCTGCAATAGGCCGGTTGGCCTGTGCATAGCACAGTCTTTGTGGGAGACATGTGGGTGGGGTCACCCGTGTTGTGGCTCAAGTGTACAGTAAACTAGGGGTCAAGGCCAAGAGGAATAATGATCGCAATCTAAAAAAAAAAAATCTAATCTATCTGAAACAAAACACGTCTCTCTCTCTCTCTCTCTCTCTCTCTCTCCCCAGGAAATGACACCTGAGTGTACTGGCTAGCGAAGTGTACTGTACACACTATTCACTATTCACTGATGTTTGTATGGTGTCCAGCTATAAAATAAATTACACACCCAGAACCTCAATACGCCCGTCATCACTGGTCTACACATAACTGAATTCTTCACAATGACCACTGTGACTTGCATTACGACTTTCGGGTGATAGTGTAAAGAAAATGTTCTTTACAATACCACCTGTAAGCCACATATATGCATATATATATTTCATCAGTCCATAGCACGCGGACTTCCATATACGTACAAACAATACCTCACTAGTCGGGAATCGAACCCTGGACACTTGTAAGTGAACACGGTGGTAGCGTGTGAACCCTGTTCACTCGCTGAGTTCCAGGGTTCGATTCCCGAGTAGTGAGGTATTGTTTTTACATACATACAGTAATACCGATGTCAAATTAGAGAAATATGAAATAAAATCACCATACAACTTCATATTAATTCAGTATCGTTTATAGATAATGCAGGTATACAATGCACTGGCATACAAAACAATGATAAACTGTAAATTGATTCGACCAACAATTGGCAACAGACAAAGCCATCTCATGTTTATTACCATGGTGAAGTATACAGCTCTGTGTGCATTTATTAGTGGACTCTGTAAACACATTATTTCGCTGGACTTTATGAAAACCCTGTATAATTATGTTCAATAGGAAAAATCACTCTTGTACAGTACAGTTGCCGATAAAATTCCCTTGATATTGTTTGGTAGTTCAGTACCTGGCATCTATTTGACGGTTGGTGTTGGTAGGAGAATTTAATTTTAATATCTGTTCACTTTGGATTTTTTATATTATTGTGTTTTTTATATATTGTTAGTTAGGAATAATATATGATCGCAAATAACGTTCACCAGTTTTAAAATATACAAACAAGTACTGTACAACGCCCTGCCCTCCCTGCCATGTCATGAACAAAATATGGGTGAAAAAATAAAGTAAAGTTTTTCCGAAGCACTTGATCACTACTGTGTGCACATTTCAGCTTCTTAGCTCAAAAGTGAAAGATATACTTTATTGAGTGGACAAACACGCCAAAACAGAGTAATCTTTTTTGTAGCTCATTCTACAGACGGATTGGAAGATGGGTGAATTGTTCATACAATATATTGTAGTATTGTGAGCATAATAGTGCGTGCATCTATTAAGTATATAGCGTATATGAACAAACTTATTTTCCTTAAGCTCTAGTATCAAGCTATACACACAGCGCACTGTGTATGTACTCCACCTTACGGTGGCGTACATGTGTACTATTCTATAAAAAGCTAGTCATGGGCTGTAACTGCTGTATTCAGTGTTACAAACAAGTTATCAGTATCATTATGTACTCAGATATCGGAAGGCAATTTTACCATGTGGATATTTACAGCTAATTCTTGTGACCTCATGGACAGACGCACATGCATATCAACGTTTTCTCCTGTCAACAAGAGTTCGACGTAAGAGACTAGTTCACTTATGTTTCATTTGATGGTGGTTTCACTAGACTAGAGTCACGTGAGTCCAGGCAGTTGGTAAACTCGAACAGCACACAAACTCGCTGCTGACTCCGTCAATCCGACTGCGGCTCCGTCTCCGACTCAGAGTCGCCCAGTGTGGCATCAAACATCACCAGTGGTGGGTGTTGGTAATAGAGGCCCCTTCCTGCCCGGTTTATAATTGTGTTGTCAGGTATAAAAATCGTTGGAAAATCCACACTTTTGTCACATCATCCTAAGTAGTGCACACCGTTCAGAAGGAAGAGTAAGGAGTGCGTGAAGAAGTCTGCACTTGTCGGGCCTTCTGAAGCCTTATAGGTGAACATTGGTGGAGGAATAATTAACCAATTACCCATGGAGGGCAGTGAGTCATGGCGGTACTTAATGGGGACAGTGGTGGTGATGGTGTTGACTGTGGCCGTTGTGTCCTCCACCATCTGTACGGTTGACGTCTTACCCGAAGACCCTAAAGTTGGTTTCTTGCATCCCAAACGTTGCCCTGATGATATCCAGTTCCCGTACACCTTCTTGGCGAAATTCTTCAAACTTAAGAAAAATCGAGACTGGGTGAGGCTACACCTACATGAGTACTACCTTAAGGATATAAAGGTAAGCCTTTTAAATGTTCAAAATCAGGTAAATATTGAGTACATCCAATAAGGTGCGGATCTTAGAATTTAGGTTATCTTAAAAGACAAACCAAACAATCTGAATATTTTTTTATTTATGTTCGGTAAGTTGTAGGTCAGAAACCATTCAAACCACTGTAATTGTTGTCTTTTGATCCCACTTGTTTGGATTGGTCAGCTTACAGTTGGGGGGAGCTCAATTATTTAGTACTACGAAATAACATTCCTATACTCAACAGAACGCATTTCAAGATTGGACTAGTTATTCTCATTTTTTTTTAATTTAATTATGGGAACAGCAAGACGTATCGGTAGATTGCAGTTTCGGCCAATATGCCCTAGTAGTTAAGAAATTAGTTTATCCTGTGTATTTTGGTGTGAATTAATCGAATTTGACCTATATTTCCGGGGAAGTACCCGTTTTAGAGTTATCCCTTAGAAAAAGTATGGGAAAACTTTAAAATTCATTCTGACGTTATTATTCTATGCCCCCTGGCTGAAATGGGGCTAGAAATACTCCAAACAATGAGATCTAAAGGTTGGGGATGGTTAAAACAGTCGGCCGTGTATTGGCCGAAACTACAATAATACCGACGTATCTTGAAGTTGGTTCTGTTGAGAGTATATTGGTGTGTATTTCGTTGCTGTATATAATGACGTGTCCCAGAACTGATAATAGTTTACGACGTCGCTTATTATGAATCACTGAAGGGAAATTTATATAGATGAAAATTTGTTTCTTACCTTTCGAATATCAAATAAACTTTGGAGGAATTGCAACTTTCCTACTTTTGTTTTTGGCAGTGGCTAAATTACCGGTCACGGTAAAATAGCCGGACAAGCTAAATTAGCAGTCACGGCAATAGCTGACTGGTTAAAACTGTGGTATTTTGCCGGTCCCTAACCTCGCCTAACAAATAAATTTTTGGACAAATTATATTATCACAAGTCATGTTTTTCTTTGCATAATACAATAAATACTATTGCAGCATTACTTCTATTACATAAAAAAATGGACCGGCAAAATAGCCCAAAACAACCCGTCGGCTATTACCGTGACTGGTAATTTAGCTTAACCGTTTGTTTTTCAATATTATTTCTCTAGAAAATTCGGCATGGACGTCGTCACCGACTAGTATATGGTTAAGTTGTTGACGTGCTCGTCTGCGAAGGGATCTTAACTTTAGGAAGCAACCTTCCTAGCGAACGTTCCATACGAACTGTTAATAACTAAAAAAGACACTGACCAACCTAACGTAACTTAACCTAACATAATCTAGCATAAAATAAGGCACTTCCATACCTAACGTAACTTAACCTAGCATAATCTAGCATAAAATAAGGCACTTCCATCCCAGGATAGTTATATTAGGTTACATTTTGTTAGTTTCTCTTATTTACGATAAATCACGGGTGGTACAGTAGGTGGTCGCTGGCAAGTGTTCACAGGTGGGAAACGCTCTTCAGAGTTATATGAGCGTCTCGGACAAAGTCGCCAAACTGATGATGCAAAAATTTCTGTAAGACCTCATTATTTGTTGATATTTATGAATTTAGGAGACTTAATACATAATCATTTATACAAACAAGTCAACGCTGGCGGTTTTTCGTTTTTACGGTGCGGAAGCTTTATCAGGCCTGAAAAGTTTGCCATTTAAAGCTTGCGTAAACACCTGATAATGACGGAAGGACGGAAAACAAAATGCAGGTAAGATGTAATTACTCCGAATATTTTTTGATATTCTAAAGGTAAGATAAGTATTCTTATTGTTTTTTCATAGACTTGTTCAAAATAACCTGCCACGTTGTAAACTATTGTCACTATAACTTACCAATAATCTTTGAGAGTCCAGCTGATCAGAATTAATGTATAGCAGTCAAAAAATTATAATTAAGGAAGTGTTTACAACTCCTTGGTGGTGTCATACTACAGTGCATGTCTGTGTTCAGGACTCTGGATACCAGGTGCTTGTCACTGTGTCTCTCTTGGTTCTCAATTATTCCTCACGGTGCTGGTGTACAGGATATCTTACCCGAGTGTTTCAGGAACTGACAGCAACATTACAAATTCATTCTCTTGAATCAATAAAAGCCAAGACAAAACATTTATCCTTTTTTTTCGCTCAAATATAACTCGTCCGTATAGTTTAAGAATTTTGGGGAAAGCTAATTTGTGATTTTTTTGTAAGATGCGTTAGAGAATAAACTGAGTTTTTTTAAAATGTAATTTTATAGAAGCTGGAACTAGTAGACGATGGTTATTGACCCTGCTATTTGAAACTCCCGAAATGAAACTTGCAATGTTGGTGTATGGGAAAGGACACAGGCTGTCCACTCACAGTGATGTTTTACCTCCTAGACTATTTATACACAGGCACCAATATTGTCCAAACAACAAACTTGTTTCTTCGGACTGTGAGAATGTACATTATGTAGGGCCGATAAAAGAAAAGATGGAGGAATTAGATAAAGTTACTTTTATATAACTCAATTGTGGTTGAAGTATTGCAGACATTATATTGTAGAATTACTATATATTTGAATTTAAACAATATACTTCCAAATTGTGATAAAAGTGAAAAGATTGCAAAATGTGACATGTTTAGTCATTATTTTTGGGGGCAAAACTTATTTTATTAAATAAATCTAAACAATATTGCCAATTATTTTTAAACTGCAGTGAAAAATATGCACAGCCTTACGACCTTATTTCCGAAATGCCGTCGAAGGGTCAAGCGGGATACTAAGGGAATTATAATGTTACAAAGTGACTTAGGGAGTGATATCCACCAAAGTCTCATCTTTCCTATTTTTTTTCTTCTGATGTTTGGGTAAAATGTGGTAATTTTACTGGGCTTATAGATAAGAAGCCTTCAGCCACCAACACACACTCCTTGCTGGGCCAGAGAAATAATAACCATGTACTGTGCGTACACACAGTAAGAAAAAAAGTACCGCGTGGAGGATTATGTGCGAAACAATATGTCACCACGGACAAGGGATAGTGGAATATGCGTGTTGGTCCTGCATTATGGTGGTGGTGTACGGATCATTACGGAAGTCAGCAGCCTCCATCCCCCCTGCGAAATACTTTTTTTGTTACTGTGTGCACGCAAAGTTTTATTGCATTTTGTAACAATTGTCCTAAGGTGTCTTGAGTCCTCTCAATGTGTGTGTAATTGTTTCCATAAATTTTTCTTCCAATAATATGTTGTTCAAGTGTCCCCCAGTCTTGGTGTCCCCGCCATCCTCTCCTACCTCGCTAACCTCCCCGCCATCCTCTCCTACCTCGCTAACCTCCCCGCCATCCTCTCCTACCTCGCTAACCTCCCCGCCATCCTCTCCTACCTCGCTAACCTCCCCGCCATCCTCTCACCTCGCTAACCACCCCGCCATCCTCCCCACCTCGCTAACCTCCCCCATCCTCGCTAAACCTCCCGCCATCCATCCCTACCTCGTTAACCTCCCCGCCATCCTCTCCTACCTCTCTAACCTCCCCACCATCCTCGCTAACCTCCCCGCCATCCATCCCTACCTCGTTAACCTCCCCATCATCCTCTCCTACCTTGCTAACCTCCCTGCCTTCCTTCCCCTACCTCGCTAGCCTCCCCGCCATCCTCCCCTGTCTTGCTAATCTCTCACCATCCTCCCATACGTCGCTAACCTCCCCACCATCCTTCCCTACCCCCACTAACCTCCCCGCTATCCTTCCCTACCCCGCTAACCTCCCCACCATCCTTCCCTTCCCCACCATCCTCCTCTTGCTCGATAACCTCCCCACCATCCTCCTCTTGCTCGATAACCTCCCCACCATCCTCCCCTACTTCGCTAACCTCCCCGCCATCCTCCCCTACCTCGTTAACTTTCCTGCTATCTCCCCCAACTCCTCTTGCTCATGTCACTGCCCACCACGATCGTTGACTAAACAAACCTGACCCTCGACCCTCCACCCTCCAACAGCATCTCTACAGTATTGCATCTCTCGCCATCAAATTCTCCATCACTAAAGACATATTTGAAATCTGTGTTATTATGAGTCAAGTTCTGAATAGCCCTGACAGTATATACAACTAAGAATAACCATTCCGAGTGTTGTTTTGTAATTCAGAGTGTAAACACACTGGCTTGCTTATCCAGTGTGTAATCGAATGGGGAGTTGTTGCCTCTGGTTGTATTTTGTCCGAGTCAGCGCTATACTGTATACTTTAATTGATTCAAACGCAGCTGCCAGCTCTTTGTCCTGGTAAGCACTTAGTAGGTACTTCAACCTTGGGAAATATTAGCTTCTTGATGAGGAACTTTTCTGTCACAATTTGACTGTTTCAGGCGCTAGTCAGCGTTGGAGTCATTGCATTTTTTGTGAGAGGTCTCAGTTCCTCCTGACGTTGAATCAGACAACTGCCCCGGCATTTCCTAGGGGTTAAGATGAATAATGTTTTAAAATATGGTATCTTTACCCCCGAGTCTAATATGAATTATTATTTTAAACTACAGGGTATTCGATCTTGTTTCAGATAAGTTAAGGGACAGTAAAATGTCCGAATATGTACACTTTTGTTTTCACGTATACAAGCATCTCTTACTGTTATGATGTAGGGTGATAAGAGGATCCAATAGTTCTCTCATATATTGCTGACAGTACAATGGCCAGTGTTCAAGAAAGATACCCAACCATCCACTCTTACAGGATCACATCACAAACATGTCATTAAACATGTGTCTGTCTTGACCAATACTGACTCCTGGCTTTCTTGGGATTTTCATCAAATTTTCCAGAACTAGAAATGTTCGGTGTTCGTCAGGGTATGGTTGCAGGTCCACGTGTTGAAAAACTAAACTCATTTTCAACCTTCTGGCGGATGTGATCGATCAGCTGATATTGAATAAACAAAATTTATATCAAAGTGTCTCCGTCTTCCAGATATATAATTTATGTGCAGTATATGCCAGTATTTGTAGTACTGTACAGTACATGCAAAAAAATAATTGCTGTCAATGAGAATAAAATTCTTAAGAATAACTCTGGCGAAGTCCCATGTTCAGTGGCCGGCTATAGACACATGTGTTGCGTAGGCAGTTTACGTGTTCTGTTTTTAGCTTCAGTTCTGTTAGTGTACAAGTATATCCAATAACACATTCGTTCTTAATATAGCCTGTCAGTCTAATATTGATGCCATCTGTCACAAACTACACAAAAACTATATACAAACAAGTCTTATATTGCATTAAATGGCCTTACATCAAGTGTGATGATAAACTAGGGGATTGTTCCCTGTGATGGGAACCCTGTAGTGCCTCCCTGGAAGCTGGTGTTGCATTTTTAGTGATGGCGCCGCCACTCACCCACAACAGCTGAGGTAGGCGGCGTAGCTGGCTCACACACCCTTGCTAGTGTTATTTATATCCTGTTAGATGATACAATTGTAAACAGGTCATTTATCGGAACGTTTTATTGTTTTCTTATATTGCTTTTGATTTTGCCGCTTACAGCGGCTACTTTATCGTGCACCCCACACCCATCCTGTGAGCGGTAGCACAAAAGGATTACAGAGTAGAGTTTACAACGGGTCATAATAATAAACCCCCGTTGTCAGGATATTATGGCACTGAATGTTACACAGTGTTTCAATTACATTATTTGTTTAGTTCTATACATAAAGGGTAACTTATTCACAAAAGCGTGAGTATAGGCGTGTGGGGCAGTATGTCTGGCCGCACACTTTGTTATTCACATTTGCGCGGTAAGTATTCAAGCACATTGTGTATTTGGTTCTGTACACGAGAACTGATATAGTTACTAAGTGCAAAAAAGTGGACACAATCTTAATATGTCGGCTATCTTGCCATTAGAGATGAAGTGTTGTGCCATTTCACACACAGTGTGCTTGGACCTATCCCTAAAAGGTTCTATCTTCACACAGTCGAGGACGTAGTGTTCAAGTGTGTGGCCATATGTATGGCCACACACTTTACATTTAGTTTTGTTTACATCTGCTTGAGGAACATACTGCCAAAGGTACTTGTATCCTAACCTTAATCTAGCGGTTACAACATCTTGTAATCTAGTGATCTTGTTACTTGCTCCATATACATGTTTCACTTGATACATCTCATCATGGTCACCTATGGATCGACTAGTGCCTGTTTGCACTTGTCTACTTGCGTCAAACTCATCAATAAGTTCTTTCCTAATTACAGTTTTAAGGGTTCTTTTTGACAGACCCAAATTGTATTCAACGGTGTCTTTGTTGGACGCGAGTTTGGCGAGGGCATCAACTCTGTCATGTTTTATGAGGCCTATGTGAGAGGGGATCCACAACAGTTTGACCTTGACACCCCGGTCAACAAGGTACGCATATTTGTGTCTGGCTTCAGAGACAAGAGCGTGACAACTTGAGTTGAGGATGTCAAGGGCAAGTAGTGAGGATAGAAAGTCAGTGATGATGAGACTGTCAGTGACAGTGGTTTCAATGAAATTAATAGCTGTGAGTATGGCAGCTAATTCAGTTTGTAGAGTGGAGGCCCAGTTGTTAATTCTAACTCCTTTCTCAATTATATTGCCGTCAGGTTGAGTCACAACAATAGCACTTTCAGTCCTCCCACAGGCGGTGTTAAGAGATCCATCAGTGTAGATGGTCTGTGTGATATCATCAGTCTGTAGAGTGTATATGTGCTCAAGAGCTCTCATTTTGGCAGTGCGTTGGAGATAAATACTTTGTATAATTAATTTTTTAGGCGGATATGTCGGTATTGTGATATCGAAGGGAACTGTCCGCCAGGGTGGCAGGAAGCGCTGTTGTGTCTCAACTTTGTACAGGGGGTCTAGTCCAAACATCCTCATATGTGTAGCTGTAGTTTGGATCCATTTAGACTCACCAGTCCCATGGTTCATACATTCCAGCAATTTTAAGGAACAATGTTATCAGGATCACCACGCAGAAGCCTCAGGGCTATCATGAGGTTGACTTCAATTATTCTATCTTTAACACTGGGTATACCTAGTTCTTTCCTTATATTAAGTACTTTAGTGCTCATGGGACATCCTAGGATAATTCTGAGGGCTTTATTTTGCATTTTCTCGATCTTGTCAACGCCATTCCCGTCACGAAGGACTAGGGCTGGGGCGTGGTAATATATCAGAGATCTTATATAGCCTAGGCACATTGTTTTAACAATTCTAATATTAGCACCATAGTTTGGGCTGTACCCCGCTACACTTCTAAGAGGTCTCAGTCTGTCAGTACATTGGCGGGTTAGCTGTTGTTGGCAGGTAAGGTACAAGGGACGGAGACACCAAGATATTTAAAAGAAGAAACATAGTCAATAGTGTTGTTACCTATCTTGAACTTGGCGGGGCCGCGTTTGCGGTTACCAGCTTGTTTGTTGAACACCTTAGTTTTCTCAGTGGAGATAATAAGACCGAGGTTCTCACATGGTGCGTATACATGGTTCAGGGTGGTTTGCATTTCATGATGAGTTTTAGTATGTATAAGAACATCATCAGCATAGCTGATGAGATATTGCTGGGGTTGTCTGATATTAAATTTAATAATGCATTCATAAGAACATTGAACAAAGTGGGGCTAAGTACTCCACCTTGAGGGGTACCAAGTTGCATATCTTTAACTTCACTTTTGTAACCCTGAAACAGTGCAGCAGCCCTTCTGTTGGTTAGGTAACCACTTATCCAGTGTAACAGCCTACCTTCTATATCCATTTTGGCTTGTTCGTACAATATCAGTTGCCTATTGGCAATATCAAATGCAGCTTTTAGTTCAAGAAATGTGGTGTATCTGTGCCTTTCATCACCATGCACAGTTAGGAATGTGGTGATGCAATTATGTACACCTTTACCATGGGTGAAGCTATTTATGTTAGGAGACATGTGTTCTCTGATTCTATATAAGAGTCTGCCAAGAACCATCCTCTCAAAGGTTTTACACAGGCAGCTGGTTAGTGATATGGGACGAAAAGCATCAGGCTGATGCCTCTGTGGACATGGTCAGTGAAGATGAAAAAACATAAACAGAAAATGGTGGTGATGTCGAGTGTAACCAAAGTGTGTTGTTGTCTGCCACTGAAATACAACAATTGTTGAGCCGTACATGCTCCAGAAATGTTTCAAAAAGGTTAAATGGCCTACTGCCTGCCGAAGGGACAGGCAGCTTAGAAAAGAACAGTATCATACAGTGCCTTTTGCTTCTTTCCAAATACAGTTCATAATGACCAGTGTTAATACCAGACAAAGATACAGAGCGGTGAAGGTGATGAGTTGGAACATCTCATCCCTTAGAAAACGATACCCTGACCTACACCACAAAGTTGTGACTGAGGACATCGATATTGTGTGTCTGCAGGAGTGTCTCACACCTAATGGTAAGCCCCCACCCAGTCTGCCCAATTATGTGTATTATGATCCTAGTTCTACTCACACATGTTTGATGTATGTACCTCTTGTTTTCTTATAATATCAGCTTGTGGGTGTGTTTGAGGAGTCTGTCTGCTAGGCTTGTGGTATAACAATGTCGGGCTAGAAAGCTGTTTTAATTGCGATATGTACTGTATAGTTGCAGGGTTTCACTATTAAGCAAACAAACTCTTCTAAAATCAGGAGCACAAAAATTATAGTTAAATTATTTTTTCTCAAATATCAATGTATGTATCCACATGAGTGCAATATTTGGCAAAGTTTTATTTACTGGGACCTGATCGATGCCGAAACTTAGAAAAATCTTGTTTGCGATTTGAAAGGCTCCGTCACTGGGAGTTGGTGTATGTTGTGATTGCAGATTTTATATTTTGATTCACTTAGTGCGTGAGTGGCCCCGGGCGTTCCCTTACTGTATATCATGCCAGATATTCGGTCCTTTATGTCGCATCTTTGCCATTGGGTTCTTCTTCCGCATACACACACTACAACTAAGCCTGTTCACTGGCATTGAAGTAATATATTTTGGCAATAAACACGAATCATGTCCTTTATATGTTAAACTTAAATGTGTTGGTTTACCACCTTGTGCCATACCTTATTATACTGTAAATCTTTTTTTTAAGATTTATAACAAGACTAACTACTATAAAAGGGCTGGCCATTGTATGAGTATATATTATTACTTACCCCTTTCGCCGCTTAATTATCAGCGTCCACCGCTGGTTACCAGCGGCCAGGTCGTATACGAGGTATACAGAAGCAGTAGATATATCACAAGTGTCGTCGAATTACCACTAGCTGTCCCTCCAGTCTCCTGTAATTTCCCGAATATCGGTATCAGTGTACAGACAAAACAACAGGCTGGCAGATTTCCACCAGGTCACAGAAACACACTTGTGAACTGTCTGTAGTCTTCTTTAATAAACACCTGACCTTCACAAAACTGTTCACAGGGTATGTCTTCACAATTGGGCTTCTCACTTCGAATATATATAGTCAGCACACTACCAGTGTACAATTCCTTAGTCTTTTCACTTTATATCGGTCACAACAATTCCACAATACTTGAACACCAATTATAATTGGTGTTCAAGTATTGTGGAATTGTTGTGACAGCTAAAGCTTCAGCTGTCACTAGGCTTGTACTTCACGCTCTGAACAGAAACAGTCGACTCACTCCCAAGGCAGCTCGCGACACCCAGGAGCTGCACGTCAGAAGGAAATACGTCTGGAGAGTTCTAGAATGATCTAGACTTACAATACGTAAGTAAATCATAAAAAAGGGTGCAATACATTCTAGAAAATTTTTAAATGGGTAATACATCAATGTATAAAAAAGAAAAAATCTCCCTAAACTTACCAAAATAACTGCTGATTGGAACAGAAAAAAAAAACAGAACACCCAGTTCACAAAAATTGTAATACCAAATTATGATTCCGTTTAACACTATTTATGTAATACAATTTCTCTGATTAAATAACATTGGTTTATCGTATTTCTGTTTTTTGAACAGTTCTCATTCCATATTGTTTGTGGCTAATTCTCTGATATCTGCTTGTTGAATTGGAAATAATATCAAGATAACTATTCGTATATTTGGGCATAAAATTACTAAACAAATCTAATATATATTTTAGAGATTTTACTGTTTTATGCCCGAACAGTTTCTCTGGACAGTATGACTCATTGTACTGCCATAGCCCTCACCCTCCTATAGCCCTTGTCCTCCAGTAACCCTCGCCCTCCAAGAGACCTTACCCTCCAATAGCCCTCGCCCTCACCCTCCAGGTGTCCTCACCATGTTAAAGCCTCACCCTTTTGCGTGTTACAGGTAAGGGTCTGTGAGAAGAATTTCTGGGTCCATCACGACAGCCGCACACTAACAAAAAACACCATCTATAACCACTGCCGGGACTACCTACCCAACGACTGCTATGGCGTCCAGAGTGACCACTACAGGGACGCGTCTAGCGTAATTTTGATCAGCGATCATCTCAGGCGTCGTCCCTCCAACTTCTCCATCTACGTCAATATTACTATACCATCGAAGCCACAGCTTTTACATCTACCCCACGGTGAGGAGGAAATGTGTAGTGTATTATGTGGGTGGTGAAAAGGGAGTGTATTGTGTAGGTGGTGAGGAGAGAGTGTATTGTGTAGGTGGTGAGGGAGTGTAGTGTATTGTGTAGGTGGTGAGGAGGGAGTGTGTAGTGTAGGTGGTGAGGAGGGAGTGTGTAGTGTAGGTGGTGAGGAGGGAGTGTGTAGTGTAGGTGGTGAGGAGGGAGTGTGTAGTGTATTGTGTAGGTGGCGAGGAAGAAGTGTGTAGTGTATGGTGTAGGTGGTGAGGATTGAGTGTGTAGTGTATTGTGTAGGTGGTGAGGAGGGAGTGTGTGTGGGTGGTGGGGAGGTGTGTGGTGTGTGTGTAGGTGGTGAGGAAGGAGTTGTGGTGTGTGTGGGTGGTGGGGAGGTGTGTGAGTGTGTGTGTGGGTGGTGAGGAGGTGTAGTGTATGTTGTGTGGGTGGGGTGAGGAGGAGTGGTGTGATGTGTGTGGGTGTGGTGAGGAGGGAGTGTGTGAATGTGGTGTGTGGGTGGTGAGGAGGAGGTGTGTGGTGTGTTGTGTAGGTGGTGAGGAGTGTGTGTGTGTGTGTGGGTGGTGAGGAGGAGGTGTGTGTGTGTGTGTGGGTGGTGAGGAGGGAGGAGTGTGTGTGTGTGTGTGTGGGTGGTGAGGAGGGTGTGTGTATGTGTGTGGGTGGTGAGGAGGGAGGTGTATATGTGTGTAGGTGGTGAGGGAGGGTGTGTGTATATGTGGGTGGTGAGGAGGTGTGTGTGTTGTGTGGGTGTGGTGAGGGAGGTGTGTGGTGTGTTGTGTGGGTGGTGAGGAGGGTGGTGTGTATGTGTGTGGGTGGGGGGGGGAGGGAGGGTGTGTGTGATGTATTTGTGTAGGTGGTGAGGAGGAGTGTGTGTTATGTGTGTAGGTGGTGAGGGAGGGAGTGTGGTGGTGTGGGTGGTGAGGGAGTAGTGTGTTGGTGTGTGTGTGGTGAGGAGGGAGTGTGTGTGTGTGGGTGAGAGGTAGTGTGTTGTGTTGGTGTGGGTGGTGGGGAGGAGTGGTGTGTGTGTTGTGTGGGTGGTGAGGAGGGAGGGAGTGTGTGTGTGTGTGTGTGGGTGTGAGGAGAGTGTGATGTGTGTGTGGAGGTGGTGAGGAGGAGTGTGCTAGTGTGTGGGTGGTGAGGTGAGTGTATGTTGTGTGGGTGGTGAGGAGGGAGTGTGTGTGTGTGTGTGAGGTGGTGAGGAGTGTGTATTGTGTAGGTGGTGTGAGGAGGGTGTATATTGTAGGTGGTAGGAGGAGGGAGTAGTGTGAGTGTGTGTGTAGGTTGTGAGGTGGTGTGTGTGGGTGTGGGGAGGGAGGGGTGTGTGGTGTGTTGTGTGGGTGGTGAGGAGGGAGTGTGTGTATGTTGTGTGGGTGGTGGGGAGGGAGGTGTGTGCTATGTGTGTGGGTGGGTGAGGAGGGTGTGTGTGAATTGTGTAGGTGGTGAGGGAGGTGTGTGGTGTGTGGGTGAGGTGAGGTGTGTGGTGGGTGGGTGAGGTGTGTGCCTGTGTTGTGTGGGTGGTGGGGAGGAGGGAGTGGTGTGTGTTGTGTGGGTGGTGAGGAGGAGTGTGTGTAGTGTGTGGGTGGTGAGGGAGTGTGTAGTGTGTGTGTGAGGTGGTGAGGGGAGGGGTGTGTGTGAGGTGGTGAGGTGTGTGTGTGTGTAGGTGGTGAGGAGTGTGTGTATGTGTGTGTGTGGGTGGTGAGGAGGGGGTGTGTATGTGTGTGTGGGTGGTGGGAGGAGGAGTGTGTACTATTGTGTGGGTGGTGAGGGGGTGTGTGGTGTGTGTGTGTGGGGTGTGAGGGAGAGTTGTAGTGTATTGTGTGGTGGTGAGGGAGGAGGGAGTGTGTTATGTGTAGGTGGTGAGGGAGGGTGTGTGTGTGTGTAGGTGGTGAGGGAGGAGTGTGTGGTGTGTGTGTGGGTGGTGGGGAGGGGTGTGTGTATGTGTGCAGGTGGTGAGGAGGGGGTGTGTGTGTGTGTAGGTGGTGAGGAGGTGTGTGTGTGGTGTTGAGGTGGTGAGGGTGTGTGTATGTAGGTGGGTGGTTGAGGTGGTGTGCAGGTGGTGAGGTGTGTGTGTGGGTGGGGTGGGGAGGTGTGTGTGGGTGGTGAGGAGGGTGTGTGTGTGGGTGTGAGGAGTGTATGTGTAGGTGGTGAGGAGGGTGTGTGCTATGTGTGCAGGTGGTGAGGTGTGTGTGTGTGGGTGGTGAGGGAGTGTGTGTGTGTGGGTGGTGTGAGGGAGGTGTGTGCTGTGTGTGTGTGGGTGTGTGGTGAGGAGTGTGTACTGTGTGTGGTGGTGGTGAGGGTGTGTGTGTGGGTGAGGTGAGGTGTGTGCTGTGTGGGTGGTGTGAGGTGTGCATGGTGGTAGTTGGTGGGGGTGTGTGTATGGTGTGTGTGGGTGGGGTGAGTGTGGTGTGTTGTGTGGGTGTGGTGAGGAGGGTGTGTGCTGTGTGTGTGTGGGTGGTGAGGAGGGAGGAGTAGTGTGATTATGTAGGTGGTGGGGAGGAGGTGTGTGTGATTGTGTGGGTGGTGAGGGTGTGTATGTTGGTGTGGGTGGTGGGAGGGTGGTGTGGTATGTGTGTGGGTGGTGAGGGTGTGTGTGTGTGTGGGTGGTGAGGGTGTGTGCTGTGTGTGTGGGTGGTGAGGAGGGGTGTGTGCTGTGTGTGTGGGTGGTGGGGAGGGTGTGTAGTGTGTATGTGGGTGGTGAGGAGGAGTGTGTACTGTATGTGTTGGTGGTGAGGAGGAGGGTGTGTGTGTGGGTGGTGAGGAGGGAGTGTGTGTGTGTGTGTGGGTGGTGAGGGGGAGGGAGGAGTGTGTGCTGTGTGTGGGTGGTGGGGGAGGAGGTGTGTGTGTGGGTGGTGAGGAGGGTGAGTGGGAGTGGTATAAGTGTATTAGTGTAGGTTGTGAGAGTGTGTGTTGTGTGTGGGTGGTGAGGAGGGGTGTGTGCTGTGTTGTGTGGGTGGTGAGGAGGTGTGTGTGTTGTGAGGTGGTGGGAGGGAGGAGTGTTGTGTGTGTGTGGGTGGTGAGGGGGTGTGTGTGGTGTGTGTGGGTGGTGAGGGTGTGTGTGTGTGTGAGGTGGTGTGAGGAGTGTGTGGTTGTGTGGTAGGTGGTGAGGAGGTGTGTGTGTGTGTGTGGGTGGTGAGGGAGGAGGTGTGTGATGTGTTGTGTGTGGGTGGTGAGGAGGGAGTGTAGTGTGTGTGGGTGGTGAGGGTGGTGTGTGTGTGTGTGGGTGGGTGAGGTGTGGTGTGTGTAGGTGGTGAGGGAGTGTGTGTGTGTGTGTGGGTGGTGAGGAGGAGGTGAGTGGTTATGAGTGTGTGGGTGGTGAGGGAGGTGTGTGTATGTTGTGTGGGTGGTGAGGAGGAGGGTGTGTGTGTGTGTGTGGGTGGTGAGGAGGGTGTGTTGTGGTGTGTGTAGGTGGTGAGGGGGTGTGTGTGTGTGTGGGTGGTGAGGAGTGTGATGTGTGGGGTGGTGGGGAGTGTATTGTGTGTAGGTGGGGTGGGGGAGGTGTGTGGTGTGTGTGTGGTGGTGAGGGTGTAGTGTGTGTGTGTGTAGGTGGTGGGGAGGTGTGTGTATGTGTGTGTGGGTGTTGAGGGAGGTGGTGTGTGTGGTGGTGGTGAGGGTGGTGTAGTGTGTGTGTGGGTGGTGGGGAGGAGTGTGAGAGTGTGTGGGAGTAGTGGGGAGTGTGTGTGTGGGTGAGTGTGTACTTGTGTGTAGGTGGTGAGGAGGGGGTGTGTATATGTGTGTGGTGTGAGGAGGTGTGTGTGTGTGGTGAGGGTGTGTGGTGTGTGTGTGGGTGTGGTGAGGAGGGTGTGTGTGTGTGTGGGTGTGGGGGGGGAGGGGTGTGTGCTGTGTGTGTGTGTGGGTGGTGAGGAGGAGTGTGGTTGTGTAGGTGAGTGAGGGAGTGTGTATGTGTGTGTGGGTGGTGAGGAGGAGGTGTGTGTGTGTGGGTGGTGGGGAGGTGTGATGTGTGTGGGTGTGGTGAGGAGGGTGTGTATGTGTGTGGGTGGGGTGAGGGGAGTGTGTAGTGTATTGTGTAGGTGGTGAGGGAGGGAGGGTGTGTGATGTGTGTAGGTGGTGAGGAGTGTGTAGTGTGTGTGTGGGTGGTGAGGAGGGAGTGTGTGAGTGTTGTGTGGGTGGTGAGGAGGAGTGTGTACTATGTGTGTGGGTGAGGGAGGTGTGTGTGAGTGTGTGTGTGTGTGGGTGTGGTGAGAGGGAGTGTGTTGTGTGTAGGTGGTGAGGTGTGTGTGTGTTGTGTGGGTGGTGAGGGGAGGGTGTGTGTGTGTGTGTGGGGTGGTGGGGAGGGAGTGTGTGTGTGTGTGTGTGGTGTGGTGAGGGGAGGGAGTGTGTGATGTGTGTGTGGGTGGTGAGGAGTGTGTGTGTGTTGTGGGTGTGAGGAGGGTGTGTGTGTGGGTGGTGAGGTGTGTGCGTGTGTGTGGGTGGTGAGGAGTGTGTGTGTGTGTGGGTGGTGAGGAGGAGGTGTGTGTGTGTAGTGTGGGTGGTGAGGGAGGGTGTGTGATGTGTGTGTGTGGGTGGTGTGAGTGTGGGAGGGGAGGAGTAGTGTTGTGTGTGTAGGTGGTGAGGGGGAGGGTGTGTGTGTGTGTGTGGGTGGTGAGGTGTGTGTGTGTGTTGGTGTGGGTGTGGGTGAGGGTGTGTGTGTGTGTGTGGGTGTGGGGTGTGTGTGTGTTGTGTGGGTGGTGAGGAGGGAGGTGTGTGTGTATTGTGAGGTGGTGGGAGGGAGAGTGTGTGCTGTGTGTGTGGGTGGTGAGGAGGGAAGTGTGTGTGTGTGTGTGGGTGTGGTGAGGAGGGTGTGTGCTGTGTGTGTGTGGGTGGTGAGGAGTGTGTGTGTGTGTGTGTGTGGTGGTGAGGAGGAGGGTGTGTACTATTGTGTGGGTGGTGAGGAGGAGGGTGGTGTGAGTGTGTAGGTGGTGAGGTGTGTGTGTGGTGTGTGGGTGGTGAGGTGTGTGCTGTGTGTGGGTGTGGTGTGAGGGAGGGTGTGTGATGTGTGAGGTGGGTGAGGAGGAGTGTGTGATGTGTGTAGGTGGTGAGGGAAGTATGTATTGTGTAAGTAGTGAGGAGAGTGTGTAAGTGGTGAGGAGAGTGTGTGGTGTGTGTGTGGGTGTGGTGAGGGTGTGTGTGTGTGGGTGGTGAGGGTGTGTAGTGTTGAGGAGGAGTGTGTGAGTGTGTGGTGAGGAGGAAGGTGGTGGAGGGAGGGAAGGTGTGTGAGTGTGTGGGTGGTGGGGGGAGGGAGTGTGTGTGTGTGTGTGTGGGTGGTGAGGGAGTGTGTGTGTGTGTGTGGGTGGTGGGGAGGAGTGTGTGTGTGTGTGTGGGTGGTGAGGAGGGAGTGTGTGTGCTGTGTGTGTGGGTGGTGAGGGAGGGTGTGTGTGTGTGTGTAGGTGGTGAGGGAGGGAGTGGTGTGCTGTGCAGGTGGTGAGGGAGGGAGGTGTGTGAGTGTGTGTGGGTGGTGGGGAGGGGGTAGTAAGATGTGTGTGGGTGGTGTGAGGTAGTGTGTGTGTGTGTGGGTGGTGGGGAGGGGGTGTGTGTGTGGGTGGTGAGGGAGGGAGTGTGTGAGTATGTGTGGGTGGTGAGGTGTGTACTGTGTGTGGGTGGTGGGGAGGTGTGTGGTGTGTGGTGAGGGTGTGTGGGTGGTGGGGGTGTGTGCTGTGTGTGTGTGGGTAGGGAGCAATGTGCATGTGTGTGTGGGTGGTGAGGAGGGTGTGTGGTGTGTTGTGTGGGTGGTGAGGGTGTGTGGTGTGTGTGGGTGGTGAGGAGGAGGGTGTGTGTGTGTGTGGTGTGAGGTGTGTGCTGTTGTGTGGGTGGTGGGGAGGAGGGGTGTGTGTGTGTTGTGTGGTGGTGAGGAGGAGAGTCAGTGTGTGTGTGGGTGGTGAGGTGTGTGGTGTGTGTGTGTGGGTGGTGAGGGTGTGTGTTGTGTGTGGGTGGTGGGGAGGAGTGTGTGCTGTGTGGGTGGTGAGGGAGGTGTGTGTGTGTGTGTGAGTGGTGAGGAGGTGTGTGTGTGGTGTGTGGGTGGTGTGAGGGGGTGGTGTGTGTGTGTGTGGGTGGTGGGGAGGGTGTGTGTGCTGTGTGTGTGAAGTGAGGTGAGGGAGGGAGTGGTGTGCTGTGTGTGTGGTGTGGTGTGTGAGGGAGGAGGTGTGTGTGTGTGTGTGAGGTGGTGAGGGTGTGTGTGTGTGTGTGTGGGTGGTGAGGGAGTGTGTGTGTGGTGTGGGTGGTGAGGAGTGTGTGAGGAGGAGGAGGAGTCAATGTGTTGTGTGTGGGTGGTGGGGAGGGTGTGTAGTGTGTTGTGTGTGTGTGGTGAGGGGAGGGTGTGTGCTGTGTTGTGTGGGTGGTGGGGAGGTGTGTGTGTGTGTGTGGGTGGTGGGGAGGAGGAAGTGTGTGTATGTGTGTGGGTGGTGAGGGAGGGAGTGTGTGTATGTTGTGTGGGTGGTGAGGAGGGTGTGTGTATGTGTGGGTGGTGAGGGGAGGGGAGGTGTGTGTGTGTGTGGGTGGTGAGGGGGAGTGTGGTGTGTGTGTGTGAGTGGTGGGGAGGGTGTGCTATGTTGTGTGGGTGGTGAGGAGGGAGTGTGTGTGTGTGTGTGGAGTGTGGTGAGGAGGAGGGAGTGTGTGCTGTATTGTGTGGGTGTGAGGAGAGTGTGATATGTGTGTAGGTGGTGAGGGAGAGTGTGTCTATGTGTGTGTGAAGTGGTGAGGGGAGGGAGGGTGTGTGTGTGTGGGTGGTGGGGAGGGAGGTGTGTGTGTGTGTGGAGTGGTGAGGGAGGGTGTGTGTATGTGTGTGGGTGTGAGGGGTGTGTGTGTGTGTGGGTGGTTGAGAGGGAGTGTGTGTGTGTGTGTGGGTGGTGAGGAGGAGTGTGTACTGTGTGTGTGTGGGTGGTGTGAGGGAGGGTGTGTGCTGTGTGTGGGTGGTGAGGGAGGGAGGGTGTGGCTATGTGTGTGTGGGTGGTGAGGTGTGTGTGCCGTGTGTGTGGGTGGTGAGGGTGGTGTGTTTGTGTGTGGGTGGTGAGGAGGTGTGTCTGTGTGTGTGGGTGGTGGGGAGGGAGGTGTGTGCTGTGTGTGTGTGGGTGGTGTGGAGTGTGTGTGCCTGTGTGTGTGGGTGGTGGGGAAGGTGTGTGAATGTGTGTGGAGTGGTGAGTGAGTGTGGTGTGTGTGTGTGTGTGTGTGGGTGGTGAGGGAGGGGTGTGTGTATGTGTGTGGGTGGTGAGGAGGGAGTGTGTGTGTGTGTGTGTGGTGGTGAGGGTGTGTGCCTGTGTGTGTGGGTGGTGAGGATGAGTGTGTACTATGTGTGTGGGTGGTGGGGAGGGAGGTGTGTGTGTGTGTGTGGGTGGTGAGGAGGGGGAGTGTGTGTGCTATGTGTGTGGGTGGGGTGAGGAGGGAGTGTGTGTGCTATGTGTGTGTGTGGGTTGGTGAGAGGGAGTGTGTGTGTGGGTGTGGTGAGGAGGGAGGGTGTATGTGTGTGGGTGGTGAGGGAGTGTGTGTGTGTGGTGGTGAGGGTGTGTGTGTGGGTGGTGAGGAGTGTGTGTGTGTGTGTGAGGGAGGGGGTGTGTGGTGTAGAGGTGGTGAGGAGTGTGTACTGTGTGTGTGGGTGGTGGGGAGGAGAGTGTGTGCCTGTGTGTGTGTGGGTGGGTGAGGGAGTGTGTGCTGTGTGTGTGTGGGTGGTGAGGAGGGAGTGTGTGTATGTGTGTGGGTGGTGAGGAGGGTGTGTGTGACTATGTGTGTGGGTGGTGAGGGAGGAGGTGTGTGTACTGTGTTGTGTAGGTTGTGAGGGAGGTGTGTGCTGTGTTGTGTGGGTGGTGTGGGGAGTGGTGTGTGCATGTGTGTGGGTGAGGAGGGTGTGTGTGCTATGTGTGTGGGTGGTGAGGAGGAGAGTGTGTGCTATATTGTGTGGGTGGTGAGGGCGTGTGTGGGTTGTGGGTGGTGAGTGTGTAGTGTGTTAGTGTGAGCCAGGTGGTGAGGGAGTCAGTGTGCACTGTGTGTGTGGAGTGGTGAGTGTGTGTGCTGTGTGGGTGGTGAGGAGGTCAGTGTGCCTGTGTGTTGTGTGGGTGGTGAGGAGGAGTCAGTGTGTGTGTGTGTGTGTGGGTGGTGAGGAGAGTGTGTG
>NW_024721079.1:11162439-11228669 GCF_018991925.1 Homarus americanus | reverse complement strand
TCAAACTTCGTTCCAATTACATGTGTGCTAAACTCAGGTCAGGTGGGGGGAGGTGTGTATGTTAGGTCAGGTCGAGGGTGGTGTGTGGGTTGGGTCAGGTAGAAGGAGGTGTGTAGGATTAGGTCAGGTGGGGAGGTGTGTTGCTCAGGTCAGGTAGAGGAGGTGTGTGGGTTGGAGTCATGTAGGGGAGGTGTGTGGTTTGGGTCATGTGGAGGAGTTGGTGGAGGTTAGGTCAACTGGAAGGAGGTGTGTGAGGGTCAGGTAGAGGAAGGTGTGGAGGTCAGGTGGGGGTGTGTGGGATAGATCAGGTGGGGAAGGTTGTAGCTCAGGTCAGGTGAGGGAGGTGTATGTTAAGTCAGGTCGAGGTGGTGTGTAGGTTAGGTCAGGTAGAAGGGAGGTGTGTGGGTTGGGTCAGGTGGTAGGAGGTGGCAAGCTCAGGTCAGGTAGAGGGAGGTGTGTAGCTCAGGTCAGGTAGAGGAGGGTGTGTCAGGTTAGATCAGGTAGGAGGTGTGTAGGATGGGTCAGGTGAGAGGTGTAGCTCAGGTAAGGTAGAGGGAGGTGTGTGGGATTAGGTCAGGTAGAGGTGTGTGGGATTAGGTCAGGTAGAGGTATGTAGGTCAGGTGGGGAGGTATGTGGGTCAGGTGAGGTAGAGGAGGTGTGTAGGTTAGGTCAGGTAGGGAGGTGTGTGGGATTAGGTCAGGTGGGGGGTGTGGAAGCTCAGGTCAGGTGAGAGAGATGTGTAGGTCAGGTCAGGTAGAGGTGGGTGTGTGGCTCAGGTCAGGTAGGGGGAGGTGTGTCAGTTAGGTCAGGTAGAGGTGTGGGATAGGTCAGGTAGAGGAAGGGTGTGTAGCTCAGGTCAGGTAGAGGAGGTGTGTGGGATTGGGTCAGGTAGAGGGAGGAGTCTGGGATTGGGTCAGGTGGGGAGGTGTATAGCTCAGGTCAGATAGAGAGGTGTGTCAGGTTGGTTCAGGTAGAGGGAGGTGTGTGGGTTAGGTCAGGTAGGGAAGGTGTGTAGAGTTAGGTCAGGTAGAGGCTGTGTGGTTAGGTCAGGTAGAGGTGTAAGTTAGGTCAGGTAGAGAGGTGTGTGGGGTTAGGTCAGGTGGGGAGGTGTGTGGGTTAGGTCAGGTAAGAAGGAGGTGTGTGGGGATAGGTCAGGTAGAAGAAGTGTGCAGCTCAGGTCAGGTAGGGAGGTGTGTGGGTTAGGTTGGGTAAGGTAGGAGTTGGTGTGTGGGATTGGGGTGGAGTAGAGGTGTGTGGGTTAGGTCAGGAGTGAGAGGTGGTCATCTCAGGTCAGGTAGAGGGAGGTGTGGAGCTCAGGTCAGGTAGGGGAGTGTGTGGGTCAGGTCAGGTGGGAAAGGAGGGTGTGTGAGGTTAGGTCAGGTGGGGAAGTGTGGAGATTTGGGTCAGGTAGAGGAGGGTGTGTGGGTTAAGTTTAGGTAGAGGGAGGTATGGGGTTGGGAGTCAGGTAGGTGTGTCAGTTGGAGGTCAGTAGAGGAGGTGTGTGGGATGGAGTCAGGTAGGGAAGGTGTGAGCTCAGGTCAGGAGTGGGGAGGTGTGTGGGTTAGGTCAGGTGGGGAGGTGTGTGGGATTGGGTCAGGTAGAGGTGTGTGGGATTAGGTCAGGTAGAGAGGCTTGTAGAGTTAGGTCAGGTAGGGGAGGTGTGGGTTAGTTAGGTCAGGTAGAGGTACGTGTGTGAGTTAGGTCAGGTGGGGAGGTTGTGGGTTGGATTGGGTAGAGAGGTGTGGAGTTGGGTCCAGTGGGGGAGGTGTGTTGCTCAGGTCAGGTGGGGGAGGTGTGTGGGATTGGGTCAGGTAGAGGGAGGAGTCTGGGTTAGGTCAGGTAGAGGGAGGTGTGTAGCTCAGGTCAGATAGAGGTGTGTGGGATTGGGTCAGGTGGGGGAGGTGTGTGGGTTGGGTCAGGTGGGGAGGTGTGTGGGTTAGGTCAGGTGGAGAGGTGTGTGGGTTAGAGTCAGGTAGAGGGAGGTGTGGGGTTAGGTCAGGTAGAGAGGTGTGTGGGTTAGAGTCAGGTAGAGGTGTGGAAGGTTGGGTCAGGTTGAAGGAGGTGTGTGGGGATGGGTCAGGTAGAGGGAGGTGTGTAGCTCAGGTCAGGTAGAGGTGTGTGGGGTTAGGTCAGGTAGAGGAGGTGTGTGGGATTAGGTTGGGTAAGGTAGAGGTGAGTGTGTGGGATTGGGTCAGGTGGGGAGGTGTGTGGCTCAGGTCAGGTGAGGTGTGTAGCTCAGGTCAGAGTGAGGTGTGTGGAGTCAGGAGTCAAGTAGAGGTGTGCAGAGTCAGGTAGAGGTGTTTAGGTTGGTTCAGGTAGAGAGGTGTGTGGGTTAGGTCAGGTAGAGGGAGTCTGGAGTTGGATCAGGTGGGGGAGGTGTAGAAGCTCAGGTCAGATGAGGGAGGTGTGTGGGAGTTAGGTCAGGTGAGGTGGGGTGTGGAGCTCAGGACAGGTGAGGAGGTGTGGGATTAGGTCAGGTAGAGGGAGGTGTGTGGCTCAGGTCAGGTAGAGGAGGTGTGGGGTTGGGTCAGAGTAGAGGTGTGTGGGATTGGGTTAGGTAAGGTGGGGAGTGGTTAGGTTGGGTCAGGTGGGGAGGTGTGTGGGTCAGGTCAGTTAGAGGGATGTGTGTGGATCAGGTGGGAACAGGATTGTGGCTCAGGTCAGGTGGGGGAGGTGTGGCTCAGGTCAGGTAGAGGAGGTGTGTCAGTTGGGTCAGGTAGAGTGGTGCATAGGTTGGGTCAGGTGGGGAGGTGTGTTGCTCAGGTCAGGTAGAGGAGGTGTGTGGGTTGGGTCATGGGGAGGTGTGTGTTTAGGTCATGTGGAGGGGGTGTGTGGGTTAGAATAGGCAGAAGGGGAGGTGTGGGGTAAGGTAGAGGGAAGGTGTGGAGTCAGGTGGGGGAGGTGTGTGGGATAGGTCAGGTGGGGAAGGTTGTGGCTCAGGACAGGTGGGGGAGGTGTGTGGGATTAGGTCAGGTAGAGGTGTGTGGCTCTGGGTCAGGTAGAGGTGTGTAGAGTTAGGTCAAGTAGAGGAGGTGTGTAGGTTAGGTTAGGTCAGGTAGAGGTGGTTTAGGTTAGGTCAGGTAGAGGAGGTGTGTAGGTCAGGTCAGTTAGAGGGATGTGTGTGGGTCAGATGGGAGCAGGGTGTGTGGCTCAGGTCAGGTAGGGGAGGTGTGTGGCTCAGGTCAGGTAGGAGGTGTGTCAGGTTAGGTCAGATAGAGTGGGGTGCATGGGTTGGGTCAGGTGGGGGTGTGTTGCTCAGGTCAGGTAGAGGGAGGTGTGTGGGATTTAGGTCATGTGGGGAGGTGTGTGGTTTAGGTCATGTGGGGGAGGTGTGGAAGTTAGGTCAAGTGGGGAGGTGTGGGAAGTCAGGTGAGGAAGGTGTGTAGGATAGGTCAGGTGGGGGTTGTAGCTCAGGTCAGGTAGGGGAGGTGTGTGTTAGGTCAGGTCGAGGTGGTGTGTGGGTTGGGTCAGGTGGGGAGGTGTGTGGGTTAGGTCAGGTAGAGGAGGTGTGTGTGCTTGGGTCAGGTAGAGGTGTGTGGGTTGGGTCATGTGGGGGAGGTGTGTGGATTTAGGTCATGTGGAGGGAGGAGGTGTGTGGGTTAGGTCAGAGCTAGAAGGAGGTGTGTGGGGTCAGGTGGGGAAGGTGTGTGGGTCAGGTGGGGGAGGTGTGTGGGATAGGTCAGGTGAAAGGTTGGCTGGGTCAGGTAGGGGAGGGTGTGTATGTTAGGTCAGGTCGAGGGTGGTGTGTGAGAGTTGGGTCAGGTAGAAGGAGGTGTGTGGGTTAGGTCAGGTAGGAAGGAGGTGCATGTGGCTCAGGTCAGGTAGAGGGGAGGTTGTGGCTCAGGTCAGGTAGGGGAGGTGTGTCAGTTAGATCAGGTAGAGGAGGTGTGGGATGGGTCAGGTAGAGGGAAGGTGTGTAGCTCAGGTAAGGTAGAGTGGGTGTGTGGGGTTGGGTCAGGTGGGGGTGTGTGGGATTAGGTCAGGTAGAGGGGAGGTGTGTGGGTCAGGTGGGTAGAGAGGGAGGTGTGTAGGTCAGGTGAGGTAGAGGAGGTGTGTGGGTTAGGTCAGGTGAGGGAGGTGTGTGGGTTGGGTCAGGTAGGGGAGGTGTGTGGCGCTCAGGTCAGGTGGGGAGATGTGTGGGTCAGGTCAGGTAGAGGTAGGTGTGTGGCGTCAGGTCAGGTGGGGAGGTGTGTCAGTTGGGTCAGGTAGAGGTGTGTAGGATAGGTCAGGTAGAGGAAGGTGTGGAGCTCAGGTCAGGTGAGGGAGGTGTGTAGGTTAGGTCAGGTAGGGGAGGAGTCTGGGTTGGGTCAGGTAGAGGAGGTGTATAAGCTCAGGTCAGATAGAGAGGTGTGTAGGTTAGGTCAGGTAGAGAGGTGTGTGGGATTAGGTCAGGTAGAGGTGTGTGTAGGTTAGGTCAGGTAGAGAGGTGTGTAGGGTTAGGTCAGGTAGAGGTGTGAGGTTGGAGTCAGGTAGAGGTGTGTGTAGGTTAGGTCAGGTGGGGAAGGAGGTGTGTGGGATAGGTCAGGTGAGAAGGGAGGTGTTGCAGCTCAGGTCAGGTAGAGGTGTGTGGGATTAGGTCAGGTAGAGGGGAGGTGTGTAGGTTGGGTTAGGTAAGGTAGAGGTACGTGTGGGGATTGGGTCAGGTAGAGGGGAGGTGTGGGATAGAGTCAGGTAGAGGAGTTGTAGCTCAGGTCAGGTAGAGGTGTGGCTCAGGTCAGGTGAGAGGGAGGTGTGTGGAGTCAGGTCAGGGTAGGAGGTGTCAGGTCAGGAAAGGAGGTGTTTAGGTTGGTTCAGGTGGGGAGTGTTTGGGTAAGGGCAGGTAGAGGAGTCTGGGTTGGGTCAGGTAGAGGGGAGGTGTGTAGCTCAGGTCAGATAGAGAGGTGTGGGATTAGGTCAGGTAGAGTGAGGTGTGTAGCTCAGGAGAGGTAGAGGGGTTGGTTAGGTCAGGTAGAGGAGGTGTGTGGCTCAGGTCAGGTAGAGGAGGTGTGTGGGTTGGGTCAAGTAGGGAGGTGTGTAGGTTGGGTTAGGTAAGGTAGGGGGAGGTGGTTTAGGTTGGGTCACGTGGGGAGGTGTGGGTCAGGTAGAACAGGGTGTGTTGCTCAGGTCAGGTAGAGGGAGGTGTGTAGCTCAGGTCAGGTAGAGGTGTGTCAGTTAGGTCAGGTAGAGTGAGGTGCATAGGTTAGGTCAGGTAGGGAGGTGTGTGCTCAGGTCAGGTGGGGGAGGTGTGTGGGATTAGGTCATGTAGAGGGAGGTGTGTAGTTTAGGTCATGTGGAGGGAGTGTGTAGGTTCAGGTCAAGTAGAAAGAAGGTGTGTGGAAGGTCAGTGGGAAGGTGTGTAGGTCAGGTGGGGAGGTGTGTGGGATAGGTCAGGTAGAGGAAGGTTGGAGCTCAGGTCAGGTAGAGGGAGGTGTGTATGTTAGGTCAGGTCAAGGGAGTGGTGTGGGTTGGGTCAGGTAGAGGAGGTGTGTGATTAGCTCAGGTAGGGGTGTGTTGCTCAGGTCAGGTAGAGGGTGGTGTGTGGAGTTGGAGTCATGTGGGGAGGTGTGTGAGTTTAGGTCATGTGGAGGGAGGTGTGTGGGATGGAGTCAGCTAGAGGGAGGTGTGTAGGTCAAGGTAGGGAAAGGTGTGGTCAGGTAGAGGTGTGAGATGGGTTAGGTAGAGGAAGGTTGTAGCTCAGGTCAGGTAGAGAGGTGTGTATGTTAGGTCAGGTCAGGGGTGGTGTGTGGGTTGGGTCAGGTAGAAGGAGGTGTGTGGAGTTCAGGTCAGGTGAGAAGGAGGTGTGTAGCTCAGGTCAGGTAGAGGAGGTGTGTGGCTCAGGTGAGTAGAGAGGTGTGTCAGTTGGAGTCAGGTGTGTGGGATGGGTCAGGTAGAGGAAGGTGTGTGGCTCAGGTAAGGTAGAGGTGTAGCTCAGGTAAGGTAGAGGAGGGAGTGTTTAGGTCAGGTGAGGTAGGGAGGTGTGTGGAGTCAGGTGAGGTGGGGAGGTGTGTAGGTTAGGTCAGGTAGGGAGGTGTGTGGGTTAGGTCAGGTGGGGAGGTGTGTAGGTCAGGTCAGGTGGGGGTGTGTAGCTCAGGTCAGGTAGAGGGAGGTGTGTCAGGTTGGGTCAGGTAGAGGAGGTGTGTGGGATAGGTCAGGTAGAGGGGAAGGTGTAGCTCAGGTCAGGTGGGGAGGTGTGAAGGTTAGGTCAGGTAGAGGGAGGTGTGTGGGTTAGGTCAGGTAGAGAGGCTGTGTGGGTTAGGTCAGGTAGGGAGGTGTGTGGGTTAGGTTAGGTAAGGTGAATTGCGTGTGTGGGTTGGAGTCAGGTAGAGGTGTGGGATTTGAGTCAGGTAGGGAGGTGTGTAGGTTAGGTCAGGTAGAGGGAGGTGTGTGGGTTAGGTCAGGTAGAAGGGGTGTAGTTGAGTCAGGTGGGGAGGTGTGGCTCAGGTCAGGTAGGGGGTGTGTAGCTCAGGTCAGGTAGAGGGATGTGTGTAGGTCAGGTCAGGTCGAGGGAGGTGTGCAGGTCAGGTAGGAAAGGAGGTGTGTGGGATTGGTTCAGGTAGAGGAGGTGTTTAGGTTAGATCAGGTAGAGGGGAGGTCGTGGAGTTAAGCTCAGGTAGGGGAGGAGTCTAGGTTTAGGTCAGGTAGAGAGTGGTTTAGGATTAGGTCAGGTAGGGAGTGTGTAAGTCAGGTCAGTTAGAGGGATGTGTGTGGAGTCAGGTAGAACAGGGTGTGTGGCTCAGGTCAGGTGGGGGTGTGTGAGTTAGGTCAGGTAGAGGAGGTGTGGCTCAGGTCAGGTAGAGGGAGATGTGTGAGTCAGGTCAGGTAGAGAGGTGTGTGGGATTAGGTCAGGTGGGGAGGTGTGTGGGTTGGGTCAGGTAGAGAGAGAGGTGTGTGGGATAGGTCAGGTAGGGGAGGTGTGTGGGTTAGGTTAGGTAAGGTAGAGAGTGCAGTGTGTGGGATTAGGTCAGGTGGGGAGGTGTGTGGGTTAGGTCAGGTAGAGAGGTGTGTAAGTTAGGTCAGGTAAGGGAAGGTGTGTAAGTGAGTCAGGTAGAGGGAGGTGGAGTTAGGTCAGGTAGGGGAGGTGGGAGCTCAGGTCAGGTGAGGGAGGTGTGTGGCTCAGGTCAGGAGGTAGAGGAGGTGTGTGTCGGTTAGGTCAGGTAGAGGAGGTGTGTAGGATGGGTCAGGTAGAGGAATGTGTGTAGCTCAGGTCAGGTGGGGAGGTGTGTGGGTTGGGTCAGGTAGAGGTGTGTAGGGGATTGGGTCAGGTAGGGGAGGAGGTGTGTGGGATTGGTCAGGTAGAGAGAGAGGCTGTGTGGGATTAGGTCAGGTAGAGGAGGTGTGTGGGTTAGGTTAGGTTAGGTAAGGTAGAGGTGTGTGTGGGATTGGGTTAGGTTTAAGGTAGAGGTACGTGTGTGGGGTTAGGTCAGGTAGGGGGAGGTGTGTAGGTTAGGTCAGGTAGAGGTGTGTGGGTTAGGTCAGGTAGAGGAGGTGTGTTGGTAAGGTCAGGTAGAAGGGGAGGTGTGTAGGATGGGTCAGGTAGGGGAGGTGTGTGGCTCAGGTCAGGTAGGGGGTGTGTGGCTCAGGTCAGGTAGAGGGAGGTGTGTGGGTCAGGTCAGGTCGAGGGAGGTGTGCAGTCAGGTAGAAGGAGGTGTGTGGGTTGGTTCAGGTAGAGGTGTTTAGGTTAGGTCAGGTAGAGGGATGCGTGGTTAGCTCAGGTGGGGAGAGTCTAGGATGGTCAGGTAGAGAGGTGGTTTAAGTTAGGTCAGGTAGAAGGATTGTAGGTCAGGTCAGTTAGAGGGATGTGTGAGGTGGAGTGGGAACAGGTGTGGAGCTCAGGTCAGGTAGAGGGAGGTGTGTGGCTCAGGTCAGGTAGAGGGAGGTGTGTCGGATTGGGTCAGGTGGGGAGGTGTGTAGGATAGGTCAGGTAGAGGGAAGGTGTGTGGCTCAGGTAGGTGGGGGTGTGTGGGTTGGGTCAGGTAGAGGTGTAGCTCAGGTAGGTAGAGGAGGTGTTTGGTCAGGTCAGGTAGAGGGAGGTGTGTGGGTCAGGTGAGGGAGTGGGGGGAGGGGGTGTAGGTTCAGGTGGGGAGGTGTGTAGGTTAGGTCAGGTAGAGTGTGTGGCCAGGTCATGAGATGTGGAGTCAGGTTAGGTGGGGGAGGTTTGTGGCTCAGGTCAGGTGGGGAGGTGTGTCAGTTGGGTCAGGTAGAGGGAGGTGTGTAGGATGGGTCAGGTGAGGAAGGTGTGGCTCAGGTCAGGTAGAGGTGGTGTGTAGGCTAGGTCAGGTAGAGGTGTGTGGGGATGGGTCAGGTGGGGGAGGTGTGTGGGATTAGGTCAGGTAGAGAGGTGTGGGTTAGGTCAGGTAGAGGTGTGTGGGATTAGGTCAGGTAGAGGTGGGTGTGTAGCTCAGTTAAGGTAGAGGGGTGTTTAGAGTCAGGTCAGGTAGAGGTGTGGAGGTCAGGAAGGTGAGGTAGGGGAGGTGTGTGGGTTAGGTCAGGTAGAGGAAGGTGTGTGAGTTAGGTCAGGTGGGGAGAGGTGTGTAGGTCAGGTCAGGTGGGGGAGATGTGTGGAGTCAGGTCAGGTGGGGAGGTGTGTGGCTCAGGTCAGGTAGGGGGAGGTGTGTCAGTTCAGGGTCGGTAGAGGAGGTGTGTGAGGATGGGTCAGGTAGAGGGAAGGTGTGTGGAGTCAGGTCAGGTGGGGAGGTGTGTGGGATTGGGTCAGGTGGGGAGGTGTGTGGGTTGGGTCAGGTGGGGAGGTGTGTGGGTTGGGTCAGGTGAGAGGTGTGTAGGATTAGGTCAGGTAGAGGGAGGTGTAGGATTAGGTTAGGTAAGGTAGAGGTCATGTGTGGGATTCAGGTCAGGTAGGGGAGGTGTGTGGGATTAGGTCAGGTAGAGGTGTGTGTAGGTTAGGTCAAGTAGAGGTGTGTAGCTCAGGTCAGGTAGAGGTGTGGCAAGCTCAGGTCAGGTGGGGGAGTGTGTAGGTTAGGTCAGGTGAAGGGTGTGCAGGTCAGGTGGAGGAGTGTGTAGGTTGGGTCAGGTGGAAGGTGTTGGGTTAGTTCAGGTGGGGAGGTGTAGGTTGGGTCAGGTAGAGGTGTAGCTCAGGTCAGGTAGAGGAGGTGTAGGTTAGGTCAGGTAGAGGAGGTGTGTAGGTTAGGTTAGGTCAGGTAGAGGAGGTGGTTTAGAGTTGGAGTCAGGTAGAGGTGTGTAGGTCAGGTCAGTTAGGGGATGTGTGTAGGTCAGGTAGAGACAGGGTGTGTGGCTCAGGTCAGGGTGGAGGTGTGTGGCTCAGGTCAGGTAGAGGGAGGTGTGTCAGTTGGGTCAGGTGGGGAGTGGGGTGCATGTGGGTTGGGTCAGGTAGGGGGTGTGTTGCTCAGGTCAGGTGGGGGAGGTGTGTAGGTTGGGTCAGGTGGGGGAAGGTGTAGTTTGGAGTCCATGTGGGGGTGTGTGGGATTAGGTCAGGTAGAGAGGGAGGTGTGTAGGGGTCAGGTAGAGATGTGTAGGTCAGGTAGAGGAGGTGTGGAGGATAGGTCAGGTGAGAGGAAGGTTGTGGCTCAGGTCAGGTGGGGAGGTGTGTGTGTTAGGTCAGGTCAGGGTGGTGTGTGTGGTTGGGTCAGGTAGAAGGGAGGTGTGGGATTAGGTCAGGTGGGGAGGTGTGTTGCTCAGGTCAGGTGGGGAGGTGTGTGGGTTGGGTCAGGTAGAGGTGTGTAGTTTAGGTCATGTGGAGGGAGGTGTGTGGGTTGGGTCAGTGGGGGAGGTGTGTGGGGTCAGGTAGAGGAAGGTGTGTGGGTCAGGTAGGGGAGGTGTGTAGGATAGGTCAGGTAGAGAGGAAGGTTGTAGCTCAGGTCAGGTAGAGGAGGTGTGTGTGTTAGGTCAGGTCGAGGGTGGTGTGTGGGTTGGGTCAGGTGAAAGGGAGGTGTGTGGGAGTTAGGTCAGGTGGGAAGGAGGTGTGTGGCTCAGGTCAGGTGGAGGGAGGTGTGTCAGTTGGGTCAGGTAGAGGTGTGTGGGTTAGGTCAGGTAGAGGAAGGTGTGTGGCTCAGGTGGAGTGGGGAGGGTGTGTGGGGTTGGGTCAGGTGGGGGAGGTGTGTGGGTTGGGTCAGGTGGGGGAGTGTGGGTCAGGTCAGGTGGGGAGGTGTGGGTCAGGTCAGGGTGGGGAGGTGTGTGGGATTAGGTCAGGTGGGGAGGTGTGGAAGTTAGGTCAGGTAGAGTGTGTGGTCAGGTCAGGTAGAGGAGATGTGGGTCAGGTCAGGTAGAGGAGGTGTGGCTCAGGTCAGTGGGAGGTGTGTCAGTTAGGTCAGGTAGAGGAGGTGTGTAGGATAGGTCAGGTAGAGGTGTGTGGCTCAGGTCAGGTGAGAGGTGTGTGGGGTTGGGTCAGGTAGAGGTGTGTAGGTTGGGTCAGGTAGGGGGAGGTGTGTAGGTTGGGTCAGGTAGAGGGAGGTGTGTGGGTTAGGTCAGGTAGAGGGAGGTGTTAAGGTGGGGTGGAGTGTGTTAAGGAGGTGTGTGGGTCAGGTGGGGAGTTGTGTGGTTCGGTCAGGTGAGGTTATGGTGGGGGAGGTGGATGGTTGGGTCAGAGTGGGTCAGGTGGGGGATTGTCAGGTGGGGGAGTGGGTGGAGATTCAGGTGGAGAGTAGGTGGGGGTGTGGCAGGTTAGGTCAGGTAGAGGTGTGTGTGTTAGATTCAGGTGGGGGAGGTGGCAAGCTCAGGTAGGAGGTGTGGGTTGGGTCAGGTAGAGGGTGTGGTCAGTTCCAGGTGGGGGTGTGGGTGAGGTGTGTGGGGTTAGGTCAGGTGGAGGTAGAGGAGGTGTGTAGGTTGGGTCAAGGTGGGTGTGTAAGTTGGGTTGGGTAAGGTGTGTGTGGGTCAGGTCAGGTGGAGGGTTGTGGCGGTCAGGTCAGGTGGGGGAGGTATGCCAGGTTGGGTGTGGGGTGTGTGGGTTGGGTCAGGTGGGGAGGTGTTGTGGGATGGGTCAGGTGGGGAGTGCAGGGTTGGTTTGGGTAGAGGTGTGTGGAGTCAGGTCAGGTAGAGGTGTGTAGGTTCAGGTGGGGGATGTGTGGGTTAGGTCAGGTGGGGAAGGTGTAGGTCAGGTCAGGTAGAGGTGTGGGTTAGAGTCAGGTGTGTGTCAAGTCAGGTAGAATTAGGTCAGGTCAGGTGGGGGGTGTGTGGGTTAGGTCAGGTAGAGAGGTGTGTGGTTGGTTAGGTCAGGTTGGGGGATGTGTGTGGGTCAGGTCAGGTGGGGGTGTGTAGGTTGGGTAAAGGTGGGGGATGTTAAGTTGGTCAGGGAGAGGTGTAGGTCAAGTCAGGTAGAGGTGTGGTTAGGTCAAGTGAGAAGTGTAGGTTAAGTCAGGTGAGGTGTGTAGGTTAGGTTAGGTCAGGTAGAGGTGTGTAGGTTGGGTTAGGTGGGTGGAGAGGTGTGTGGGTTAGGTTCAGGTAGAGGTTGTGCTTGGGTCAGGTGGGGAGGTGTTTTAGATTAGGTCAGGTGGGGGTGTGGGTCAGGTTGGGTGGTGGGTGTGGTCAAGGTAGGGAGGAGGTGTAGGTTAGGTCAGGTGTGGTGAGGTCAGGTAGGATGGAGTCAGGTAAGTAGGTTAAATAGGTAGAGGTGTGTTAGGTAAGGTCAGGTGGGGGTGTGGGATTTCAGTCAGGTGGAGGATGTGTGTAGGTTTAGGTCAGGTGGAGTGTGTAGGTTAGGTCAGGTGGGGTGTAGGTTGGAATGGTGGGGGTGTGTAGGTCAGGTCAGGTAGAGGTGTGTAGGTCAGGTCAGGTAGAGGTGTGGCAGAGTTAGGTCAGGTAGGGAGGTGTGTAGGTTGGACAAGTGGAGGTGTGGGGTCAGGTAGGGGAGGTTGGGTCAGGTGGGGGGTGTGTGGGTCAGGTCAGGTAGAGGTGTGTGGGTTGGGTCCAGGTGGGGGTGTGTGGTGGGTGGGTCAGGTGGGGGGTGTGTAGGTCAGGTCAGGTAGAGGTGTAGGTTAGGTCAGGTGAAGGTGTGGAGGTTAGTTCAGGTGGAGTGTGTGGGTTAGATCAGGTGGGGGATGTGTGGGTCAGGTCAGGTGGGGGTGTGTAGGTTAGGTCAGGTGGGGGGCGTGTGTGGGTTGGGTCAGGTGGAGGTGTGTGGGTCAGGTCAGGTAGAGAGGTGTGGGTTGGGTCAGGTGGAGGTGTGTAGGTTAGGTCAGGTGGGGGAGGTGTGTGTAAGTCAGGTCAGGTAGAGGTGTGTGGGTTAGGTCAGGTGGGGGATGTGTGTAGGTTAGTTCAGGGGAGGTGTGTAGGTTAGGTCAGGTAGAGGTGTGTGGGTTGGGTCAGGTGGGGGTGTGGGTCTCAGGTCAGGTGGAGGTGTAGGTTGGGTTGGGTCAGGTAGAGGTAGGTTGGTTAGGTCAGGTAGAGGTGTGTTGTTTAGGTCAGGTGGAGGTATGTAGGTTGGGTCGGTGGGGGATGTGTGTAGGTCAGGTCAGGTAGAGGGAGTGTGTAGGTTAAGGTCAGGTGGGGGAGGTGTGTGGGTTGGTTCAGGTGGGGGGTGTGTGTGGGTCAGGTCAGGTAGAGGTGTGGAGGTTGGGTCAGGTGGGGAGGTGTGTAGGTCATGGTCAGGTGGGGAGGTGTGTAGGTCAGGTCAGGTGGGGGAGGTGTGTAGCTAAGGTCAGGTAGAGGAGGTGTGTGGGTTAGGTTGGGTAGGTAGGAGGTGGGTGTGTGGGTTGGGTCTGGTGGGGAGGTGTGTGAGTTGGAGTCATGTGGGAGGTGTGTTGCTCAGGTCAGGTGAGGTGTGTAGGTTAGGTCAGGTAGGGGAGGTGTGTGGGTTAGGTTGGGTAGGAGGTGTGTGGGTTTAGGTCAGGTAGAGGGTGTGTAGGTTAGGTTGTCAGGTGGGGAGGTGTGTAGGTTAGGTCAGGTAGAGAGGTTGTGTGGGATTGGAGTCACGTAGAGGGAGGTGTGTAGGTTAGGTCAGGTGAGAGGGTGTAGTTAGGTCAGGTAGAAGGAGGTGTGTGGGTTGAAACTTGGAGTCAGGTAGATGGGAGGTATGAGTTAGGTTAAGGTAAGAGGGAGGTGTGTGGGTTAGGTCAGGTAGAGGAGGTGTGTGGGTTAGGTCAGGTAGGGGGGAGATGTGTAGGTCAGGTCAGGTGGGGGAGGTGTGTAGGTCAGGTCAGGTAGGGAGGTGTGTGGGTTAGGTCAGGTGAGGAAGGAGGTGTGTGTGGGTTCAGGTTAGGTCAGGTAGATGGAGGTATGTATGGGTTAGGTTAGGTAGAGGGAGGAGGTGTTTAGGTTAGGTCAGGTAGAGAAGTGTGGTAGAGTTAGGTCAGGTAGAGAGTGTAGGATTAGAGTCAGAGTAGAGGTGTGTATGGGTTAGGTTAGATCAGGTAGGGGGTTCAGTTGAGTCAGGTGAGGTGTGTGGGAGTTAGGTCAGGTAGGAGGGTGTGTAAGATTAGGTCAGGTAGAGGAGGTGTGTAGGGTTCAGTGAGAGTGTGTGGAGTTAGGTTGGGTAGAGGAGTATGTAAGTTAGGTCAGGTAGAGTGTTTAGGTTAGGTCAGGTAGAGGAGGTATGTGGGTTGGAGTCAGGAAGAGGAGGGTTTGTAAGTTGTCAGGTGAGAAGGAGGTGTGTGCAGAGTTAGGTCAGGTAGAGGAGAGTGTTTGAATTTAAGGTCAGGTAGAAGGGTATGTAGGTTAGGTCAGTGCAAGAGGTGTGTGGGTTAGGTCAGGTAGACAGAGGTGTGAGTTAGGTCAGGTAGAGAGGGAGATAAGTTGGGTTGGGTAGAGGAGGTGGCAGCTCAGGTCAGGTAGAGAGAGGTGTGTGAGTTAGGGCAGGTAGAGGGAGTGTGTGGGTTAGGTCAGGTGAGAGAGGTGTGTGGGTTAGGGCAGTGGGGAGGTGTGTGGGTTAGGTCAGGTAGAGGGTGTGTGGGTTGGGTCAGGTAGGGGAGGTGTTTGGGTTGGGTCAGGTGGGGGAGGTGATGGAGGTTGGGTCAGGTGGGGAGGAGTCTGGGGTTAGGTCAGGTGGGGGAGGTGTATGGCTCAGGTCAGATGGGAGAAGGTGTGTGGGTTAGGTCAGATAGAGAGGGACGTGTGTGGCTCAGGACAGGTAGAGGAGGTGTGTGGGATTTGGGTCAGGTAGAGGTGTGTAGCTCAGGTCAGGTGGGGAGGTGTGTAGGTTAGGTCAAGTAGAGGAGGTGTATGGGATTAGAGTTAGGTCAGGTAGAGGAGGTGGTTTTAGGTTAGAGAGTCAGGTAGAGGGAGGTGTGTAGAGGTCAGGTCAGTTAGAGGGATGTGTGTAGGTCAGGTAGAAAGGGTGTGTGGGTCAGGTCAGGTAGAGGTGTGTGGGTCAGGTGAGGTGGGGAGGGTGTGTAGGTTAGGTCAGGTAGAGGGAGGTGTGTGGAAGTCAGGTCAGGTGGGGGGTGTGTGGGTCAGGTCCAGGTGAGGAGGTGTGTAGGTCAGGTCCAGGTGGGGAGGTGTATCTTAGGTCAGGTAGAGGTGTGTGGTTTGGGTTCAGAAAGGTGGGGAGATGGGGTGTGTGGGTTTAGAGGGAGGTGTGGCTCAGATAATGTAGAGGGAGGTGTGTGGGTTAGGTCAGGTAGGGGGAATGTGTGGCTCAGGTAAGGTAAGGGAGGTGTGTAGGTTAGGTCAGGTGGGGGAGGTGTGTAGGTTGTGGTCAGGTAGAGGAGGTGTGTGGGCTCAGGTCAAGTAGGGGAGGTGTGTAAGCTCAGGTCAGGTAGAGGGAGGTGTGTGGGTTAGGTCAGGTAGAGGAGGTGTTGCTTAGGGCTGGTAGAGGGAGGTGTAGGTTAGGTCATGAGGGAGGTGTGTGTAGTTTGAGGTCAGGTAGAGGAGTGTGTAGGTTAGGTCAGCAGAAGGAGTGTGTAGGGTCAGGTAGAGGAATGTGTAGGTCAAGAGAGGAGTGTGTAGGACAGGAAGGTTGTGTCAGGCAGAGGGAGGTGTGTAGGTTAGGTCAGGTAGAGGGTGGTGTGTAGGTTGGGTCAGGTAGAAGAGTGTGTGTAGGTTAGGTCAGGTAAGGAGGTGTGAAGCTCAGGTCAGGTAGAGGGAGAGTGTGTACAGAGGGAGGTGTGTAAGATCAGGTAGAGGAGGTGTGTAGGAGAAATGGGTAGAGTGAAGGTGTAGTCAGGTAAGGTAGGTAGGTTAGGTCAGAGAGGTTAGGTCAGGAGGGAGGTATGTAGGTTAGGTCAGGTAGAGGGAGGTGTAGGTCAGGTGAGGTAGAGGGAGGTGTGTAGGTTAGTCAGGTAGGGAGGTGTGTAGGTTAGGTCAGGTAGAGGGAAGTGTGTAGCTCAGTCAGGCAGAGGGAGATGTGTAGGTCAGGTCAGGTAGAGGGAGGTGTGCAGTTCAGGTCAGGTAGGGGTGTGTTGTAAAGGCAGGAGGTAAAGATGGTCAGGCTAAGAGAGATGAGTCTTAGGCAGAGGAGTGTGTATAGTGTGTGTGTAGGTAGAGGAGTGTGTAGGAGTGTGTAGGCAATAGAGTGTGTAGGTCAGGTAGAGAGAGGTGTGTAGGTTAGGTCAGGTAGAGGAGGTGTGTAGGTTAGGTCAGGTAGAAGGAGGTAGGTTAGGTCAGGTAGAAGGAGTGTTGAGCCAGGTCAGAGAGGGGAGGTGTAGGTTGCAGGTCAGGTAGAGGGAGGTGTGTGTAGGTTAGGTTAGGTGGGTGCAGAGGAGTGTGTGAGTTAGGCTGCAGGAGGAGGTGTGTAGACAGGTCAGGCAGAGTGATGTGTAGGTGTGAGGTCAGGCTCAGGTAGAGGAGGCTGTAATAAGAGGAGTGCAGAAGGAGGCAGAGGGAGGTGTGTATGGGCAGGTAGAGGAGGAGTGTAGGTTAGGTCAGAGGAGTGTGTAAATGACAGAGAGGTGTTAGGCAGAGTGAGTGTGTAGGTCAGAGAGGTAGAGGAGGTGTAGGTTAGGTCAGGTAGAGGGATGTGTAGCTCAGGTCAGGTAGAGGGGAGTGTAGGTTAACAGGTAGAGGGAGGTGTAGGTTAGGTCAGGTCAGGTAGAGGAGGTGGTGTAGGTTAGGTCAGGTGAGGAGTGTGTGTAGGTCAGGTAGAATGAGGTGAAGGTCTGGTGGGTCAGGTAGAGTGGGAGGTAGTGTAACAGGTAGAGGAGGTGTGTAGGTTAGGTCAGGGAGAGTGATAGAGGTTGAACAGGCAGAAGGGATAAGGGGCAGAGGAGGGAGTGGAGGAGTGTGTGTAGAGGAAGGTATAGGCTGGGTAGAGGAGTGTGTGTAGGGACAGGTAGAGGAAGTCAGAGGGAGGTAGAATGTGAGGTGGTGTAGGTAGAAGAAAGGTTAGTTTCAGGTAGAGGGAGGTGTGTTGCTCAGGTCAGGTAGAGGGGGTGTGTGTAGGTTAGGTCAGGTAGAGGAGGTGTGTGTGTGTTTAGGGGAGAGGTGTAGGTAGGGTCAGCAGAAGGAGTGTGTAGGTCAGGCAGAGGAAGGAAGATGCAGAGGGAGGTGTGTAGGGATAGGTTAGGTAGAGAAGATGTGTAGGTCAGAGTGAGAGGAAGTCAGGAATAGGGTCAGGTGAGGGTGGTGTGGTGAGTGTGTGCAGGTCAGAAGGGATGTACAGGCAGAGGGAGGTGTGTAGGAGTAAGGTAGAGGAGGTAAGGTCAGGTAGAGGAGTGAGGTGTGTAGCAAGGTAGAGGGAGGTGTGTAGCTCAGGTCAGGTAGAGGAGGTGATTAGGTCAGGTGAGGTAGAGGAGTGTAGGTCAGAGGCAGAGGGAGGTGTGTAGTTAGGTCAGGTAGAGGAGGTGTGTAGGTTAGGTCAGAGAGGGGAGGTGTGTAGGTCAGGTCAGGTAGAGGAGTGTGTAGGCTAGGTCAGGTAGAGGGAGGAGGTTAGGTCAGGTAGAGATGTAGGAAGGTCAGGTAGAGGGAGTGTGTAGGTTGAGAGCCAAGAGAGAGTGATAACAGGACAGAGTGTAGGTCAGAGGAGTGTGTAGGTTGTAGAGGAAGTGTTTAGGTTAGGTAGAGGAGGTGTAGGGTAGATTTTAGGTCAGGTAGAGAAGTGTAGGTTGGACAGGCAGAGGAGGTAGGCAGACAGAAGAGGTGTGTGTGAAAGCTAGGTCAGGTGGCAGAGGAGTGTGTGTGTAGGTAGTCAGGCAGAAGGAGTGTGTAAGGGTCAGGTGAGAGTGGAGTGTGTGAGTCAGGTCAGGTAGAGGATAGTGCAGAACAGACAGGAGGATGAGGAGAGGTTGTGTGTGTTAGGTGTAGAGGAGGTTGCAGGTCAGATGAGGTAGGAGGGATGTGTAGGAGAGGGGAGTGTGTAAGGTCAGGTAGAGGAGAGAGTCAGAAGGAGGTGTGTAGGTTAGGTCAGGCAGAGGGAGGGTCAGGTAGAGGGAGTGTGTGTCAGATCAGGTAGAGGGAGGTGTGTAGCTCAGGTCAGGTAGAGGAGGTGTGTAGGTCAGGTCAGGTAGGAGGGAGGTGAGGTAGATGAGAGGTAGGAGGAGGGGTAGCTCAGGTCAGATAGAGGAGGTGTGTAGGTTAGGTCAGGCAGAGGGATGCGTGCAGGCCTGTATCAGGTAGAGGGATGTGCAGGTCAGAGAATGTAGGTTTAGGTTAGAGGACGTGAGGTGTGTGAGAGGAGTGTGTAGGTGGGAGTGTGTAGGTATGTAGAGGGGAGGTGTAGGTAGAGGAGGAGGGAGGTATGCTAGGTCAGGTGTAGAGGAGGTGTGTAGGTCAGGTCAGGTAGAGGGGAGGTGTAGGTTAGGTCAGGTGAGGGTAGTAAAGGTCAGGTAGAGGTGTGTGTTGGGGTCAGGTAGAGGGATGGTAGGTAGAGGAGACAGGCTAGGCAGAGAGATGTGAAGGTTAGGGGTCAGGTAGAGAGAGTGTGTAGGTTAGGTCAGGTGAGAGGAGTGTAGGTTGTAAGAGATGGAGTGTGCAGGTTGAGGGCAGGTCAGGGGCAGAGTGAGGTGTGCAGGTTGAAGTGCAGGAGAGTGATGCGTCAGGCAGAGTGGAGTGTGTGAGGTTAGGCCTGCAGAGAGGTGAGGTCAGGGGAGGGAGGTAGATAGGAGGTGGTCTGGTAGAGAGTGTGTAGGTCAGGTCAGGCGAGGAGCAAAAGGTCAGGTCAGGAGGAGTGGTGCGTAGGTTAGGTGAGAGGGAGGTGTGAGATGATGAAGAGCAGGTAGAGGGGAGGCAGAGTGGGAGCTAGGTCAGGCAGAGGGAGTGTGTGTAATAGGTAGAGGGAGGTGTGTAGGAGAGAGGTGCTCAGGTCAGGTAGAGGAGTGTGGTCACTAGAATGAGGTAGAGGGAGGTGGTTTAGGTTAGGTAGAGGGGAGGTGTGTAGGTGAGGTCAGTGAGGGTGTGTAGGTCAGGAACAGAGGTGTGTAGGCTCAGGTCAGGTAGAGGGAGGTAGCTCAGGTCAGAGAGGAGGTGTGTGGTTAGGTCAGGCAGAGGATAGTGTGTAAGGTCCAGGTGAGAGTGAGTGTGTTCAGGAGTAGAGGAGTGTGTAGGTCATGTAGAGGGAGTGTGTAGGAGTGTGTAGGTAGAGGAAGGTGTGTAGGTAGAGGGAGGTGTGGGATAGGTCAGGTAGAGGAGGTTGTAGTCAGGTCAGGAGGTGTTAGGTCAGGTAGAGGTGTGTAGCAGGGAGTGTAGGTTAGGTAGAGGAGGTTGTGTAGGTCAGGCAGAGGGAGGTGTGTAGGTTAGGTCATGTAGAGGAGGTGTGGGCGGAGGAGTGTAGGTCAGGCAGATGGAGGTAGGGTCAGGTAGGGAGGTGTGTAGGTCAGGCAGATGGGCAAAATGGTAAGAGGTCTGAGTGGTGCGTGTAGCTCAGGCTCAGGTAGAGGAGGTGTGTACAGGTCCTGTGAGACAGGTGTGTGTAGCTCAGGCTCAGAGGGGAGGTGTGTAGCTCAGGTCAGAGAGTGGAGGTGTGCATAGGTCAGGTCGGAGGAGTGTGTGGCAGGTCAGGCAGAGAGGTGTGTGTGTAGAGGAGTGTGTGGGGAGGAGGTGTAGATAGGTCAGGTAGAGGAAGGTGTATAGGTGGTAGAGGTAGGTGGGAGGTGTGTAGTTTGTAAGGTAGAGGAGGTTAGGTCAGGTAGAGAAGTGTAGGTTAGGTTGCAGAGGTGTGGTGTCAGGTGGGGGGGTGTGTTGGTTGGGTCAGGTGGGGAGGTGTGTTGGATAGGTAAGGTAGAGGTGACGTGTGTGGGTTGTCAGGTAGAGGAGGTTGTGTTAGGTCGTGGGGAGGGAGTTGTGTAGGTTGGGTGAGGTGAGGTTTGTAGCTCAGGTCTGTGTGTGTGGCTCAGGTCTGTAGGAGGGGAGTGTGTGTCGTAGTTAGGTAGGAGGTGGGGAGGTTTGTTGCTCGTAGGAGGAGGTTAGGGGAGGGTGTGTAGGTGTGTAGATGTAGAGGTGTGGTTTGAGGTCAGGTGTAGGGTGGAGGTGTGTGGGTTGGGTGGGGGGGGGGTGGGGGTGGGTTGGGGGTGGTGGGTGGCCAGGTCAGGTAGAGGAGGTGTGTAGGATAGGTCAGGTAGAGGGAGGTGTGTTGGTGGGTCAGGTGGGGGAGGTGTGTGGGATTGGGTCATGTGGGGGGGTGTGTGGTTTGGGTCAGGTGGAGGGAGGTGTGTGGGGTTGGGTCAAGTGGAGGAGGTGTGTGTGGGGTCAGGTGGGGAAGGTGTGTGGGTCAGGTAGAGGGTGTGTAAGATGGGTCAGGTGAGGAAGGTTGTAAGCTCAGGTCAGGTAGAGGTGTGTGTGTTAGGTCAGGTCGAGGTGGTGTGTGGGGTTGGGTCAGGTAGAGGAGGTGTGTAGGTTGGAGTCAGGTGGGGAAGGAGGTGTGTGGCTCAGGTCAGGTGGGGAGGTGTGGTCAGGTCAGGTAGAGGAGAGTGTGTAGTTGGGTCAGGTAGAGGAGGTGTGTAGGATAGGTCAGGTTGAGGAAGGTGTGTAGCTCAGGTAAGGTAGAGAGTGTGTAGGTGGAGTCAGGTAGAGGTGTGTAGGTCAGGTAATGTAGAGAGTGTTTAGGTCAGGTCAGGAGGGGAGGTGTGTAGGTCAGGTCAGGTGGGGAGGTGTGTGGGTTAGGTCAGGTAGAGGTGTGTGGGTTAGGTCAGGTAGAAGGGAGGTGTGTGAGCTCAGGTCAGGTAGAGAGTGTGTAGGTCAGGTCAGGTGGGGGAGGTGTGTGCTCAGGTCAGGTAGAGGAGGTGTGTCAGTTCAGGTCAGGTAGAGGAGGTGTGTGGGATGGGTCAGGTAGAGGTGTGTGGGTTGGGTCAGGTAGAGGTGTGTAGGTTGGGTCAGGTAGAGGGGAGGTGTGTGGGATTAGGTCAGGTGGGGAAGGAGGTGTGTAGGTCAGGTGGGGAAGGTGTGTGGGTCAGGTAGAGGGAGGTGTGTGGGATGGGTCAGGTGGGAAGGTTGTAGCTCAGGTCAGGTGAGGTGTGTAGGTTAGCTCAGGTAGAGGGAGGTGTCTAGGTTAGGTCAGGTAGAGGGAGGTGTATAGCTCAGGTCAGGTGAGAGAGGTGTGTAGGTTAGGTCAGGTGAGAGGAGGTGTGTAGGTCAGGTCAGGTAGAGGAGGTGTGGGATTGGGTCAGGTAGAGGGCTGTGTGGCTCAGGTCAGGTAGAGGGAGGTGTGTAGGTTGAGTCAAGTAGGGGAGTGTGTGGGTTGGGTTTAGGTCAGGTGGGGGAGGTGGTTTAGGTTAGGTCAGGTAGAGGAGGTGTGTAGGTCAGGTCAGTTAGAGGATGTGTGTGGAGTCAGGTAGGGAGGGGTGTGTGGCTCAGGTCAGGTAGAGGAGGTGTGTGGCTCAGGTCAGGTGGGGAGGTGTGTAGGTTAGGTCAGGTAGAGGAGGTGTGTGGGATGGGTCAGGTAGAGGAGGTGTGGCTCAGGTCAGGTAGAGGTGTGTGGGTTAGGTCAGGTAGAGGGAGGTGTGGAGCTCAGGTAAGGTGGGGAGGTGTTTAGGTCAGGTCAGGTAGGGGAGGTGTGTAGGTCAGGTGAGGTGGGGAGGTGTGTGGGTTAGGTCAGGTAGAGGTGTGGAGTTAGGTCAGGTAGAGGAGGTGTGTGGCTCAGGTCAGGTGGGGGAGATGTGTGGGATCAGGTCAGGTGGGGGTGTGGCTCAGGTCAGTCAGGTAGGGGGATGTGTCGGTTAGGTCAGGTAGAGGAGGTGTGTAGGATGGGTCAGGTGGGGAAGGTGTGTGGGTTGGGTCAGGTAGAGGGGAGGTGTGTAGTTTAGGTCAGGTAGAGGGAGGTGTGTAGGTTAGGTCAGGTAGAGGAGGTGCAGGTTGGGTCAGGTAGGGGAGGAGTGTGGGTTGGTCAGGTAGAGGTGTATAGCTCAGGTCAGGTGGGGGATTGTGTGGGTTAGGTCAGGAAGAGGTGTGTGGCTCAGGACAGGTAAGAGGTGTGTAGGTTAGGTCAGGTAGGGGAGGTGTGTGGCTCAGGTCAGGTGGGGGAGGTGTGTGGGTTAGGTCAAGTGGGGGAGGTGTGTGGGTTAGGTTAGGTCAGGTGAGAGGAGGTGTGTGGGTCAGGTCAGTTGAGGTGTGTGTGGGTCAGGTGGGAACAGGTGTGGAGCTCAGGTCAGGTAGAGGGAGGTGTGTAGCTCAGGTCAGGTAGGAGAGTGTGTTGGTTAGGTCAGGTAGAGGGAGGTGTGTGGGATAGGTCAGGTAGAGATGGTGTGTAAGCTCAGGTAAGGTGGGAGGTGTGGGTTAGGTCAGGTGGGGGAGGTGTGGAGGTCAGGTAAGGTAGAGGTGAGTTAGGTCAGGTCAGGTGGGGGAGGTGTGTGGGTCAGGTGGGGAGTGGGGGAGGTGTGTGGGTTGGGTCAGGTAGGGGGAGGTGTGTGGGATTGGGTCAGGTGGGGGAGGTGTGTGGCTCAGGTCAGGTAGAGGAGGTGTGTGGAGTCAGGTCAGGTGGGGGAGGTGTGTGGCTCAGGTCAGGTAGAGGTGTGTGGTTAGGTCAGGTAGAGGAGGTGTGTGGGATGGGTCAGGTGGGGAAAGGTGTGTAGCTCAGGTCAGGTAGAGGAGGTGTGTAGGTTAGGTCAGGTAGAGGAGGTGTGTGGGTTAGGTCAGGTGGGGAGGTGTGTGGGTTGGAGTCAGGTGGGGGAGGTGTGGAGGTTAGGTCAGGTAGAGGAGGTGTGTGGGTTAGGTCAGGTGGGGGAGGTGTGTGGGTTAGGTCAGGTGGAGGAGGGTGTGGGTTAGGTCAGGTGAGGTGTGTGGGATTGGGTCAGGTAGAGGGTGTGTTGGTTCAGGTTAGGTAAGGTAGAGTGGTGTGTGGGGTTAGGTCAGGTAGGGTGTGGGTTAGGTAAGGTGGGGGAGGTGTTTAGGTCAGGTCAGGTGGGGGAGGTGTGTGGATCAGTTGAGGTGGGGGAGGTGTGTGGGGTTGAGGTCAGGTGGGAGGTGTGTGGGTGGGTCAGGTGGGAGGGAGGTGTGTGGCTCAGGTCAGGTAGGGGAGATGTGTAGGTCAGGTCAGGTAGAGGTGTGTAGGTCAGGTCAGGTAGAGGTGTGTCAGTTGGGTCAGGTAGAGGTGTGTAGGATAGGTCAGGTAGAGGAAGGTGTGTGGGTTAAGTCAGGTAGAGTGTGTAGTTTAGGTCAGGTAGAGGAGGTGTTTAGGTTAGGTCAGGTAGAGGAGGTGCGTGGGATTAGGTCAGGTGGGGAGGAGTCTGGGTTAGGTCAGGTAGAGGTGTATGAGCTCAGGTCAGATGGGGGTGTGTGGGTTAGGTCAGGAAGAGGTGGTGGCTCAGGACAGGTAGAGGGGGAGGTGTGTAGGTTGGGGTCAGGTGGGGAGGTGTGTAGCTCAGGTCAGGTAGAGGGAGGTGTGTGTGTGGGTGGAGTCAAGTAGAGGTGTGTGGGGTTGGAGTTGGGTCAGGTGGGGGTGGTGGTTTAAGGTTGGGTCAGGTAGAGGTGTGTGGGTCAGGTCAGTTAGAGGGATGTTGTAGGTCAGGTGGGAACGAGGTGTGTGGCTCAGGTCAGGTAGAGGAGGTGTGGCTCAGGTCAGGTGGGGGAGGTGTGTCAGTTTAGGTCAGGTGGAGGAGGGTGTGTGGGATAGGTCAGGTGGGGATGGTGTGGGCTCAGGTAAGGTGGGGGAGGTGTGTGGCTCAGGTAAGGTGGGGGGAGGGTGGTGGGTCAGGTCAGGTAGAGGGAGGTGTGTGTGGGTCAGGTGGTGGGGGTGTGTGGGTTAGGTCAGGTGGGGGAGTGTGTGGGTTAGGTCAGGTAGGGGAGGTGTGTAGCTCAGGTCAGGTAGAGATGTGTGGGTCAGGTCAGGTAGAGGTGTGTAGCTCAGGTCAGGTAGAGGAGGTGTGTCGGGTGCGTCAGGTAGAGGTGTGTGAGGATAGGTCAGGTGGGGAAGGTGTGTGGCTCAGGTCAGGTAGGGGAGGTGTGTGTGGATCAAGGTAGAGGTGTGTGGGTTAGGTCAGGTGGGGGAGGTGTGTGGGTTGGGTCAGGTAGAGGAGGTGTGTAGGTCAGGTAAGGTAGAGGTGTGTAGGTCAGGTCAGGTAGAGGGAGGTGTGTGGGTCAGGTGTAGGTGGGGAGGTGTGTAGGTTGGGTCAGGTAGGGAGGTGTGGGTTAGGTCAGGTAGAGGGGTGTGTAGCTCTAGGTCAGGTAGAGATGTGGAGTCAGGTCAGGTAGGGGAGGTGTGTGGCTCAGGTCAGGTAGGGGAGGTGTGTCGGTTAGGTCAGGTGGGGGAGGTTTGTGGGATGGGTCAGGTAGAGGAAGGTGTGTGGGTTGGGTCAGGTGGGGGAGGTGTGTGGTTGGGTCAGGTGGGGGAGGTGTGTAGGTTAGGTCAGGTGGGGGAGGTGTGTGGGTTGGGTCAGGTGGGGGAGGAGTGTGGGATTAGGTCAGGTAGAGGAGGTGTATGGCTCAGGTCAGGTAGAGAGGGTGTGTGGGGTTAGGTCAGGAAGGGAGGTGTGTAGCTCAGGTCAGGTAGGGGAGGTGTGGGGTTAGGTCAGGTAGAGGTGTGTAGCTCAGGTCAGGTAGAGGAGGTGTGTAGGTTAGGTCAGGTAGAGGTGTGTAGGTTGGGTTGGGTCAGGTAGAGGTGTGTGGAGTGGAGTCAGGTAGAGGATGTGTGTGGAGTCAGGTAGGGAGAGTGTGTAGGTCAGGTCAGGTAGAGGTGTGTAGCTCAGGTCAGGTAGAGGTGTGTTGGTTAGAGTCAGGTAGAGGAGGTGTGTAGGATAGGTCAGGTAGAAGAGGTGTGTAGGTCAGGTAGGTAGAGAGTGTGGGATTGGGTCAGGTAGGAGGTGTGGAGCTCAGGTAAAGTAGAGGAGGTGTTAGGTCAGGTCAGGTAGAGGTGTGTAGGTCAGGTGAGGTGGGGGAGGTGTGTGGGTTAGGTCAGGTAGAGGAGTGTGTGGGTTAGGTCAGGTGGGGGAGGTGTGTGGGCTCAGGTCAGGTAGAGATTGTAGGTCAGGTCAGGTGGGGGAGTGTGTGGCTCAGGTCAGGTAGAGGAGGTGTGTCAGTTAGGTCAGGTAGAGGAGAGGTGTGTAGGATAGGTCAGGTAGAGGGAAGGTGGGTAGCTCAGGTCAGGTAGGGGAGGTGTGTAAGATTAGGTCAGGTAAGGAGGTTTGTAGGATGGTCAGGTAGAGGTGTGGGGTTAGGTCAGGTAGAGGAGGTGTGTAGGTTAGGTCAGGTAGAGGAGGAGGTGTGTAGGTTAAGTCAGGTAGAGGGAGGTGTGTAGGTTAGGTCAGGTAGAGGGAGGTGTGGGATTAGGTCAGGTGAGAGAGGTGTGTGGGTTAGGTCAGGTGGGGGAGGTGTGTTGGTTGGGTTAGGTAAGGTAGAAGGTGTGTGGGTTGGGTCAGGTGGGGGAGGTGTGTGGTGGGTTAGGTCAGGTGGGGAGGTGTGTAGGTCAGGTCAGGTAGAGGTGTGTGGGTCAGGTCAGGGTGGGGGAGGTGTGTGTGGGTTGGGTCAGGTGGAGGAGGTGTGTAGATTAGGTCAGGTAGAGGTGTGGCTCAGGTCAGGTGAGAGATGTGTGGGTCAGGTCAGGTGGGGAGGTGTGGCTCAGGTCAGGTGGGGGAGTGTGTGGGTTGGGTCAGGTAGAGGGAGGTGTGTGGGATGGGTCAGGTGGGGAAGGTGTGTGGGTTGGGTCAGGTGGGGGAGGTGTGTAGTTTAGGTCAGGTAGAGGTGTGTAGGTTAGGTCAGGTAGAGGGAGGTGTGAGGAGTTAGGTCAGGTAGAGGGAGAGTCTAGAGTTAGGTCAGGTAGAGAGGTGTGTGGCTCAGGTCAGGTGAGAAGGTGTGTGGGTTTAGGTCAGGTAGAGGGAGGTGTAGCTCAGGACAGGTAGAGGAGGTGTGTGGGATTGGGTCAGGTGAGGGGGTGTAGCTCAGGTCAGGTAGAGGTGTGTAGGTTAGGTCAAGTGGGGGAGGTGTGTGAGGTTGGGTTAGGTCAGGTAGAGGTGGTTTAGGTTGGAGTCAGGTAGAGGGAGGTGTGTGGAGTCAGGTCAGTTGGGGGATGTGTGTGGGTCAGGTGGGAGAAGGGTGTGTAGGTCAGGTCAGGTAGAGGAGGTGTGTAGCTCAGGTCAGGTAGAGGTGTGTCAGTGGGTCAGGTAGAGAGGTGTGGAGTTAGGTCAGGTAGAGGAGGTGTGGAGTCAGGTCAGGTGGGGAGGTGTGTGGCTCAAGGTAGGTGGGGGGTGAGTTAGGTCAGGTCAGGTGGGGGGTGTGTGGAGTCAGGTGAGGGTGGGGGGAGGTGTGTAGGTTGGAGTCAGGTGGAGGTGTGTAGGTTGGGTCAGGTGGGGGAGGTGTGTGAGCTCAGGTGGAGTGGGGAGGTGTGTGGGTCAGGTCAGGTGGGGGAGGTGTGTAGCTCAGGTCAGGTAGGGGAGGTGTGTAGGTTAGTCCAGGTAGAGGAGGTGTGTAGGATGGGTCAGGTGGGGAAGTTGGGTAGCTCAGGTCAGGTGGGGAGGTGTGTGGGTGGGTCAGGTAGGGGGAGGTGTGTGGGGATAGAGTCAGGTGGGAGGTGTGTGTAGGTTAGGTCAGGTAGGGAGGTGTGTGGGTTAGGTCAGGTGAGAAGAGGTGTGTGGGTTAGGTCAGGTGGGGGAGGTGTGGTTAGGTCAGGTGGGGGGTGTGTGGGATTGGGTCAGGTAGAGAGGGTGTGTGGGTTAGGTCAGGTAGAGGTGTGTTGGTTAGGTTGGAGTGGAGTGGGGTAGGTGTGATGGGATTGGGTCAGGTGGGGGAGGTGTGTGGGTTGGGTCAGGTGGGGGTGTGTGGGTTGGGTCAGGTGGGGGAGAGGTGTGTAGGTTGGGTCAGGTAGAGGAGGTGTGTGGGTTAGGTCAGGTGAGGGAGGTGTGTGGCTCAGGTCAGGTAGAGGAGGTGTGTGGCTCAGGTCAGGTGGGGAGGTGTGTCAGTTAGGTCAGGTGGGGGAGGTGATGGAGTTAGGTCAGGTAGAGGTGTGTTGCTCAGGTCAGGTAGAGGAGGTGTGTGGGTTAGGTCAGGTAGAGGGGGAGGTGTGTAGTTTAGGTCAGGTAGAGGTGTGTAGGTTGGGTCAAGTAGAGGAGGTGTGTGGGGTCAGGTGGGGAAGGTGTGGGTCAGGTGGGGGTGTTGTAGGATAGGTCAGGTAGAGGAAGGTTGTGGTAGCTCAGGTCAGGTGGGGGAGGTGTGTGGGTTAGGTCAGGTAGAGGGAGGTGTGTGGGTTGGGTCAGGTAGGGGAGGTGTGGAGTTAGGTCAGGTGGGGGAGGTGTGTGGGATGGAGTCAGGTGGGGAAGGTGTGTGGCTCAGGTCAGGTAGAGGGAGTGTGTGGGTTAGGTCAGGTGGGGGAGGTGTGTGGGTCAGGTCAGGTGGGGTGGGGTGTGTAGGTCAGGTCAGGTAGAGGAGGTGTGGAGTCAGGTGAGTTAGGGGAGGTGTGTAGGTTAGGTCAGGTAGAGGAGGTGTGTGGCTCAGGTCAGGTAGAGGAGAGATGGAAGTGGAGTCAGGTCAGGTAGAGGTGTGTAAGCTCAGGTCAGGTAGAGAGTGTGTCAGTTAGGTCAGGTAGAGGTGTGTAGGATAGGTCAGGTAGAGGGGAGGTGTGTAGGTTAGGTCTAGGAGAGGTGTGTGGTTGGGTCAGGTGGGGGAGGTGTGTGGGTTAGGTCAGTGAAGGAGGTGTGTAGGATCAGGTAGAGGAGAGGTGTGTGGGTCAGGTGGGGGGAGGTGTGTGGGATGGGTCAGGTGGGGAGGTTGTGGCTCAGGTCAGGTGGGGGGTGTGGGAGTTGATCAGGTAGAGGGAGGTCTAGGTTAGGTAGGGGAGGTGTGTAGCTCAGGTCAGGTAGAGAGAGGTGTGTGGGATTGGGTCAGGTAGAGGAGGTGTGTAGCTCAGGTCAGGTGGGGAGGTGTGTGGGTCAGGTCAGGTGGGGGAGATGTGGGTCAGGTCAGGTGGGGGAGGTGTGTAGGTCAGGTCAGGTGAGGGGAGGTGTGTGAGTTAGGTCAGGTGGGGGTGTGTGGAGAGGTCAGGTAGAGGAGGTGTGTGGCTCAGGTCAAGTGAGGAGGTGTGTGGGTTAGGTCAGGTAGAGGGAGGTGTGTGGGTTGGGTCAGGTGGGGAGGTGTGTGGGTAAGTCAGGTAGAGGTGTGTGGGATTAGGTCAGGTGGGGGAGGTGTGTGGGTTAGGTTAGGTAAGGTAGAGAGTGTGTAGGTTGGAGTCAGGTAGAGGAGGTGTGTGGGATGGGTCAGGTAGGGAAGGTGTGTAGCTCAGGTCAGGTAGAGGGAGGTGTGTAGGTCAGGTCAGTGAGGAGGTGTGTAGGTTCAGTCCAGGTAGAGGTGTGTGTAAGTTAGTCAGGTAGAGAGGGGTGTGTGGGTTAGGTCAGGTAGAGGTGTGTAGGTTGGGTTAGGTGAGTAGAGAGTGGTGTGTGGGTTAGGTCAGGTAGAGGGAGGTGTGTGGGATTAGGTCAGGTAGAGGTGTGTAGGTTGGGTCAGGTAGGGGAGGTGTGTGGGTTGGAGTCAGGTGGGGAAGGAGGTGTGTAAGTTAGGTCAGGTAGAGGGAGGTGTGTGGCTCAGGTCAGGTGGGGAGGTGTGTGGCTCTAGGTCAGGTAGAGGAGGTGTGTAGGTCAGGTCAGGTAGGGGAGGTGTGGAGTCAGGTAGGGAAGGAGGTGTGTGGGATGGTTCAGGTAGAGGTGTGTAGGTTCAGTCAGGTAGAGAGGTGGTAAGTTAGGTCAGGTAGAGGGAAGAGTGTAGGTTGGAGTCAGGTAGAGGTGGTTTTAGGGGTTTAGGTCAGGTAGGGAGGTGTGTAGGTCAGGTCAGGTAGAGGATGTGTGGAGTCAGGTAGAACAGGGTGTGTGGAGCTCAGGTCAGGTAGAGGGAGGTGTGTGGGTTAGGTCAGGTAGAGGTGTGTAGGTCAGGTCAGGTAGGGAGGTGTGGAGTCAGGTCAGGTGAGGGGAGGTGTGTGGGTTCAGGTCAGGTGGGGAGGTGTGTGGGTTAGGTCAGGTGAAGAGGTGTGTGGGATTAGGTCAGGTAGAGGTGTGGGATTAGGTTAGGTCAGGTAGAGGTAAGTGTGTGGGTTAGGTCAGGTAGAGGGAGGTGTGTGGGATTGGGTCAGGTAGAGGGGTGTGTGAGTTAGGTCAGGTAGGGGAGGTGTGTGGGTTAGGTCAGGTGAGAGGAGGTGTGTGAGGTTAGGTCAGGTAAGGGAGGTGTGTGTGTAGGATTAGGTCAGGTAGAGGTGTGTGGGATGAGGTCAGGTAGGGAGGTGTGTGTGAGATTAGGTCGGAGTGGGGAGGTGTGATGGTCAGGTCAGGTGAGGGAGGTGTGTAAGCTCAGGTCAGGTAGAGGTGTGTGGAGTCAGGTCAGGGTGAGGAGGTGTGCAAGTCAGGTAGAAAGAATGTAAGGTTTGGTTCAGTAAGAGGTGTGTAGGTTGGATCAGGTGAGGAGGTGTGTAGGTTAGGTCAGGTAGGGAGGTGTGTGGGATTGGGTCAGGTGGGGAGGTGTTTAGGTTGGAGTCAGGTAAGAGGTGTGTGGGTCAGGTCAGGTAGAGGGATGTGTGTGGGTCAGGTGGGAGAGGGTGTGTGGCTCAGGTTGGAGTAGAGGGTGTGTGGGTTAGGTCAGGTGGGGAGGTGTGTAGCTCAGGTCAGGTAGAGATGTGTGGGGAGTCAGGTCAGGTGTGTGTGGGTTCAGGTCAGGTAGAGGAGGTGTGTAGGTTAGGTCAGGTAGAGGTGTGTAGGTTAGGTCAGGTAGAGGTGTGTGGGATTGGGTTAAGGTCAGGTAGAGAGAGTGTGTAGGTGGAGTCAGGTAGAGGTGTGTGGGTTAGGTCAGGTGGGGGAGGTGTGTGGGATGGGTTAGGTCAGGTAGAGGAGGTGTGTGGGATTGGGTCAGGTAGGGAGGTGTGTAGATGGGTCAGGTGAGAGGTGTGTCTGCAGGTCAGGTAGAGGTGTGTAGGTCAGGTCAGGTGGGGAGGTGTGTGGAGTCAGGTCAGGTAGAGAGGTGTGCAGGTCAGGTAGAAGGAGGTGTGTGGGATTGGTTCAGGTGGGGAGGTGTGTAGGTTAGTTAGGTCAGGTAGAGGTGATGGGATTGGCTCAGGTAGAGGGAGAGTGTGGAGTTAGGTCAGGTAGAGGAGGTGTTTGGGATTGGGTCAGGTGGGGAGGTGTGTGGAGTCAGGTCAGGTTGGGGGATGTGTGTGGGTCAGGTGGGAGAGGGTGTGTAGCTCAGGTTGGGTAGAGGTGTGTGGGTTAGGTCAGGTAGGGGGGGTGTGTAGCTCAGGTCAGGTGGGGAGGTGTGTAGGTCAGGTCAGGTAGAGGTGTGGGATGGAGTCAAGTAGAGGGAGGTGTGTAGGTTAGGTTAGGTAAGGTAGAGGGAGGTGGTTTAGGTTAGGTCAGGTAGAGGGAGGTGTGTAGGTCAGGTCAGTTAGAGGGATGTGTGTAGGTCAGGTAGAACGAGGTGTGTAGCTCAGGTCAGGTAGAGGGAGGTGTGTAGCTCAGGTCAGGTAGAGGGAGGTGTGTCGGTTAGGTCAGGTAGAGTGAGGTGCATAGGTTAGGTCAGGTAGAGGGAGGTGTGTTGCTCAGGTCAGGTAGAGGGAGGTGTGTAGGTTAGGTCATGTAGAGGGAGGTGTGTAGTTTAGGTCATGTGGAGGGAGGTGTGTAGGTTAGGTCAACTAGAAGGAGGTGTGTAGGGTCAGGTAGAGGAAGGTGTGTAGGTCAGGTAGAGGGAGGTGTGTAGGATAGGTCAGGTAGAGGAAGGTTGTAGCTCAGGTCAGTAGAGGAGGTGTGTATGTTAGGTCAGGTCGAGGGTGGTGTGTAGGTTGGGTGAGGTAGAAGGAGGTGTGTAGGTTAGGTCAGGTAGAGGAGGTGTGTAGGATAGGTCAGGTAGAGGAAGGTGTGTAGCTCAGGTAAGGTAGAGGGAGGTGTGTAGGTTAGGTCAGGTAGAGGGAGGTGTGTAGCTCAGGTAAGGTAGAGGGAGGTGTTTAGGTCAGGTCAGGTAGAGGGAGGTGTGTAGGTCAGGTGAGGTAGAGGGAGGTGTGTAGGTTAGGTCAGGTAGAGGGAGGTGTGTAGATTAGGTCAGGTAGAGGGAGGTGTGTAGCTCAGGTCAGGTAGAGGGAGATGTGTAGGTCAGGTCAGGTAGAGGGAGGTGTGTAGCTCAGGTCAGGTAGAGGGAGGTGTGTCGGTTAGGTCAGGTAGAGGAGGTATGTAGGATAGGTCAGGTAGAGGAAGGTGTGTAGCTCAGGTCAGGTAGAGGGAGGTGTGTAGGTTAGGTCAGGTAGAGGAAGGTGTGTATCTCAGGTAAGGTAGAGGGAGATGTGTAGCTCAGGTCAGGTAGAGGGATGTGTGTAGGTTAGGTCAGGTAGAGGGAGGTGTGTAGGTCAAATGAGGTAGAGGGAGGTGTGTAGCTCAGGATTGATTTTTTTTTATTTTGCCGCTTATAGCGGCTACTTTATTTTGCACCCCCTACTCGTCCTGTGAGCGGTAGCGCAATAGGATTACAGAGTAGAGTTTACAACGGGTCATAATAATTATCCCCCGTTGTCAGGATATTATGGCACTGAATGTTACACAGTATTTCAATTACATTATTTGTTTAGTTCTATACATGTAAAGGGTAAATTACAGTTATTTACAAATGCGTGAGTGTGAGGCAGTATGTCTGGCCGTGCACTTTGGTATTCGCATTTGCGTGAGAAGTATTCAAGCACATTGCGTATTTGGTTCTGTACTTGAGAACTGATATAGTTACTAAGTGCAAAAAAGTGGATACAATCTTAATATGTCGGCTATCTTGCCATTAGAGATGAAGTGTTGTGCCATTTCACACACAGTGTGCTTGGACCTGTCCCTAAAAGGTTCTTCTTCACATAGTCGAGGACGTAGTGTTCAAGTATGTGACCATATGTCTGGCCACACACTTTACATTTAGTCTTGTTTACATCTGCTTGAGGAACATACTGCCAGAGGTACTTATATCCTAACCTTATTCTAGCGGTTACAAAATCTTGTAATCTAGTGATCTTGTTACTTGCTCCATATACATGTTTCACTTGATACATCTCATCATGGTAAACTATGGATCGACTAAAGCCTGTTTGCACTTGTCTACTTGCGTCAAATTCATCAACAAGTTCTTTCCTAATTACAGTTTTAAGGGTTCTTTTTGACAGACCCAAATTCTATTCAACGGTGTCTTTGTTAGACGCGAGTTTGGCGAGGGCATCAAGTCTGTCATGTTTTATGAGGCCTATGTGAGAGGGGATCCACAACAGTTTGACCTTGACACTCAGGTCAACAAGGTGGGCATATTTGTGTGTGGCTTGAGAGACAAGCGCTTGACAACTTGAGTTGAGGGTGTCAAGGGCAAGTAGTGAGGATAGAGAGTCAGTGATGGTGAGACTGTCAGTGACAGTGGTTTCAATGAATTTAATAGCTGTGGGTTTGGCAAGTAATTCAGTTCGTAGAGTGGATGCCCAGTTGTTAATTCTAACTCCCTTCTCAATTACCGGCAGGTTGAGTCACAACAATAGCACTTTCAGCCCTCCCACAGGCGGTGTTAAGAGATCCATCAGTGTAGATGGTCTGTGTGATATTATCATCAGTCTGTAGAGTGTGTATGTGTTCAAGAGCTCTCACTTTGGCAGTGCGTTGGAGATAAATACTTTGCATAATTAATGTCAGGAGGAGAGGAGAGAAGTGTGTTGGTCAGGTAGAGGTGCGAAGGGAGGTGGAGACTGACGAAGCACTACTTGGGCTGACGCAGTACAAATACGCCTCTCTCCGCTGTAACATCATTGTCCGCTTCCACACCTTATCCACACACACACACACACACACACAGTGTTTATAATGTAAGCTTTGTCCTCGGGATGGAGTGAGTGTTGTAGCGACTCAGCTAACACCTGTCCTGATGACGTGAGTTGTGCTAACGTGTGTCTCACCTCTGCTGACGTTCTTCATCAACAAAAGTCGTGCTCCCGTGTCCGATCGCCAGGATCACGACCACAACTGTGTAGTAAGCTGATAAGAGGTGAAAAGATGAATAAGAAAAATTAAGTAAATGTAATGATATTTGCGAGACGACTGGATACATTTGGGGAAAAGAGGTGATACGTATGTCAGACTACAAGACAGTCTCAAGGGTTCCTGTGGAGTCCTCTTATATCAGAACAGTGGTTGTTAATATTTGGGTTAGTCTATTATCAAACTACCGCCTTGCGTAATGACCCACTCTCAGAGTTGTTACATCAATGTGACAGCTTTAAATTGCTGTCAAGTGTCATATGTAGGCATATGTTCCTGTCTTCCTTTAATGCTGAGGATAGAAGCCTTTGGCAGCATTACAGTAATCCACTAGTTAAAGATGAGCTGTTATGTTAGTCTAAATGTTGTTACGACCGTGTCGTATTTTTTCTATTTTTTTTTTATATAACATGCTTCCATGTTCCATATTATTCCTGTAATGATGTGTTAAATTTACTATTATATATTCTAGTCACCTTACCCTGTGCTGTTAAGGTTTTAACTGTCATTATTTGTTCAAGCCCATCTTGTTTCTTTATTTTGTATTGTAACCAGCATTCTTTGTTCTCTAACGACCATCTGCATCGTTAAACGACCCACCGGCGGGTCGCGTGGCAGGAGCCGACCTTATATATAGGACCCACCAACTGACTTGAGTTAGTTCAGTCCTCTTGTCATACAGTCCACATCCTTTGAGTGTCACTTGTTACTTATACTTAATTTATTTGTGTTGTTCCTGTCGCCACCAATGTGGTATATCTATGTGAGTACCTATTTATGTCTCTGTTTGTGTCCATCAGTATTTGTTTAGTTGTATTCAAGTAATTCAGTGTTGTTTCACGTTAGTTAATTTCAGTGTCAGTTTTTATATGTTTATGCAGTGTTAACGTAATCCAATGCTTTATTTTTATTCTTTCGATGTTTCGATGTTTTGTATCACCTGTGTCTTAAAAGTTTCGATGGTGAATCAATTTGTTGTGACAGCCTACGAGGCTCTTTATTGTGTTAATATTTAATCAATTAAATTCATAAAGGTTTACTTTATTTTTATTCTCTTTTAATTTACTTCACTTTTTGTTTGGTTACGCCTAGAACCTGCATATTTAAGTAAATTAAGAGACGGCGTAACAATGTAAAGGAAACGGAAGGATAAGATGTAAATGTCCTTGGCTTCGACCTGCATGCACTGTACTTGTGAGTGCACTAGTGTGTGCAAGTTGGTGTCAACACGCGTGTAAGGTACTGTAGGGCACGATAATAAAATTGCACAAGTAGTCTTACATTCCTTTACAATACATCAACCAACTTATTTTATGTAGTATGAATGGTTGTTAAGGTTGGGATAAGAACATACAGTAAGAATGGAGGAAACTGCAGCGGGCCTATTGGCCCATACTGGGCAGTCCCATTTACACCCAACCCCTATCACTCGTATATCCATCCAACCTACGTTTAAAGCTATCCAGCGTATTCGAGTTAATGGTGATGTTTGACAACTTGTTTCATTCATCCATTACTCTATTTCCAAACCAAAGTTTACCTATCTCGCGCCTAAATCTAAATTTGTTTATTTTAAAACCATTGTTACGAGTTCTCTCCTGGTTGGATACTTTGAGTATCTTTGTTATATCACCTTTGTTTAGCCCTGACTTCCATTTATACACCTCGATCATATCGCCCCCCACTATACGTCTCTCGAAGAACTGCAGAGTAAGATGCTTTAACCTGTCTCTGTACTCAAGGTTCCTAATGCCCGGGTTTAGTCCCCTTTATAACTGGTCTTTTGAACTTATTTCCACCATTTATCAGCTCGCTAGCCGTTTGGGCGGCTGGTTTGACTTTTATTACGACCTTCATACATTATTAGTGCAGGAGAAAACAGGAGTTCTCTGAAAAAACTTGTGATGTTTAGTCGTGTCAAGCTGGATAAAACGGCCTTCTCGCATCTTATCGCAGGGGTGGCTCCAGGAATATCAAAAGGGGGGTTCAAGACGTTGTGGATGGGAAAGCATGGCGACTCTGTACGCCCCCCATTTTTTTTTTAAATCTGACCAATGTCATGATTATTTTGAGGCCATTTTGAAGCCATGTGCACTTGGTATTAGGAGATATTCTGAGGTCAATAGTAATTACGTATTTAAGTTACTTAAGTGGCAAAAAAAGGACAAAATATCGGCACACTGTTTCACATCAAGCTATACTGAGCACACAAATACACATTTTAGCTCTCAGTTTGTGTTGCAGGTTTGGGCTCAATTCCATTTCAAAATAATCAGTATGTACAGGAAATAAAGTGAAAATAAAATTCATTAATAGAACATTTGTAATTTATTTCAGATTATTTCCTTAGGTGAAAGCGAGATCTGTACTTAAAAAATCGATCAATTAAATCTTTTCAGTAAAGATCACTTACTCAATTTAGTGAACTGAAATTAAATTAAACCCAACACTGTGGTTTTCATATTGGGTCTGGTGAATGACTGCCACGCCCAGTGTCCTTTTTGGGGTTGTGGATGTGGCTACCCTAAGTAGAGTAGACAGTAGTAATAGTAGGTATTAAATGTAATATACTGTATTAAGAATAACCAATACCCCTTCTCCTCCTCCCCAGAGTGTACTATCAGTTTGAGTGTCAGTGCCTGGCCAACACTTCAGGGGATACTTGTCAGTGGGGAAGTGGCTGCATGGACCCCACACCCTCTGCACTCTGTAACCATCACGGACACTGCCAGTAAGGATCCATTTTTGCATACTGTATTTAATGTTAATTACTGGTACTATTTTTTATATCCAGTTATGTTATTAATGTATTTGTACTGTTCTGTGAAGTATAATGTAAAAATACAAAATAGTTTCAAGTAAGGTGTTCTACTAATAGGTACTACGGAGGGGAGGAGGTGTGCATCTGCAATGGATACTTTGGCCAGTACTGTGAATATCCAGAATCCAGCGCTCCAATACATAGTAAAAGTGAGCCATATGTTTTTAATATATTTTCTTTGACACCTGTAGTCTTACTAAATGGTCGGGCAGTCGATGGATAACTACAAACAAATACATTAACAAAGACTGTGTAGAACATCTATACCAGTACTGTACAGTATTAGTGGAGGTCGGACCAGTGTTAATTTACACTGTACCCTGTTGACATACTGTAGACTCAGGGGTGGCCAGACTTGCGTTCCATGGTTATCCAAACGTGAACTACTAGCACAATTTTTCCTAACCTCTAGTAAATAATGGGGAGAGAGAGAGAGAGTAATCAGTAATACAATAAAAATATGAATTTATACATATATTGCCAAGTGCTTACATAATTTTCAATGCATCATCTTATATCTAAAAACGGTATGGGGAAGAATGTTACTGATGTGATTATTTGCACTGCATGGCGTCAGCAATCCGTGTGCAGACTCCCATTGGGGGAAATTTGGCGGATATTTTGTTCTCGGTGTCATTATCTGTGATGTTATTAACTAATTAGTCTGCAAATTATTTAAATGTCCTTCCTTGCGAAATGACTGTTAGATGCAAAGACAAAACATGTCATGAATGTTGCTATCAATAATGGCGATAAAAAAAAATAGCAATTTTTTTGTAATAACGGACGGGTTGTGTGCTTGGCAGTGGTGCCGTGTATTGTATCTGTAGGATCCCTGTTGATGGGCTACGCCGCTACTGCCCATCCCGCGATCTACCAGAGAATGCTTTGCGATCTACTGGTAGATCGCGATCGACGTTTTGGCCACCCTTGCACAGTAGATGGATAGATATTCAGCAACATCGTTATGCAAGTTTATTACTGTATTTGGTTCAGGTGTATATACACAATGTAAGTATTCAGTTCAGCATATACTGTATATAATCTGCATGTATATTTATTAATTAACTGCAGAATGGTTCGACAGTTAGATGACGTCACATCTTAAGGGTGAGAGAAACCCGCAACGTGGACTCGCTCAACGTTTATTGATTGATATGGTCAAAACGTGTGAAGAATGAAACACTCGTTAACTACTGTACTGATTACATTCCATTACATGTATACATTATACGTCAGTTAGTAAATGCACTATTCTTAATGGTTATTATCCAAATTGCCTTACACTATGCACGAATGTAGTTCAAAACATTTCGCCATATTACAACAATCACTGTGATCTTTCGCTCACTTGAGCGGGCTTATAGCTGGCGCTTAATTCCTAGTATCGCTCCAAGTAAGTCCTAGTTACCAGTGTGTACACTCAAAGGGAGCTGGACTAATACTGCCAACTAGAGGTGTCCCGAGCCCTATCTATTAACATCAACTTGTCATGCGTCCGCATGACGAGGTCACAGGTCGCGCGACCAGATGGGTTCAGAGGTCGTGGCGTACTAGGGCGGCGATAACACCCCCCCCCCGTTGGGCATATGGCCAAAACTCAAAACATTATACGGCACCCTCGGGGAGACAGATCTTAGTAACAGGTCGGAGAAACTCGCGGCCAGCAGTGCGCACATGAATCTGACGGACGAGATCATCTGCACTAGCAATCGCTTCGACAACCCGACCAAGAGGCCACTTGTTGCGAGGAAGGGTTTCTCCGGTAATGAGAACAATATCGTTGACTTTGATGCATGGACACCCAGCTGTTGCGACGACAGACAGTGCATACCTTGGAAAACTTATCCAGCAGACCACGACACTTCGGTGTCCAGAAATTTTGACGCAACAATGAAGGCGTGTGTTCCCTTCCAGACTGCCCTGCAGGTATTGCATGTGTTTCTTTTACAATTAGCGTAGTCACCGGGTCATCACGTGGGAGCAGTATTTGTCCATCATGTGTCGCTGCCCATTCACGGTGCAGCCTTCCTCCAACCCTTGTCAGTCCATCTTCAGACATGTATGGTTCTAGACGTTAAAGTTCACTCTGGCGTGTCAGCCTTTTCTTTGTGTCAGCCTTTTCTTTGCAATGAGCCTCATTTCTTGTTGGTATCGCTCCATATGACTCTAAAAATTGCTGTCTTGGCTTGGCGTAACTCTGACACACTTAACACGGTGATGTTTGCTGTCGGTGTTTTATCTTTGAGGATGTTCATAACCTTCCGGATCCAAGCTACTCCTCTTTGAAGCTGGAGCCAAGAAGAGTACTTTTCCCACAGGCACTGCAAGGGTTCTTTGGTCCTGCGTACTATGGAGGTCAGTGAAGCCATGTCCCCTTTCACTTCAGGATCGCCCTCGAGCTCCATGTCAACCTGCGGTGCCTTTGGTCAATAGTCGGGAGGTAGCCATATAAATTTTGGACCCTGGACTCGACGACAATCCTACATCATCTGAGAAGCGGTTACTCTTCGTGTTGCATCATCTGCCGGGTTCTGCTCTGAGCTGACATGTCTCCATTTCCTCATCTCCGTGACTTCTCTTATAGCTGACACTCTGTTTGCAACAAAGATGTGGAAGTGTTTCCCAGCGTTACCAATATACTTCAATACTATCATACTATCCGTCCAAAACACAGAGTCTGCCAGTGGTACATTGAGTTCATGTCGCACTGTTGTGTCAGCATGTGCTGCCGGTACGGAGGCACAAAGTTCTATCCGTGGGATGGTTTGTTGCTTTAAAGGTGCTAGTTGGGCTCTGCCACACACCAAGGAACAGTCACTTCTTCCTTCCTGGTCTACAGTCCTCAGGTAGGTGACAACTGCATAAGCTGATTGTGAAACGTCACAGATGTGGTGCAACTGAGCAGAGGCAGTGCGGCTCACACCAACTTGTGTATAGCAGCGTGGAATCTGGAAGTCCTGCAGCAGTTTCTGGTCCAACAATCAACACTGCCACAAGACTAGATTGTGGCCAAGAAGAGGTACGTCCCACTTTTCTTGTCACCTGCACTCATTCTGGAAGATGATTTTTGCCTTGATGGTGAAAGGACAGATGAAACCCAGCGGGTCATAGGCAGAGCTTACAATGCTTAGAAGCCCCCTTTTTGACATAGGCTGGATTTGGACTTTTACCTTTGCAGAAAACTGGTCCTTTTCCAAATTCCACATCACTCCCAGGGCTCTCTCTGTGGGCAAATTGTCATAAGGGAAGTCCACTTCCTTGATACCGGTGTGCCGCTTTTCCATGGGGATAGTGCTGAGTACTCCTTTGTGATTACTTATCCATTTTGAAAGCTTGAATCCCCATCTTAGCAAGAGTTCTTGCAGTTGATGTGCCATGGGGATTGCTTCTTCAGTATCAGTAACAGACACAAGCAAGTCGTCCACGTAAAGCTCTCTCTAGCTCTGGTGGTCGCTACAGGGAATTCTGAATCATAATCCCGGAAAGTTCTCTGCAATGCATTAGTAGCACAAGATGGACTCCACACTCCTCCAAAGATATGCACTGTTTATTCGGTAGGCAGTTGGGGGTCCCTACAAAATCTTATGAGGTCTCCAAAGAGTTTGTTGTTGAAGTCTGATCCTTGAAGTGTCTCGTTGTTTAGTGACACATTGGCAAATGTTGCAGCACAATCGAAAACAATGCGAGTCTTCTCTGGTTTGTTTGGATTTAGTACTGGATGATGAGGCAGATGCCAAGTTTTTGCAGGATTTGCTGTTAGTTCCCCATTTGGCACCTTCTCCGCGAAGCCCTTAGTGATCAACTGTTCAATTTCTGTAATATATCTTAGTTTCATCTCGGCATTTCTTAAGAGGCGTTTCAGACGCCTGACAACAAGTGATATGTTGTCCGGTAGGTTAAGTGGTTCTCGCCGGAATGGAATGGGAAACTGGTAGTGTCCATTTATTATCGCACCTGTCGATGACCAGAGCTGGACGACTCTTTTGTCCTCCAGCGACACTGGCGCATCAATTGTATTTTTTTTAAGGTCATCTTCAATTCCCAAAGCGCCTTATTTGTGCCTCTAAACGTGTCTCAGTAGAAGGGAGAGTCGGTGGTGAGCCCATGACAGCAAGAGTAATAACATTTTCATGGGCCATTGGACCTTTACAGTCCACCCGATTTGCGTCCTCACTGCCAATGGTGCTCCATGTCGTACTGTCCGTTACTCTAATGGAATCAAGGCTCTTGGACAGTCCTGCCCTATTAGTAGTTCAACATCTTGAACATCAGGCACAGGTGGTATGAGTTCTCGGAAGATGTTCCTAATCCATTAAATCCATAGTGGACGCTTCTGAGTCCCCCAGTGATGGGGCAAGCAGTCAATCACCAGTACACCGAGTAATAGTATACGTTTAGACCTTTGCACCTGCGTGCCTTTGACTCTCAAGTCTTTCTCCAATGTGTGTCGTTGTTCTTCATGGGTAAGAGTGTCAATAAAGAGTGACGCTGGTTTTCCATACATCTTCAATCGCTGCAGTAGACTCTTCGCACAGAAGGACCGATTACTGCCGGGATCCAGGAGCACATTTGTTCTTGTCGTGCGCCTTCATTTTGGCCCTTTTACCTCCCACCTCCAATAGTGAAAGAGCCACCCTGCTCTTCTTTTTTCATTGACTGGGTCCTGCCTTCGCCTTCCTGGCTGACTCTCCAGAGTCCGAGTATGGTTTCTCACGTCGGCCTCCACCTTCATGACCTCGTGACCTCTTGTCGCGCCGTTCATGCCAATCATCTTGTTGTGTAGGTTCCGACCTTTCTCTCTTGATGCCGTGGTTCCTCTTGATTGAGTAGTCACATGTGTCCCTAGTCCGTTCATCACGGTCACGAGACTTAATCTTATCTGTTCCTTGGCTCTGGCGTCTATTTCCATACCTTCCTCTTCGCGTGGACTTGGGAGAAGTGTATAACCATCTGGAGTGTAACTTTGAACACCCATCAAAGTCCTAAGGTGAGCATCCCGTCGGACACGCAATGGTCTGGTGTCCCTTTTTGAGACACAAGAAGCAGTACCGCAATCGATGTCAAGTTCGGGTTCTCTTAGATACTGCCATAGTACGAAACTTGTGGCAATGATTTAAGTTACAATCTTCTGAGCAGAGCCAGCAAGCCTTGCGCTCTGCGTCCGTGACAGCCAGCCCTACAGCACGCCTGCTAGCATTATTGCCGGCATATCGTCTATCTATGGCTCCCCATGTTTCTGTGTATGCCTCTCTTGCATTTCCAGTACCAGCGGCCTTCTGTATGAAAGCTCAGAGATGTTCTAACCCTGGTTCCTTTTCTCCTCGAACTTCAAACTCCTCCACTTTGCTTCGGTATTTCTCGCGCAAGTGATTGGGTAACTTCTCAACCAGCAACTCTTTCCCTCCAACAGATTGTCAACTTGTCACAGTGCACCACGGGGTTCTAAGTTACAGATACATACATTCAGCCTGTCTGCTAGGCACTGAAGTCCCGCTTTGTCATTAGTACGTACTGGCGGGTCAACATCAGGTCCTGATTCTGTTCACGAATAAAGGCATCTTCTCCACCAAATCGCATCCGCAGTGTTTTTAGAGCCAGTTGATAGCCGTTTTCTACAGTACTATACGAGTATAGAAGGTCTTGAATTTCTTCAGAACAAGCCTGCAGGAGGATGCGCATCTTCTCGGGATCAGACATCTGAGTCTTGTCTACAGCGTCATTGAAGCAACGCATAAAGCTCCAATACTCGTGACGGCTTTTCCCTTTGAAGGTAGGAAGGCGTATGTCTCGGGAGTTTAAGACTGGCATGACCCTGTCCAGTACCTCCCATGGTTCCTTACTCTTTATATCTGAAGACTGTGGTGGTATAACCTCATTTTGGGTGTGGTATCACCTTAGTTTCTTCCATGGCTTTTTTTTTTTTACCAGTTGATCCTCCCCCCGATGAGACCATGCACCTGCTTCAAAGTTTACTCTGTTGGGTCTTTTTGACAAGGCCATTGCCCTTCCTTGTAGCTGCAGGCTTGACTATACACTTCTTTGGAAATGAACTCTTCAGTGTAGCTTTCCAAACCTTCCTCCAACGCACTCCTCCAATGGTCGCTGATTTCTGGGTTTTCGGCAAGTTCCTGGTTGGGGTGAGTCGTGCCTATCGCTGGCAGTTGGTACACTTTCCAGCTCATCTTGGACTTCCGTCGTGGGGCTAGTTAGCAGTGGTTGTCCAACAATTTCCACATCTAGATCGATTTCTTGTGGCCACTCATTGTTTTTTATGTCCGCCATTTCGTCCAGTTGGGTGAGGTTGTTTGTGATTTGTGGTGGTGTATGAGTACAGTTCAGCTGGTCCTGGCAATAGCAATCAAGCGCACACTGATGTGTCTGGGGGCTGGTTTTTGACAATATCAAGCAAATACACTGATGTGTCTGGGGCTGGTCCTGTCAGTAACAGGCAAGCACACACTGATGTATCTGAGGGATTGGTACAAGTGCACACTTCTGCTATGCTTTGGGGGCTAGTACAAGCACACACTTCTGCTGTGCCTTAGGAATTGGTACAAGTGCACACTTCTGCTGCGTCTTAGGAATTGGTACAAGTGCACAGTTCTGCTGTGCCTTGGAGATTGGTACAAGCGCACACTTCTGCTGTGCCTTGTGACTTGGTACAAGTGCACAGTTCTGCTGTGCCTTGGGGGTTGGTACAAGCGCACACTTCTGCTGTGCCTTCGGGGTTGGTACAAGTGCACACTTCTGCTGTGCCTTGGGAGTTGTGGCCCTGACACTTTAGTTACACTGCTTTAGTCGAGTATATTAGTTGTTTTGTGGGTAGTTCCGACGATGATAAACCTTCTACCTGTACACTGATGGAGTCTTAACTAGATCAAGTTCATATCACCCTTGTAAACTATGCAAAGACCAAAGATCAGATAACCTCAACCATTCCCTTTTGACTGTATGGAGAATGAGATGTGTAGTTCTAGCAGCGCTGTTCTAGCAGATTAAATCCAACTCATTTTTGATACAGGTCTTACTTATGGCATGTTTTCAGATACCAGTGGTTTTGTCTACTAGATAATCGAATGTATATTTGTATCATAAGAACGTTATCTCACTTAATTTCATTACAAGCCAAGTCAGAGGGCAGGCGCTTAATCGTCTTCCTCGCTTTTGTTGTTGTTTGATTTCTTTGCTTATCATATTTATGTTCTTTAATTCCACTGTAAATTATGTATATACTTATTATATAAATGTAAAAAAAAATAATTAAATTAATAAATAATTACATATCGAAGTGATAACAGTGGTAACATGCTGATATGTTCTTATTGCTATGTGAACTATTCCTTGAGATAAATGTTCAGTATATATCAGGTGCCGACAAGAGAGCTCAGGCTCTCAACTGGCTCAGCCATGTTAATATTATGAATTTTAGTCGACACTGTATGTGTTCTTCTGGCTAAATAAACTGTTTCAATATCAATATCAACTTATACTTCTCCACGGACACACTCTTTCTCGGTAATCCAGTCTGGCTGTCCGCAATGATCACTATTTCTCCCGCTCGCTCATACGAGCCACGTCTTTCTGTAACAGATCCGCGCGGCAGACCTCAACGAATTCCACTAACACTCCTGCCAGCTAGCTGAACTATTTTGCCACAGCGCTCGCTCTTCATTACTCCGCTAGTTCGGGCGTAATGTTGATAGTCGACGTAGAAGCAGAAGTTGTCACAAGGTACCCCAGGTCGACTTCTTCCGACGATGGTGTGATCCTTTTCAGCATCTCCAACGATGACTCTCAGTGACCCATCCGCTTCACAAAGCTCCCACCAATGTTTTGACTTGAACTGCCGAATGGTTCGACAGTTAGATGACGTCACGTCATAAGGGTGAGAGAAACCCACAATGTGGATTCACTCTACATATATTGGTTGATGGTCAAAACCTGCAAAGAATGAAACACTAGTTAACTACTGACTGCATTCCATCTAATATACTATAGGACTAGACGTGTGTCTGAATGTTCTGGGCAGCCGAAACGGCACAATCGTTTTTCATCAAACTTGGTGGAAAAATCGCAAAAAATTCGTAGAGTGGAACAAACCTGGTCCCATATCGATAGTTTCTTTAGGAACACATTAATTAACGATTTTATTTACACTGGCAACAGATGTCGCTGTACCCTGTCAGCAGGCCGGACGATTGCAGTTATCGTACGGCTCCCTCCTCCCCCCACATTTTCTCTTGGCCTACTTTTTTTTTTTAATGTTGTTTGGATTAGTAAAGGAAGGAAGATGAGTAAATAGAAGAAAGAAGGGGAAACAGACAATAGTTAGAGATAGCAGGTGAGGGGGGGGGGGAGCTGATTTTCATCATGCGTCTGGATGCGCAGTTTCAACTTTATCAGAGCATTTTCGGGCCTTACTAGGCTACAGTGCGTACTTATTTCTCTCCGTATGGCGAATATTTCTTTAACTAATTATTCTAACCTTTATTCTGTTCCTTCCTATAGGATATTAGATACTGTAAGGACCACGACCATGATTATAGCAACCACGACTGTGATTATAATAAACACGACCATGATTATAACAACCACAACTATGATTATAACAACCACGACTATAATTATAACAACCACGACCATGATTATAACAACCACGACCATGATTATAACAACCAAGACCATGATTATAACAACCACGACCATGATTTTAACAACCACGACTATGATTATAACAATCACGACCATGATCATAACCACGACCATGATTATAACAACCACGACCATGATTATAACAACCACGACTATGATAATAACACCCACGATTATAACAACCACGTCAATGATTATAATAACCACGACCATGATTATAACAACCACGACTATGATTATAACAACCACGACCATGATCATAACAACCACAACCATGATTATAACAACCACGACCATGATTATAACAACCACGACTATGATTATAACAACCACGACCATGATTATAACAACCACGACCATGATTATTTTATATACTATAGGAATAGCCGTGTGTGTGTGTGTCTGTTCTGGGCAACCAAAACTGCTCAATCGTTTTTCATCAAACTTAGTGGAAAAATCGCAAAAAATTCGTAGAGTGGAACAAACCTGGTCCCATGTCAAAGGTTTCTTTAGGAAGGCATTAATTAACCATTTTATTTACGCTGGAAAACGATGTCCCTGTATGCTGCCAGCCTTCCCGCTGTTGCACGCTCGCCAAGCACTAGCGTTCGAACTTTCATGTTTTGGTAAACTGTACCACCGGACTCGCCACCATGCAAGAAGTGCCCATGATCACTTGTCTAATATATTATAGGACTAGGCGTGTGTGTGTGTGTGTGTGTGTTTGTCTGTTCTGGGCAGCCGAAACAGCACAATCGTTTTTCATCAAACTTGGTGGAAAAATCGCAAAAAATTCGTAGAGTGGAACAAACCTGGTCCCTTATCTATGGTTTCTTTAGGAAGCCCTTACGTAACCTTTTTATTTTAGCTGGAAAACGATGCAAGTCTATGGACTTGGCGCACCCTGATTCGCTGTACGCTGTCAGCCCACGATTGCAGTTATCGTTCGGCCCCCTCCTCCTCCCCCGACTTTTTTCTTAGCCTACTTTCTTTCTATGTTATTTGGATTAGTAAAGGAAGGAAGATGAGTAAATAGAAGAATCAAGAAGGGGAAACAGATAATAGTTAGAGATAACAGGTGGGGGGAGCTGAGTTTCATCATGCGTCTGGATGCGCAGTTTCAACGTTACCAGACGACCTTACAGCTACTGTGTATACTTATTCCTGTGGGTGGAAAAGGAGAAGAGATAAAAAGATAATAAGAGGAATGCATGGAGAAGATGACTATAATAGATACAGGGTGAATATAGACAGTGAAACAGACAGGAGGTTGACAAAGATAGACAGATTCATACATGCACAGATAGACAAAATGGCAACTAACAGGACAGACAGACAGCTGACTGACTGGTTCGCATTAGACAAACAGGCAGACACACGCCAACAACGGATAAGACAGAAAAATTTGACGACAACAAAGAGTACAGACAAGCTTACATTCAAGCACCACGCAGACGAACAGACAGTTGGGATGGCATTAGATCAGGACGGATAGACTTGAGACGGATGAGAAGGCATTTATAAATAAGAATAACACCAAATTGACCATAGCTACGTCAGTGAGGGTAGGAGGTCTTACATCCACTAGCGTAAATAATAAGACGCATTGAAAACTAACACCCTCGCGCGGAAAGAACGTAGATGATGACTATGATAACTTAACACAGGTGATGACTTACGCAGATGGTGACTAATATAACCAGAATCAAGGTCACTTCTCTTCAAAATATAATTTATCTCGGAATGACCATCTGTGATTCATAATAATTGGTTTTTTTATGATTTTAACCTCTCCTTATGGCGAATATTTCTTTAATTAATTATTCTAACCTTTATTCTATTCCTTCTTATAGTATATTAGATACTGTAAGTATCACGACCACGACCATGATTATAGCAACCACGACCATGATTATAACAACCACGACCATGATTATAACAACCACGACTATGATTATAACAACCACGACCATGAGTATAACAACCACGACTATTTGTATAACAACCACGACCATGATTATAACAACCACGACCATGATTATAACAACTACGACTATGATCATAACCACGACAATGATTATAACAACCACGACAATGATTATAACAACTACGACCATGATCATAACCACGACCATGATTATAACAACCACGACTATGATTGTAACAACCACGACCATGACTATAACAACCACGGTACCATGATTATAACAACCACGACTATGATTATAGCAACCACGACTATGATTATAGCAACCACGACCATGATTATAACAACCACGACCATGATTATAACAACTACGACTATGATTATAACCACGACAATGATTATAACAACCACAACAATGATTATAACAACTACGACCATGATCATAACCACGACCATGATTATAACAACCACGACTATGATTGTAACAACCACGACCATGATTATAACAACCACGACTATGATTATAACAACCACGACTATGATTATAGCAACCACGACCATGATTATAACAACCACGACCATGATTATTGTGTGTATATTCTGTATGTTGTATGTATACCATGTATGTACTCTATATATACACATTATTTCTCTAGTCAGTAGCGTGTGGTAATGCCCCTGTTTCATGTCACCACACGCTTAGATAAATGTGCCTGGTTGGTTGGTTGGTTGTACGGAGAGAAGAGAGCAGTAGCTCTGAGAGTGGGAGAAGGGTAAAGAACAAGGTAAAGTTCAGAAGTGGGAAGTAAAGGAGAAGGTTAACAGCAGGTGGGCTATCCACCTTGCGGAGACGGGTTTTTTTGTCTTCCGTAACTGTGCTGCATTAGAGGTTCATGGGGTTAGGGAAGGCCGGTCTCAGCCAAGCTAAGCTAAGTTATTCTGAGTTGTCCTTGGGGCATATTATCTTAGGGTGAGGGGGGGTCCCTCCAGGTCCTTGTGGCACTTTAGGGATGATCCCCATCTTTTTTTTCTTTTTTTTTGTGAACTATTTAGGTCTTTGTTTATTTGTGGGGTCCCTCCAGGTCCTTGTGTGACTGGAGAGTTGTGCCCATCTTTTGGTTCTTATTTGTTGTTATTTTTTGTTGTTATTTTGTTGTTATTGTGTATATAGAGGCTCTGGTTCTTCGTTATCATTTTTCCTGCTTCTAGGCCACCATCTGTGGGATGTGTTGTTGTTTTCCTCAATTAGTTGGTTTAGTATGGGATCCTGTTCCTGCTGGATTTTTTCCCATATTGCATTTGCTTGGGTGTGTATTCTGGTGTTGAGTGGGTCTATGCCGTGTTCTGTGTGTATGTCTTGTACTGTTTGTGTGTATGGTGGTTGGTGTTTTGCCGCTCTTCTGAGGGCTATATTTTGCACTGCTTGATATTTAAGTTGATTAGGTCTTGCGATTGTGTTCAGAGGTATCGGAGGGTATTCTAAGTGTGGTCTGATCAGTGCTTTGTATAGGTGCAATTGCGTGTTGGTGTCCAGTTGGAGGAATCTTCTGAGTTTTGTAAGTTGTGATCTTGCCATAGCTATTCTTTCATTGATGTGAGGGATTATTCCGCTTCTGGATATCTTGAGTCCTAATGTTTTTCCCTTGGCAACATATGGTATTTGTTGATTGTTGATAATAATAGGGCATGGGTTCGTTTTTGCGATGTGAATTATTTGCAGTTTTTGGACATTGGTTTTTATCTTCCATTTTCGTTCATAGTTGTTTATTAACTCTATTTCTCTGCATGTTCTAATGGCCATCATTTGTTTGGATTTTCCCGGGTACCTGATTATCTGTGTAACATCATCTGCGTATGCTATATATTCTGATTGCCGTGGTTGCGGCATATCTGCCGTATATACAGTGTATAACGTTGGTGATATATTGCTGCCTTGGGGAACTCCGCTATAAAGGTTGAAGGTTTGTCCTAGATGGTTGTCAATGATTAGTTTGGCCTTTCTGTTATCTAAGAATTATATTACATTGTTCTTTGTTACTTGCAGCATTTGCGATTGATTCGTATATTAGTGCTATTGCTGTATTGGTTCCTCGGTTTTTTCGAAAGCCGTGCTGTCTCGGGTTATATTTGTTTTCTTGGTCTAGAAAATTTCTGAGTCTGTGGTTAATTATTTTTTCTAATATTTTACCGGGTGTTTCCAGTAATGAGATGGGTCTGTAGTTTTCTGCTTGAGTATGGTTCTTTCCTGCTTTCGGGATGAGTCTGATTTTGGCTAATTTAAATTTGGTGGGGAAAAAGCCAGTTGCAAGTGAGGCATTGTATATATTTTTGAGCTGTTCGATCATAGTCTGAGGAATGTTTTGTAATACGATTTTATTAATTTGGCTTATGCCAGGTGCTTTATTCTTGAAACTTGCTATTGTTTTTACAATATCATTTTGAGTTAGAGGAGCAATTATTGGGTTGTTGATGTTTAAAGAGTTGAGGTTAATTTTTACGGTGGGTTTCCATTTCTCTGTGTTCTGGTTCAAATATGTTCTAGTTGCCTGTTCTGTTTCTTGGCAGAAGCTTCTATTATCTTCGTCGTTGATTGTGAATATGTTTTTCCAGAATTCTCTAAATATTGGTTCTTTTTCGTGTGGTTCTGTTGCATTTCTACCGTTTTTGTCCTTAATATAACTCGTTTCTTCCGAATTAGTTCCCATTAGGTTTTTAATTTTTTTCCAGAATGCTTTTGGGTTTCTGTGATCTGCTTGTGTGTCCTGAATCAGCTTGTTCCATGTTTCATTGTGTTTGTTCTTACTTATTTCTTTCAGTTCTTCTTTTATATTCCTGTATAATATTCTGATGTCATTGTTCCACCCGTGTGTTTTGGTGTATTCATATAGATTGGTAAATCTAGTTTGTATCATTTCTCTTCATGTGTTAATTGTGCATGTGGTAATGTACGGTATGTTGTTTTTGGAATATTGTTTTGCATTGCTGTTGTTACTTCATTGTACCATTTGTCCAGCGATTTGTCAATCTCAGTTGTGTCTTTATTGTGTAGGAGTGTTGGTTCGTTTTTGCTGAGATCCAATTTAAATTTTTCCCAATTTGCTCTATTAAGTGAAAATCTTGGGATTGATGGAATTTGTATCGGGGATGTGGATAAAGTTGCTATTATGGGTAAATGATCACTGGTTGTTGTGGGTCCAGCTTTTAGATGTACATTTAGATGGTGATGCCTATTGGTTAAAACAATGTCAGGTTTCCCAGTGTTACCGGCTGATACGTAAGTTGCGAAGTCGGGCCCAAGGTGAGTTATTGTCCCGTGTTCGATGAGAGCATGTAGAATTTTTCCTCCTGGGTTTCTGATATTATTTCCTAAGGTTGTGTGTTTTGCATTGAGGTCTCCTATAAAGTATGCTGGATTGTTTTGCCTCATTAGTTTTAAAATATCACCTGTAGGGAATATTGGCCTTCTGAATGTTAAATAAGACGTTCCGATTAATATTGGGCCTCTGGTTGTGTTTACTTCGGCTGCAAGAAAGTTGCTATGAAAGTTGTCTGATTTTATATTGTATGTTGCGTTTTATAGCTATTGCTATGCCGTCGTGTGGTTCATCGTGTATATTCATTTGATGTACATGGTAGTTAAAAATCTTGATTTTGTCACCTTTTTTCCGACCATGTGCGTTGATAAGAATGATGTCTGGGTCTATTGTGCTGTATATGTTGGTGAGTTCTGATTTCCTCGTCAGATTCCAGGCAAGGACGTTGTGCTGGATTATCTTTAATAATTTATTTTGTGTAATCGTGGATCCCGAGAACTTGGTGTAGGGTGTTTGCTGGCTCGTGTATCTCCTGGTGAGTGTCTACTCCTTTCCTCCTTCAGTCCCGTTCTGATTTTCTTAAACTTGGTTACATCCACTCTTTCGATTCTATTATATTTGGTATTTAAAAGTCCTGCAGTTATCAATTGGTCTATATAGGTTTCTTCTACCCTATCGTCTTCGTAGGTGAATTTGACTGTGCCTTCCTTGATTTCCTGCAGAAGTCTGTCATTTGTTATTGTAGGTGGTGTGTTGACTGAGTAAAAGCGGATGCCGATCTCATTGCCTAGGTCTGCTGGCTGCACCTCGCTTGGTGAAGATGGGGGGGCACGATGGCCAGAGTGGGATTCTTTTCTTAATTTTGCTTTGGTTGGATCAACTTTTGCAGATTGTGATTTCTCTGTTTGATGAGTTGTGGAGTCTGATGATTTGCGGTGTGGTGTGACTTCTTGGGTGATAGGGTCTATTTCCATGACTGTTTCTTCTGTGCCTAGGTTGGTTTTGTGCTCCTGTGGTTTCGTTACTCCCAGGCTACTCTCGGTGACGATTTTAAATATTTCTGTTGAGGGGGCGTCGTCTGGAAATTTTACCTCTGGCAGATTGTTTGCCGCAAACATTTCTCTAATCGTTTTTCCGAATGTTCCTGGTTTTGCAATGTTATTAAGGTGTGCATGTATGATACTAGTTAGGATCGTGAAAGGTAATCCTTCACTCAGATTGAGGTATGTCGGTTGCATGAGGGGATTCTCTTTAGTTTTCTTCAGGACTTTGGAAGTGGTATCTTGTAGCTTTGCAATTGCTGCGTATGTTTTGTTGGGGTCTATTTCAATCTTCTTATTTGTTCTTTCTTTTTCTCTCAGGTTTCTAATTATTTCTTTTCTTATGGGACAACGCGCTGCTAGTGTTCGGTGGTCCCCATTACAGTTCAGGCATTTTGGGTTATCTTTATTACTACATTCTCTGAATGTGTGGCCCTCTGTTGCACATTCGGAGCAGAACTTCTTATCTTTTAGTGGACAATTTACGGCTAGATGATTATATTTGTAACAGGTCCAACAGGGTGTTATTGGGAAAAATTCCTCCTGCTCAATTTGATGTTTTGTCAGATGGTAGTGGGAAATACAGAGGCCATTCTCTAGGGCTTTTTGTGCCATGGAGATCTCTCCAAACCTGACCTTCATCATGGTAGGAGCACCAGGCATTAGCACAACCTCCTCAACTCTGGCCCATGTGTTCTTCTCTTCTATGTTATTGGCAATATTACTTGGTGTTTGTTTCAGTATGTTCTTATCTACCCTTTTAATCACTATGGATTTTTTGGCTCGTAGTTGTGGTGGTATTACTATTTCGAATCTGTGTTCTTTTAATTTCTTTGTTGATTCGTCTGAGAGCATATTGTCTACATCTTTTTCTTCAAGGCACAGGACTATGTATGAGTCCTTTGTTTCTATTAATGCGGCGAATTTGATGTTTAACTGGGCACACAGTAGTATACCCAGTTCCTCCTTACGTTTTTCCGATACGCCCCCCAAGAGGGAGCGTACCCGTATCCTGTTTCCGGTTGTCCTAGGCATTGCATTTGGTCGTTCTCCGTGTCGTCAGTATTAATATGGTTTTTACAGTCACCCTACCTATTCCAGGCGAGCAACCTAAACACAGGAATTACAGCACCCCCCACCGCCACTTGCTGGTCGAATGGTCGTAGGGTGGTTCCTGTGTCACTCACCTAGTAACCCCGTTAGGGGAACCTATATCCCTATTGTTGAAATTGCTCACTTATAGGCGTGAACTTGATGTGTACCTATTCGGGGGAGGGGTGGAGGATTAAGGATTTGCGACCCCCTTCCTAGGTGGAACACGCACGATCACGGTTTCCCAGGAAGGCTCGGCGGAGGGGTGGGTTCTGCTCCTACCCCCTTTCGTGTTCACAAACCCCTACAGTGGAGGTGAACAGTTACAGGGGGGACCCAAGGACGAATACACCTCTAGGGTGCAGGTCCCCAGGCCAGAGCGAAAAATGAAGGAAGAACAAGGTAAAACAGCCAGAGGTGCAAGTGACACCAGTGGGATCGCGGCCCAAATCCGCTACAGAAAGCCGTTACAGATCACCCGATCAGGGCCGCCTCTGATCAGGAGTCACCCCTGATCAGTAGGGAAGCACAGAAAGGGCGTTGTCTGCAACGAGCTTACCGGTTGTGTGTGGTGAGGTGGTCGATTTCGTTCAGGTCGTCAACGGTTGAAAGACAGGCTGGCAGGCTTTAGCAGTGAAGGTTCTGGAGAGAGGTCCGTTCACGGCGAAGGCTGGCTGGCGAATGATGTGCCTGGCGACATCTGGAAGCTGCTAGTATACCACTTACCACATGTCGCCCGAGAGGTCAGAGTGAGGTCAGTTGACCCTATAGGAGTGTAAGGACTACCTGCGCTTGTAAGCGCACCCCTGTATATTTCCGTTAATAAGAACCTACAGAAGTCTACAGGTGTTTATGTTCGCTCCTGTAGTTAGAACCAAGTACCCGGAATATCTCCATGACGCAATGAGTATCAAGTGATCGATTAAGTGGAAATAAGTGCGTTCATGTAAAATCAAGGCCGGTAGACCTCCTCCGTCAACTCGGTCATCCGTCGCCATTGTCTCCCTCAAAAATTCGTTTGAATTGCCAACGAGTTTTGAGCAGTGTGCAGTGACCGCAATTTCCTGTGAAGTGTCTTTAAGTGCCCCTCGTGTGTGTGTATTGTTAAAGTGTGTGTCCTTGTTTTAAAGGATTCCCTAAGGTGGAAGGCTGATATAGGGCATTCGTGAAGAGTCAGCGCGACCGTCCCGGGCTGCCTGGAGGGTAACTACCCCCACTGCTCACCCCCCACCGCCTCGCCTCGCCTGCCTCCGCGCTCCACCGCGCCTACACACACCAACCCACGCACTAACACACTGACCGCGGTCATTTCTTCATATATATATATATATATATATATATATATATATATATATATATATATATATATATATATATATATATATATATATATATATATATATATATATATATATATATATATAAAGTTACTTATCTGTGTATTCAATTAATTTTGTTGTCTCAGATCTGGTTGATACGACGGGCTGACTGGTCAACACTGATTTGACATACAATATACAGATAAAGTAATTATGCCCCGGGCCTCTCTCAGCGGTGTCCCTAGCGCCCGGATGAGTCAGACGGATGACAGCTCTACAGAGATGGATGACCAGTCAGTGTGCGACGCCCCACCCTCTCCCAGCCACACCCCCCGACCCTCAGCCTCGTCCTCAGAGATAATTGTTCTGATGAAGCTTATGAGGGAGGAAATGCATCAGGACGAAGCGAAAAGATATGCTGAGGACCACCAACGGAGATTGGAAGTTAACGAACGGTTTTGCAGCTTTGATATCTAGCCTCACTGCTAATCAAGCCCTTGGCCCTTCCACTACTCAGGTACCGACTGGCTCAGATACCTCGTCAACGCCCTCTACCAAAGTGGTTGTCTAACCCCCACCCACCTTGAAGCCTAATGAGACTTTCCAGACTTTTCGTGAGTGGCGGCGACGGTGGACTGATTATGCTACAATGGTGGATCTCCAGAGTTTGCCACAGCCTAAACAGCTCATTCAGCTACGTATGTGCCTGTCTCTGGGAACGCAGCATGTGTTGGAACATACGTTGCAAGTGCCCCGGACGTCTTTGTTGTCTGTAGAGGAGGTACTGGATGTTCTAGAACGGCACATCAAAGGTCAGCTGAATGAAGCTCTCCGCAGGAGGGAAGTGTTTAGCTGTAGACAGTTAGAGGGCGAGACTTTTGACGATTTCTACGTACGACTCAAGAGAGCCTCGGAAGAGATAGACATATGTCCTGGTAATCACCAGCAGTGCGAGGAGACCCAGTTGAAGCAGGTGATCCTGATGGGTGTTAAGGACGAGGAGCTTGTCCAACGCCTCGCCTCCCTCGACTCTTCCTCCTCTGTTAAGGATGTATTGACAGTATGTCGCTCCTATGAGGCTGCCAGGTGTGCTACCTCTGCCATCCGCACTCCCCCTACAGCCGTACGGGCTATGTCCCAATACAAGAAAGACAAGAAGTCTGCCCCAACGCCTACGCCCACCACGCCCACGCCCGGCTCCCTTTGCAACAGCTGTGGTAGGCAGCACGAAACACAGGTGTGTCCAGCTGCCGAGTCTACCTGCGACAGCTGTGACCGCAAGGGCCACTGGTCACTTACAGTACGGTACCCAGCCAAACGCATCCAGTGCAATGTGTGTGGTCGTCTGGGCCACTACGACAAGTGTTGTCCGACCAACAAAACTTAGGGACAGCGTCGGCGGAAGCAGCAGCGCCCTTTCACCAGTGAGGGCCGCCCACAGTCGCCAAATCAGAGGCACGACGACCCTGGACAAGGCCCGACCCATATTAGGAGGGTGTACTCCTCGCGTCCCAGGACCAAAGTTCCCCAGCACGTCAGCGTCATCGTGACCTACGGCAGTGTGTCATCCCGTCTTCAGATGTTGCCCGACACCGGCGCTGAGGCTACAGTCATCGGTTCCCAGCATTTGCAATGCTTGGGGCTCTCTCCAAGCGATCTAGGACCGCCTCCCAAGGACCTCTGCGTCACGGCAGATGGTTCACAGATGGCCCCAACTCTAGGTTCACTCTATGCACATGTCACCTTTGGCAACAGATCGTGTCAAGCCTGGATTGACGTGCATAATGGTGTCCCGACTCCTTTGCTGTCCTACAGACATTGCCAAGAGTTGGCCATCATCTCCCAGGACTTCCCAACACCGATTCTCGAGGTAAAATACGCCAACAGGGTGCACGAAGGGAGCAGCAACTACCCTGCTGCCGCCCTACCCCTACCTCTGGTCAGTGACACCTCTCCTTCGGTAGTTGTCCCTGCTGCTTCACGTCTCCACGCCTTGGCCCGCCTCCACGACAGTCACTGTGGAGCCGAGGCCACCAAACGGCGTGCAAGACAACTGTGTTCCGGCCTGGCAGCGACCCCGACATCTCCAATGCTGTCCAGGCGTGTAAGCCCCGCCAAGTACTACAACCCAGCCAGCAGCAGGAACCCTTCATGAGTGACGACAATCCCACCCGCCCCTTTGAGTCTGTGTCGGCCGACTTTTTCTGTGTGTCAGGAGAGTCCTTCCTGGTTATCGTCGACCATCTCTCTGGTTGGCCGGTTGTCATCAAGTGCGGTAATGATACGACATCTGCCGCCACCATCAGTAAGTTCTGCCACTACTTCCGTTATGTGGGCGTTCCTGCGCGCCTGCGAACCAACGGACGGCCCCAGTTCACAAGCCGGGACTTTGCCGCGTTCCTCGACCGATGGGGAGTCCAGCATGTGTTGTCACCGCCTCATTACCCGCAGCCCAACGGCCACGCTGAGGCTTCTGTCAAATCCCTGAAGCACCTCATCCTCAAAGTGGCCCCTTCTGGGAATATTGACTGCGAGGCCTTCGACCAGGGTCTCCTTGAGCTCCGCAACACACCCAATTACACCGGACGCTCCCCTGCCCAGGTCTTGTATGGACGCCCCCTCCGTTCTTGTGTCCCTGTTAACCCTCAATCCTTCTCCAAGGAGTGGCAGGCCAAGACAGAGGATTGTGATCGCCGAGCCGCCGAACGTATTCAAGACGTCGTCGCCCGCCACAACGACCACGCCCGTCCTCTCCCCAGGTTGAGTGTCGGCACCCAAGTCCGTGTCCAGGACCCGACCTCCCTACGTTGGGACAAAGTGGGCCTAGTCATGGGTCTCGGCAGGTCACCGGACTACCAGGTGCGGTTACCCAGCGGTCGGGTGTGGTGGAGGAACCGCCGTTTCCTCTGCCCCGTAACGCATCCCATCCCGCTGACCCTGTCACCAGTGCTGAGTCCCACATCCCCCTCCTCAGCGAAGAATGACAAAAATGATTCCGGGACTTAGAAACCTTCCATATCAGGATAGGTTAAAGAAACTTAACTTGCATTCCCTAGAAATACGAAGAGTGCGGGGAGATATGATAGAAGTATTTAAGTGGGTGAAAGGAATAAATAAAGGGGATATAGATAAAGTTCTTATAATATCCGAGCAGGATAGGACTCGGAGCAACGGATTCAAGTTGGATAAGTTTAGGTTTAGGAGGGAGATAGGAAGAAACTGGTTCACAAATAGGGTGGTGGACAAGTGGAACAAGCTTAGCAACTTTGTAGTAAGTGCGGGAACTCTGGAAAGTTTCAAAAGGAGGCTAGATAGATTCATGGATGATAGAGAGTGGAAATAACTCTCGACAGGAGCTGCCATGCACAGGCCAACCGGCCTATTGCAGACTCCTTATTTTCTTATGTTCTTATGTTCTTATTAAGCCCCTCGACGCTCAGAACGGATCCACAGGAAAAGGTCTGCTCAAGACCTTGCTATGAGCGTATGGGGGGGGGGAGGTGTATGTATATTATGTATGTTGTATGTATACCATGTATGTACTCTATATATACACATTATTTCTCTAGTCAGTAGCGTGTGGCAATGCCCCTGTTTCATGTCACCACACGCTTAGATAAATGTGCCTGGCGACATCTGGAAGCTGCTAGTATACCACTTACCACATGTCGCCCGAGAGGTCAGAGTGAGGTCAGTTGACCCTATAGGAGTGTAAGGACTACCTGCGCTTGTAAGCGCACCCCTGTATATTTCCGTTAATAAGAACCTACAGAACTCTACAGGTGTTTATGTTCGCTCCTGTAGTTAGAACCAAGTACCCCGAACATCTCCAATTATAACAACCACGACCATGATTATAGCAACCACGACCATGATTATAACAACCACGACCATGATTATAGCAACCACGACCATGATTATAACAACTACGGCCATGATTATAGCAACCACGACCATGATTATAACAACTACGACCATGATTATAACAACCACGACCATGATTATAACCACCAAGACCATGATTATAACAACCACTACCTTGATTTTAACAACCACGACCATGATTATAACAACCACGACGATGATTATAACACCCACGACCATTATAACAACTACGACCGTGATCATAACCACGACCATGATTATAACAACCACGACTATGATTGTAACAACCACGACCATGATTATAACAACCACGGTACCATGATTATAACAACCACGACTATGATTATAACAACCACGACTATGATTATAGCAACCGCGACCATGATTATAACAAACACGACTATGATTATAACAACCACGACTAGGATTATAACACCCACGACCATGATTATAACACCCACGACCATGATTATAACAACCACAACTATGATTATAACACCCACGACCATTATAACAACTACGACCGTGATCATAACCAGGACCATGATTATAACAACCACGACTATGATTGTAACAACCACGACTATGATTGTAACAACCACGACTATGATGGACCATGATTATAACAACCACGACCATGATTATAGCAACCACGACCATGATTATAACAACTACGGCCATGATTATAGCAACCACGACCATGATTATAACAACTACGACCATGATTATAACAACCACGACCATGATTATAACCACCAAGACCATGATTATAACAACCACTACCTTGATTTTAACAACCACGACCATGAACAACCACGACATGATTATAACACCCACGACCATTATAACAACTACGACCGTGATCATAACCACGACCATGATTATAACAACCACGACTATGATTGTAACAACCACGACCATGATTATAACAACCACGGTACCATGATTATAACAACCACGACTATGATTATAAACCACGACTATGATTATAGCAACCGCGACCATGATTATAACAAACACGACTATGATTATAACAACCACATAGGATTATTATAACAACCATGATTATAACGACTATACACCCACGACCATTATAACAACTACGACCGTGATCATAACCAGGACCATGATTATAACAACCACGACTATGATTGTAGGACTATTATAACAACCACGACCATGATTATAACACCCACCATGATTATAACAACCACGACTAGGATTATAACAACCACGACCATGATTATAACACCCACGACCATGATTATAACAACCACAACTATGATTATAACACCCACGACCATGATTATAACAACCACGACTATGATTATAACAACCACGACCATGATTATAACAATCACGACTATGATTATAACTACCACGACAATGATTATAACACCCACGACCATGAATATAACAACCACGATCATGATTATAACATCCACGACCATGATTATCTCATATACTATAGGAATAGCCGTGTGTCTGTGTGTGTATGTCTGTTCTGGGTAGCCGAAACGGCACAATCGTTTTTCATCAAACTTGGTGGAAAAATCGCAAAAAAATTCGTAGAGTGGAACAAATCTGGTCCCATGTCGAAGGTTTCTTGTGGAAGGCATTATTTAACCATTTTATTTACACTGGAAAACGATGTCGCTGCAAGCTGCCAGCCTTCAGGCGCTAGCCAAGCACGAGCGTTATAACTTTCACGCTTTGGTAAACTGTACCACCGGACTCGCCACGGGGCACGAAATGCCCACGATCACTTGTTGTAATCTTCCACGAAACTAAAGACAGAAATGTTCATGTCAGGGTTTAGATGCACTTTTCTTTGACAAAATAAATGAGTCACTTAAGTCGGGTCCGACTAGTGTCAACCTCGCCAACGGCCCAAAGGTTCAGATCAGCTGATGAGCTGCCTCGTAGGAGTTGCCACTCACACGCCCACCACAATTTTAAAAGGACAAGGAGTTTCTGAACAGACAGAATATCACTGTTTATCTTTGATTAGTTATTTATTAATGTCACGCAATAAACAATATTCTACATTGGTTATGTTCCAAATGTCTGATTATGCTAGATTCTATATACCGCCAAATTTGCCCAATTACCCTTAAAAATAAATACACTGTCTCTAGCTCTACCCCAGCAAAGGCTTGATTACCCTAAAAGAGGGTAATTATCCTAAAAGATGAGTAACTGGTTCAGATAAATTCAGGAGCCAGTGCATGCCCAGTACTTGCCAACAGTGCATAACAGAGATGTGACCGACCGCCCAAGTGGCTAACGAGCCGACCAGTGGCGGAGGATAAAAGTAAAAGATCATGGTAAAGTATTGTCTGTATACTCTACTGTAGATGCTGAACTGTATACCTATATTGTCACTATATTATACTGTACAGTACATGCCCAACCAATTTTCAAGTTGTATGATTTTATTAAATAAATATCTATATTATCCAGTCATCAGTATTATCGTTTCGATCATCCAACGATTTTTAGGATTTTAAATTTTGGTATCAGTAGTTTAGACAATTCTAAGACACTTTTCTTCTATGGCATTTCTTCCGCTCATGATTACCTTCAGAGAAAATCGCAATAAATTGTTATCACTGTCTCAGAGGGCTCCTGTGTGTTCGTTTGTTGGTTAGTATGCTGCATTCTGCATGCACTAGAGTCTAACACATGTGCACTTGCTCTTTGGACGTTGATTGGTGGGTAATACGATTTTGGATCAACCAATCACAGCTCGGCATAGGTTAGGTTTTGGATTATTTTGACTTTTATTTCTATTGCAAATTACTACTTTTTTCCGATATTCCCCACCCAAAATCCCTGGTTCCCACTGGGGGTACCCCAGTGTCGTTGGATAATAGGGGGATATTTAAAACAAATAGTGATTAGCAGTAGAAATGAAGGTTAGATTCGTTCAAAACACATAAAAAAATCACCGGAAAACATAATTTCAACTTCCAACAACTTGGAAAAAATACGAAATTTTTCCCATATTTTTGCGATTTTTTACTGAAAGTAATCACGAACGGAAGAAATGCTATACAAGAAAAGTGTCTTAGAATTGTCTAAACTACTGATTCCAAAACTTAAAAGCCTAAAAATAGTTGATGACCGAAACGATAATTTTACCCATTTTCCTCCACAAAAGCTTTCCATACATCATCTGCTCTATCACTATAGATGAACCTTAAAATCACTTTGGCTTGGTTAGGTGTAGTTTGATGATAGAGAGTATACAGAAACTGAAGGTTGGTGTCAAAATGGCAAACAAAACATAACTAACCCAAATCTCCTGGTCCATTCCCATGTTAAGTGTTTTTAACTTTCATAATTTACCACCAGTATTGAGATTCTCCTTTTTTTCAGATTGTAATGGTCAGTTGGGGTGTCATCACTTGTGTCAGATGGCAAGTGGGACGCCCAAGTGCATGTGTGAACTAGGCTACAAGTTGATCAATAAAACACACTGTCACTCAATGGGTAATATAAAATACAATGCATCTGTTACACTTATAGATTTAAAAATCAGTATGTACTGTACTTGTACACAGGAGTACAGTACTGTAGTATTTTTTGGTAAAACATAATACTGTACAGTAATGACCTCATTGAAATTGATGGGAATATTTGTTTGTGTGGCTCAACTCTGTTTACAATAGTGTACAGTACAGTTTTAAAATAATTTATTTGTATTTGTAACTTCATCTAGCTAGCTGTGTGTAGGAATCATAAGTGCAGCACAGTGCTTAGAATTTGATTATAGAAAAGGAATTCTTAACATGGGGCATAGTACTTCATAATCTAAAACTGGTAGTAGGCAGCTACCAAACAGGGAGATACTACCGTCTGGGAAGATATTGGAAGCATAATGTGTTGTCTAATGGTAGACCCTGCTGCCATATGGCATCACAATATCGTGACCAAGTCCCAGGTTGCCGATCTGTCTTTCTGCCTCATTTGCACACAATTGCAGGGTCTCAATTGTCTCTCTTACTATTGACAACACAACATACTGTATATAACTTTTCTCACTCCTGATCTGTTTTATTCTTTTTATTCTTTTATTCTCCTACAGGGGATTATTTCTTATTATTTCAATTTCTTTTTTTATCTCTTCTACCACACTGCTTTTCAACAATTTGGAGGGAAGGGATTGTAATTATATTTAATTGTCTCCTTTCTTTATACCTTCTTTTCTTTTCTATATTTCTAAATTGGTTTTCTCTTCAAACCTTCTTCATTCAATTTCTTATTTTATTAATTCCAAATGTTAGCTATTTCTTAGTTACTTTACTTCTCATAGATACCCCCTAACATCTTTACTGTGGTAGCATGGCTCGAGGGTTAGGACACGAGGGTTTACGGTAATTACTGGTACCAAGATATGGGGAGAGACAAAGGTAAATACTGCAGGGATAATGAAACCTCAACATACAATAAATATGGTTTATTAAAATGAAGTTAGACTTATGACTACTTTCAGTAACACCAAACTACAAGGATCATTGGATAAAATCATGGCTCACCGATAGAACGCAGAGGGTCAGCGTAGATGGTGTTAAATCTGAGTGGGGCCGTGTAACCAGTGCGGTTCCCCAGGGGTCAGTACTAGGCTCACTCTTGTTCATAATCTACATAAAAGATCTAGATACTGGGATCAGCAGTGACACAAGCAAGTTTGCGGATGACACCAAAATAGGGCGGCAGATTAATTCAGGGCAGGATGCAAATGCATTACAGGAGGATCTAAATAAACTGCAGGGGTGGTCTGAAAAATGGCAAATGAAATTCAACACCAGCAAGCGCAGCGTACTTAATATTGGAAGAACAAATACTTATAATGTATACAGCCTTAACAACATCAACCTAGAGAAGTCGACTTGTGAAAGAGACCTAGGGGTACTTGTAAGCCCGGACCTACGGCCTAGAAAACAGTGCGTCAATGTTCGAAATAAGGCAAACAGAGTATTGGGTTTTATATCTAGAAGCGTAAGTAATAAGAGTGCAGAGGTCTTATTGCAAATATATCTTGCGCTAGTCAGACCGCACCTCGATTATGCGGTTCAGTTCTGGTGCCCTTGTTATAGAATGGATATCAATTCACTAGAGTCGGTGCAACGAAGAATGACGAAAATGATTCCGGGACTTAGAAACCTTCCATATCAGGATAGGTTAAAGAAACTAAACTTGCATTCCCTAGAAGGACGAAGAGTGCGGGGAGATATGATAGAAGTATTTAAGTGGGTGAAAGGAATCAATAAAGGGGATATAGATAAAGTTCTTATAATATCCGAGCAGGATAGGACTCGAAGCAACGGATTTAAGTTGGATAAGTTTAGGTTTAGGAGGGAGATAGGAAGGAACTGGATCACAAGTAGGGTGGTGGACGAGTGGAACAAGCTTAGCAACTTTGTAGTAAGTGCTGGAACGCTGGAAAGTTTCAAAAGGAGACTGGATTGATTCATGGATGATAGAGAGTGGTAGTAACTCTCGACAGGAGCTGCCATGCACAGGCCAACCGGCCTATTGCAGACTCCTTATTTTCTTATGTTCTTATCTCCATGGTTTCACTCATTTTGTACTTCTCAAATAGGTACACCTTTTAACACCCACCATTACGTGGTTACTTTGCAGTAATGACACATGTAACACACCTGAGCACCACCCTTACAGGTCACCTGAGAATATACCTTTTACTTTTTAACGGGACTCTTAGTAATTGCACCATGACTATAGCTCCCTGCACTACTTTGTTACTTTGGCCGAGAAGTAAAGTGCCGACCGTCATATACATGTTCACTTCTAACACCCATAAAACTGAGGAGACTACATACATGGATACTCCGATGAATAACACACCCAATAATTAACTCTACTTATTGTGGTGGACTCAATAATGCTTATAAGCTGGTCGTGTTTACTCCACATGTGAGATACATGGAGACAACAAACACATTCTGGCCACCTCCTCCGAGCGGCAGCCTGTACGTAAGATCTCAGCTCACCACACCACAGTGATACGTGATGCTATCAAATCTTAACAGCCTTCATCCATCTCCATTCGGATGCTGGACGTCGTCCTCGCATACAAGGACCACCCGTGGTCTATTCAGTCACCTGTTATACAGAGGAGTCGAAGTAAGAGTGAGTTAATTGAGACGAATGTTATAAAATACGTCTTGTAAGCTGATGGCGCATGAACACATTACTAAATACATCAAAGTTACGTTACTGGATCACTTGCATATTCAAACAAAGCACAACTAAGTCAAATTAATTTAATATGACGGGGTGGGACACAAAGTACTGGACATGCCTGTTCACAGTGGAGTCGGGCGTGAGAGTGAGTTCAGGAAGAGTTCATCCGCCTCTCTCAGCCCCTGAGTTACTAAGTCGGAACTTTGACAGATATATTCATCAGACTCCTTTACTGTACACATTGGCTTGTGAAAACCAGGCTATGAGCTAATATTAATTTCATAAGATTAACTTTTTAAACTAAGCAGTGTCAGAGCTTTCAAAGGCAAAAATTAAACTGAAGTCAAGTACTCAGAATGGCAGTGCATTGTGGGTGGAGCGAAACAATGAGATAATGAGATTTTTCCATTATATTACAGCAATAAGCAATAAACTGTTTACATTTCAGAAGACTATTTACTTTCCATAATACAAAATTGACAAGAATTTCAAAACTCTCATCGGATTCTCTGATGTTCACAGATCAAAAAGATATGACTTCATTTTGAATTGATATCCCGTAAGTTCATCATAAACAGACTGATTACAGCTGGCGATTGGGTCCTCAAAACACATCGTCTTAACACTATGTACTCTACAGTACACATAAAGATATATGATGCTTTCAACATATATTCAATACTCCTTGAATGCTTTATCTTACTGTAGGTATATATCTGACGTTATCTCTTTACTTTAAATTTACTTTGCAAGAGAGATTTCAGGATGTTTATGAGAAAAGGAATGGCACCTATCGCTAGGGAAAACACGTCTCTCTCTAGGGGTACTGTAAGATTGTACCATCGTACGATATGTTTTCCCATGTTGAGATGGGGGCTTGTCTTTGGCAGCGCCCGGTTGCCAGTCACCAGCTGACGCTGTTAGAATAAAGTCTGCAAAGAACGTGGTCTATGACTCAAACTTCTCACATGGCGCAGTGAGTAGGATATGTCGGGGCCCGACATGCCATTACAGCCCTGACAAGAACGCTGACATGGCCCCTACACGTCCACGATTCTCGACGCCCTCAAGGGGACGCCAGGGCTTCTCTACACCGGCGGGGAACACCACGCGCGCCCAGCAGCAGGCCATGAGTGCATTGATGGCTCAGATGGCGTCTCTAGTTGCTGGCGGTGGTCATGCTTCTATGCCGGTCATGAAGCCCTCAGCAGCTGTCGCACCAGAGAAGTGTGAGGCAGAAATGCCAGCAGCTGCGTTTAGGACATGGAAGCGGTCCATGGAGTCATGGGTGCTGTTGAACGGCTGGTCACAACTGGTGGCCACACTCCACATTCGCCTGAACTGCGTCCCTGCACTCCAAAGGGTGATTGACTCGAGATACCCCAGCGGTCAGTGGGAGCAGCTCTCGCCCAAAGAAGCCCTGGACGCCATCAGTGGAATGGTTCTTCAATCTTCAAACCAAGCTGTGAAATGGAACGAGTTTTTCAACAGCAAACAAGGTGAAGAGGAGCCCATGAAAAGGTATTTTCAACGCTGCTTCGCAGAGGCAGTGGAGTGTGAATTTAAATGTCCCACCTGTGATAACGATCTCTCTGAATACATGCTATTACGTAAAGTTATGGTGGGCCTGAGTAACCCAGTGTTGAAAAGGGAAATTTTCCAGGGGTACTCTAGTTATAATAGTGTTGAAGTGCTTAGAAACAAATGCATGTTATTTGAAGCAGCAGTGAGAGATGCTGGTGTATTGTGTCGTAGGTCTGGCCAGGCAGTGGTGGGAACAGCAGCGGAGGCAGTGGCGGTTGGTGATGACGTCACCGGTGAATCCGAGGTAGCTGCCGCCCGACCTGGACACCCCAATCACGCGCACTGTGGTAACTGCGGCATGTCACATGCCTCTGGTAAAAGTAACTGCCCTGCAAGTGGGGCTACATGTCACAATTGCTGTAAGGTTGGTCACTTCAAAAGGTTGTTACGAGTTGGGGATTTAGAATATTGTTAAAAGTCTACCCTATCCCAACAGGCAACAACAATAAAAAAACAAAGACAATCGGACTATAAAAGGGTAGACAAAGGATGCGAGTTTTTGTTGTGTATAATAAAGTACCATAAATTCCTTAACAAAATATTCAGCTTTCTATAATTTACCCTTAACCATACTTAACCTAAACATTAACAGAATATACATATTTATACAACATACAACAACTTTGAAGCAAGTGGACGCGGGGAGGCAATATAGGATAACAAATACTTAAGTGCGGAGCTGAGATGGCTGACGAGTAAGGCCGAGTATTGTAGAAGACGGTAGGTAGTTACTGTGCCGTAGGTTTCCAGGATAGGTGATCCTGTGGTCACTTCCCAGAGTGAACTGAATTCTCATCGAACTGGAGCTGACGAAGAAGACTTTGAGGAGGTGACGCAACAACCAGGATAAGGAGAAGGGAAACCCCGGAGTGGTAACTAAAAGTAGTCATACTCGTGTTTCGTCCCTAGATGGCGTTGCTCGTGGTGCTGGGTAGGTAGATCAGGACAATAGATAGCGTGGTTCGTAACACACCCCCCTCCAAAGACCTCCGTAGCGCGGGCGCGAAGGAGGTGATCACCACTCACGTCCCCAAGGTTATTATCAGAGGAAGAACTAACATGCCGGAAAGTACCACGTTCCCTACAGCACAGTGACTCCACCAGCAAGGCGTACGCATCAGCCAGCTCAGCAACACGTCCTAAATTAACCTCTCCACGCTCCTCCACATGCTTCAAGATGTGAAATGGTATCTTGCTCTTCCACTCCTCCAGGACTAACCAAGTTATACCTAGGGGAATTACACTTCTGAATATTGTTCTTCTGATAAGATCCTTAGATAAGGATAAGTGACTTGGAATAGGAAGGGCGTATTACGGCATTTACTGTATATAAAGATCCGGATTAACAACCCTTAGATACTTGAAACAGGAAGGGCGTATTATTGCATTAATATAAAGATCCGGATTAACAACCCTGAGTAAACAGGAAGGGCGTATTACGGCATTAATATAAAGATCCGGATTAACAAGCCTTACATACTTGAATTATTGACCCCGAATGAGATAATGAGAAGAACAATAATTGAGGCTTTATAATTATGGGGTCCTGGTAGAGCGGGGCGTCCCAAGATATCACTTCACCTTAAACTAGTGACTATGGAACAGCCTACTCTGGAGCGAGGGTACGGCATTAAACAGATCCGGATTCTTCCCTACACTCGATAAGACTTACTACACGACTGCCATGTGTAATAACAGGCAAGCCTTATGACACTTGGAACCTAATAACCTATGTCTGTCACTCTTACTGTACGATAATACCAATATATGCACACACATATGAAGGTAACTTTAAACCACCGTAAAGCAATTGTTAACAGAAGTGACTGGAAGGAATAATTAACACTGAGTAACAAGGGGGTGAAGGAATATGGTACTTAAGGTCAGATCCTGTCACGGTCGCCATTTGTTACGAGTTGGGGATTTAGAATATAGTTAAAAGTCTACCCAGATTCCAACAGGCAACAACAAAAAAAAAACAAAGACAATCGGACTATAAAAGGGTAGACAAAGGATGCGAGTTTTTGTTGTGTATAATAAAGTACCATATATTCCTAAACAAAATATTCAGCTTTCTATAATTTACCCTTAACCATACTTAACCTAAACATTAACAGTATATACATATTTATACAACATACAATAATTTTGAAGCAAGGTGGGAGAGCACGTAACTGAACGCACAATTGA
>NW_024721079.1:11115120-11162339 GCF_018991925.1 Homarus americanus | reverse complement strand
AACCTCCTCCAGGTACTCATTAGTTTCACGCATGTTTTGTGGACGGTGGAGCATAATATGAATAATTAAGTGTTGAACATACTAGTGTAGGGGCAAGAGATCGCTGTCACAAATTATAGGGGATCTACTTCTGCATAATACTGTACCTTACTTCCTTTTCTTTTTCTTCTTTATCCTCTTCACCACTGATCAGCTTGTTAGCTGCTTGGGCGATCGGTCACGTCTCTGTTACGCACTGTTAGCAAGTACTGACGCGGCTCCTGAATGTACCTGGACCCGCTCCAGTGTTGGTCAAGTCTTGTCTTGAAAGGGCTCACATTCGCAGCCGTCACAACACTTCCTGGTGGAATTATTTCAGGGTTTAACCCTCACTCCGAAAAAGTTTGCCCTCACAGTTTCTGGAATTGCGCTTCTTCAATCTTGAGCTCATGACCTTGTGGGGCGAGCGTCCTCCAGCTCCAAGTATGACCTCGACTGAGTAGTCACCCCCTGAGATGCTTATACACTCAGATTAGGTCACCCCTTGCCCGTCTGTAGTATAAGGTTAGGCAAGTTTAGGGCTCCAATCTCTCAGGTAGCGGAGGTGCTGAAGTGCAGGCACTAGTCTGGTGGCCTTCCTTGAACATTTTCAACCAACTGACAGTCCAGCATATATGGGACCAGATGGGGTGACAGTTACTCCAGATGGGGAGTATTTCACTAGTGAGAGATCGTTACGAGAACGGACCGTCTGTATATCTGAACGAACTTCTTAAGACCTATTAAATTATTTGTATTACATTTCTTCTCAGAATGGCCGGGAACTTCAGCTCATTGTCAACATACCCGAGGTCCTTCTCATTCAGTCTCAAATTGTGCAGTTCTTCATCCCGTTGGGACATATGGAGACGCCTCCTTCTGCGTTGGTACGCCCCAGGTGCATCCTCTTACACTTCTGACATTGGATCTCGGCAGCCGACTTCGACCATTCTTGGGCCTAGAGGTCCTTCTGCAGCTCTTCACAGTCCATGGCTTGGCTCTTGGGTTGGAAGTAAGCAGGTCATCGGCAAACATTTTGTATGGAGGGAGTGTTATACAACGTCAGGCATATCATTTTATGGGCTCGACAACAGCGGGCCCAATACCTGCCCTGTGGTACCCCATAGTACGGATGATGATTTGCGCATTAATGCACACACTGCTTTCGGTCATGTAGGAGTCTTCTATCTACGCGAGGACATTTCCCCGGATTCGTTACCCTTCCAGTTTGATTTTCAGCATCGTTGGGTGTGTCGAATGCCTTGCAAAATCTGGGTAAATATTGTTGATATTGCCACTTTCGTTTCCAGGAGTGTGGATAAAATGTCAGCCTTGAGCAATTGTATTAAGCAGGAGCGCCCCGGCGCGCCAAAACCGTGTTGATGACTCAGCACGGGTTGGCACAGCGGTAGTGTTTCCATTGCGACATCTCTGATAATTCTCAGTACTGCATATTGTGCGTTAATTCGCGAATATAGTTGTTCGTGGGTGACGATCGCCCTTCTTATGAAAGATAGAGACTCCGCCAGCCGCATTCACTGGGGACCTTTTGTTCATCAGGCATTTCGGCTCGCGGATCTTTGCGGGGCTCAGCAAGCTCGTTGCACAACTCTGCCTCCTAGGATGCACCATGTCAGGGTCAGGACTCTTATGGACCCAGCCTGGACAGTTTGGCTTCTAATACCCTCTTGCTGTAGACACAATGTGGGTCAGTGCTGTCGAACCGTCTGTCCTCCGGCCACAGGAAGGTTAATTGCATCACTCTCTTGTGAGACACCAAGGAAAAAGCTTTGTTCAAATACCACCTTTGTCACAGTCAGAATCTCATTAACTGCCATCTTCAAGTCTCAGTTCACCGGTAAACCTGCTCGCGTTTTTAATTTTCCGACTTTGCCAAGGCGCGCTTTGGGTTTGGCACCGGCCTCCGCCCATCCCAGCCTGGAACTACTGTATTTTCTGACTTAACTACAGTCTGGTTGCATGAAGCTCGAAGGTGCGACCATTAGGTAAATGTAATAATGGGTCCCAAGACATAATGGAGAAATGAAAGGTGGTCACTGCTTAGGAAAATAATACCCCTAACATACAATAAAATGGTTTATTAATATATTACTGAGCTTTGGCTACTTCCAATTAACACACCTAGTGTAATATCAACTCATGGCAAAATATAAACTACTTGTCAACAGGTTTCATTTACATATTCATAATCACCCGTACTTGGAGGTACTTTGGCCATATACCATAAATATAGGTGAGTATAGGTGGTGAACAGATAAATATCACTGGTTTTAAAGCCAAATACCTACTTTGCTATTCCTGTTACATTGCCAACAGTAGCGGCAACACATTATGTTAACTCCAGACACTCATACAATTGGAGACGACATCCCAGAATACGCGGGCGAAATTACAACCCACGCACTACTCAGAGGTGGACTCATACCAACAGCGAAATTGTCTGAGCTTGGTGTTCTTTATGTCGCTGGGCGACCACAGGTGGACGGTGGACGCATCTGGTGCACGCCCTTAGTAGCCAACTGGCTCACCAAATAACCGTGTTGGCGGCGATATCCGAACTTATTGACATTCATCCATCTTCAAATACTAGTGTGGACGTCGTCCCGGGGTCGATACGACCAGCTTGGCCTACAAGAACCTGTGTACGGAGTGGAGCCGTGGCTTAGAGTGAGGTCAGGTCTGGAGAGGCGGTCTCCAGCCAATGTCTCACCCTCAAGCCACCAAGCCGTAACTTTCAGGGGAACCAACTACTTCCCCCCACTCTACACATTGGAGTATGAAAATTAGGTTACGGACATATTTTAATCTCCTAAGTTAAGCTTTTCAAACTAAGCAGTGACTGAACTCTCAAAGACAAGAATAAAACTAACGACAAATACTCAGGATATACGGGGGTGGAGGGCTTCGGAGGCAGATTACTGGAACTTTCCGTTAAACTAGAGCGATAAGTAAGTTTTGTGTTTACATTTCAGACAATTATCTAATTTCTATAATACAAGACTGACAACGGATTCTCTGAAGTTCATATATCAAAACAGAAAGACTATAGTTTCGAACTGCCTCCGCGTAAGAATACACGAAACATGATTTACAGCTGGCCGAAAGAATAACCAACACATAATCTCTTGACACAAAATACTCTACACATAAAATACAAGATACCTCAAACATATAATTAATACATATGAGCTATTTTCTCTCTCGGTAGGTAAACATAATTGACTGTACAATAAATTCATTCACTCACAATATATAATTCCCTGAACACCCTACCCTATAAGGTATTTAAAAATACATGAGTACCTGAGCGATATACGAGAGAAAATGGAGGAATTACGACATCCTGAAATGGTTAGAGAACTGACGTCCCTACTGGGGGACTCAAACGTTTCACAAGTTTTATCGGCGCTGTAGCATAATATGAATAATTAAGTGTTGAACGAACTACTACACGGACGTGACCATGACATTGCCGGGCTATTGTGACCATGACACTCCTATGAAATAATCTCGCAATAATATTACAGCGGGGCCTTCTCGGATGGGTCCCACTGGTCGGGAAGGTTGTGAACCCAGGGCCGACCTGATCATCATAAGAACATAAGAAAATAAGGAGTCTGCAATAGGCCGGTTGGCCTGTGCATGGCATCTCCTGTCGAGAGTTACTACCACTCTCTATCAACCATGAATCTATCTAGCCTCCTTTTGAAACTTTCTAGAGTTCCCGCACTTACTACAAAGTTGCTAAGCTTGTTCCACTCGTCCACCACCCTATTTGTGAACCAGTTTCTTCCTATCTCCCTCCTAAACCTAAACTGATCCAACTTGAATCCGTTGCTCCGAGTCCTATCCTGCTCGGATATTATAAGAACTTTATCTATATCCCCTTTATTGATTCTTTTCACCCACTTAAATACTTCTATCATATCTCCCCGCACTCTTCGTCTTTCTAGGGAATGCAAGTTAAGTTTCTTTAACCTATCCTGATATGGAAGGTTTCTAAGTCCCGGAATCATTTTTGTCATTCTTCGCTGTACCGACTCTAGTGAATTTATATCCATTCTATAATAGGGGCACTAGAACTGAACCGCATAATCGAGGTGCGGCCTGACTAGCTCAAGATATAGTTGCAATAAGACCTCTGCACTCTTGTTACTTACACTTCTAGATATAAAACCCAATACTCTGTTTGCCTTATTTCGAACAGTGACGCACTGTTTTCTATGCCGTAGGTCCGGGCTTACAAGTACCCCTAGGTCTCTTTCACAAGTCGACTTCTCTAGGTTGATGTTGTTAAGGCTGTATACATTATCAGTATTTGTTCTTCCAATATTAAGTACGCTGCACTTGCTGGTGTTGAATTTCATTTGCCATTTATCAGACCACCCCTGCAGTTTATTTAGATCCTCCTGTAATGCATTTGCATCCTGCCCTGAATTTATCTGCCGCCCTATTTTGGTGTCATCCGCAAACTTGCTTATGTCACTGCTGATCCCAGTATCTAGATCGTTTATGTAGATTATGAACAAGAGTGGGCCTAGTACTGACCCCTGGGCTTCAACTGACATCACTGCGGTTGCTGGAGGATCGGCTTTTTTCATACTTAATTTGTCCAACAATTGCGGCCTGAGATCCAAATTTTCTTCTGTGGAGCACCATCTATTAACCTCTTCCCCCGATCTCCTACTACTATCTGAACTTCAACTGACCAAAGCAGCACCTTTTTAAATCTCCAACTGCAACCTTTATACCTCTTTCCATTCTAATGGAGGTGTATGCGCCAACTGCAACATACGTACACCTATAACTCGACTCACGGATCTTGAATCTTCTTTTTATGATGCTTTCTGATTCAAAATGTCTCTACCAATATGATTATTTTTCTTTTTTTCCTATACTGCTTCCCTAACACTACCAGCTATTTGGAACTCTTTGACTATCTCACTTCTTGCCATGAGTCGTTCCTATCCACACACCCCAGCACCCAGATCCTCTCCCTAAAGGATTTCAATGTACACTCGCAACAAAAAGTATCGGTGCATACTGTAGTGTGAACAACTTGAGACCAGTGACGATAGGTATTGGGAAAGGCAGCCTTGATTGTCAGCCATATGGCAACACCTAGTGGAGGGGGGGGGGTTATAAGGATACACTTACCAACCTTCCCGACATATCACAGTGTATACGTATCGTTTCGGAACTCGTCGATCTCACCCTGCACCGATACTTTTTGGTGCGATTTTACGTCACAGAGAGTGGCTTGGCTCTGCAAGTGATGACCCAGGTGGAGCTGAGGCACCCTCTTTTTCCTTTCTTAATGATCTGGAACCTATAATTAAGCACCCTACGCGTGTTCCAGATCGACACGATCATCTTATTAACATTCTTGATATTTGCTTTACCTCTAACCCCTTACACTATTCATACTCACTTTCTACCCCCTTGGGGTCTTCTGATCATAATCTTATTTCTATTAAATCAAACTGGGCACGACCACCTCCCCCACCCCCCTATAAACGCAACTAGGGTGCTATCGGAGGGCAAACTGGCAATCCTTGCGAGAATTCTTCTACCTTACCTGGGATGAATGTTGCTTCTCTACTTGGGACGCCTCGGGATGTGCTGACAGCGTTGCTGGGGTTATACAGGGTGGTATGAGTGCATTTAACCCATCTACAAGGCTTTCACTTTACAACCATGATTTCATCGCTCCTGTTCTCTTGCATGTAGGGAGAGAGATATGACGTATCAAGTTATGAAACTATCTCCTTCTGTTACCCACTCCTCTTTCATTACTTCTAGGAATCGTTGTTAGGTAATTCTCCGTAGAGCCAAGTGGGATTTTATAAAAAGAAAGACTGTCCTGACTAACTCTTCTTCTAGTAAATCATTCCGGTCCTTAACCAAAATTATCTATAATAACTTCTTCATTCCCTCTTTTCCTCCTGTCTTCCGACCTGATAACTCTATAGCCAACTCTCCCCCTGATAAAGCTAATCTCTTTGGCACCTTATTCTCCTCTAACTCCACCTTAGACGATTCCAACTCTAAACCTCCTACCCCTGCTCCTCCTACTGAACCTATGCACTTTCCTATAATATCCACTCGTAGGGTTGCTGGTGTGTTATCCAGGTTGGATGTGAGTAAGGCGCAAGGACTGTATGGAATAACCTCTCATGTTCTGGGGAAGTATTGTATGCTGAAATTCTGCCCCCCGCGCTTGCTCGCCTTGGAAGCATGTCTAGGTTCAGCCCATACCGAAGAAGGGTAACCATTCTAATCCCTCTAACTATCGCTCCATTGCCCCAACTTCATCCCTCTCTAAGATTTTCGAAATTATCTTAAACTGTCATTTTCTCTGTCACCTTGAACGCCTTTCTCTTTTGTCGGATCACTAGTATGGCTTTCGCCAGGGGAGTTCTACTGGTGATCTGCTCTCCTACTGCACCCATCTTTGGTCATCTTCTCTTAGGGATTATGGGGAAACCTTCGTCGTGGGCCTCGACATCTCCAAAGCATTCGACAGGGTATGGCACAAGCCTTTACTTTCTAAACTTCCCTCCTATGGCTTCTCTCCTCCACTTTGTTCTCTAATTTCTAGCTTCCTTGAGAACCGATCCATGGCAGTTTTGTCGAGGGATCGATCTCTCGCTTTTTCTTTACCAGTAGTGGTGTTCCACAGGGTTCTGTTCTTTCACCTTCTCTCTTCCTTCTTTTTATCAATGATTTACTTCACACTACGACTAATTCTATCCATTCTTACGCTGATGATTCTACTCTTCACTCTTCTCCACATTTTTCCATTCCCCCTAATTCTCAAACAAGATCTGTTTCTAGAGCTGATATCATTTCATCTATCAATGAGGGGCTGTGCAGCATCTCCGAATGGGGAGTTAGAAACTTGTTTAAATTCAATAGTAATAAAACACAGTATTTGATAATTACACTTTCCAAAATAGAAGATCTCCCATCAATCACATTTCAGCATGCAATCATTTTTGCCAAATTCTAAAATAGATGCGCTAAGCCTCACCATTTCCTCTAAAATGTTATGGAAGCCACACATCCATAACATTGTTAAAGCTACCTCCTGAAAGCTGGGAATGCTGTAGAGATGCCGTAGCTACTTCACTCCTGAGCATTTGCTTCAAGTTTATAAGGGATTCATTCGTCCTAACTTGGAGTACTGCTCTCATATCCGCATGGTGTGGTTCTTCTTCTGTCGTAATGTTGCTTCACTCTCTCTCTTTTACAGGTACTTTAACCGGCATTGTTTGGTGGATTTGGCATCCTGTATACCGCCGGCAAGGTCGTGGACTCGTAACACTCGTCTTGCCCGCGGTGCCCATCGCTTCTCTGTGGATGCTGGTCACACTAGAATAACCCGTTATAGTACACCCTTCTTTCCTCGCAACCAAATTGTGGAATGCTCTGCCTTCTTCTGTTTCCATACAATCTGCCTCACTTCATAAAGCTGGTTTTCCGGCTTTTTCGTGGTGTAGATGAATATAGTATTTTTCTCTTCTATTTTTAATTTCTTTTTACTTTTATTTTTTCCACCCGAGGCCTCGTTGTGGGTCGATGGTCTGTGCCTGGGTGGCCTATTCACCGTAAAAAAATAAAAAATAATAATAAATAAATAAATAAATAAATAAATAAATATATATATATATGTATATATATATATATATATATATATATATATATACATAATATATGTAATATATATCTAATATATATATATATATATATATATATATATGATTTATATATATATATATATATATATATATACCGGTCGGAATTTGCTGGACTTTAATTTCTCACTTGACTTGGGGTTTATTAAAATTTAATAGATGGTAAAGGCAGTGGAAGCGCCCCTTTGAGAAAAATCCCGAACCAGCACAAGAACACTTAAATCTACTACACAAAATGAACTGTCCGTGACCCGTGGAAGGATAGCGTCTGTGACTGGGATGAATGAGACACACTGTAAAATTTAGACACTTATATTCCCTCCAACACTACAAACACAATCAAATAATGGTACACCAATATGCGCACCTCTTAACTTAAACTTTAAACACTACTCTGGGGAATAAAAGTTATACATGACATAGAAATTATTAGAAACACAGGCAACAATAAATTTGAAGTATTAAGAAATGTTGCTTGCACATATGAACAGGCCTTAAGGCTTTCCCAAAATAATATCAGTCACTTAGGAAATGGTACTAAAAAATAAGAAATTAAATACTCCACAATGAATAGGCCTTAAGGGCTTTCAGCAAGATAATATCAGTCACTGAGGAAATGGTAATAAAATTTAAGGAATTAAATACTCTACAATGAATAGGCCTTAAGGGCACTCAACAAAATTATATCAGTCACTGAGGAAATGGTAATAAAATTTAAGGAATTAAATACTCTACACTGAATAGGCCTTAAGGGCACTCAACAAAATTATAGCACCTCAACAGATGTACACTTCCTAACCTAACCTAACCACTACTCTGGGGAACAAGGTTATACCTGAGATCAGAATTATGAAGAACAATTAGAGGCATTAAAAGAATCAAATCACAGTATCACTCTGGTTCCACTTAATGGCACAAACATTAAAAAAAACACTACTATCGAAATTATTTAAGAAATATTAAACTACACACGTCAAGATAATATCAGTCTGAGGAATGGTGTTAACTACACCCGTAATAAGGAAGATAAAATGTTCCTCTAGGTATCTCCTAGAGTCCTAGACTCACGGTCTCAGTGTGTGACCATTAATATACTCAGATAGCCTCAGTGTACTCCCAGTGCGTCCATGGGCAGGAAGAGAGTGAGCCAATCAGACCTTGTGCAGTTGAGAGAAACTTTAGCTTCCCGTTAGCAAGAGGGTTTCACTAGCTGACCGAGGACACGTGGTGTTGTGCACCGGAGTGGTAAGAACTGATCACCCACTGCCGATGCTGGTCCCGTGTCGTTTTAGTTGTCGGGAGCACTCGTTCACTCAAGAGATCCTTTGCTACCCCGCTAAACAGTGACAGGCCTACACTGATCGGTCCAATGGCGACAATCGCCACCCTCAATCATCAACGGCAGTCAATCTCTCGCAGTCAACTCCGGTCAACTCCAATCAAGTGGGTTCTGACGGAAACCCTGAAATGAACTCACTGTTAGCTCTAGTTTACTTTATCACTGCCCTATCTAACCCTGTCTGAGATCGAATGAGACTTACTTGTTATACTGCAATAGCGCAGCACAGGTGACTAGGCCACGTGACTATTTCTGATGGACGCGCGGAACGTCTTGTCTGTGTGAATGCTCTCCGGGACTGGGCCTAGCCAGCGTCGCGTCTCCCCAAAGCGCTAGCTTGGGCCTACGTGATATATTTTCCGCCTAACTAATAACTCCTTGGGACACCCGTAACATTATTCAGACTGCTAAACGATCTATAATAATTTCAAATTCAATAATAGTCCCTTAACTTCATGAATCGCATCATTATTTATTCGGTAAATTACATTGAATATCATATAGGCCTAGTTCCGCAGTCTCTCGCTACGAGCAGGCAGCGCTCCCTCCCCTCAGATGACCTTGAACGCTCAGTATCACTCATGGCGGGGCATTTGAAATTACTCTGAAATTTCTGGATACTACATATATATATATATGTAACTTCAGCAATGGACTTGTTACGTGGAAGGCGTAGTTTTATAATGATGATGAGAACCAGAGAAAACACAAACATCTTGACCAAGTTGGGCTTCTTTTAATAAGAACATAAGAACCTAAGAAAATAAGGAGTCTGCAATAGGCCGGTTGGCCTGTGCATGGCAGCTCCTGTCGAGAGTTACTACCACTCTCTATCATCCATGAATCTATCTAGCCTCCTTTTGAAACTTTCCAGAGTTCCCGCACTTACTACAAAGTTGCTAAGCTTGTTCCACTCGTCCACCACCCTATTTGTGATCCAGTTCCTTCCTATCTCCCTCCTAAACCTAAACTTATCCAACTTAAATCCGTTGCTTCGAGTCCTATCCTGCTCGGATATTATAAGAACTTTATCTATTTCCCCTTTATTGATTCCTTTCACCCACTTAAATACTTCTATCATATCTCCCCGCACTCTTCGTCTTTCTAGGGAATGCAAGTTAAGTTTCTTTAGCCTATCCTGATATGGAAGGTTTCTAAGTCCCGGAATCATTTTTGTCTTTCTTCGCTGCACCGACTCTAGTGAATTTATATCCATTCTATAATAGGGGCACCAGAACTGAACCGCATAATCGAGGTGTGGCCTGACTAGCGCAAGATATAGTTGCAATAAAACCTCTGCACTCTTGTTACTTACACATCTAGATATAAAATCCAATACTTTGTTTGCCTTATTTCGAACAGTGACGCACTGTTTTCTAGGCCGTAGGTCCGGGCTTACAAGTACCCCTAGGTCTCTTTCACAAGTCGACTTCTCTAGGTTGATGTTGTTAAGGCTGTATACATTATAAGTATTTGTTCTTCCAATATTAAGTACGCTGCACTTGCTGGTGTTGAATTTCATTTGCCATTTTTCAGACCACCCCTGCAGTTTATTTAGATCCTCCTGTAATCCATTTGCATCCTGCCCTGAATTAATCTGCTACCCTATTTTGGTGTCATCCGCAAACTTGCTTATGTCACTGCTGATCCCAGTATCTAGATCGTTTATGTAGATTATGAACAAGAGTGGGCCTAGTACTGACCCCTGGGGAACCCCACTGGTTACTCGGCCCCACTTAGATTTAACACCATCTACGCTGACCCTCTGCGTTCCCAATCGCTAACGTTTCGGAAATATTCTCGTCATTTTTGTCGGCTTTAAGTTGGATTGCTCTTTTTAAATTTTATCGAAGGTAAATTTTCGTATAATGTTATGTTTTTTGTATATCACCTGTATTTTTTAAAACTTTTTCAAAAATTTCGTTTTCTAGGCTCTGATGATGGAAAATGATTATTTCCGAAACGTTAGCGATTAAAAGAAGCCCAACTTGGTCAAGATGTTTGTGTTTTCTCAGGTTCTCCTCTTCATTATATATATATATATATATATATATATATATATATATATATATATATATATATATATATATATATATATATATATATATATATATATATATATATATATATATATATATATCAGACAGTTCCCAAGCGCTTTCGTGTAATTCACATCTTCAGGGGTTAAAAGTAAAACAAGGTGTATATATACACCTTGAATTTGAGTAATGGCATGTACAAACTGGACAATTTTGTAATTAAGAAGATTTGTAACCAGGTGAGAAGGTTGGGTCACCTTACCCTCTGACCTGACTACCGACCGTTGCGTGCTTTTAAAGATTAGTAGGGTCATTACCTAATACCTGACCATTGTGGACCTGATCTCACCCTCCTCTGTATATATACACCTTGTTTTGTACTTCTCCTTAGTCTGTACTCACCCCTGAAGATGTGAATTACACGAAAGCGCTTGGGAACTTCGTGTTTTCTTCTTTCCTTGTGGTTATCAGCATATATATATATATATATATATATATATATATATATATATATATATATATATATATATATATATATATATATATATATATATATATATATATATATATATTTCATGTAGATTCACAATAAAAACGTGGATAAGACAAATCTTGATAAAATCACACGGGAAAAGGGAAACAACGGAGCACCTTAGCTTTCGTCTTTATTCAAACTGGTTAGATCTGGACAGCTGTGTTTGCCCAAGTGTGTGGTCATGCCCGGGTGTTGATTTTTTTATTTTGGATTTTGCCGCTTGCAGCGGCTACTTTATTGTGCACCCCACACTCATCCTGTGAGCGGTAGCGCAAAAGGATTACAGAGTAGGGTTTACAAAGGGTCATAATAATTAACCCCGGTTGTCAGGATATTATGGCAATGAAAGTTACACAGTATTTCATTTACATTATTTGTTTAGTTCTATACATAAAGGGTAACTTATTCACAAATGCGTGAGAACAGGCGTGTGAGGCAGTATGTCTGGCCTCACACTTTGTTATTCACATTTACGTGGGAGGTATTCAAGCACATTGCCCGGGTGTGTTTTGGCTAGGTGTGGTTTGGTCAAGTAACCCGCTAACTCAAGTAATTAGTGGCCGGGGTCAGGTCCCTTGGGTCCTAACTCAGGGTGTGTCAACTTGGTATGTTAGGGTACCACGTGGCATGTACATTACTCACTGTTATATGTGTTGTAATTCTCTGGGCTGTAAGCTGTGGTCTGATAAACAATCATTGCATATTTCTATATAATTTTCACTGGCCTAGTGGCCATATTGGGTCATTACTGTATTCCCACTTGTCCTGAAGTTATAAAAAAGTTATATGCCTGTCAATAATTTCCTACAATACAATCATATTAATCAAGACTAATCCACACGTGTGAATGAAATTTTCCCCTGACTCAACGAACTGCATACATGTTCTGTATTAAAAAAAAAAAAAGGCTGCAATTCTGGAACTTATTTTCCTGAAACATTTTTCTGGAACTTTTTTATTTTGAATCATTGATTTTGTTTCCGAAATTATATACAAACAATTTAACTTTTGAGAAATTACCTAGAACAATCCGGTACTCTATTATTACCTTAGTAAATGTGCTTTTGATACTGTAGTTTTGATTTAAGATGAGAAAAAGATGATCAAGTTCTGGCTACTGTATGTGCTGCCCTTTCTTGCTGTCACTTAATACTTAGGTTTTCTTAGCTTACTTGTTAACTTAAGGTCACTGCCACCAGACAGTGTTCTTTAGGTAGCTGGCAAAGTAGTCCAGGCACTGTGAGTTCGTATTTTTCATTAATCAATTTGAGAGTGGATGAAGAGTGAAACACAAAACCAGTATCTTTAACTAGTTTATATTTAGACATTAAACATATTGCATTCAGTCAAAATACAAAAATAGTTGACCTTCCCAAGCAGCTATTAAGGTCACTGCCCCACACAAAATATCAGACCTTCTCCAAATAATTAATTAAGGTTTTCCCTCTCCATACAAAATAATTGACCTCATTACCTAGGCCATTCCTTCTCCAATATCACCCAAATGCTCTATAACACCAAAATACTTAATATCACCTGAATAAGGAACACTCAATAATGCACATAATATATACATATACTGTAGTTCATTATTAGCACCAAGGTACACATAGCAGTTACCCGTCTCACATTTTACTCTAGTTAGGTAGATGAGATCTTTCCCAGGCATTCATACCAGGACTATTTCTGCGTTCAGTATCATTAGGTTGCTTAAAGTAGCGACCGTGAGCACTTCAAGTAGCACCAACATCTCTCTACACCCAGGGTGCTGAAGTGTGAGAAATCCAGAGATCCTTAGGGGAGGTTGCCTAGCGATCATAAGCATTACCCACAACACCAGGTGGGTTCCTTAAAGTAGAACAATGGTTGCTGGGCCAAGCATTCCCTCCGACCTCACTGGTCTCCCTCCATGGTCGTCACCGCTCACCCGCTAACCCTAAGGGACACGTATACCTGCGCATTTAAGATTCCGGGCGTGACTGAGGGTGAGCCTGTGGGGTTCGGGTTATTTGGTTCGGACTCAGGATGGGATGGAGAAAGGAAACTCACAATGTGCTCTCTGTATACAGTACATGTTGTATTAGATGTACAATGCACCTTGGTGCTGGGAAGTGGCAGCGTGGCTACAAGCGTGATGTAGAGAGAGCTGCTTGGTGAGGATGCTCAGAGGAGGACCAGCTTGTGGGTCGCCATGCTCGCCGGCGGGAGCGAGGGCCGCCAGGCAGGAGGAGGAGGAGGAGGTGTTGCTTGCTGGTTGGTGTAGGTAGAAAAGAGAGTGGTCACCACGAGGTCAGGTGTTATATAGCGGAGATAGGCGTGGCTTAATAGTTGACCTCCGTCATGTAAGGCGGCGCTGGTTGACCTAGACCACGAGGCATACACTGGGGAATTCGCGGGGTCGGCTACTCAGCGACAAACAGCGTTTGTAGGGGAGGTATCCACTACAGTACTCCCCCCTTCCCTCCAGGCGGTATAGGAGACTTGTTGTCTGCAGGGTTGCATGGCACATGTGAGGCAGAACGGGCGGTGCATGCCACATGTGAGCCATAATGGCGAGGGCGTGGATGAGCCGGCCGCTAGTGGAGACAACTTTGTCTAGATACATGAGATCTGTGGGAGGAGAGAGGGAGGAGGAGGGTTGTGGAGGCGATGAATGTTGTGCTTCCCTCGCGGCAGGTACAGAGTCCTCAGATGCGCCTGCTGGGGTGTGTGGGTCTGGGTCAGGAGCAGGGGCTGCTTCAGGAAGAGAGTCTATGACAGCAGCAGGGTGCATGACAGCAGCAGGGTCCACGACAGCAGCAGGGTGCAGGACAGTAGCAGGGAGTACCTGAGGGAAAAAAAAAAGGGTGTGTGGGGCCGCACTCAGGCGCATGGGCCGCGTCGTAAGCAGGGACTGCCAGGCAGGAGCGGAGGATGGTCCGAATCAGGAGGAGGGTCCAGGACAGTGGCAGGGGGTACTGCTGGGCCTGGGGCGGCGTCTGAGGCAGGACGGGTGTGCTGGGGTCGGTAGGAATTGGTGCTTGGGGCAGGAAGAGGAGCAGCTGTCTGCTTAGAGTAGCAGAGCTGCTCTAGGGTGTCTAACCTGCGGTGTAGAGACAGTAGCTGTAGAGCCGATGAGAGCTGCCTCTGTGTGGATAAGCCAGTCCTCCATGTTGCTTGAAGACTGGGAGAGTGATCGGTTTCTCCTCCATCCTGTGTGAGTGCGAATCTCCGGGGGTCACCATTTGTCTCCCGCCGATGAGACATAATGGTGCCAATGCTTACAAATCACCATGTCTTTATTCTGACCCCCACACATACGCTTTCTTAGATATTGTGACTCTATGTTTTATATTTACTGACCTTAATTCTAAATTGCATTCTGCAGTAAGTGTCTGGTTTGTCAGGTTCGGGTAAATTACTTTATATATCTCACTACCTCGAAACTGTGTCCGCGGACGGTTTAGGGGCCAGAGCAAACAAAAACCTTGGTTCTTGGCTTGGGTATATGCACTTTACTTTATTCCCTATGTATGGTTCATTCCCCCATACCTTGCAATTGTCTACCACCTTCATAAGATTCTCGAATCATTACACTGTTAGTGGCTATTCGTCACATGGGGTAACGATGGGTATTAAGCTCACACCGAGGCACATAATATATTTTCCTTGGAATATTGTTTATGAGTCAACACCACCACTTCATATATGTCTGATACATTTATTCTTTTCCTAGATCATTGTTCTCACATATTTTCATCTGATACCTGAAGTAGCTATGTTTACTAATCGTCCCTCGTAACGATCTTGAGGAGTGAGGTGCTTCCCCGTCTTGATTACTGTCAACCTGTCTGTTCTCCGAGATATGCTAGGGACTGTCGATTGAAAATGTTCGAAGGAGGGCCACCAGGCTGGTGCCAGCACTTCGGTACCTCAGCTACCCTGAGAGAGTAGAACGCCTGCAATTGCCTAGCTTATACTACAGACGGGCAAGGGGAGACCGAACTACTCCGTCGAGTGTCCTTCCTGGAGCTGGCGGACGCTCGCCCCACATGGGGTCACAGCTCAAGGTTGAAGAAGCTGAAAATTCAGAAAACGGTGAGGGGTAACTTTATCGGAGTGAGAGTTGTGAACTCTTGGAACAATCTGCCAGAGTATGTTGTGACGGCACCGAGTGTGAGCTGTTTCAAGACCAGACTTGACGAGCACTGGAGCAGGTTCAGATACATTCAGGTGCCAGTGCATGCCCAGTACTTACCAACAGTGCGTAACAGAGACGTGACTGATCGCCCAAGCGGCTAACTAGCCGATCAGTGGTGAAGAGGATATAAGTAAACAAGTAAAAAGTAAAAGTATACGACGAAATACCATAACCTTCAGACACAGTGACACTTATTCACAATTGTACCCTAGTCCGTACCATTTGGGCCTTCCCAACCATCATATAGGTTCAATGAGTTCTCCCTTAATGCTATCTGTATATATACTTTAGATTATATGAACGGACACTGGTATAATTTGTATAAAACAACATACAGCATATGAATTACCCCTTTCAAATATTTACCATTTTCTGTGACACTCACCACTAGAAAACGTAGATACTGTAGTGGATTTCTCCCCTACAAACGCTGTTTGTCGCTGAGTAGCCGATCCCGCGAATTCCCCAGTGTATGCCTCGTGGTCTAGGTCAACCAGCGCCGCCATACATCATGGAGGTCAACTACTAAGCCACACCACCTCCTCCGCCGCTGCCTGGCGACCCTCGCTCCCGCCGGCGAGCATGGCGACCCACAAGCTGTCCTCCGAGCATCCTCACCAACCAGCTCTCTCTTCTTCTAGCTACAGCCGCAGCAAGCAGCAACACCTCCTCCGCCGCTGCCTGGCGGCCCTCGCTCCCGCCGGCGAGCATGGCGACCCACAAGCTGGTCCTCCTCTGACCATCCTCTCTTTTCTACCTACACCAATCAGCCAGCAACACCTCCTCCTCCGCCGCTGCCTGGCGGTCCTCGCTCCCGCCGGCGAGCATGGCGACCCACAAGCTGCCCTCCTCTGAGCATCCTCACCAACCAGCTCTCTTTACATCACGCTTGTAACCATGCTTAATACCCATCGTTACCCCATGTGACGAATAGCCACTAACAGTGTAATGATTCGAGAATCTTATGAAGGTGGTAGACAATTGCAAGGTATGGGGGAATGAACCATACATAGGGAATAAAGTAAAGTGCATATACCCAAGCCAAGAACCAAGGTTTTTGTTTGCTCTGGCCCCTAAACCGTCCGCGGACACAGTTTCGAGGTAATGAGATATATAAAGTAATTTACCCGAACCTGACAAACCAGACACTTACTGCAGAATGCAATTTAGAATTAAGGTCAGTAAATATAAAACATAGAGTCACAATATCTAAGAAAGCGTATGTGTGGGGGTCAGAATAAAGACATGGTGATTTGTAAGCATTGGCACCAGTATGTCTCATCGGCGGGAGACAAATGGTGACCCCCGGAGATTCACACTCACACAGGATGGAGGAGAAACCGATCACTCTCCCAGTCTTCAAGCAACATGGAGGACTGGCTTATCCACACAGAGGCAGCTCTCATCGGCTCTACAGCTACTGTCTCTACACCGCAGGTTAGACACCCTAGAGCAGCTCTGCTACTCTAAGCAGACAGCTGCTCCTCTTCCTGCCCCAAGCACCAATTCCTACCGACCCCAGCACACCCGTCCTGCCTCAGACGCCGCCCCAGGCCCAGCAGTACCCCCTGCCGCTCTCCCGACGGGGCCCATGCGCCTGAGTGCAGACCCACACACCCCTCTTTTCTCCCTCAGGTACTCCCTGCTAATGTCCTGCACCCTGTTGCTGTCGTGGACCCAGCTGCTGTCACGAGCCCTCATCCGCTTCTGCTGATGCAGCCCCTGCTCCTGACCCAGGCCCACACACCCCAGCAGGCGCATCTGACGATTCTGTACCTGCCGTGAGGGAAGCACAACATTCATCGCCTCCACACACCCTTTTTCTCCCTCTCTACTCCCACAGATATTGTGTATCTAGACAGTTGTCTCTAGCGGCCGGCTCATCCACGCCCTCGCCGTTGTGTTACATGAGGCATGCACCGCCCGTTCTGCCTCACATGTGCCATGCAACCCTGCAGACAACAAGTCTCCTACACCGCCTGGAGGGAAGGAGGGAGTATTGTAGTGGATTTCTCCCCTACAAACGCTGTTTGTCGCTGAGTAGCCGATCCCGCGAATTCCCCAGTGTTTGCCTCGTGGTCTAGGTCAACCAGCGCCGCCATACATCACGGAGGTCAACTGCTAAGCCACGCCTACCTTCGCTATTTAAGACCTGACCTCGTGGTGACCTGTCTCTTCTTCTAGCTACAGCCGCAGCAAGCAACAACACCTCCTCCGCTGCTACTTCCTACTTGGCGGCCCTCGCTCCCGCCGGCGAGCATGGCGACCCACAAGCTTGTCCTCCTCTGAGCACCCTCACCAACCAGCTCTCTCTACTCAACGCTTGTAACCATGCTGCCTTCCCAGCACCAAGCTGCATTGTACATCCAATACAACATGTATACAGAGAGCACATTGTGAGTTTCCTTTCTCCATCCCATCCTGAGTCCGAACAAACAACCCGTACCCCACAATACTCCCATGGCACGGTGAGTTGAATGTTATGCAGCTGTAATATGAATCAGCAGAGATTATAGAGATAAGTACTAATGTACGCAGTACATGTATATTATTTTTCAATGGATTTTCAAACGATGAAGGTACTTAAAGTGCACTAGAGTTAAGGATGCCTGATATATTTTCGAGTTCACTTATGATTGAACAGAAATGAAATAAAACGGACAGAAGTACAGTCATGTGGACAGAGAGAGAATTAGGTGTTAATAAAGGGAAGGAGCTTGTTATTATTATTGTATTGCTCAAAGTTGAAGATAGAGTGAACAAGCAAATGCAAAGGTCTGTGCTTTGTTTAAGGAGTGTTATGTAGTACATGTATATTCAGACTTGTGAATTCGAAGCAGTAGATATTGATGCAACATTATGCATAAATGCTTTCGTATCATGAGTCTGAGGTTCGTGGTTCAGGAGGAGAGGAAACGTGACTTTTGTGGGTGGCTGTACCTATAGACTACTAGTCCTCTAATTTATTGTAATTATAGCAGTACATTTTATCTGCTGTGTCTGAAATAAATATTTAACTTTTTTTTCTCTTACATGACTTGGATATAGAAGATTCATGGGACGTGACGGTGAAATTTCAAAATATCCACGAGAACGTGTCCCTAAAAGAGGTCAGTGTTAATTTATGTTGATTACTATGTTTTTTGATGTTTGATGTTGTTTAGATTTTAAATATTATGATAGTGTGTTGCCATTTATGTCTTTATCATTATGTGATGTTGCATAATGTTGACAGCACAACCCGTTTTATTCATGCGTTATCAGATTATAATAGGTCATAAATAGTATTAACATTAGGGCTTATTTGACTAGTTGCTGCCTTAGTGTTACTCTGCTTCTATAGTTTACAAGAGACACATGTGAAATCGGCCCAGTGTCCTCGGTTTACATCCAGTGGTGACCTTGGCCTAATCAATCAATATATGGGCTAAAATCACCAAATCACCAACAATAATACATGGGCGAAGCCAGGAATTTTCTTTGGGGAGAGGAGTATGGACAGGAGAAGTGGCAATGGGGATAATTTGTTTTTTACCCTGTATCATTAATTTCACTCCGATTATGCATTTCTAACCTAACCTAACCTAACCTAACCGTCATAGATACTTTTTATATGGTTTAACTATTACCAAAGAAAATTATTGTTGGTAATCTCTGCCAAAACTATGATTGGGCCAAAATATGTGAAATGGGTCAAGGTCACCACTGCATGTTGGCTGAGGTCACTGGGCCAAAAGCTACCATGGAGTAACTTCACTGGCACCCGTTTACAACTACATGTTGCCCACACCTACTCCAGCCTCCAACAATGGGTTCTCATGGGGATAATTTAATTTTGACCACATAATTTTGCTTATACGTATTGAGCTAAAGTTTACACCTACACACACTGCTGCATCACACTTCTCATGTTCCCTGTACATATTGTATCATGAACAAACATCTCACTTACCTCAAGGAAGACAACAGAACGTAAACCATTACTTTTGTACTATTCTCGGAAGCTCCAAACTTTATAGGGTCTTAGCTACCATACCTCATCTGCACACTGGTAATGCAATAAAAGCCCTGGATATCAGCTCAACTCCTTTGAAGACTGGTTTGTGAACTGTGTTGTGTGGAGGTTGACTCTAACCACAGTTTCAAAGTCTTGCTCACCTGTACACCAAAGTCTCTGAGGCTGTTGAAAATCAGAAGGAAAGGAAACTTAGATTTGAAACTTGAGGTAGCGGGATCGTTGGTGGTTAACCAATTGGAGCAAGTTGAAAAAATATATAAATAGTAAATCTGAGTAAACAGTTGATAGGATAAAATAACTATTCATGAGAAACTACTCTTAGGTTGCAGTAGGGACACGAAAGGTGACTGAGAGAAATTTCGGACGAGAACAGATAGGGGCTCTGCAGAAGAGTGTCAAGAAGATTACAGCCAGTACTGATGTAGGGGAGAAGGAACTCTAGGATTGACTCAAGTGTAGGAACAATGTTATTGTGTATGGAATCCCTGGGAGTCAGTCAGGAGAAACTAAGTATAGGACAAAGGATGACAAGATACAATTTAAAAATGTTTATGCAGAAACTCTGAATATGACAGTTGTCCCAAATGAAGTGGTTGGGCCAAGGAAGAAGGAGATAAATAAACCACGCCCCCTCAGGATCACAGTAGAGAATGGGGAAATATTGGGGTAGTCAACAGGAAGAAAATGCGGAGGATTCGAATTTATCATTTTGGAATATTATCATAAATTCAGAGTACTATAGTAAAGTGTCACTGTATCTATTTTATCTGTGATAATGGTTTCCAACGTGTTAATGAATTTAAACCCGCTATTGTACATTATCAGCCATTATACCATTTGCTCTTACAATGCCATTTAGGGTACAGTCAGACATTAGTATATTTTACACTGTCTAGCAGTGGTTCCCAACCTTTTGTAGGCTCTAGGCCACATTTATCATTGACAATATGGTGGAGGGCGCCAAAACGTTGGAGCTCCATTCAAGAAAATAATCTCATATATATACTGTACAGTTATTTGCAGTTTTACCCGTTTAACTGTTACCAGATACATACTTTTTGCATTTACTCTTGGACTGGACGTGTGTATTTACCCCAGTGAGACTGAGATGGTTGGCTCTCTCTATGGGCTCGGTCTTGGGTAAATACATACATCATGTACACGACAGACGCGGGACAAACGCAGTCTCCGTTTGTCTGTCTGTCTCTAAGTTGTATCAAGTTTTTACATATTTTCATTAATCTAATTCTTACAAAGAATCCCAAATAATTAAATATGGTTCCGTCGGCAACTACAGGTTGGGGACCGCATGTCTAACGGGGATGGGAGTCAAGTCACAGTTCCTACACCCACATTCATCTGGTTTCCTGTGACCCCATTTGTCTCTGCCACCTTCCCCTTGGTCCTTGATTCCTATATCTTCTGCCTCAGGAGTTTCTTATACTCCTTCTTCTTCACTACTGAATGATTTGGGCTCCTTAAAGTGTCCTGAAAGAATAGGCTCAGACTCACTGCATACTATATTCTTCACATATTGCTCTCAACTGTAACATTTGGTTATTTTTTCTTCTTGCGTCCAACTCCATGCCTCTCACCCATGTAATGTCAGCTCATTAAACCCTATATATTCATAGAGTTGCCTCCTATGACACAATCTTTTCTATTAGTTTCTTTGCACTTAATCTGGTTAAGCTATTCATTGGTTCAGCTGATCACTCATCATTGTATTAGGGTTCACATGGACTCCCAGATATTTGAAGCACCTCATTTCCCTCAATTTATCAGATTTTTTTTATCTATATACTGTATACAGTACAGTCCTGGACGAAAGTTCTCACAACAGTCAAGGCGGATGGTTCAAAGTCCGCCCAACCTTACTGGACGACGGGTCCGCTGTCCAACCATCGCCTCCCTCCCTCCCTCCCTACACACACACAAACAAGCACCCTCGCAGTTCAGCAATCGAGCTAGAACTAGGGAAGGATGTCATGGTTTTGTTAATAAATTCACGAAACAATTTACTCAATCAAGTTTTACATTATTTGACATAATACGTTACCGGTACATCATTATTAGATAATCATGACATATTCACAGTGAAGAGTGTGTTATGGTGGCTGGGGTTCGCAATGATATCAGAATCCTCCAAGCTGTATTGTCCCTCAGAATGGTAGCCAGAAAACTAAGCATGAATGTGAGGAATAATATGGTTCATAAGAGAACACTTATCACCCTCCGTGATAATGGCCTTATCATAGGGTCTACTGCACGTAACCTTGGCTTGATCCCTACAATGGATGACATGATGGGAGTATTACTAACATATGAGTGACACGATTAATATAAAAGTGTGTCACAACAAGAAGTAGGTCACAACACCGGTTGATTTGCATTTGATGGAAAAAATAAGATAAAAGTAACATAACCATATTTTATTATTAGTTATACTCGTATAGGTTACCATAAATGTTGCCTACTTAATATTATATATAGTACACTCAAAATATTTGTATAAACTGTAAATTTAAAGTTAAAAGAAATGAAATAATGATTCAAACAATCTATTCTTTATACAGCTATTACATAAATTACTGTAATGCATAACACATTGTCAGCAAAATTTTTCAATCAGCAGCCCGTCCAACCGCCCTGCCTTTTAATGACGGCCTGTAGCCTGTTCGGCATGGATGCCACAAGGTCACGCACCAGATCTGGTCTACCCCTGTAGTATTACCACTGTCTATTAATGTGCACCATGAGTTGAATGCCGGTCCGTTCCCCTCCATTTCCCACTGGTTGACCATATAATTATGCCCACACATGCTCTATAACGCTCATATCTTCTCCCTTGCTCGGCCATTATAGGAGCTTCAGGTGTCCTGCCTCGCAAACCACTGTTGAACGATGTGGGCAGTTTGTATAGGGCAACAGTCTAGGATAAATAAAATGGGCCCAGGAGGGAAAGGATAATCCCTCTCACGGAAGGATGGCAGGAAATGCATCACGTGAAACCCAGCCCCAGACATTGCAGGTCACGTGTCCAGAACGGACCTCGTCAAATATGTTAGACCTGTCATACCTGCAAGCATAACAATGTAACAATTAGTTAATGCTCATTGATAAAGTAGATCGTGCATAATGTAGAGATATAAAACTTTTGTGAATCCCTTTATTTTATCTGCAGTTCTTTATGGTAAAACTATTATCATTTACGGTAATTACAATGATCTGCATGACCTAACATATTGCAAACATCATACCTTGTATTATTGCGTCTCCACCAATGAATTTGGCCATGAGAAGTGCTGCGGAAAACCTTCTCTTCTGTATATATCACTCGTTTCCAAAAATCTTTATCTTTCTCAACATAGAGCTGAGCGAAAGACAGTCTCCCTGTCCGGTGTCCGGTGTCCTTCTGTCAAGCGCTCTTTCCTCGCTGGAGTGCGGTGGGGTAGACCCCCCCCCCCTCATGCAACCTCCGTCTCACAGTCCTTGTGGACACTGTTAACTGTAAACTGTCCCTTTATAGACTCTTCATTTACGAAGTGGTCCGCCTAAGCTGCCGCGATAATGTTGGCATCCTTGGCTGGAGTAGTCCTCCGCGGGGCACCTGATCTTGCCAAGACGAGAACGGGAAGCATATAAAACTAGGTCATTTTAAATGCATCGATGCTATTATACTTTTCTAGTGAAATTACTAGAGTGCTCTGCTGGCCTATTAATAGATTACCCAGATCGGTCACGTTTCCGCTTTCCTCCCACCTCCTGATCCACTTGGCTATGGTTGACGGGTACACGCCAAGCTCCTACGCGATAGCACGTATGGAGAGACCAAAATCATGGAGGCCGATGATTCTAACTCTCAAAACTAACTTCTGTTCCTTCCTGTTTACGTCTGTTTGGTCGGTGGAGCTACGGCCATCGTCAGCTGTGATGGTGTCGACAACACCTCAGTTGAAACTTATCCTGCTGTCCGGTGTCCTGAATATGCTGACTACATTCCGAGGGAAAATACAGCATAGAGAATCGTGATTTTATCGTTGTGAACCCCAGCTACCAAGACACACACTTATATCAAATAATGTAAAACTTGACTGGGTAAATTGTTTCGTGAATTTATTTAAAAAAATTGCATCCTTTCCCAGTCCTTAGCAGCAAATAGAAGTATCAGAGCTCGATTGTTGAACTGGTTGGGTACTTGTTTGTGTGTTGGGGCGATGGCCGGACAGCGACCAGTGGTGCCACTGCTTGAAATTTGTTGCTAGATCTTGAACAATATACCCCAACCTGGAATGCTTGAAAGAAAATGTTGCAAACCTAAGTAATTTAGCACACCTGGGCCCATGATTCCCCAATTTCGCACCTCAAAACAACGCGAATCTTCTTTTTTGCATTTGAAAGAAATGTTAAATATATTTTTTTATTTGCTGTGGTGTAAAAGTAACAAGTAAAATGAATTACATAATCTGCTACACTAAACTATTGCTACAGTACAACAGGTCTAATTAGATATTAAATAAAATCTCTGCGTTTATAATGCAGAATGCCGAGTGTCGATTTTTATTTGATTATCTGTTATTTTCATATATATTTTATATATTTTATGCAGTTTTTAGAATTATATTGATTAAATTTATAATAATTGTAATTGGATAAAATTTTATCACACTTTCAAATATCTTTTTAGCGATCTTGAAAGATTCAGACACGAACCTGGTAAACTTTGTTTTTTCACGAGCGGTATCACTGACAGTGTACTGTAGAAAGTAGGCAACATTTATGGTTACCTACACGAGTACAACTAATAATAAAATATGGTCATGATACTTTTATCTTATTTTTCCATCGAACGCAAATCAATCGGTGTTGTGATCATCTTGTTGGGACACACTTGTATAATAATTGCGTCGCTTTTTAGTCAGTCATACTCCCATCATGTCATCCATTGTAGGGATCAAGCCAAGGTCACATGCAGTAGACCCTATGATAAGGACATTATCACGGAGGGTGATAAGTGTTCTCTTATGAACCATATTATTCCTCACATTCATGCTTAGTTTTCTTGCTACCATTCTGAGGGACAATACAGCTTGGTGGATTCTGATATCGTTGCGAACCCCAGCCACCAAAACACACACTGTAGTAAGTCATGATTATCTAATAATGATGTAACCTATTATGTCAAATAATGTAAAACTTGAGTAAACTGTTTTACGAATTTATTAACAAAACCATGAAATCCTTCCTTAGTCCTTAATGAGAAATGGAAGTATCAGAGCTTGATTGATGAACTGCGAGGGTGCTTGTTTGTGTGTGTGTATGGAGGGAGGGAGGGAGGGAGGCGATAGCTAGACAGTGGACCCGCTGTGAGAACTTTCGTCTGGGACTGTACCTATATAAATTACATCTCCTTCAGACTTACAAGTTTCTCCAAGAAGCTGGCCTTAAGGACTTTAACATCACTCTCCTGCCCACCAGGTGAGAAAATAACAACAATGTATATGGATGAAAATACTGAACTGTACAGTATTGTGCATTATACTAGGATGAAATTATTGGTTTGTTGGTTCATAAATGAAACATAGCCATCGATATTTTACCTGAAATCATTCGAGTCAACATTCCTCTTGTCATACTTTATCCTCTTCACCACTGATCGACTTGTCACCTGCTTTGGCGGTCGTTTACATCTCTGTTACACGCTGTTGCCGAGTGCTGGCACTGCTGGGCATGTACTGGTTCCAGGATGTATCTGTGCCTGCGCCAGTGTTGGTTAAGTCTGGTCTTGAATAAGTTCACACTCAGCGTCGTCACAAAGTACTTCAGGGGTGAATGCAGGGGGGGGGGGAGTCCTGGGAGTCTGGACCCCTCATTTTCCTAATATCAACTGCACATGAGTTCAAAATGGCCCCAAAATGCCCATGATATTGGTCAGATTTAAAAAAAAAATCTGGGGGAGGTGGCTTACAGCAACCCTTCCCCAAAAAAAAAAAAAAAAACCGCCCAGCTGGGTGGGCTCGCTGTGCTCATCATGCTCCACCACCCACAACTTATTGGACCCCCCTTTTGATATTCCTGAATTCACCCCTGCACTCTGGCAGATTGTTCTTCAACCTTAAGCTATGATTTCTAGTGGAGTGAGCATTTACCAGCTCCAGATATGGGCACTCGACTGAGAAATCTCCTCTGAGGAGTTTATGGACTACTATTAAATTACTCTTTGCCTGCCAATAGTATAAGCTCGGCAGTTGCAGGTGTTCTATTCTCTCTGTGCCTATAAGACCTACTAGTTTAGATGCTCGATTCACCTTTTTCTCAGAGTGGTCCGAAAATTTTAGTTTATTGTCAATATACACACCCAGGTGCTGTTTCTTCATCCCATTTGGATATGTGATGTGCCTCTTTACTATTGGTACGACCTAGGTATATCCTCTTGCATTTCGTGACGTTAAATCTTAACAGCCATTCCTTTGACCAGTCCTGAAGCTGACAGAGATTTTTTTGTTGCTCTTCACAGTCTGTTTGGTTCTTAATTTGTATGGAGGAGTGTATAGCTTCTGGCATGTCGTTTATGAAACAACAAACAACAATAGGTCCAGTATACTTCCCCGAGTTCTGTTCCCTTCCAGTTTAATTTTCAACCTTTCATGGGGTACGGTGTCGAAAACCTTTTTATCAGTTACTTGAAACTAGACTTTGGTTTTAAACTCAACCTATTTCTCGAGGAACAAGTGAGTGTTTAAATCCTTTGCTATCTAAGAATTATTGGTGCTTTTGTCTTTGTTTTTTGATATGACCGTTTTCCTTTTATCCTTTTATCCTTTAAAGAGTTCAATGTGGAAACATTGCAAAGCATGTAAACCATTGCACTAATAGTGAAGGAAGGAAATAACAATGTATTTGATTGTTTACTTCAGACTACTTACACATTTCTTTTTTCTGTTACACATTTAAAGTTAGAATGTTGGCTGAATGGTTTCTGTGTTTATGTTGGTGTTTGTAACATTTACAGTCCTGTACAGTAGTAGAACATTCACTATTATCCTTGGATATTATTTTTTTTATGCAAACTATAATTATATTCCAGTAGCCTGTACTTACTGTAATAGAGTTCTATAAGAATATGGCTAAATCATTTAAGAATTATATTAACATAATGAAAACAAGAATTATCTCAAACTGAGATTGATGGTGATGAATAGGAAGAATTACAACTTATATTAATTATTAACTGTGTTCAAGGCTTCAGGAAGAATCAGCATTAAGTAAAGTTATTTGTGTATTGTAAGAATTTGATCATTCATTTTTTGTCACAGGGCTAAAGTGGAGAAAATCCACTTTGTTGTGAAGGATCAGTCATTTGATCTCTTACCAAATACGAGCATGTGGGAGAGCGCCTTCAACTCCTCCGTCGCCATCACTTGTCGAAATGTTTTATGGATTGGTGTAAGTACTGTATATGTTGAGTCTAGGGGCATAAGATAAATCTTGATAAAATCACACGGGAAAAGGGAAACAACGGAGCACCTTAGCTTTCGTCTTTATTCAAGACATCTTCAGATGTACAGTCACAATCCAAAGTTTCGACACCCCCTGGCTGGGTGATCGGACGCAGAGTAGTTCAGCAATGTGGTAACGAGGCATTACGATGGTGAGGTTCACATTCCACCACCACAACACTAAGAGACTCATAGCACACGAGCACAGGAAGGAACTTATTACAAACTTTGACATAGCATGAACTTGCATAACAAATGCATTCATAACATTGTTGCCACACATAACAATAACATGTTAAGATTGGAGCATGAAAAACTTTGCCCGGTTCGAAAACACTGGCTTGGAAACACTAGATGGGAGACCTCGTATTTCACATGAATCGTCAGGGCAGCATATATAAAGGGTGGCCGGCTGCCGAATTTCGTCAAGAGGGAGTGAGCAGTCACTCGACAAGGTGAGGCCTATGCATGTATAGATATTACCATAGCCCTGGGAATGTTATGGTTTCACACATACGAGGAATTCATATAGCCATTGTTATCGCCACGCCAATTGTGCGCGCCGGCCACATGTTAAGTGAAGAAACTGTTTACAACTCAGAATAGCTTACTAAGCGAGATGGAGCTGGTAGCAGCTATGTGACTGGCTGAGGGACAGTCTATCGTCTCCTATTGTAAAGGCAACATCTTGATTCTTGTCAGCCAACATTTTCCTGTAGGACATATATTTGTTCTCGTTGGTCTAACCCTAGACCCCAATACGTGAGTGTAATTGTGAACTGTTGAATCCTCTGAGAACTCTAAATAACTTTAATAAGTTTAATTATGTACTGTATATTGATAGTATTATTCAAACTGTGTCCTGATGTACCAGCAGTTGTTATATGTGAATTGTATTCAACAGGTTTTGACCGAATTATACACATCGCGTCAACGACAAGGGTCTTAATGTCCTGCACAAACCAAAATCGCTCCTATGAGCGATTATAGTCATGTTTACAATATTTAGTGGTGTATCAGTAACTACATTGGAGTATTTTGGCTTGGAATGTTGCAATTCACATTAATCATTGTATCACCCAAACAATTTTTGTCTGGTCCTAAGCAGCGACTTTGCCGAAGACCTCGACCCTCAGCGTAGATGCCTGGCCGCGTGTCATCATTAGTGACTACTGCAGTGACTACTGCTGCTTTTAGTTTTTAAATTTCACTTCATAATGTTTCGGAATATGGGAGTTATGGCACAGAGGTCACCAATATTACAACTACTTACGCATATGATTATGTTTTATTTTTCACCTGAATGATAAATATCTATGACGTCCCAATCATGGTGTTTGGTAACTTGGAGCTAATTTCCAACAGAATGTATATTCTGGTTGGAGGACGTGGGCTACGTCCACCTAACACTCGAACCAATCTCCCTCAGGTGATAACCAACAGAGATCTGATAGTGGGTCACTATCAGGTGCATGTCATGTCAAAATTCGTAAAAATTTCCTTCCATGCTCGTGTGCTGTGAGTCTCTGAGTGTTGTGGTGGTGAAATGTCTGTGTCCGATCACCTAGACCTTACCTCAACCCTGGCCTCGGCGAACACCAAGCCAGGGGGGTGTCGAAACTTTGGATTGTGACTGTACACTACTGTATACAGTTCAGCATATAGACAATGCAGGTATAGTACAGTTATTGGTGTACGTAGGCAGCAGTGGGAGTACAGTATACAGTTCCCTGTGTGCCTAGACAATGCGGGTAAACAGTAAGGCAATTTGACCAATTTGGCAGTCCAATACAGGGTGACAACCCTTAATCCGAAATTCCGAAAAACGAAAAGCTCTGAAAACCGAAAGTTTTTGTGTGGGTAATTTTTTTTTTTTTTTTATAAACAAGGATTAGTCCACCCGGGCATAGATCACTGACCCACATCAGGGCCGTGGGGGCGAAAATGTAATAGTAATAATAATTATAATAATAATAATAATAATTATTCATAGAAAATAAAATTTTTAATAAAAATACACCAAAATAAAATAATAATGATACCAATAATAATAATAATAATAATAATAATAATAATAATAATAATAATAATAATAATAATAATAATAATAATAATAATAATAATAATAATAATAATAATAACAACAATAAAGTTAATAATGACAATAATAATACTGTAATAATAAAATAATAATAATAAAGAAATACAAGAATGAAAAAAAGATCAAAAGTGAGAAACACCACCTAGACCTATGAATTATTATTATTATTATTATTAAAATTTTTATTATATTTTCGTCCCCCAGGCCCTGATGTGGGTCAGTGATCTATGTCTGGGTGGGCTAATACAAAATATATATATATATATATATATATATATATATATATATATATATATATATATATATATATATATATATATATATATATATATATATATATATATATATATAGATAATAATAATAACCATTCTGAAAACCGAAAAATTCCAAAATCCGAAATGTCTCTGGCCCCGAGGATTTCGGATAAGGGAATGTCAACCTGTAGATAAGAAATTCATGTTTTTTTATATTTCTTTCCCCCTAGCCCGTGAAGACAGAGATACAACACCAATTCCTTATACTGACCTGTGATGTATATGGCCGCCTGCCACTCAAACTCACTTGGTATAAAGATCAACACCTCATTTACACCATCAACGTCACCTCTTGGTATGTAAATTATTATTTTTGTGCAAATTATATTGTATAAAAATCCCTCGTTATACGAGTACTCACTCTACGAGTACTCGCTTATACACATATTCTATAATTCTATATTCTTACCCTTCTTTTTCAATAGGTAAGCTATCCTCACTTATACGAATAAGGTTCCTTAATTTTAGTAGTTTGTTAGTTTATGTTGTTGTTTGTGAACCATTTTTTTTATAATACCTGTACAGTATTATAGTTTTCTTGTGACTGGGGAACCGAACCCATCTGTATACAAAGGGATGCCTGTACCTACAACCTTACTCATTGATGGGTGACACATCCTCCTCCTCCACACTATCTAGGGAAGAATCATAGATATATTATGGAAAGAATGATCACAGATTATAATAGGTCAAGGATCATCTAAATCTTATGCACATTACAAGATGTTGAAGAGCATTTTTTTTTAATTACCCCTGTAGTTATGGAGCTCTCATTCTTTTACTTTAGTTTTATCTTCACCATTGAGCAGCTTGTTAGTTGCTTGGCCGGCTGGTCACGTCCCTGTTACGCACTTTTAGCAGGTACTGGGCATGTACTGGCTGCCAGTGTTGGTCACTTCTGGTCTTGAATGAGCTCATATTTGGTGCTGCCACAACACTCTCTGGCAATTGTTCCAAGAGTTTATAATTCTCACCCCAAAAAAGTTTGCCCTCACAATTTTCTGAACTTATGGCTTCTTCAACCTTGAGCTGTGCCCTATGAGTTTATATATTTCAATTATATCACCCTTTGCCCACCTATAGCATAAGCTAGGCCACTGCAGGTACTCTTCTCTCTGGTTAAATGAGGTGCCATATTAGAGGCACCAGTCTGCTGGCCCTCCTTGAACATTTTCAATCAACTGACAGTCGCTAGCATATCTCAGGGATCAGACTGGGTGACAGTACTCCAAATGCGAAAGCACCTCGTAATTGAATATCGTCACAAGGGACGAAACATCTAGGTATCCGAACTACCTTCTTATAAGACCCCCACTAGCTTAGTTGTGTGATTCACCTTCTTCTTCGAATGGCCCAAGAACATCAGTTCGTTGTCAACCTACACACCCAGGTTCTTATCATATTCGGTCTCTGTTAATGCTGTTTCTTCATCCCGTTGAGACATGTGATACGCTTCCTTACTGTTGGTATGACCTAGGTGCATCCTCTTACACGTCGTGTCATTGAATCTTGACAGTCATTACTTCGACCACTCTTGAAGCTCATTACAGTCCGTTTGGTTTTTAATTTCCCTAAATAGCTTGGCATCGTCCGCAAACTTTTGTATGGAGGATTGTATAGCTTCTGGCATATCATTTATGATACAAAGAAGCATCAACAGACCCAGTACACCTCCCTGTGGTACACTGCTTGTCTTGGGTATGCATGACAATTTCATGCCATTAATCACGATACCCTTCTTGTGGTAATGAAGAAAGTCTCCGATCCACACTAAGACACTTCTCTGAATCCCATACCCTTCCAGTTTAATTCTCACTCTATCATGGGGGTATGCTGTCAAAGCCTTGGCAAGTTCAGATACTCTATATATTACTGATATTGCATCATGTTTCAGACTTTGAGTCCAAGCATCCAGCATCTTGAGTCATTGTGTCGAGCAGGAGTGTCCCGGCACAAAACATGCAATGTTTGACCATATTTATTGTGATGTGCTGAATATATGGCAAGTGATACCATTTAAATGGCTATTGTCCACTTGGAGTAGACCTGGAGATATTTCTCACTGCATTGTTAGGCACAAACAAGTCTTCTCTATGGATCAGAGACATAAAAACTGTCTTTTACTGTTTGCCACTCACAAGAACAAGACACTAGTTATTAGGAAATTGGATTAAGTAAAATGGATCACTATGAAGGTTCAATAACCCCATTCGAGCTAACAAAATTGAGGTTAATCGTCCTCAGTTTTGTCTTGATAGTGTTAATTCTGATTCATTCTCCAGTTTTACTTCAGAGAGCAAAGGAATTTTTTTTTTCAGTTCAATTTGCTTATTACGTTTTCTCTAAGACTGACTATCACTCACCTGTTACTTGGCTAAGATTTTAAATTTCCTATAGCACACAATAAACATTTTCTTTGGATATCAAATTCAAATAGGAAAATCTCATAATTATCTTCAAGCAAAAATGATTGGGAATTTTCCAAGCTTGTATGAGAATGGTTAAGTTAGGTTCTTTTCAAGTTTCTTGTTGTTGGTTCTTCTATAAGTTTAGTCATCATGGCCAAATCAAAAGGCGTTTTAGTGTATGAAGCAAAAATATATATATTTCACTCAGCTAGGACACCTACCTCCATCATGCTCTCTTTGTTCGGGTAAACCAAAAAGATAACTTAGTAAAACTACAGCAAGTTGTTAAAAAATCCTTAATCTTGAATCACTTCAAAAGATTTAGCTGAAACACACAATCTCAGCGACACGGCACAAGCCATTATATATTTTGTGAAGTAATGTATATCAGTCAACTTTGTAACGCAAAACGGTAAGTTGTCTCCGATGAGGACTTTAAGATGTAATGGTAGTTTTCCCCAATTCTCTGTTAAGTTTACAGTATTCCCTTTTTCGTGTGCATCCCACTTAGCTGTTGCAGTTATCGTTCCACCTTCTCCCAGGTGAGGCTGACCTCTAGTAACATGATGAGTCACTAGGAAGACTGTTAGGCCATAAATGGAAGTTTAGTGCTGAAACTCCAATTGATAACTGAGGCCTGACCAAGTATTTATTTGGTGAGACCTGAATGCAAAAATAAGCTCCAGTGACATGAAAACAAATGAACAAGTACTAAGGTTAGCAAAAACTTGAAGAGAAATACATGAAATGTACAGAAAAAAAAATACTAGATACAGTATTTGGGTCATATATTTAGGGATGAGGGAATAATAACAGAAATATTAATTGGCAAAGTTGAGGGTAGGAGGGCCAAGGGAAGGCAGAGACTGTGATGGGTGAGTGAAATTAAAAACTGGGTCACGAGAGAGATATAAAACCTGAGACTTAGAGGATTGGTAAAAGCAGCCCGAGAATGTTTAGAGTGGAGGGTTGTGGTCTCCAATCCTCAGATATGAGTGCGGTACTCTGATTGATTGACTGATAAAGTACTGTAATCAGTTACTGTCATGTGCCTCCTCCAAATGTGTGTTGCAAAATGGCTTGCACCGAATGCTGAGTTGGTATAGAATCCCAGGTTAAGGCTGGATAAGAGAATACTGAGTTTCATGCTGCTGATGTGGCAACATTACACTTAAACCACTCTGCTTTAACTGGGTGCTGGTTGTACATTATTTCAGTCATCCTACGAAGATATGTACGTACAGTATTACAGGCAGTTAATGTGACATAGTTCAGTCTTAGTTATAAAATGAAATTGCAGGATCGGTTCTTCATTTCTTTAACATAATACTGCAGACCATTTGTGATGATGTACAGTGCAGTACATACAATTAAAAAAAAATAATTGCATTGCCAACCAAAAGACCTAAACCGGTTTAACTTATATGTTTGATAACGAGACTGCATTGCCTTGTATTTGACCTCGCCTAAAAGTTATTTAGTTCTGAGGAGGTTTTTACCCTCCAGATCTGCTATCAAAACACTACTTCTGGATCCCATCTCCAAGTGTTAAGAGTTTCAAAAGCAGTGAACTAAAGGACTAGAATTATAAATAGGTAAAAGTATTAAGAATTATTGAAATACCTATACAGTACTGTACTGTATACTGTCCAGTATGTAAACTCCATTACCGAACATTGGAGTCATCATCTGAAGACTGCTGTAGAAGTCATCAAAAAATTTGTTTCAAGGTTGACGAAATGAACTGCTGCTATATGAGACAGTAACATTCTGGCATCAATTCCAGCCACTTCACTACTCAGTGGGAATGTTTCTCAGTGGATTGTGATGCACAAAGACCTACCTCTGCCTAACAATGGGACAAGACTGCTTGAACAGGACAGCTATTATAAACCTTTGTAAGAAAATGGGGTGAAGCATTTATTTTTATGATCCTATGGCAACGTGCTAAATGTTTAATTGCTGAATAAGTGACATTTGTTTTGTTTAATTATTATTGCCTACTCACTTTCAGGATGACTATTGTGTTTGTTTTATATGAATGCGAAATTTCTGCACACGCCCCCCCCATGAGAAGATTGACCATTATGATTATTAACCCATTATAGACTAGGCCAATTTCTCCTGCACTAATCATTGCTACAGTATATTAATGAATGAATTATTTTTTTATGATATAATTAAGGAATAACATATTCTACATTTGATACTAAAAAAAACCATAACAGATATAAAGGAGGACATGTGATTCAATGGGATGATGTGTCTGTTATCAAATCATAATGGCTCACCAACAGGCTTGTACAGTACCACAAGAGTTATTTTGGTATAAAATAAATCATTAATTAATGTCCTTGCTGTTGAGCATGAACAAAAATGTATTTCTCTAATAACAAAAGACAAACCTACAACTATAAACACATCTCTGCCCAGTATTTATGAGAGAAACTAAACGTACTCTTTTGTAGCAAATTATAAATTTCATTGCTTCAGGTACAAAACATGAAATAACACAAAAAGGAGAAATGTATAAAAATGTAGAAACATGCCACATAATCTCCAGTACAATAACAACAATCAAGATAAACTGATACTTTACAGTTGATACATTGCACTGCGTGCAAAGGACTTTTTTCACACTAATAAAGTTGACAATATAGACATCTACTATTTACATTATTAGCAACGAAGAGATTTTATCCACCATAACACAAACTGGCAGGTAAATAGGCTCCCATTGGTGACACGACAGAGGCTAAGTCAGAAAATTTCAAGTACGATGTTCAGTAACTGTGCGTCTGCAGAAGTCTAGATGGCCGAGACAATCCTTTTTTCAACCGTTAAAAGATAAGGCCAAACAATTGACCACTGTCATGTCCAGGATTCATGTGATAAGATTTGTTAGTCTTATTCATAATCGTGTTCAGGATGGTTATCCTTACAGTACAGTACACTAATTAGTGTTATTATCCAAATTCAGGCATTTTTGTTGTACTGTAACGTGAAATAAAAGATAATAATAATTTTCTTGCCTCCAAGAAGAAATTGGGCCTGGACAAACACACACCTATGTTAAAAAATTAGACCCCCTTTATAACACTTTTGAGCCCCCTACCCTCCCTGTGGATAATATGGAGTGTACGAGTAAGGTATGTGTTAAGATAGAGGACTGTATGAAAATGTGCAAGAATAACTATGATGGGTGCAAGACTGCATGGACTCTCTTGGACAGCGGGTATTATATAAATGAAACATATGTATAAGGATATTTGTGAAAATAATATTGCAACATACAATGTGTTTCTAATATATGAAATAATAATGATTGCATTCTTATTCTCAGCAATGACCAGATGGTGAAAGAAGGCATATTCACCGTCTTTTATCACGAAACAATAAGAGCTAAAGCATGTTCAGTTAAGCTCTGGGTGAAGTGGCATGACCCATTGGTGGACTGGGGAAGCTACACCTGTCAGGTTACTGATGATCGTAAGACCTGGGGAGGCAATACCTGTCAGGTTGCTGGTGGTCACAAGACTGTTAATCGCACCATTCAGGCAGAACTCGACCATCCACTACAGATAGAGGTCTTGCCTTATGTAACCAGAATTCAGAAGGTTAGAGTAATGTAGATATAATCTTAGTTAATAATGGTATATTGTACATTAATACTGTGAAAGGTGGTGTAACATTCACTCTATATCTTATGTTCCGGGTGATCTTTATACAGTAATATCATTCCCTGTCTCTCAACAATATATATATATATATATATATATATATATATATATATATATATATATATATATATATATATATATATATATATATATATATATCTTGATAAAATCACACGGGAAAATGGAAACAACGGAGTACCTTAGCTTTCGTCTTTATTCAAGACATCTTCAGTTGCCTCTGAAGATGTCTTGAATAAAGACGAAAGCTAAGGTACTCCGTTGTTTCCATTTTCCCGTGTGATTTTATCAAGATTTATCTTATCCACGTTTTCATTGTGGATTTACATGAAATATATATATATATATATATATATATATATATATATATATATATATATATATATATATATATATATATATATATATCTTGATAAAATCACACGGGAAAATGGAAACAACGGAGTACCTTAGCTTTCGTCTTTATTCAAGACAGTAATAGCTCCGTTAGCCGGAATCCCTTAAACCCGGAACTCTCCAATAGCCGGAATTCAAATTTGCTCGGAATTTTTCCAGAAAATTCTCTAATTTCTGGGTTTGGAAACAAATTCCGAGGTTGAAAATCAGGAGTATTTTCTGAAAATTAAAGAAAAGAAATCTGGAAAATCTGTCCAAATTTTTATTTCTGGTTCTGGGAGCAAATGTTGATTGTGAAACAATGCGCATTGCGCAATTACCGCAAAATCTGAGAAAATGGCGATAAAATCAGTCCAAACCTTTCTGCTCTGGGCCTGGGGACAAGGGTTCCCAGCGTTATGAAATATTGCACCATGTTTAGCCGCATCTTCACATGGTTGGTGCGTGGAGGGGAAGGCCAACAGCTTGGGTAATGCTGAATTTTTCTGCTCTGGGTCTATTTATAATTACTGTGCAAACATAAATGTATCTTTACATGTGCACACAATACTAAAAAGTAAAATAATACTTTAATAAATCAATGTAATTACGAGCTGAGCTAATGGAGAAGGGGGAGGTGATGAGTCAGGTGATGAGATGACGAGGCAGTAGGTGAGGTGACATACCAAGACACTTACACAGCACACATATTAACAGCACTACTAAATCATTGTCTGATAACATTTTACTTTATATTTTCTATTTTAAAATTAATTGATACATGATGGTTCGATCTGGCTACTTTTCCACTTAGACAACTGATTAGTGAATAAACCAGGGCACATGGACACGCATTATACACTAATGATGTCACAAAGCTTTGTAACTGAAACCACAACTGCTGAGCAACTGCATAAATTATCACAACTTGTACTCAAATGTACTAAGTTAACTACTAAAGTTGTTTATGTCTTGTGCAAACCATGGGATGTTTATACTCAAATTCATTACTATCTTGCAATAATTCCAGCTATGTAAGTTATATTCTGCTAGGTCAAGTTAGTGTCATTTTATTAGAGAAAAACTTAATCTCCCTGCCTTTTATAATTTATTCCTGAATCCCTGATCTCTCCACTGACAGCTACCAGGTAATCTCTCCTCCAGGCTGTCAACAACAGTACCGACCTGACCTAGCTTCAGTACTGACCTGACCTAGCTTGGAGAAGGACGTGCCCCTTTGTGCTAGTGTTAGTGACCATAGAAAATGGCCACCATGGGTCGTTGTGTTGTGGGGGGACAGCCAGGTGAGGTTTTTAAACAGGACTTTTTGCTAGAGAGATAGGAATCGTAGGACTAGGGTGTGTTTTCCTGGGGCTGGGATAGGGCATGTAGCTGAGGGGATGGATTGGGTTTTGTCAGGGGAGGGTACCAAGCCAGTAGTGTATCTTAGTGTAGGAGGCAACGACATAGGAAAGGTTAGGAGTGAGGAACTTTTCAGGAGGTATAAGGAGGCGCTAGAGAAGGCTAGAGATAGGGGAGGGATCCCGATAGCATGTAGTGTCTTGCCTAGACGAGGGATTGGCGGTGAGTGGCTGTCCAGGGCAATTGCTATAAATTGCGACAGTTCTATGGCAACGACTACCTGTAAGGTCGTGACGGGATACACTTGCCTCGCACTGGGGTAAAGACGTTGTCTGCATCTCTGGAGCGTGAAATTGTCTCTCCAAAGGGGGGTTTCTCCAGTACAGAGGTTAGGGTAAGTGGGAGTAAAAAATCAAGCAGGTCCTGGGGAGTAAAATTGGTCACTCAGGACAAGGGGTAAAACAGGACCAGGGAAGGGTAGGTTTAAATATATAATATACAAACAGTAGGAGTGTTATAAATAAAATAGACTTGCCTAGGGCGGTTGTGTGTACCGAGAATGTAGGCGTCATAGCAATCTCCTAAACTTGGATGAATCTGGCGAGCAAGAACTTTTTATCAGAGTATCACAGAGGAGGGTACAACCTTTTTCACAAGGACAGGGGAGGTAGGAAGGGGGAAGGAGTCACACTCTTCGTCAGGAATGCATTAAAATGTTGTATTAATAATAAAATAAAGGGTGAAATAAGAACCGAGTCTGTATGGGTAGAAATTGAGGAAGGAAGAGAAAACTAATTATTGGAGTGATTTACAGCCCCCCAAGTCTTGGGAGAGAAGCAGCTCAGCCCATTTGGTAGGAAATGAGTAGGGCAGCAAGATCCAACAGCCTGTGCAAATTGGGGGATTTCAACTTCCGAAATATTGACTGGGACTGAACTGGCCCTTTAACCGTTGATTCTTGATGAGTTAATGGGGCTGGGACATGTAAAAGTATATAGGGTTTTTAGTAGCGAAACCCAACTGTCTTACTTTTATTTATTAAGAAAATATATTATATACAGTTCCAAGTGAATATCACTGTAACTCAATCACTGTAGTTATGAGTGTTAAATGAGGACGGAGGCTATGCTAAGTAGCTCTTCTAAAATACTTCCTGTTGGTTTGAGGGGTTGAGTAAGAGTGCCTCCATTAGCCGGCTTCTATGTCCTGACCTAGCATTCTTAGGGCCGCTCCTCAAGGAACTTACCCATCACGTGATGTGACTATGTCACCTCATAGCCAGTGGAAAGTTACAGAGGGTGATATGATTATATAAACTTAATGTACTGCCCTGACATTTATATAAAAAATAAGGGGCTAATACTTCGCTTGGTCACCACCTACCGAGCTTCCACGAGGAATTAACTAGTCTCGTAGAATACATCCTATACATAATGTAAACCTAACCATGTTACAAACATATGCGTAGACACTAAGCTGGGGACTGTGGAACCATAGGTTCACTAATTACTGAGGTCCTAGACTTAAGTGTCTTATGGGATAGTATAATGTCCAATGTTCAACTTGGAAGATACTGACTTATAAAAAAATAAAAAAATATCACTGCCAGAAATAACACAATAGTGGGAATGGTTAAACTTGGTATTGCAAATCCCCTTGAAAAATAAAATGGCAAATGATCTTCTAAATTAGCAAACTGCGAATCTTTCAATTAAGAGATAATTTTCAACTTCTCTGAGACAATATTGAGTTTACTAATAGGTAAATTAAGAACTAGAAACAATGGAATTAAAGCTGAAGTAAGATTTAGATTCATTGGAAAATGCTGATGAGAAGGCAAGGTCTTCCATGAACTACAAGTTATTTCACAGTAATCAGGAGCCTTATAATAACCTTTCACAACTAACTGTTTACCACCATCTTGGCACTTTAAAATAACGTTAGTTTCATCAGGAAAGAAAAAAATATTGCACATAATCCACATGCGCATGAAACACAATTTTTCTAGAAATCGACCAATAACTTCATTGTGTTAGCGCTGTGCATACGTTAGTTTGTATGACTGCCAATTCACATATCCCTTCTGCAGCAGGAATAAATGCGAATACATAGGCTGGAGGACATACGTGTAAATGTAAATAAGACGATTTACACCGTGATATTACCCTACGATCACTCAATGCGAACAATGTATATTCTTCATCAATTAGCAAAATTTCATTTGGTCCATCCAGAGTATACAGTGTGTCATTAAAATACAAAGGAAAGGGTTAAAAATGCCATGCACTAAATTTATGTCACCCTAGCATAGGTATGTGGATAAGAATAGCGTTGTGCGTGAGAGTTGACCTCAACAGAGGGTAATAATATTCTACCTCATGATCTGGGAAAATTTGAGTTAAATGAAAAGTCAACTTGGCTATTTGTAATGCTTCAAGAAGAGTCTTCACAGGCACAAGCTTTGCATCCACGATGCTTGCGATTAGTTCATTTTTTGTTCGCCTTTATATCTTGAACAGAACTTTCCGCAGCATGCACATTCTCAGAAAAATAAAGGAGCCACCTCAACGTAGGGACTGAATTCATTAACTTATAAACCTATATAAATGGTTAGACTAAGAAATAATCGCATTAACCTCTGATTCCAAGGCACTAATTGCATGAAAATTTGAATTATAACACGATTTTGTTTAAGAACAGCTTGATCAACAATGTTTATGCGGTCTCCTAGTTTAGCTACATCCTCGGCAGTCGCTGTGCCAAATAGAGTGCTTTGTATAAGACCAGCAAAATTAAACTATCCTCGCTTTCTTCGCGTTTGGGGACGCACTTTCTTTGCAAGATCATTCTGAGATACTGGAATAGTGTGTCCAACTGCGACGAGAATCTTGTGAAGGGTTCTGAGACGAAGTAGCTGAAAATCAACAGTTTGTGATAACATTGCCAAACTGTTTGGATTCTTACGGAGATCATCAAGGACAGTCAAAGCTGTTTGCAGTTGAACATCAATGGATTCCATCTGGCGTGTACAAGTAAGCTTGAGCAGTCCATGCAATTCATATTTTATGTTCACCACGTCTTCAACAATGAGAATACATCCAAAGGGTGCAACAAGCGTACCTGGCTTAAGGACTTCCAGGGGCATATCCGTCAACACAGAGGTACCACAAAGCAGTAGGAGCAGTTCAATGATGATCCAAGCCATTCTGTAAGAGTTTCAATGTATTTGAATATTTGTTTGCAGAACGAAGTTTCAAACGATTAGGTACACTTGGTGTGTGTACTGTTTAAAAAGATGTGTCTATGTCATCATTACCATTATTGGGTAATAAATCTGGATGGCCCTTCTTAAGTCGGTCCGCATGCACTACATCTTCGGTTAGTGCATTAGGCTTCCAAATTTTAAACTTGTTGCCCGCTTCTTTGGCGATAATGCAGAATGGACCAGAAAATTTGGCTGAAAGCTTAGAGTTTCTTTCAGGTTCTCCCACCATAACAGCATCGCCTAGTTCTAACAAGACAGGCTTAGCTTGTTTATGTTGCTTAAAAATAATTTCAGCGCGTGTCACTGCTAAAAGTTTCCGTACTTGGCCATGAATATTTGTGAAAATGTTGATCTGTTTTGTTGCGAAATCTTCCATATTATAGACAGGTCATGGCCTGTCCGTAAGTACGCCATAAGTCAGACGCTTGTCTATGCCATAAACAATATAGTAGGGTGATTTGCCGGTAGAGCTATTGATCGACTCGTTGATAGATGCGGCAACTTGCGGTAACCAATCCTCTCATCCGTGTTGCATGTCACACACAATCGGGCGAAGTATCTCTAGGATCTTGCGATTGGCTCTCTCGACAAGGCCATTAGCCTGTGGATGATAGGCTGTCACAAAACTTTGTTGTATTCCATATTGTACACAAATTTGTGCTACCAGCCGATTCTTGAACTCTAATCCATTGACGGAGAGAAGAACCTTGGGCATAGTAAAAGGACATATAAGATGCATCACTAAGGCATAGGCCACAGATTCGGCTGCTTTATCCATCAGTGGGACTAAAACCACAAATCTAGAGAAAATGATCCACACACACACTAGGACGTACGAGGATCCCTGATGACTCCTCGGAAGTTGTAGCAAGTCTATCGCGACTGTGTCAAACGGACTTTCTGGTGTAGGATATTGTAGAATTGTAGCCGGTGACCTTTTAGTACCCTTATTTTGAGCATATAACAAAAACTTATAAATATGCAATTCTATGTCTTTCTTCATAGTATTCCAAAAAATATTTTTTTCTAATTTCCACAAGGCATTTGTCACGTCCTTGGTGACCTGCTCGAGGAACATCGTGGAACAATGTTATAATCGGTTCACACAACGTATCAGGTACGACTATTTGTGTAACAATACCCTCAGACGTTTTCTTGGATCGATGGAGTATGTTATGTCGTAATTCAAACTGACTGAATGGAAGAATTAATTTTGGAAGTTAATCTTCCTCTCCCGAATCTAAAGCAAAAATGCCTGCAGACCACAATGGATCGCGTCGTTTTTCATCCTATAATTGTGAAAGAGTGAACGTAGATACAGGCATCACTGGTGCTATGTTTCTAGACAAAGTGTAGGCGACCACATTCGCTCTTCCCGGTAAATACCTGAACATAGATTTCTGCCATGGAACAGTTCTGTTACTGCCGCATCATCTGTAAAAACAGTTATTTTATAACCAAAAATGATGTGTTTAATTTTTTTCAGTGCCCAAACCACAGATAACGTCTCTAAATGCGTTACTGAATGACGTGTTTCGGCATCATTAAGTTTACGACTTGCAAAAGCAATTACTCTAAATTTTCCTCTTGAGTCCAACTGCATGAGTACAGTTCCGATTCCTTGTCCAAAGGCGTCGGTACACATAGTAAAGTCTTGAGAGTAATCAGGAAAAGCTAAAACAGGGATATTGGTAAGTGCTGTCTTCAACCCAACAAAGCCATCTTCGTGTTCCGCATTCCATAAAAAAAATGCATCTTTCCTCAGTAACTTAGTCAAGGGTGACGCTATTGTCGCATAGTCTTTAATAAAAGAACGATAATAACCAGATAAACCAAGAAAACTACGCAGCTTATCAACAGTTGTAGGACGTGGGAACTGAGCTACAGCCTTAACTTTATCATCAACTGTATGAATACCTTCACCGTCAACTACATGACCAAGGAAATGGATTCTGGATTTTATAAACTCACAATAAGAAAGTTTGATTTTAAGACCTGCTGTAGAAAGTTGTTTTTGTAATACTTCACGCAGTTTGAAAAGATGGGTATCGACATCCTATCAATCTGGCAAACAAGGTGTTGATCATCCTTTGAAAAGTCAGTGGGGCATTTCTGAGACCAAAAGGCATCTGCAGAAATTCAAAATGGCAGTAACCTCTCGCGATTTTTCATCGAGCGGTATTTGCCAATACTCGGTAAGCGTTATCCTTGCCTAAGGACCGTAAAATATCACTCAAGACAGGCATAGGGTACCTATCCGGGATAGTACTTTCATTGACGCGCCTAAAATCAATAACTGGGCGCCAACCCCAGCGCGCTGGCTATGTGGTAGTCGGTAAGCTGGTATGTAAATTGGATTCATATCCTCTTTTCAGGATATGTGATGTGAGGTTAGATCCGTGTGCCCCAACTGTTTCCCTGGTAAAGCTACAATGTTTCTGTATTCGGCAAGCAGCTTTAAGAGTCTAGTCTTGCCTTGAGGATGATCAATCACCTTAACATATGGTGATATTTGATCTAGCCTCTCATGCCTAGTTTGTTGAGGTGGAGAAAAAATACTACCAATTGGGAATTGCATAGGCTGTGGCACAACATTGTTATGCTAAACTAGAAAATCACACAAATAGCATCCCTCTTTCAATATTCTAAGAGCGCCTGTTCTGTTAGAACTAGAACGTCTGTTAAACCACCAGGTCGAATCGTGCTCAATGTTGATTCACATGATAAGCCTTTAACCCTGCACGTTTCCGGTAGACATACTACATCAGTACACGTCAGGTAAAACAACAGTGGCTGTGGTGATTTCCTCATTCTGATAGTGGAGAGTACCCGTTAATACTGCAGGTACAATCTTCCAACTTTTGCTGCTATAATCACGCTGGGAAAGTGAATCTGTAAGGCCTTGAGCTCGCTTTGACTCGTTATCCGCCTTCCTCCTAATGGGCATGGTGGATGACACTTTCAACCTTGTGGAAAGCAACGGTGCAGAATTGCTCAAAGCATTGTAGGAAACACCATTAATTGTAATAGAATATATACTTGGACGAACATCTATAAAATTTGTTCTAAGATTTGGTAGACGTATTAACCCGTCAGCTGGTAAATTATAACTTTGGACTACATAAAAATCTGCATAAAAGGAAATAACACGTCTAGAAAAGAATAGGGGTATTGTACCCATCTCTGCATGTTTAGCTGCGTCCCGGAAACTCCTTCGAGATCGGTGTCAGTAGGTCGAAATGAAAAATCTTGGTGAGGGAATCTACGTTGTAACTCTTGATAGGATGCCAAAGCTAATATATTTGCGCATGCACCCGTATCAATATACAGAGCCAACTTGATAGACCCAACTCTTGCCGGAATGGACAACACTTCCTCTTTGTTGAGCGCCGCTATTAACGAGGCTGCCACAGAAGTGCTGTTAGGTATTGGTAATGTACCTATCCTTTTTCGTTCTTGTTCTAGAGCTGGTCTTCCCCCTACTTCTTGTAATGATAACGACGCGCTGTACGCTGCTGTGTTACCTGGGGTAATCCCGTGTCTATGTTTCGAACTCTTTTCACAGTGGAACAGTCATCTGTGTTATGAGAGACAGACTGACGATACTCACACCACATATCAGCTTTATGTACTGTTACAGACGTAGTCTCTGCAGCCGCTGAATACGTCTTGGGTAGTTCAAGTCTCTGACGTTTGTTGGTGGTTGGATGTCTCTCTTTTCTATTCTTGACACCACCACGCTGGAGCAGGTAACAAAAATCAACTGTATGACCTTTCTTCTTGCAATGGGTACATACTAAAGTTTTCTTAACTTTGTTACCTGAGTTCTTAGGAACTCGTTGTTGCATTGGTGCTACAGGTATAGTTGTCCTAACCTGTGGAGTACGAGCTGACTTGGAAGCAAATTTATTTGCGTAGTCTATGATCAAATTAGTTAGCGAATACTCATTATCCTGTGCACGACAATATGGAGGGTCTCGAACTGTCACAAGAAAACTAACTAGTTCAATCAGTTTCGAAACATTCTTCCTAGACATTTTGTCATCATCATCAAACCACAGAGATCCATTAAAATTAGCAAAAATATCCTGACACATCACCAGCAATGGCGACACTCTTCATAGGAGTTTCTGCGTGAACCGCACTTGTCATACGATCTATCCACCTTTACAACCAATGTAAATGTCCTTGCTGTGGCCCAGATTAAAAAATACCAATAAGAGCCTTTTTTAAATTTTCATACTTCGGGTCAGCAAGATCACTGGCGTCCAAATGTTCACTTGCAAAACTACCTAGTTTGATATGAGAGAGAACAAATGCTTTCTTCTCATCATCTCCTGTGATTTGAACATTTTTCATGGTATCCTCACATGCTCTTATAAATGTTGTTACCCGGTATTCATCTTCCCCTGTAAAATCGCGGACCAAATCGCCATGCTGTAACACCTGAATAACGTTAGAGGGGTTAGTAGACATGCCGGTGTTAGAAGTAGCCATGCTATTCAAATTAATCCTAACTCGATGATCAGTTAAAGGAGGAAGTAATAATTTTTGTTATGACACACTGTCTTTCTGGGTAGGAGAAAGGAGAACTTGTCCGCAATCAAGCGACGTATTATACTTATGAACTGACCTTCGTTTCTTCGGTTTAAATCGTCAAATGATTGTTTTATCAAATCTTCACTACTCTTGACAGAAGTATCTAGCTTGGATTGCGCCTATGTTTCGTGCGAGTCTACTGTAACTTATTTGTTCAGTAGTTCATTAATATCATCAGCAGTACCTGAATCGCTATTATAGTGCTCCGCCAATTTGGCAATGTTCCAAGACGATGACTTAGAAAAATCGTCCATAATACTTAACTGAACAACATAAAAGATTATATCATAAAAATTCTCTTGCCTCTCATTTACAGTAAATAACTTTACTAGTAAAATGAGTAAAATATCAATAAATGAATAAGAGAAAATTAATACTGGACTGTAATTACTTCAGTATCTATATATTTATATAAAAGATAAGTAAGACACTTATAAAAAGAATATAACCTACACGATGACTAACGTGTGATGGTATGCTGTAGAAAATATTACTGTTGGTATGTACTGTATATATGTATACCTAAAAATGTAGTCTTGAGTCGACGCAGAAAACGGGAGCCCGCACAGCTTATTCCAAGGTCTTGGTCAGTAGGTCAATATCCTCTGTGTTGATAGTAGAACAGATGATATCACCGTTGTGTAGCAACTAATTGAAGCTTCAAAATGGCGACGGTTGCGTCCACTTCAATGATGGGGAGTCAACTATCCGCCAAAATGCTGACTTTAGGGCTGGAGAGCTGCTGGGTTCACTGGGAACTTCTACCACTGGTGAGAGTCAGGGTTCTTCTGTGTGTGCCAGACCTATGGTAGCCCTGCATATATCGGACTTGTTGGGTACACACGGGAAGTAAACAACTGTAGTCACAAACAGCCAAAACACTCTGCTTAAACAACTTGTAATGTCTAAATGGTGTAAGGTCCAAGTGTTACACAACCTCGAAGCACGCAGGTATGTGGCATCACTGTAAGACCCAATGGAGTTGTTACTGGGGGTATTCGCTCACAGGATGTTGATTGATGTGTCAACAGATTCTTCTATGCCATGCCTGGTTTGCCACTTGCCATACAGGGGTGTTGCCGACTTGCCACAATAGGTAAAAGTTATCAATAACTCATTAATAGTTATTGAGAAAAAGAAACTTTGGATGACAAAATATAAATCACTCAACGTATAACGTCTCACTACTGGATATTATAATACACTTTGGAAGAATATAACATGTTACGGTTTTCTCTTCTTTTTGTAAAAAACAACAACTTATGACTGGTTCAATAGAATGTATATATATGAACCGGAATTTTGTTATCCGTTACCTCTTTGCTGCCACCTATGAACTGGCACTTTAACCATTGATTCTTGATGAGTTAATGGGGCTGGAACATGTAAAAATATATAGGGGGGTTTTTCGTAGCGAAGCCCAACTGTCTTTCCTTTATTTATTAAGAAAATATATTATATACAGTTCCAAGTGTATATCACCGTAACTTAATCACTGTAGCTCTGAGTGATAAATGAGGACGGAGGCTATAAACTAAGGGGCTAATACAGGACAACATTATAGGTGACTATGAATCTGAAGACTTCCTAGAAGCAGCATAAAACATTTTTTTTAAACAACTAATTACAGAACCTACTAGAGATGACAATACCTAGTATTAACAAATAAAGAAAATATTATCAGAGATATCACTATATATATATATATATATATATATATATATATATATATATATATATATATATATAT
>NW_024721079.1:10961261-11115020 GCF_018991925.1 Homarus americanus | reverse complement strand
TACGATAATCGGTAGAGAAACGAAAACTGCTATCGGGTTTTGGAATGAGAAGGCAAGGTGAAGCCCAGGGGGAGGTACTAGGCTCAGCTAAGTTATGTTTTAACAAAAAGTCTACCTCCTTTTTCATAATCTCTCTTTTTTGTGGATTTAGTCGATATGCTGATTGCCTAATGGGTTGTACATCATCTGAGATTAGCTTAATATCATGGTTAAGTATATTGCAAAACCCTGGGAGGTCTGACGTGACTTTAGGAAATATTGATAATAACTTAGTGAGATCTTTTGCTTGAGATGGATTCAGAACAGAAAAATACTCATCCAAGTTGTTGAGTATGTGACTGTTAGCAGGGTTTTCTTTAGGTAGAGGGAAGTCTAAATTCTCCAATAGATCCATGTCATCTGTCTCCGGCTCCGGCCCTGACAAAACCGTATGCAATACAGGTAGGCTTATAGCCTCTGGGATGTCTTCCTCTGACTGCCTGGAATGGTAAAGTTTCATGAGATTAATGTGAACAAGTTGTGAATCTTTCCTGCGATCAGGAGTATGGATTATATAGTTGAGGGGAGATAGTTTATTAGCATTGATTTGAAAGTTTTGATGGAACCGTTCCAAGCAACCTTGGGATGGTGGGTGGTAAGCCGAAGATGTACAATGGTCCACACTGAGGTCTTTCATCACCTGTTTGAACAAAGATGGATCAGATTGTTGGGCTGTAATGAGCTCATCCTTACTAATGGTCTTATTGTACAGATCTTCTGTGGGTAGTAAGATATTGGAGGTGGTTTCAGATGAAGAGGGCCCATTTCGCACACTCTGTGACCGGGTGACAGCACAAGATGGGAAAAGGTGAGGAATAGTTTCTTCAAGGTCAGTGGTGGAGTTGACAGGTAAGGGAGAATCGACTGTCTTTATGATGGGAACCACTAGATCTCCTACCAAGTCATTACCCAATAATAAATGAATGCCGCTCACAGGCATTGGATCTTTCCTAATGGCTATTTGCACTTCCCCAGTAATCAAGGGACATTGGAGGTGCACTTTAGCTAAAGGATAGGAAGAATGGGATGAGAGATCTGAAATTAGAACACTCTCATTAGTAAATGCGGTAGATATATCAGGAATGACGTTAAACAGAAGGATAGATTGTGCTGCGCCCGTATCACGTAGTATACGAATAGGGAAAGAACGAGACCCCTCTATGATTGAAATTTTGCCCTCATAGGTGAATGAAGAGAAGAGATCCTGATGGGGCCTTTCCACATTGGTGGTTGCTATTGGTTTGGATTTGGGATCCAGGGAACTACTTTTAGCAGTTCGACACTTTGGGTGTTTACAAGACTGGATCGTATGGCCTGGTTTTTTACAGTAAGAACAATAAAACTTGGTTGCATCAGGGGGGGGGGGTAGGTGTGGGACCTTTCGACCTACCACTCACGTCTCCAAGGTTATCATCAGAGGAGGACCTAACATGTCGGAAAGTACCACGTTCCCTACGGCACAGTGACTCCACCAGCAAGGCGTACTCATCAGCCAGCTCAGCTGCACGCCCTAAATTAACCTCTCCACGCTCCTCCACATGCTTCAAGATGTGAAATGGTATCTTGCTCTTCCACTCCTCCAGGACTACCAAATTTAACAAATCCTGAAATGTGGAGGTCTCTGTAGCCTCTAACCACTTCTTAAAAACCTAAGCTTTTCTTGAGCAAACTCAACAAAGGTGTGTGAAAATGGTTTGGTTAGTTTACGAAACTTCTGCCGGTATCCATCTGGCGTGATAGCATAAGAGGTGAGGATATTCTTTTTTACGTTATCATAGTCATCAGTCTGGTCTAAACAGTTATAAACTCTACGAGCCTTACCATATAATTTAGGAACTAACACTGACACCCACTGGTCCTTTGGCCACTCATTCTTCCCGGCTATTTTCTCAAAAGTCCTAAATGACCCGTCCATATCGGATTCATCAAACCCGGGAACAAGGGAAGAAGCAGTAGCAGGGTTAAAAGCAGCTAGTTTCTCTTTTAATGCCACTTCTTTTGATTTAAACTCCGATGTTAAGGTGACTTCTGTCTCTCTCACCTGTAGTTCTTTCAGTCTAACCTCCTGATCCAACTTGGCCTGTTCCATCCTTTCCTCATGCTCCAACTTGGCCTGTTCCGACATTCCCTCATGCTCCAACTTGGCCTGTTCCAACCTTCCCTCATGCTCCAACTTTTGCTCCAACTTGGCCTGTTCCAACTTGGCCTGTTCCAACTTTTCCTCATGCTCCAACTTGGCCTGTTCCAACTTTTCCTCCTGCTCCAACTTGGCCTGTTCCAACTCGAGTTCTTTCATTTTGATTTGGAACTCGAACCTAGCTCGTTCTAGTTCTAAGGCGTCTACTCTTTGTGCTTTTTCGTGAGGGCTAGCCAGACCTGAGGCAACTTCTGAGTGAGGAGGGGTGGTGGATAGTGGTTGAAGTTTCTTGGACATGGGTGTTAATCGGTCAACAGCGGATTCTTTTAAAACTTCTTGGTGAACCAACATTTCAATTACATGATTTTTTAACATTTCCTTAGTCAGTTGCTGTGAAAATGGGATATTGTAATAGTTGGCTATTTCTTTCCATTCTTTCTTCAGGATATTAACACGTAACTACGGGAGGATTTTCAATAAAATCCTGGAGATCAAAACCTGAGGTGGCCATTGTTAAGAAAAATAGGATAAATTAACTAATGGTCAAAAGATAAGATAAGTGGATTACCCTAGAAAATATCACGGCAGTGGATAACCAGAAAGTCCCGGAAACTAACCAAGTTATACCTAGGGAAATACACTTATGATTATTGTTCTTCTGATAAGATCCTTAGATAAGGATAAGAGACTTGAAAGAGGAAGGGCGTATTACGGCATTAATATAAAGATCCGGATTAACAACCCTGAGATACTTGAAAGAAGAAGGGCGTATTACGGCATTTTATATAAAGATCCGGATTAACACCCCGTGAGTAAACAGGTAGGGCGTATTACGGCATTAATATAAAGATCCGGATTAACAACCCTGATTAAACAGGAAGGGTGTATTACGGGATTAATATTAAGATCCGGATTAACAACCCTTAGATACTTGAAAGAGGAAGGGCGTATTACGGCATTAATATAAAGATCCGGATTAACAACCCTGAGATACTTGAAAGAGGAAGGGCGTATTACGGCATTTATATAAAGATCCAGATTAACAACCCTGAGATACTTGAAAGAGGAAGGGCGTATTACGGCATTAATATAAAGATCGGATTAACAACCCTCGAGTTCATGATTATTGACTGAATGGATAATGAGAAGGAGCAATAATGGGCACATAATTATGGGGTCCTGGTAGAGCGGAATCCCAAGATATCACTTCACCTTAAACTAGTGACTATGGAACAGCCTACTCTGGAGCGAGGGTACGGCATTAAACAGATCCGGATTCTTCCCTACACTCGATAAGACTTACTACACGACTGCCACGTGTAATAACAGTTAAGCCTTATGACACTTGGAACCTAATGTCCTACGTCTGTCACTCTTACTGTACGGTAATACCAATATATTGCACACACATATGAAGGAAACTTTAAACCACCGTAAAGCAATTGTGAACAGAAGTGACTGGGAGGAATAATTAACAAGGAGTTACAAGGGAGGAAGGAATATGGTACTTAAGGTCGGGTCCTGTCACGGTCGCCATTTGTTACGAGTTGGGGATTTAGAATATAGTTAAAGGTCTACCCAGATCCCAACAGGCAACAACAATAAAAAAAACAAAGACAATCGGACTATAAAAGGGTAGACAAAAGATGCGAGTTTTTGTTGTGTATAATAAAGTACCATAAATTCCTTAACAAAATATTCAGCTTATAAATTACCCTTAACCATACTTAACCTAAACATTAACAGTATATACATATTTATACAACATACAATAATTTGAAGCAAGTGGACGTGGGGGAGGCAATATAAGATTACAAATACTTAAGTCGGGCTGAGGATGGCTGTGAATAAGTGAGTATTGTAAGAAGACGGTAGGTGATCCACTTGTGCCGTAGGTTTCAGGATAGATGATCCTGTGGTCACTTCCCCAGAGTGTGCTGTGCTTTCTTCAGAAGCTCAATGACAAAAGAAGACTTGGAGAGTGACGCAACAACCAGGATATGGAAAGGAAACCCCGGATGTAGTAATGGGCAGAGTCCTTCTTTCGTGTCTCGTCCACTAGATATAGCGTTGCACCATGGTGCTGGAGTAGGTAAGATCAGGACAATAGATGGTAGTTCGTAGTGCTGGGTAGGTAGATCATGACAATTGGTGGAGGTTCATAACAATATATATACATATATATATATATATATATATATATATATATATATATATATATATATATATATATATATATATATATATATATATATATATATATATATATTGGTGTGTCATATGGAGGCGAATTTTTTTTTTGAGTTTGAAAAATCAGCCCATGGTATTAATGATGTAGTTCTATGGGCAGAATCATGTGATATCTTCAGATTTGAAAAGTTTTCATTTTTTGCTAGGTAAATTTTAACTTGAAATCTTATGAAAATTCAGTATTTCCACCCTTTTACCAACACCACTAAATAGCTTATTTAAAGTAAAGTAAATGTATCAGGTTAATTTATTAGGATGAAAATGATCCAGAATAGTGAAACGAATGATCTTGACACATTTATTATATTTAATATTCCTTTAGAAAACAAAATCATCAAATACAAAAACCGGTTTTACTACTACGACCCGGTGTTGCTGCACACCAAAGAGAACATGTCTTTCTTGCTTCTGTTTCTACTCATCACCTCCCTGCTGACCACCTGAGCTCGGATGTAGCCTTCCCTCCTCTCCTGGCTGTACACGTGACTGCTGGCCTCGCTCACTTGCTGTACACAACGCTCTATACTCTGGGTGTGCGAGGGCCAGGCAGGGACATCAGGGGTTGTCAGGAAGCTCCTGACTTGAACATTGGTGAGGCTGCAGGTAAGAGGGGGCTCACTGCCAGCCTGGATGTTATCCAGATCTATGAGATCAGTGAAGGTCTTGGCACCTAGATTGACTTCAGGAGTCTTCCTGACCCTGAAGGAATCGTCACCAACTGATTCGTCATGCCCAGATCCTCTCATAAGTCTCATATCCAAGATCTTTTTGACTGCCACTCTTCTCTCCTCCTCATCCTTACTGCAGAACATTGTCTGCAGAACTGCCTCGGGATGAGCATACCAGGAAGATCTCCTCACAGTCTGCTCCACAATCTGAACAACCTTCCTTGGCTGACTCCTCAGGAGCTCAAGCTGGAAGAGAACATTCCTCGGACCTTCGGAGAACGATGACTTGACCTTGGTGTTGAACCAATTTGGCAAGTAGACACTCACGATGAATTGGACAATAAGTCTCAGGTTGTGAAGCTGGTTCCCTTTCAGTTTATGATGAGCGGCCCAAATTCTGCAGAACCTGAGAGCCGTTGTGAGCCACCTAGAATGTGAGACTGGACCTATCTGCAGGTAAGCAAGTCTATCAGGCGTGACCACAGTTTTGATGGCACTGCAAATCATGTAACCATAGTACTGGTCAGTACTCAGGTCGTCAATGACAGTATGTGCAAGCTCAACGAGTGGAGGGCCAACTGTGATTTTTTCAAAGCTCGGATTTATTTCTAACTCAGTGGCAGAGTCCAGCATCTTGCCAAGAGGACCAGACCATCTGTTGTTTGAAAGAGTCTTGCCATCCAGCTCCTGGATCAGATGTCTGAGTGGCAACTCGTTGGTGGAGGTCACAAACAATCCAGACCAGCTTCCTCCCAATCTTCCGCTCTATCCACTGTATGACCCCCCCTTGCCACCTTGTGTTCGTGTTGGTGCTGTCCCCTCCAATGGCCTGCAGGGTCTGGTCTACGTTCCTCTCTCTGAGCCAGTTCACAATGTTATCTGCCACTATCTCAGCTGGTTTCCTGATGTCATCTTTCTCTGGAGTGAAATGCCACAAATACTTCCCTCCTGGTTCATTGCAGCAGGAGTAGTGTTCCTCCTTCACCATGGCAGGGAACAACTTGTCAGAATCTCCAACTTTCATGAACACTTTAGTGTCATCCCTTCTCCCATCGAAGAACAAACAATTGATTCCATCTTCTCTTATCCCCTTATCAAACTCCTCTTCTAGGTTACTGACAAGTTTCTCCTGAGCTCTCCTTACTTTGTTATGATCTATCACCAGGTGAACATCATCAGGTGTTATCAAACCACCGTCAACCCAGGCAGCTGTTGCTATATCTGCAGTTTCTCTGAGACCAGTGTGGTGTCGCATGCTGGCCAGAGCTATGCTCGGGATATCTTTCCTATTTCGAATCTTATGCCTGGAAGGTTTGGGATCATTATTTTTTGGGTTAGGGACAAAGTCACCATTCTCCTGGTCAGCACTCGGATCAGCCATGGGGAAGTCAATAAACTCTGAATCAGCTTGACTCCAATCATCGGCCTTTTTTACCTCACCCTGGGCCTTCTCAAGTCTCTTTTCCTCGGCAACTCTTCTCCTCTTCTGTCTCTCTGTGGCAGCCTCCTGTCTCTTGGACTCCGGAATATCTTGGCTAGAAATCATGAGAGCCCCTATACTGCCAGTCTTCTCTCTCTGTGCTTTGACAAATGCCAGTTCGATCACAGAATCTTCAGTTCACGCTTGCAAATACAGGAGATGTGGGCCTCGGATTTACAGTCACGATCGCATCCAAACTCAGGACAGAGAACAATTGGGCACTTGCAAGTAATTAGGTCAAATAACTGGTCCAGTTAGCCAAAGCTGTCCTTAACTGCAAGTTTTCCTCTCCCAAGAGAGATATCTTTGCCTTTTCCCCTGGCTAGCAGTCTCTCACTAATCTTCTTCTGACTTGTTATGACTGGAGGCTTGAACTGAGCGTTAGCCAGAGTGTACTGTGCCAAGAACAGCTTTGGTCATATCACTGGCAATGTCTTTGTTTGTGTAAGTTCTTTGGTTCTTTTCACTGATTTGCCTGATTAAAACACCGTATCTCAAAGCATCTCTCAATGTAGGCAACTCCGACTTCAGGAGCTCTCTCCCAGACCCAAGATAGTGACTGAGATGGCTGGATTTTTGGTTCCTCGTCCTGACACAAGCAGCCATCGCAAATATTATCAACTTATAAATGCATCAGAATCTGAAACAGAAAAAAATATTGTTAGTTGGGTTGTTAAAGAATGAAGTCAGAAAGCAATATTCACTATTTAATTGTAATGCACTAATGCAGCTGTACGTTAGATTTTCGATAAATTTCACGCTAAAATTTACCTAGCAAAAGGTTGCAAAATATTAAAACTGAAATTATTTTCTGTTTATATACACTAAAATCTACCAAAAAAGTGATGGGCCATTAGTTTTAGCTGATCTTCCCTCCTATGACACACCCTAATATATATATATACATACATATATATATACATATATATATATATATATATATATATATATATATATATATATATATATATATATATATATATATATATATATATATATATATATATATATATATATATATATATATATATATATATATATATATATATATATATATATATATATATATATATATATATATATATATATATATATATATATATATATATATATATATATATATATATATATATATATATATATATATAACGAAAATAATGTAAAAAATGGGATTTTATTTTTATTTTTTTGCGATGAATGTCTTGGGATCTCTTTCAAGTGTGGGTGATGGCAAGCTGAACGGTCGTAACTTAGGGACTGCCTTTACATGATTTAAATTATTAGTTTTCAAAAATATATTTTAACAGATATACACTCAATTATACAGTACCCTGGAATTATGGAATGAGCAAAACCAATTTATATTACTGTACTGATATTAATATGTAATAATTGTCTATTCAGAACAGCAATGTGAGTCTGAGATGCATCGGTAAGAGTGACTCGGACGGAGGCAAGTACTACAGTTTTACCTGGAATATTAGCCCAGAGGACGGTGTGGGTCACTATTACTCTAACAGTAACGGGAGAAGGTCAGAGATCTACATACACAATATACAGGTAAATATAATACTATAGTTATTATATTTCTCTTCTCTGTTAAATATTATTTTTCTTTTTAATTTCTTACAAGCTATTTGATAGCACTTTTTATGAGCTGATTATAATAAAATCTGGAGTACCTTAGTATATTTGGATACATTTCTCATGTTTTTATAGACCTTATTCCAATGGAGGTAAGTTATAGGTGGAATAGTAGGGGAAATATATCTTATGTGCAATTCTCTTTTATTTCAATCACTTCAGGTGGGTTTTACCCCAATGAGATCTATTACGTAGTGCACTAAGTTAAGTGGTATATATCAGATCCTTTGCTATCCGCATTACGAGTGAAATTCACGACACTTTTACTTTACACTTTTTATCCTCTTTGCCACTTAGCCGCTTGGGCGGTCGCTCTCATTTCTGTTACGCACTGTTGATAAGTACTGGGCATGCATTGGCATCTGAACCTGCTCTAATGCTGGTCAAGTGTGGTTCTGAAACAGCTCACACTCGATGCCGTCACAACACACTCTGGCAAGTTGTTGGGTGTAAATGTGACTGCCCAGTATGGGCCAATAGGCCCACTGCAGTTTCCTCCATTCTTATGTTCTTATGTTCTATATTTCAAGAGTTCACAGCTCTCACTCTGAAAAAGATCGCCCTCACAGTTTTCTGGACCTGCAGCTTCTTCGAGCTTGAGCTGTGACCCCTTGCGGGGCGGGCGTCCACCAGGTCCAGGTATGGACACTCTACTGAGTAGTGCTGTTTGATATGTGTTTATACACCTCAATTAAGTTCCCCCTTGCCAGTCTGTAATATAAGCTAGGCAGTTGCAGGCACTCTAATCTCTCTTGATAGATTGGGTGCCTACAGGTAAGTGCAGGCACCAGTCTGGTGGCCCTCCTTTGGACAATTTCAATTAAATGACAGTCCCTAGCATATCTCGGGGACCCGATGGGGTGACAGTACTCCAAGCAGGGAAGCACCTCACTCTTGAAGATCATTACGAGGGAAGGACCGTCTAGACATATGAACGACCTTCTTGTAAGACCTAATAATTTAGTTTCTTGATTCACCTTCTTCTCACAATGACCCAAGAACTTCAGTTCATTGTCAACATACACACCCAGGTCCTTTTCGCATTCAGTCTCTATTAATGCAATTTCTTCGTCCCATTGGGGCATATGACACGCCTCCTTACCATTGGTGCATCATCTTACATTTCGTGACCATTTAATGTTAGCAGCCATTTCTTCGACCATTCTTGAAGCTCATAAAGATCTTTCTGCAGCTCTTCAGTGTCTGTTTGGTTCTTAGTTTCCCTAAATAACTTGGCATCATCTGCAAACATTTGTATGGAGGAATGTACAGCTTCAGGCATGTCATTTATGAAACAAATAAAGAACGATGGGCCCAATACACTGCCATGTGGCACCCTGCCTGTCACGGGTACACATGACAGTTTTGTACCATTAAAGCCCTCCTCTCACTTGCAATTTTTAGTCAGCCAACAGTTTATTTGCATAAGTGAGAACCAATGAGCCAAATGGGAACGCGTGCACATGCAATTTAATAGTTGGGCGACTGAAAAGTTTGTGACATGTTACTACTTGTGTGCAATGGAATAGTTGGCCTTCTCGCTTGTGCATGCAGGTTTCAATGTGTGTGAGAGCACTATCAGCTGACTCTCACCTCAGTCCAAAATTTAATTGGTGTAATGCACAATAGACCAGCTTTATATAATAAGTCACTGAAAGGGTATGCGGATAGAAATGAGAAAACTAAATTGTGGAATGAAGTGTGTGAGGTAATGATTCCCAATTGGACTGATTGTACACCTCAGGAAAGAACGATGAAAGGTAAGTAAAATTTTCTTTGTATTGATACTATACTTTCAATTAATCATATACAATAATTATATGTATTATTAACAAAGCGACACAGACAAAATACTGCACTACACACAGAAGGTATGGAAGCGAGTTATTATAATAAAATTTTGCCAACTTGTCAGGACATGTTCTGTTTGTTAAACACAGCAATAAAAGGAATGTGAAATAGTTAGTAAAGTAGTCTCTTGTTGCTCCTCCAGTAGAAGATCCTCGTAAATTAGTAGAATGAGGCTTCCGAGTGGAATATCATACAGAGTATCTTCAAAATTGACCAACTGTGAATTGCAATTGTGCGGGAATTCAAGTCGGCCAAAGTTTCGTCGGCTGGTGCATGCGAAAAACCAAATTGGCCGATAACAATCGACTAACTAAAAATTGCATGTGTGCGGGATGCCTAACTGGTACATACCGGGTGTTTACATCAGTGTGTTCCTGCCATCAAACAGCTAGCTGCTAGCTTCATGCTAGCCAACCTTCATGCTAGCTGCTAGCATGAAGGTTGGCTTACCAGAGGGATGGTCAGCAGAAAGGATCCACAGTACACTCTTGTTATCTTCTCAGTCATTTTATGATTTCCTGCACCAGACTTTTATTTTTGCACTTGGTGTTTGATTTCATTAAAGTACAATCTATACTAACCAGCCTCAACCTGAAAAAAAATGAAAGTCAATATAACTTTATCTTCCATTTACATGAATACTCAAATACACACTTGGTTTTGTGTGTCATTTACAATGTTAAGTTTTGGGCGATTTCCAAACTGAGCAATTAAGATGGCAAATGTCTTCAAGTTCCTTTACTTTAACTTATATTTTAATCCATTTTTTTAATGATTTCTTTACCTATGTGTGTCTAGGGGCTTTTTGATTGAAATTATTTAGTTATAATACCTTGTAATACTCATGCCCAATTATGTAACAAATGATAAAATGTTTGTATTCTCAACTTTTCTAGTAATTATGTTTTACTGTCGGTTTAGTTATTATAGCATTACTTTGCTTAATGGAATATTTGACACCACACTCCTGGTTAACATGACAGCACCCAACACAGTATAACCAGTAGGACGTGAAAAAAATGCTAGTGATTTTTATATAATATTCTTAAAACAAAATCAACACAAAACATATATACAGGGGTGAAAAATAATGTACTCAACTGTACTAGGACACGTTACAAATAACTGGCCGATAGATTCTGTGGTGCCCAGGTAGTGTAATAACAGTGGCTCAATCTTCACGACATAGTAGACAGGGAGAACAAGTAGCCGATGGTGGTGGGAGTAGGACTGGTTTTGAATCCCAGGGTTAGAGTAGACATCACCTGTCATACTGTAGATTGCGCCCCCAACAATCGGCGATGGTTTTCCACCAATCAGGAGCCATCTCATGACTCGTGTTCTTACTAGGTGACAATGCAGTATATATACATGGAAGTGTGACCCTTGTATGTTACCTGTATAATATACTGTGCATGTATTATTATTTTCCAAACAGCAATTAGTGAGTGTGAGCTGCACAGTTGAAGTAAGGGCGAATCGTTGCAGTGCTCACGTGATTGACAACACTCAGAAGGTGGTGATGGTGGATATCCTTCCCTTGCAAGATCCGCATTGTCCACCAGTTGTATCATACTCCACATCCTGGCAAGCCACACCAGTAATTATTTATTTTTAGTTGTGTAGTTGTAAAGTCTCAATGTTATAGGAAATATTACTCCATATTCCAGTTATATATAGTGTGTTCATTATTGAAATGTCAAATTGCTCCGCCTTTTTCTCGTCTTGGTTTGTGATTGGCCAGAGGATACAGTACTGCCACATTATCCAATCACAAAATCATACCTATATTGCTGGACGGTCTCCTAACCAATTTGAGACAATAAGCGTATAACAATACAGCCACCAGAATACCTGTGCAGTCAGTATTTTACTTTCTCGCCTAATAGGGTCCACACGAACTACATTACAGTGCATTTCAATTTCAAATTTCAACCTTGTTTTATATATGTAGCATTTTCATAGTAAACTAATAGACACCTTTGAATAGTATCAGTTTATTTTCTGTGGGATATTATAATCAAAAGTTGCTAAACTACAGAAAACGCTGATGGTGAAGGTACGGCTGTAACACACGTATCTCTCACCAATATCCCAAGGGTTCATAACTTCAAGTCCTGCTTGGTCTGACACACATGAGAAGGGTGTTATCTAGTGTGACCCTACCAAACATCACAGGTTTCCTCCAGTTACTCTGGTTTCCTTCTGTACTAACACTGGATAGTCCAACCACCTGAACGGCTAGTAAGCTGGTGAAATGACAAACAATTCCAATAGCCCTAAATCAACACCCTGAAAGCTTGATGATTATTACTGGAGTTAATGGAAAAATGTTCTAGCATTAGTAAATGTTGATGAAGCAATTACTAATCGTACTATTTACTTTAATTTATCCCTTTCGCCACTGATCAACCTGTTTAGCCATTTGGACAGTTAGTCACATCTCTGTTACACACTGTTGGCAAGTATTGGGTATATAGTAGCTCTAGTATGTATCTGTACAAAACAAATTAGTGAATTTTAAAATAAATTGTCTGAAGGCTTCTATGACACAATAGAGATGAAAGCTAAACTATGACGTTCATCAAGTCCATTACATTAGGTGATTTACTTCAGAGTAATTAGACAACAGGCCAGATCAAGTTCTTTCACACGAGCCATCACCAGTCCCAACTGCATTCTTTACTGACTCAGAAGAGACACTATCACCAATTAGAAGTTAGTATTTAAGAAACAGATGAAAGTTGTGTCAGCCTGGCATGTGACAAAAGAGGCACCTTACACGGCTTGCAGGTGTGCTCTTCTGTGGATTCATCCCTGGCCATCATCCAGTCCAACCCAAGCACCAGGGTAATGGATTTTGTAAACAGATTAAAAAATCTGATAGAACAAAGACTTGAGCACAGTGTTCTACCACAGTCCCCAGTATGAGAGAAATATGTTGAGTGTTTCAGGTACCATTGATGACCGGGCAGATTGCTACACCTGTATGTAGTGGCAGTGTGATAATACAAAGGAACATTATTGCAACTAATCAAAAGAAGCTGATAATATTGTTATGTAGCTGACCATAAGAATTAATCAGTGAGCAGAGACCTGTTACTGCTCTTGTCAATAACACAGATGTATACACACTTGTACTTCACCATTATCTGGGTCAAGGTGATCTGCTACCAACCACAGAAATATTAACTGAAAATGTTAAGTGTGCTCATTTCCAGACAGGCCCGAGGAAGAACATGTCAGCCAGATCTACCAAACTTGAAGCCACAAACTATGGGTGGATAAAAAGAGAGGACAAAGTCACTGGTGCCTACAAATACTTAACGAGCATTTTTGAATATTTTTGCAGTTGATTTGGTGCACATGGTCAAGTAGCAGCCCTTCTAAATCCTCAAGTTGTGGATATAGCAAGACAAGAGTAGCCTATGCAATACTGTACAACTGTATAGTTTTATTGTCATGTATCAGCAGATTGTTATAATGAACAAAAGAAAACAAAAGTGGGTGAGGTTGATTAAATGGTATATAAAAAACATGATTCTAATATGCTCTAGTAATCAGGAAAAAAATAAGTTCTATCCTCCTACTGTACATAACTCAGCAACTTTTAGGTACAGTAGTAATTTAAATCACCAAAAAATAAGGCTCAGGCTATATCACTTTTTCAACTTGCATTATGAGTAATATTGTAAAGTAATTTCTCCGTTAGCCAGAATCTTCGATCTCTGGAACTCTACAATAACCAGAATTTATTTAAGCATTCTGAGAAATTATGGGAAAATCTCTCCATTCCAGATATCTGGACGAATTTCCAAGATATTGCATCAGTGCATTTCTAGAAAATTCTGAGAAAATCTCTCCATTCTGGGTATTCAGTTGATTTTCCAAGAGACTGTATTATGTTTCCGACACGGGGACGTGTGCCGGGCATGTGGGTAGATAGACTCAGAGTAATCATGAGCTATGATTGGCCACTATTGTCATGTGATTGTATGGGATGCCTATGATTGGCTGATGTATCTGACGGTCTCTCTCCTCAATCGTGCTTTTTTCACAGCTTACTAGCCGTTCTGGCGGTTGGTCTATCCAGTGTTAGTACAGGAGGAAACTAGTGATGATTGGAAGGGTCATACTAGATAACACCTTTCCCATGTGTGTCTGGGCTGGTGCTCAAGCCCTTATTAGTAGCTAATAGAATGGAGGTGGTTGCTAAGAGGAGTTATGCGGACGTATTAGGAGGGCCACGGGGGGGGGGGGGCGGAGAGTAATGCAGAATCAGTACAGGTTCTACAGCAGATTGGGACTCTGAAAAAGTGTGTCGAAGAAATGAAAATTAACGCACCTACTGTTAGGGGAGAGGAGGAACACCAGGAACGGCTCCAGCGCAGGAACAATGTAATAGTTTTTGGAGTCCCAGAGAGCCAGGCAGAGGGAACTGTGAGTAAGGAAACACACGACAAGGTGCTGTTTCAAAATATTTGCACAGAGGTTCTGAAGATTCCAGCAACCCCTCAGGATGTGAGGAGACTGGGACACACTAGGGAGTGAGGAGGAAAAATGGCAAGTTATCCGGCAGGCAAAAAACTTAGCAAGGAGCGAGGCATTTCGGGATGTATTTATTCACCCAGACCGCACGGTAATGCAGAGGGAACAGCACAAGAAGCTCCTGCTGGACTTGAAGCAGAAGAGGGAGGAGTCGAGGAGGAACGGGGACAGGTGCACATGGGTTATACTCAGGGGGAGGGTAGTGGAAACAAGTGTGCCGACACAGGGCCAGGGGGCAGCAGTGCACCCTCCACCCACTCAACCCCCCACCCGGGAGGCGGCACCAGCTCAGCCTACCGGACAGGAGGGAACGAGCGCCGTGTAAACAATGACATTTTTAACCACACCCTGCAAAATACAGTGTACTTAGCAAATGCTGCAGCTTCTGAGAATGTGGGTGGAGCGGGTTTATTACTAAGAGCAGAGACGTTACCGAGAACAAATTCTGGCTTGAATGTCATGTACACTAATACCGACACGTTCCTTGATAAGAGGGAGGAGTTTGAAACACTACTAAGAGTACACCAACCAGATATTGTAGGAGTTGTAGAACTGTTGTACAAGAACAGGAGAATCGACCCAGAGGAATGTGAGTTCAGTATTGCTGGATATGACTCATTTACGAACCTAACTCAAGAATCCTGCAGGAGGGGTGTGGTTATCTACGCTAGGCAAGACCTTAGAGCCAGCCAGGCGAGGGTACAGGGAGAGGATGTTTTTGAAGAGTCCAAGTGGTGTAAAATTAAATTAAAGGGAGGGGACTTACTTATCGTCGGGTGTATCTACAGATCCCCGAACTGTGGCCCACTAAATCAAAGGAACTTAAGAACCTTAATAAACAATGCGGCGATGCTCAACCCCAGCCACCTCCTTATCATGGGGGACTTTAACTATGGCGACATCGACTGGAGAAACGAGTCAACCCCGAATGACTTGAATAATCCTGCTACTCTTTTTGTAGAAACTCTGAGAGATAATTTTCTGTTCCAACATGTGAGAGACCCGACACATTACAGAGGGGAGCAAACACCCAAGCCACTTGACCTCATCATAACAAACGAGGAGGGTATGGTGGCCAAACTGGAACACCTTGCCCCAGTTGGCACCAGTCACCATACAGTGTTGTCATTCAGATTTAACTGTTACCTAGTTCAAGATAAGGCCAGGCCAAGGTGCAAATATTACAAGGGAAATTACAATGGGATGAGGGAAGAGATGAGGGGTATCAACTGGCCTGACTTATTAAGGTACAAGAACGCAGACACTACGCTGAATATCATAACTAGTAAAATGACCCATTTGATCGATAAATATATACCCAAGACCAAACCCAGTGCTTCTAGGAATACGAGGGGATCCCTACACATGAACCATGCGGCGGTCGACAAAATTAAGAAGAAAACCCAGAAATTCAAGACGTGGGTTGGGTCAAACGATGAGCAAGACAGGAGGATGTATGCAAGAGCCAGAAACCAAGCAAAGATAGAGTGTAGGAGGGCTGAAAAGGAGTTCCAAAGGCTGGTTGCACGCGAGGTCAAGTCAAACCCAAAGGCGTTTTACCGCTATGCAAAGTCGAAATTGAAAACGCGAGTAGGAGTATCAGACCTGAGGCTTGAAGATGGTAGTTACGCAGATTCTGACCAGGATAAAGCTGAGGCATTGAACAGCTTCTTTTCCTCAGTGTTCACAAGAGAGGATGCAACTAACCTTCCTGCGTTTGAGGACAGACGGTTCGACACAGCACTGACCCACATTGTGTTCACAGAAGAGGGTATTAGAAATAAACTGTCCAGGCTAAAGGTCCATAAGAGTCCTGGACCTGACATGGTGCATCCTAGAGTGCTAAGGGAGCTGTGCAACGAGCTTGCAGAGCCCCTGAAGATTCTGTTTTGTAAATGCCTGGATGAACAAATGGTCCCCAGTGAATGGAAAGTGGCTTATGTGAGTCCTATCTTCAAGAAGGGCGATAGGCACTCCACGAGCAACTATAGACCGGTGAGCCTGACCAGCATAATATGTAAAGTACTTGAGAGTATTATCAGAGATGCAGCGATGGAACATCTACTACGAAACAACCTTGTAAAAGATTGCCAACACTGTTTTATGCCGGGGCGCTCTTGCTTGACACAATTGCTCAAGGTATTGGATATTTGGACCCATATTCTAGAACGGGGTGGTAATATCGACAATATTTACCTAGATTTTGCCAAGGCTTTCGACAGTGTACCCCACGAAAGGCTGAAAATCAAACTGGAAGGGTACGGAATTCGGGGAAATGTCCTAGCGTGGATAGAAGACTTTCTACATGACCGCAAGCAATGTGTGGTGATTAATGGCACGAAATCGTCATCTGTACCTGTAACAAGTGGGGTACCGCAGGGTAGTGTATTGGGCCCGCTGTTGTTTGTTTGTTTCATAAATGATATGCCTGACGTTGTACACTCCTCCATACAAATGTTTGCCGATGACGCCAAGTTATTTCGGGAAATTAAGAACCAAGCGGACTGTGAAGAGCTGCAGAAGGACCTCTGTGGGCTCCAGGAATGGTCGAAGGAATGGCTGCTGAGATTCAATGTCACGAAGTGTAAGAGGATGCACCTGGGGCGTACCAACGGTAAGGAGGCGTACCATATGTCCCAACGGGATGAAGAAAATGTACTAGTTGAGACTGTGTGTGAGAAGGACCTAGGTGTGTATGTTGACAATGAGCTGAAGTTCTCGGGCCATTGTGAGAAGAAGGTAAATCAGGCAAATAAATTATTGGGTCTTATAAGAAGGTCGTTCAGATATCTAGACGGTCCGTCCCTCGTGACGATCTTCAGGAGTGAAGTGCTTCCCCATCTGGAGTACTGTCACCCCATCTGGTCCCCGAGATATGCTAGGGACTGTCAGTTGGTTGAAAATGTTCAAAGGAGGGCCACCAAACTGGTGCCTGCACTTCGGCATCTCAGCTACCCTGAGAGATTGGAGCGCCTGAACTTGCCTAGCTTATACTACAGACGGGCAAGGGGGGACCTAGTTGAGGCTTATAAGCATCTCAGGGGGCACTACTCAGTTGAGTGTCCTTACTTGGAGCTGGCGGACGCTCGCCCCACAAGGGGTCATATCTCAAGATTGAAGAAGCCGCAAGTCCGGAAAACCGTGAGGGCAAACTTTTTCGGAGTGAGGGTTGTAAACTTTTGGAACAATCTACCAGAGAGTGTTGTGACGGCACCGAGTGTGAGCTCTTTCAAGAGAAGACTTGACCAACACTGGAGCGGGTTCAGGTACATTCAGGAGCCGGTGCATGCCCAGTATTTGCCAACAGTGCGTGACAGAGACGTGACCGATCGCCCGGGCGGCTAGCGAGCCGACCTTTTGGTGAAGAATATAAAGGAAAAGAGACGTGACCGATCGCCCAAGCGGCTAACAAGCCGATCAGTGGCGAAGAGGATAAAAAAAAAAATATATATATTGGTGAGAGATATGCACAATTGCACATTACCGCTGTACCACCAACACTCTTAGTTCATTGTCTGCTTGTTAGCTCACCCACTGCTGTTTTTGAATACGATCTGTGTTTTCACAGTAGTACATTACTCTACCATAACAAAATCAGCCAAGAATACCGTTAAAGAAGTGTTAAAGGAGTGTTAAGATATAAAAAAGTGATTACAGTCGCATACTCGTATACTGTACTGTACATTCAATAAGTACATTCATATGTATTGTACTGTACATAGCGGAGTGGACAGTGTATGTTTACTGTAGGCTAGTGTGTTGAGGGTGTATGAACAGAACTTTATACAGTGCCTGTACAATCCCTCCTTCATGGAGAGAGAGGAGAGCGTCATTTAGCAATACCTGCTATAAGAGATGGTACAGGACAAAGATAGGCCATCCTGTATCATCATATCAGCATTTGGCTTGCCTGCATCACAAGCTCAAGATGACAGCATCTGCTGGTGATTACTGTACAGTATAGAGTACCTGTAGTATTGTTTTTTATTTACAATATACTGCATGTGTACAGTGGTGTTTGCATAAATAAATACAGCTGTGTGTGTGTGTCCAACTGCAGTTACATCACTCTGTGTGAGATACATAGTTTAGACTTTCAGGGATGAGAAAATTCGTCTCTATACCCAGAAATCTTTCAACCCTGGAACCACTCTGCACCAATTATTCTGGCTAATGGGACGATTACTGTATGGGGGTATATGTTCCTTTCTAGGTTGTTGTTTGACTGTCAAAAGATACTGTTATATCTGGTGGCTATCTTGAATTTATACAAATTAACATGTAATTCAAACACATACTGTATCTGATATGTTTCCTCTCACTAGCCTAGTAGTCAATACAAGTGTGGAACATACACAACATACAATTTGATTTCTAAAGAGCTCACTAAAAAGAGTAAATTATCATATAATTTTTAGGGTGAAGTGTAGTACAGTACTGTATTGTATTGTGGTGGCCATTTTGGTTTTATGCTCATTTTGAGGATTAATTAAGAATCTTTACATACAGGTTTTTTAAACTTTCTGCTCATATACTGCACTGTATAACTTAAATATACTTATTTAGGTTATATGTTAAGATCATTTTTATTTTATCAAAGATGACCAATTATTTGTTTTGGCAGTCAGGACAATATGATGAGACTGTGTGCCCAGAAAATTTCCATGGCAAGGCGAAACGAAAGTGTCTACTTGAGGAAGATCAAAATGCCACGTGGTCAGTTCCGGATTTTTCTAGCTGCATATACACCCCACTGCTTGATATACTGCAGGTGAAATCTTCAACTTAAGTATTTTGCATCTTTTATATCCTGTAAAATTAATATATTGTACAATATTTATAATGCCTTTTCCATATTATCTCATTAGATATGTTCGTCAAGCTTAGTATAATGCCTTTCAATATACTGTATTGTATACGTACCCTATCTTACGATACTTGCAGGGGAAACTGTGTACAGTATATGTTAGTCACACCAATATGTACAGGTACAACTAGTGAAGTAAATGCTTTAAAAACTGTTAAATGAACGGAAATTTTCATTTCATTTATGCTTTATAAACCATAATTGAACACTAACTAACATATCAATCATTCAAAGTACTGTGCTCATATCTGAGGGTTGTGACCACAAGACTCCACTATAAATGCTTTCAGGTTGTTTTTCCCAATTCACCAAGATTTTCTATCTCTCTGGGGACCCAGTTTTTAATTTCATTCATCCATCCCAGTCTCTGCCTTCCCCTGGCTCTCCTACTCTCAACTTTGCCAATGATTATTTCTTTATTATACCTTCATCCTTAATTTTATGACCAATTTATCTCAGTTTTATTTTTCTATACATTTCAAGTATTTCTCTTGAAGATTTTACTAACCTTAGTACTTCTTGATTTTATTCCTAGTCAGTGTAATTTATTCTTAACATTCACCCATAATACAACATTTCAAAGGCCTTCAAACCCTTTCTGGTGTTTGCTGAAAGTGTTCACGCATCTAACCCATACACCAGTCCTTCCCATATATCTCCTTTCAGCTGCTTTTTTCTTAAATTGAAATTAATATCACTTTTCAATGGGTCTTCAAGGACGGATCCAGTGGAGGTCCTGGGGGTCCGGACCCCCCTTTTTATCTGAAAATTCTAATACTTTTCTTTAATGCAGTATTGTACTCAGGCATTTTTGTATGGTAAAAATTAATTTCTATTGACCTCAGAATATCTCCTTATATCATGTGCACATGACTTTAAAATGGCCTCAAAATGCCCATGATAATGGTCAGATTTTCCCCCAAAATTCTGGGAGGATTACAGCGACCTCCTAAGCCCCCCAGCTGGGTGGGCTCGCTTTGCTCGCCATGTTCCCCCACCCAAAACTTCTTGGTCCCCTCCTTTTGATATTCTTGGATCCGCCCTTGATCTTTTAGATTACAGTATTAAATGCTCTTGACGAATTCACGCCAGGATTTCTTTTGCACCACAGTTAATGTCACTTCCCAAATACAGTACAGTCCATAAAATTTTTAACTTGTTAAGTTCCCTGTTCCTTACCATAATTTTTATTTTAGGATTTATTTCCAATTTGGAAACAACCATTACTTTCGTCTTTACAACATTAACTCTTAATCCATATTCTTCACCTTTTTTCCACTAATGTGTTGATCAGTTTTTGCTATGTCTCTTCGCTGTCTGTGATAAGAGCAGTGTCATCTGTATAATGTAATTTTTATATAACTTTACCATTAACTTTTATTCCTCATTGTCAATTATAGCTTCCCTTATTAGGAATTCTGAATATAATGTTGGAGATAGAACACCTCTCTTGTTTTATTCCTTCTCTAACTTTTAACCAATTACCCTGTTCATTGTTTACCAATATTGCAGTTTCATGCTGTTTTTTTTTTCTTTTATCTTCTTCGCCACTGATTGGCTCGTTAGCCGCTTGGGCGGTCGGTCACGTCTCTGTTACGCACTGTTGTCAAATACTGGGCATGCATTAGCCCCTGAATGTATCTGAACCTGCTCCAGTACTGGTCAAGTCAGGTCTTGAATGAGCTCACACTTGGTGCCATCACAACATTCTCCGTCAGGTTGTTAACAAATCTCACTCAAAAAAAAAAATCGCCCTCGCAGTTTTCTGGACTTGCGGCTTCTTCAACCTTGAGCTGTGACCGCTTGTGAGGCGGGCGTTCGCCAGCTCCAGGTATGGACACTCGACTGAGTAGTGCCCTTTAAGATGTTTATACAGCTCAATTAGGTTCCCCCTTGCCCGTCTGCAGTATAAGTTAGGCAGTTGCAGGCGCTCCAATCTCTTTGGATAGCTGAGAGCCGAAGTACGGGCACCAATCTAGTGGCCCTCCGTTGGACATTTTCAACCAGACAGGAGGGCAGTACTCCAGGTGGGGAAGCACCTCACTCTTGATGATCTCTATGAGGGACGGATCGTCTAGATATCTGAACGATCTTCTTATAAGATCTAATAATTTAGTTGCTTGATTCACCTTCTTTTCACAATGGCCAGAGAACTTCAGTTAATTGTCAACTTTCGCACCCAGGTCCTTTTCGCATTCAGTCTATATTAATGCAGTTTCTTCGTCCAGTTGGGACATATGATACTTCTTATCGTTGGTGCATCCCAGGTGCATCATATTACACTTCGTGACATTGAATTTTAGCAGCCATTTCTTCGACCATTTTTGAAGCTCACAGAGATCTTTCTGCGGCTCTTCTCAGTCTGTTTGGTTCTTAATTTCCCTAAATAACCTGGCGTCGTCCATAAATATTTGTATGAAGGAGTGTATAGCTTCTGGCATGTCATTTATAAAACAAACAAACAACATGCCTAATACAATGCCTCGTGGTACCCCGCTTGTCACGGGTACAACTGGCGATTTTATACCATTAATCACCACACACTGCTTGCGATCATACAGAAAACCGCCGATCCACACAAGGACACTTCCATGAATCCCGTAGCCTTCCAGTTTAATTCGCAGCCTTTCATGGGATACGCTGTCAAAAACCTTGGAAAAAACCAAGGTATATATTGTCAATATTGCTACTTTGTTCTAGAATTTGGGTCCATCCAGTACCTTGAGTATTTGTGTTAAACAGGTGCGTCCCGGCATAAAGCCGTGTTGGGAGTCTAATACAAGGTTGTTCCATAGTAGATGTTCCATCATAGCATCTCTTATAATGCTCTCAAGTACTTTACATACTATGCTGATCAGGCTCACTGGTCTATAATTATTTGCTTAGTGAACGATCGCTCTTCTTGAAAATAGGACTCACATAAGCAATTTCCAATCACTGGGGACCTTTGCTCATCCAGGCATCTACAGAACAGTATCTTCAGGGGCTCAGCAAGCTCGTTGCACAACTCTCCTAGCACTCTGGGATGCAGCATGTTAAGGCCAGGACTCTTATGAATCTTTAGCTTTGACAATTTCTTTCTTATAACCTCTTCTGAGAATACAATGTGGTTGGGTCAGCATTATGTCAAACCGTCTGTCCTCAAACACAGGAAGATTGTTTGCACCTTCTCTTGTCAACACCGAGGAAAAGAAACTGTTCAACGCCTCCTGGTCAGAATCACTGTCTTCAAGCTTCAGGTCCGAAATGCCTACTCGCGTTTTTAATTTTGACTTTGCGTAGTGGTAAAACGTCTTTGGGTTTGACGTGACTTCCCTCACAATCCGCCTCTGGAACTCTTTTTCAGCCCTTCTACACTCTGATTTTGCTTGGTTCCTGGAGCTTTCATACAGTACATCCTCTTGTCCAACTCATTGTTTGTCCTAACCCACGTCTTGAATTTTCGAGTTTTCGTCTAAATTTGTCGACCCTCGCATGGTTCATGTGTAGTGTTTTCCATGTATTCCTGGAAGCAGTGGGTTTGTTATTGGGTATATATTTATCAATGGACGGGTTTACTTTACTAGCTATGATATTCAGCGTAGTATCTGCGGTGTTATGCCTTAGTGAGTCAGACCAGTGGATACCCATCATCTCCCTCATCCTGTCGACCCGTAAAATTTTGTTTTAGAGATCTAATATTTCCTTCATTAATGCGTATTATTCCAAGACCTCTAAAAGTTTATTGTGCTTTACCTTATCAAAAGCTTTTCCAAAATCACAAAGCGGATACTTGTATACAAATTTCTTTGGACCTTTGAAGCCCATTCACTCAAAATTCACAAACCAAATTTAGCATTTCTAATTTATTTTCCGTTTCTATATCCAGTTTGATCTTCACATAACTTACTGTGCATTATAAATTTTATTCTACTTAAGATTACGCTTTATAAAGCTTTGCAGGTATGACCTAAACTTTTTGTTCTGAGCTGGGTACACTCTAAGGCTCCTGGCTTTTTTAAAACCACTGGGAAGGTCTCCTTTGAAGTATATAGAATTACATATTTTAGTCAAAGATTTGATTCCATTCTTGCTCATTTTTTTATAAATTCTGCTGGAAGTTGATCAACCACACAAACTGTATCATCTTTCATTTTGCTCACATCTGCCTCAACTTCTGATTCCAGAATTGGTAGATTGATTTTTATTTCCTTTTCGTTTCTTTCCTCCACCCTGTCTTACCATTATATAGTTCTTCTACATTCTCTTCCCTTCTCTCTTTTACTTCTTTTGCCTAAAAAAGATCCTATTGTCTTTGCTTTTAATAGTTCCACCCTATTTATTTCCCCCTTTTTTTTGGTTCATTTGTTTAATCTTTCTGTACATTTCCCTACATTGATGCCTTCTGTCATCATCTTCTGTCTCCTTCCTTTTCCTTTCTATATCATCTTTCTTTGTGTGTCTTCATTCCTTTTTAATTTCCTTGAACTAACATATAGGAAATATTTAATCTATTTACGATTGTAATCAGATAAAGGTTCAAAGGTTCTGGACACAGATAGGTAAGACCACCAACTCTTTAGTCATATTCATATTGATGTACGTAATGACTTGGTGCCTTAAATTATACAGGTTATGCCACAAGTTGTACTGGTAGCTACAGAGCTCTTTAATAACAAGCTCAAGTTGCCGAATAAGTTATTAATCAGACTATTAGTATGATGGGTACGGTATTTTTAATAAATTTACAGCTCAATTTCTATTTTGTTAACGTTAATCATATTTTATTACACCAGAACCCAGAGCTTGTTCTTCAGAGCAGAGGCTACCCAGTAACAATTCAAAATGTCACTGGATTGGCAAAACAACTACAGCAATATCTGGAAAACCGAAATATAAGTTTCCTACCTGGAGAAGCCACTGTAATCTTGACAATACTGAAGAGGTTGTTTACCCCTGCCAATATGCCGGTGGATGCAGAGATGTTCTTGTGTGTAGTAGTGCAGGTCGTCAGGAAGATGGATACTCCTCGTCCTACTGTGAGTCATTGTGTTTGTATTTAGGTCTTTGGTAGAGTATGTAGAACTACAAACCAGCAGACTCAATTTTATAGAGAAAATCAGTGGAACCATCAAAAGACATATGTGTAATTTAACAAGGAGAAACAAACCAAATTTCATCAGACTTTATGTTCTACTTTTTGCTGAGCTACTATAGCAGTGACGCTAAACCTTGAATGGACAGAGCTAGAGGACCCCAAAATACACACCACGGTGTGCTAACATTTACTCACAAGACAAATACTCACAACATTAATGAAAAGGTTAGGTTAGGTTTGTCTTGTGAGTATATGCCTTGTGAGCATATATGTTGTGAGCAAATGGCATGGAACCTCACACCACATATTGTTTACATGAGTCAGTTGTGGCATGGCTTTGTTTACATTCTGTTTATGTGAGTCATGAGTGGCACATTGCTCTTCTGCCCATTTATTTCACTATTTCATTCGTTAATTAGAGGACAACATGCAGTGGTAATTCTATGTTTTTTTTATGGGAGGCAAAGGGTTAGAAATTTACCCAATTTGTGTGACTGAGGGAGTGTGCTCAGGCACAAAGCAAATACTAGAGTGGCCCCTGTAAGATTAAGCCTGAAACACACGAATACCATTTATAAACTTATTGTCACAGAGTCCAGAACCTAAACTGCTTGTAAGGTATTAGTAATAACAGTACAGTATTATATCTGTAGGTGCTGTACTAATAAACAGAATATCCATGTCTTTATTTAGGGCTTCATTCTTCAGATCTCTGCCAGATAGAAATCCTATGAGAACCTTATCTTCCCTAGGCACCAAGACTTTGAGGCCCTTCCTTTCTTGTGCTGTAGTTTGTTTTCTGTGGCTCTCTAGCATCATTGTGCTTCATAACTTTCTTTGTGCTCCCCTATCTTCACTGTATTTCCTTACCTTCATTGTGATTCCTTACCTTCTCTGTGCTTCTGTATCTTCAATATGCTTCCTTTCTTTTATTGTAGTTTCCTATTTTCACTGTGCTGGTGTGCTTCCCTACCTTCAATGTGCTTCCCAGTTTTCACTGTGCTTCCTTAGCTTCACTTTGTTCCCATGCCTTCACTGTACTTCGTTATCATCATTGTCTTCCATAACTTCTTTCACTTATTTTTTTACTTATATCCTCTTTGCCACTGATCGAGCCGATCAGTAGCTTGGTCGATCGGTCACGCCTCTGTTACGCACTGTTGGCTCCTGAATGTATCAGAACCTGCTCCAGTGTTGGTCAAGTCTGGTATTGAAAGAGCTCACACTTGGTGCTGTCATCACACTCTGGCAGATTGTTACAAGAGTTCACAATTCTCACTCTGAAAAGTTTTTCCTCACTGTTTTCTGGACTTGTGGCTTCATCAACCTTGAGCTGTGACCCCTTGTGGGGCGAGCGTCCGTCAGTTCCAGGTATGTACATTCGACTGAGTAGTGCCCTCTGAGATGTTTATGCACCTCAATTAGGTCACCCCCTTTGCACATCTGTAGTATAAGCTAGACAGTTGCAGACATTCTAATCTCTCAGGGTAGTTGAAGTGCCATAGAGCAGGCACCAGTCTGGTGGCCCTCCCTTGGACATTTTCAATCAATTGACAGTCTCTAGCATATCTCGAGGACCAGACAGTACTCTAGATGGCGAAGCACCTTACTCTTGAAGATCGTTATGAGGGACGTCTAGATATCTGAAAGACCTTCTAATAGACTTCACTGTGCTTTGAACGTTTTTACCTGCACTGTTCATCTCTACCGTCACTATGTTTCAGTACATTCACAGTGCTTCCCTCACTTGACCTTTCCTTACCTACAAACATTGGCTCTGCCTGTGGATATGATGAACTAGGGAAAACACACAGTAATAATAAAAAAAAAATTCTGAGAACTATGCATAAAATATTACCTAAATGAAGGGTGTAGGTCTAACGAAAGAAAAAAAAACTGTTGCCTCTGGACGCAGTCGCCCCGGATTGACAAGTAACAAAGTACTATGATGGAAATATGTAAACAAACCTGTACAAATGGCTGGGGATGCCAGACCATTAACCATTAGACAGACAGATAGACAGACACACACACACAACTTACTAATTGCAATATGTTACAAATTATTTCAGGAGGGGCAGTCTGCCCCCAGTAGCTATGCCACTGGCAACATGTCTGGAGAAAGGCCTTCTATGTGGAATTGATAGGAAAAGTACTAAAAGAGAATGGAAAGCAATAACAATGGATGTGAAGTTTGAGATGATATTTGAAAGAAAATAAAAACTAAATTCCATGTTTACGGGGTCCCCTCTTGGGTGAATAATATCGTATGTCGTTAGCCAATTAAAATATTAAAAGTGGTGTCCCCACTCGTATGTCGTTAGCCAAATAAAATATTAAAAATGGTGTCTGAATCTAAAATGACAACTATATTATATAAACTGATGTTTTTGTTCAGTACCCACAAACCAAAAATTATATTAAGGTTTTCAGTATAAATTTATCTATTATAGGCAGTCCCCAATTTATGAAAATACGTTTTGCGACAAAAGGGCTATGTTTTGAGTTCCATGGAAAAAATCTGTTTTTTTTTCAATGTTTTTTCTTGATCTTTTCTTAGCACTGGAAGATGCTTAGGTGTTGATACAAGCATCCCAAGGCTTCTCTCACTGGACCTGGTCTGATCTTAAAGACAATTAAGCTAAACAAAAATACATACAGTACTGTACTGTATTAAGTGTGGTTAACTAAGCTAAATATAAAACAATATACAGTAATATTTTAGCTATCAGTGGTAAAACACTGATTCAAGGTATTTTGACTGTGGGAATGCTCATGAGTTTGATCTATTGTCAATGTAAAGAATTAAAAATCAAATCCAGTGAAAACAGAAATCTTAAACAGTACCTGTATAGACTTACTGTTGGTGTTTCACTATGTCCTCCACTACATGTGCTTGTACACATTTCTTAATTGTTGCATGTCATTTTTCATTGTTTTATTGGGTAGTTTTGCGCAAGACATGGTCGGTGATGGCTGTATTGTGACCAAATATTGTGTTAAACCCTACAGTACTATGGATAAAGAGAAAGGAATGTTAAATAGATGCTGTTACATCAGGTGGTAAGAAAGACAAACTATTACTTTTCATGAGCAAATTAAAATAATCCCCCTCAGAAAACTGTACGCCCATGTTAGGTTTATGTTCATATTTCAGCATTCCGTCATTAATAGTGGCATTTGGAGGTAAATAACTTCTTTTTTTTGGTGGGGGGGGGGATTTTCTGGGAAGTATTCACTTACTTTATGTCTGCTTAATGTATGTCAGGTTTTCAAGAACTCATCATGTACATAAAGCAGGTGGTGGCTGTAGTGTACATTATAGCACTATTGTACTGACCATTCTTTGCATAAATTTGTCCACAGTACAATGTCTCTTAATTCTAATATATTGATTCTTCAGGAATGTTTGCAGCAGGCTTTGTGAGGCACCACTATATGTAATTAAAAATAAAAATCTTGAGTCCCATTTTTAAGAATTCAGATTATATATTTAGGAAGTCTCATACAATAGACTCTTGGCATTGCACAGACTCTGATAACCTTTGGAATGTTAACTAATACAGGTACTGCAATACAGGTACTGCAGTACAGGTACTGCAGTATTTGATACCCATATGGTGTTTCAGGATATGTGGGAGTTGTACGACTTGATTAAACTGTACATGAAAAGTTTTCTGGAGCATCACCCTCCCAGGACAAGCAATTTCAGTTCACTTGAGATAACTGCTAACTTTGAGACTGTGAATCCAGACGAAAACTTCGGCAGTTTTACCCTAGAGTCACCGTCACCCTCTAAGGACCAGGGTGGTGGAAGGTACTGTTGATTACAATGCAATATTGCATTTCCTATTTTAATAGTTTTGTTTCTTAATTTCTGAAACAGAGTAAAAAAAATCAACTCCTTACCATAAACACAGCTCACAAGGTATTGTAAATTACTTCCTAATAGTATTACAAAACCAAGATGGTAAAATAAGATGATAATGATTAGCTGTATACAGTTTACTTCGTAACAGATTTTCTAGAATTCTGTGTTTTACCCAGAATTTATAAATATACGCTTATAGCATTTCCCATCATTTATATGAATAGACATGTGGCATTAATTATGAAAGTTATAGAATACTGTACAGTACAGTACTCACATTATGCCTGGTAGATACAATAATGTATGTCCAAAGAAATCTATTTCTATGGACACATTTCAAAACTTGTACTGATTGTTAATCAAACTGTGGCATGTGTGTTAAGTATATGTAAGTCTTATCAGTATTTTCCTGTTTTGATAGAGACATATGAATATGATTTCATAAACCTAATTACTGTATATAAATCCCCAATTTGATAGACAACTATATTAATAACTTGTGTACTGTCTCATTTCACTAGCTTGAAAGTGGAAGTGCCAGCGACTCGAGCTAAGATGGGAGAATTGTACGTGGGAGCAGTGATGTACCTCCAACCTAGAAAGTTTTTGATGGGTGTTACTATGCAGGCAAGACAGAAGTGAGGGACTCATTATTGACATCCTGTTTTGTGTTGTGTGCTATGTGATTACTCAGAGTTGTATGAAGCTTATACTTGAACTTTCTTTAACAATTCTTGATGATAATGACTTTAATCTAATTACTTAAATAGTATAGATCGTTTTCTTTCCATTCAAGCTTAATGAACATCCCAGTTGAATTAGTGAACACTCCTGTTGTGGAACTGAAAGCAGTGAACTTGGTGAATCAAGTGTTATCACCTCTCAACCACACCTTCATATCACATCTCTCCTTCAAGGGTTATCCTTCACACACACAAGCTTCCAGCGACAAGTAAGTGCTGAAGACATGGGAGTCCACAGGATTTGTTCCCAGGGGGGTGGAGGGGCAAACAAGACTTGGCATTTCAGTTTATTCAAAACAGGTATATACTGTACATCCATATATAGTAAACTCTCGATAAATCTGCACATATGGGGCTCTGGCCTTGCCGAGTTATCCCAAATTCCGACTTATCGAGGCACTTCCCCCTCCTACAAAAATTACTAAATGTAAAAAAAAGTAACACTTACCAGCACTGCAGGCGAAAAATAAAGCATCATCTTAGGTGACACAGATGCATGATAGGTGACACAGAGGCATGGTAGGTGACACAGAGGCATGGTAGGTGATGCAGGTGGCCAGATATGCTGAGATTTTCCCAGATAATTTTACATTCTTGGAATTTCCCAAGTTATATTAATACATCCCGAGACCATATTCATGCCGAGTTATATGAAATTCCGAGTTATCAAATGCTGAATTATCGAGGGCTTACTAAGTACTGTATAATCAAGTATATTCGAATTACTATCGAGTACTGCATGATCAGCAATATCACTTATCAGTGTTATCACCAAATAATTAATCAATAAAATTATCATAGGGTTGACCTTAAGCAATGAAAACTAATGAAAGTAATTCACTTGATTATATAAGCTGGTTGGTTAATTCCCAATTAACCAGGTTGGTTCACATAGTGAACCCTCACTTTACGCGGTAAATTGAACCCACGGCGGCCCGCGTAAAGTGAGAAACGCGTAAAGTGAACAACATAACATATGGGATTAATTGAAATAGAGACCGGGCCGACCCCCACACTCCACTTTTTCCCGACACAATACGTACGTTTTACTAAAAATAACATCTTAACTTTATGATGGTATTCACACACACATAATATAGAAGGGAACAATCAATAAGAGAATATAATAAACTGTAGGTTAGGTTAGAAAAAAACAAGGTTGGGGTTAACACTTACGTTAGTAGAAGAGATGGGACGGCGTAGAGGAATGGAGGCTGGTTCCGAGGCAGAGGGCAGGCTACTGGCCCTCAGGTGAGTCTTCAGCGGTGTCATCCACACTTACTAGTGCCTCCCTGACAAATCCCTCAAGGTCATCATCACTTTCTCTGCCTCTGTCACTATCACTGGCTTGGGCTGGCTGTGGTGGGTTGCGGGCAAAGAACTCTGTTATGCTTTGCTGACGGCTGGTGTTTATGTTGTCGTGATAAACCTTGATGTAGGGCTCCATAGTCTGCAACAGCTGGGTAGTGAAGATTTCATGCCTGTTAGCGTCAGGGTCGTCGGAAAGGAGGAGCTTGACTTTCTCAATACACTCGATGGCACCCCTTACATTACTATGGGATAAGCGGCGTTCTTCTTGGGATGACGCACCACCTGCCACTTCACTGACGTCATCATCATCTACCATCTCGTCGGTAGTCACATCAGGATCCCTTATCACCTCCAGGATGTCGTCGTTGGTGGTCTCGGAGAAGCCTGCAGCTGTAACACTCTGCGCAGCTTCTCTGGCAAGGTCCACTGCTACTGCAACAGTCTGAACCTCACCAGTCACAGATTTACTCTGCCTAACACCCGGAATGCCTTGCAACACATGTCTCCATGCGTGACGAACAGTTGCTACAGACAGCTGATCCCATGCCTCCACCAAGAAGTCCACAGCTTTCTTGACGTTGAATGTTCTCCAGAATTGTTTCAAAAGTACTTCTTGCTCTGCCAACTGTTCATCCTCGTCGTCTTCGCTCTTGCTATCGGTGTTGGTGTCATTCAGGTTACGCAACTCTTCCTTGGTGTTGGTGTAGTCGTTCAGGAGCTTGAATTTTTTAGCAGAGAATGCAGCTTTTACATTACAGATCAATTCTTGGTCCATGGGCTGTATTATAGATGTAGTGTTGGGAGGATGGAAGACCACTTTTACGTTGGGGTAACGATCTAACAGTTGGGGCGAGTGTCCTGGTGCGTTGTCAAGTAGCAACAAAATCTTGAATGGCACATTCTGTTGCTCACAGAATTTCTTCACATCGGGAACGAAACAGTCATCAAACCAGGAGAGGGACAGTATAGAGAACATCCACGCCTTACGTGCGGTCAGCCAGTGGACATTTAGCTTGGTCATGTCCATGCTCTTGTAGGCGTGCGGCTTGCGTGCTGTGTGGATCACCGATAACTTGAGCTTACAGGTACCGGAGGCATTGGTGGTAAACAGGACGGTGATACGGTGATGCACTCCTTCTGCAACTTCCGGCCCCGACACTTGCTGGCATTCTTCACAACGAAGGTCTTGGAAGGTAGCTTTTTCCAAAAAAGACCAGATTCGTCCATGTTAAACACCTGGTCGTCGGTGTACTGTCCTTCCTCCATAATCTCACGTAAGAACGGAGGAAATTCCCTCGCCGCAACACGGTCAGCACTAGCTTATTCACCACCAATGTTGATATTGGTGATCTTGTTCCTCTTCTTAAACCTCTGTAACCACCCAGAGGAAGCATTAAAGGGTTTGGGCTCTGTAATTCCCATCTTTCGTGACACTGCAGCATACAGTTCACGTGCGTACTCCTTAACTGAGCGCGTGTCCACCGCCATGTTCCGTCGCGCCTGACGCACCAAGTAGCTCACAAGTAATTTTTCCGTCTTGAGAAGCACCTGGTTGTGGAAATACTTGATCATAGAAGCACCTGTAGACTTTGTGATGTTCATATGCTCCTTTATCTTGGCTGCAACCTTCTTAATTGTCCTGATAGTTGATTCATTAACACCATGCTGGCGCGCGAGATCAACCTGTCTTGTTCCTTTCTCCAACTCTTGTATGATCTTATATTTGATTTCGTAGCTTAAGGAACGTCGTGTCTTCTTTGGCTTAGGGCGGCTGGGTCCAGGTAATGCAAGGTTTCTTTGTGGTGGTGGTGGTGGTCCGGTGGAAGCCATTCTTATGGAACAATGGATACCGATATACACGGTATAGCCAGGAGGGGTGTAACTGACGCCGTAGGTCAAGGGGCTTGAACGCTCCCGTGGTGGGGCATGTCATAGTACTACATTAAACCAATCACAGCTAGCAGGGAGGGAGGTAAGGATACTTTGCCCAACCACAGTCCGCTACGTCATATGACGTCACCGATAACGCAACAAAGACATACACTGAGCAACCTACTCCCGCCGCTTACACAACATGGCGGATGGCGGGAGAGGACGGGAGAGGACGGGAGAGAAGGCGGGAGGTTTGGATCCATAAATGGCACGTCGCGAGAGGACCGCCAGCTGCTCTCCGCGTAAAGGGGTACACGCACCGCGGAAAGTGAGCATTCCGTGTTCGGCAGGGTACCGCGTAAACGTGGAAACGCGTAAAGTGGGACCGCGTAAAGTGAGGGTTGACTGTATATTATATTGGGCTTTAGTAAGGAAACCCAATTGAAGTTTCTTGTTTTATTAGAAATGCATTATGTTTATATAATTCCTGAGTGTAGGTCAACCGTAAGTTCCACTATTTATTAGTGTGATGAGAAAGAAACGGCGTTTATGTACATAAACGTGAATCAACGTCCTCTCGATATTAGTTGGTGTGAGTGACTTTGAGTAGTAACCCATCGAGGGAGAACGGAATAAGTACGTCGTTCCCCCTCGAGGGAAGACGGAGCCATCCACTGCGGCTCTCAAATAACGTCTTCCTCTAGTCAAGGATATCAAACTACTGCTCGCTTCAGGTGGCCAGAGAGCCGGCTACTTATGCCTTTACTCAGCATAGTATGACGCAGCTTCCCGTGGGCACACCTTATCACGTGCATTGAACATGTCACCTCATAGTCAGTGGAAAGTTACAAGAGGATGAATCTGAATATAAATCAGATATAAATAACCCATTTATATAATACTTCTGTTGATGAGACAGGGGCCATTACAATCATTAATCCTGATAATCTTGGAATGACGAATGCTAGCTGTCTGTCACAATGGTGACTTCCTCAGAGCATTTAGCAGCGTAATTTCGGCTCCCGGACAGATGGCCGAAGGACATTTGGCCGACGGACGTTTCACCGACTGACATTTGACCGAACGGACATCGAGCCGACAGACATTTGGCCGAACGGACAATAGACCGAACGGACAAATGGCCGAACAGACATTTGGCCGAATGGACATATGGCCTTTTTAATTTTGTTGTTATTTTTCTTTCTTCTTTGCAATGTATTTTCTTTATAAAACAAAGGATAAAAAGATAACATAATTGCAATGTGAAACATTTGCATGAATTTATTTTTTGCACATCTACTAAAGGATAAAAATATTAATTGTAATGTAATTGCTTAATAAAAAATGCTGTGTAAATCGAAATGTTCATAAATATTTAAAGATTGTGGGCAATTGCTCTCAAGAAGTCGATTCTGGGATACTCCTCATATTTCTCAATGACAGCCTTCAGTCTTGTGTTTAATATCTGGTACTTCTTCGGTTTCCTCAATACCATTCTTGCTGCTGCCTGCTCAATTGTCAACTCCCAGTCTGACTGCTCTTTTCTTAGTTTTGAAACGAGACGGCAAACGGTGGGGTGGGTGATTGCCATTCTCTGCTCAAACCCTCTATGCCATCCTTCAAGAGAGTTTGTTGTCCGTGGAAGGCCTTGTGTGTTTCTCTCCAATATCTTCCACAGCCTTGAGTTCGAATGCTGGTCTTCGTCGTCTTCCACGCTGTACAACACCAATCCACGTCGCTTCACAGTAGCCAAGAAACTCAGATAGAAGTTCACCAGTTTCATCATCTAGTGCTGAGACAAATTCATTGAAGCTGTCAGCAACGTCACTGACTGGCATAAATGCTAAAGCTTGAACGAACTTGACGATGAGTGCATTTCTTGGGTCATTATACCAAGTCTGTAGTCCTAAGCCCTATATTTGTCTCCACAAGCACTGCCCGAAATGGAAAAAAACATCCAAAAATTTTTGTGTTTGGGAAACATGCTGTGATGCTATTAAGAGCCGCTCTTTCATAGTCAATGGTGACTGAAACAGGGTTGAGATCTAGTCTCACTTGCTTGAGGGTGCTAAATATCAAGTCATAAGTTGCTTGGTTTTTGTTCCTTGCGATGCAGTATATCAAGGGAATTGTATGGCTCTCATCCAGCATAACATGCACTGTATATAACTGAAAGCCTACTGGCGCAGAATCAAATGTCCCATCACACTGCCAGTGGTCTTTGAAAACAAGAAGCTATAAGTTTCGCGGTGTTGACAGAATTAGCAGGTTGTCACTTTCATGGATGACAAAGTCTTCTCCTCTAATTGATTTCCGTAAGTCGTCAGTTAAAAAGTCCCCGTCTGGTGCCATGCGTTGTCTGCGCACCATTCTTGCCAGAGTTTCTTTCTTAGGAAGAGCACCTGTAGCATCAAGTGGGTACTCACTGGTGCAGTTTTGTATAATAGTCGATGTCACTTCCTCCGACTGTCTGGCTCTTTCTTTAATTTTCTTTACTGTTTTCAAGGACAGGTTACATCCGGCATCAGGCGGATGTGAGTGATTACTTGCTTCTCCTTGAATAACGTCTTCTTCTGTTTTTAATCGTCCCCAACAACTTCCTTTGCGTTCACATCGCCAAAATATTACATTGTCTTTCCGTTTATCAACGATGTAGGCGTAACCGTCAAGCAAAAGCCTTCTTCCTCCTCTTTTTTTTTTTCATTTATTGGGCACCCCCCTACATTCTTGTGTAAGGTGAAGCGCAGAAGCATTTACAGCGCCCAACAGGGAAGCATGCTAAGTTCATGCTTGCCTTATGTCTCATGAGTTAAGGGCGTAGAAACCTGAAGAGTCGAGGGCGTAGAAGCCTGAAGAGTCAGTGGTTTATGTCTAAGCAAGTTATTGGAAGCTCCAACAACTTGTCCCTGAATACGAATTCTCAACTTTCGAATTACAACAGGTACATACTTTACTGCTAGGTGAACAGGGACTAATGGGGGCTAGGACTGCTCTCATATCTGGGGTGGCTCTTCTTCTGTCCAACTATTAGATAGGGTGGAATCAAAGGCATTTCGTCTTATTAACTCTCCTCCTTTAGTCGACAATCTCTCTTCCCTTTCTCTTCGCCGCAATGTTGCTTCACTCTCTCTCTTTTACAGGTACTTTAACGGGCAATGTTCAGTGGATTTGGCATCCTGTGTACCGCCGGCAAGGCTGTGGGTTCATAACACATGTCTTGCCCGCGGTGTCCACCGTTTTTGTGGATGTCGGTCACTCGAGAATAACCCCTTATAGTACCTCCTTCTTTCCTCACACAGCCAAACTGTGGAATGCTCTGCCTTCTTCTGTAATTCCATGCTCTTACAATCTGTCTCACTTTAAAAAGCTGGTTTTCCTGCATCTTCGTGGTGTAGATTAATACAGTATAACCTTTTTTTTCTTCTATATTTACAATTTCTTTCCGTTCTTTTTTTTTCTCGCCCCCCAGGCTCCGTTGTGGGTCGTTTGACCTGTGCCCGGGTGGGCTAATTCCCGTAAAAAAAAAAAATAGGAAGTAAGTCCAAACAACTTCCACCGGCCAGGGGAATCGAACCCGTGACATCTCGCTTGCGAGGCAAGAACGGTATCTCTTCTACCACCGGTCCCCCCTTCCTCCTCTTGTCGTTGTATGAATTCCATGGTCTTACAAGAAACAAATATTAAATAAAGTAATAATAATAATAATAATAATAATCATAATAATAATAATAATAATAATAATAATAATTATAATAACAACAACAATAAAAACATCGGCTTACTTTTACAACCTCTAAAGAGCGACTGCATCAGAGTCCAGGCAAGCAGGGCTAACGTTTGGTTGGTTTGGGGCGTGGCTAAAAAGTTCGAACAAGCATTCTTTCAAAAACTTGACCTGACTTAACATGACTAGTTACGTCGCTCTTTCTTTTATGTTTGTGGTGGTGTTGGTGTGTGGATTAGCGGATGTTATGTTTTTGACCTGACCTCATGTTTTGCAAGGTCACCCTGTGTACATAAACCTCTCTCAGTGCTTGTAATTCACTAGTTAAATTGAAATTGGGTAAAATAATGCTGATTATTTCCGACGACTACCGGATATTAAACACACGGCTGAAGCAATTTTTATAAAGCAATTACATTACTATTAATATCTTTTATCCTTTAGTAAATGTGCAAAAAATACATTGCAAAGAAGAAAAAAAAATTAAAAAGGCCATATGTCCATTCGGCCAAATGTCCGTTCGGCCATTTGTCCGTTCGGTCTGTTGTCCGTTCGGCCATTTGTACGTTCGGTCTATTGTCCGTTCGGCCAAATGCCCGTCGGCTCGATGTCCGTTCGGTCAAATATCTGTCGGTGAAACGTCCGTCGGCCAAATGTCCTTCGGCCATCTGTCCGGCCACGGTAATTTCAATGGTTAAATAAATGCTACAGGCGGTGCTTATCAGTTCCTAAACGATCAATCACGTCGTCAATGAAGGCTTTCTTTCTACCTAATGCCTTCTAGCGATGCGCTCTGAGTATGCACAATCCAGACAAGCGTTCAGTTGACATTGTTGATCGAAGCCATGTCTTGACGTAACTCAGCATTCCAAATGATTACTCTACTTCTCATGTGGAGGCTGTGAATATCAAGATCATCAGTAGAGCTTTTTGAATAGCAATAAACAAATCACATTGTTTCAGAAGATAAGTCAAGTACCGTACAAGGTTGCACCGGTACCAGGTGCGGTGTTCTTATGGGAATGTTGACGTTTTGTCCACATTACAAACAGGACTGCAACTCCTCAGGAAAATTATCGATGTTGGATATATCATTTAATTGTGTAATTTTTTCTTACATTCAGCAACCACTGAATCTTTTCTCACATTTCCATTGCAACTTGGTTTTGCAAGTGACATGCTTGGTATACATGCTCGTTCTGGTAGTAGGAATAAATATTTTCTTTTTAATTTCCCTGACGGTACCAAGCTCAGAGCTTTTTATTGTATTTATTTTGCTCTTATTTTATTTATGAATAATAATACTGTACTGTATTAACGAGTATTATATATCGGGTTTATAATTATGTGTCATATTGTATTAAACTAATTATGAAAAAAGCCTACAATATGCAAAGGATTTCTGAAATATTTTAATTTTGCAAAACTGTAAAATAATGCATAGTCAGTTGTGATGACAAGTGATTGCGGCTTAATCATGACCTAACACCAGGTCATGATGTTCTTACCTAAGTCGGTCACCCAGGCCTAGCTGCCAGAGGAATTGCAGTTATCCGTCGTAGTAATGCTAAAGAACAAACAGTTCACTTAAAAACTTGTAATATCGTACACGTATTGTGAACAAGGATTGCAGAAAAAAACATTTCTCATTTTCCAAAAGGGGTGCAAGTGCACCTACCTGCAGATGCTCATAGCTAATAGGATGGTGTCATAATTATACTGTTTGGTGTCGGTGAGAATACAGTACCTCAATTATACTTGTAATTGATTAATTAATTATTTCAGGTCCTTGTTTTAAAAGGATGTCAAAATGTGATTGTTGTTAGTTAAAGCAAATGTCTTTAATTGTATTAAAATATAGTCATGTCCGAATGTAACTTTTGTTAAATGAATTTTACTTTATCTGGGATACTTGTATATAACACAATACTTTAATTATGTATTTTGAAAATTATTAATACCATATACAGGCAGTATAATGACTTAATTGTTTGTTTACCTAAATTATTTTCAGATTAATTTTCCTCTCCCTTCCCCAGTAATACAGAAGACATCACTTGGGTGAGGAAGTGTGGTGTAGCCAAACTTGAAAACACTATACTTTTGTGGGACTTTAGCCCCTGTACAGTAGAGAGCCAGGAGGAAAGCCAAGACTCTATTATATGTGAATGTCAGGGCCAAGGATTGTTTGGCCTATTCATGGTCCCCTCACAAGTCACCCAGGTAAGGAGAGCCTACAGTTTTGTTGTAAGATACTGTCATGTGTATAGTACTACATGAGGACCATTTTGCTGGCATAGATCCATGCAAGAAAAACAGCTTTGCTAAGCTTCCTCCAGTTTCAGTGAGGAGGTATATGATGTAAAACTCTATCTGTCTGTGCATGTGTTTGTCCAATCTGTATGTATGTCCTGTCAATGGTTTTGTTTTGCATTATCAAAATACTTAACCTTATTTCTACTAAAATTTATAGTAATCTTAATATTTATAAAATTTAGGTCAGGGTTCATATTGGCAGTTATAAGTCAGTATTTATGTAACTTGTGGTACCTTATTATTTATAAAGTCCATAAGGAAGTCTTGCCACTAGTTTCTGCACATTTACTACAGACTGAATGCTTGATTTGTAGTTTCATTATCACAGTCATCAACATTTTATGTTCATTTTCCATGTTTGCATAGATTAACTGTGATTACATGAAGGCACACTCCCTTGCAGCCTCTCTTGGCGTGTTTTAAACTGGTGTAATTTCGTACAACATCTCTTCGTGCTATTCTTCACTTACCTCTGGCTCTCCTCCCCTCTTCATTTAGACTTTTGAATCAATTTGCCTTCTCCACTCTCTCCACATGCCTAAACTATCTCAGCCTGTCTCTACACAAACCTTTGCCAATAATCTCAATACTCAGCTGCCTTCTTAGCTCTGAATAGGGCTTCCTACCTCTATGTCACATTACACATCCACCTCAACATTCTTATTTTAACTCCTTCAATCTTTCATATGTCATCCTCTTTAACCACTAATGTTTCACTACCAATAACATCACACTTCTCATGCCAGTTTCACATATCTTTCCTTTCGCACAGAGGGAAGGTCTTAGTGCCGTCAATAAAGGCAGCATCTGCCAATATTTCCTCCAGCCACTTCTGACTTTTGAAACTGAACTATAGTTGTTTTTTAGCTGACAGTACAAGCCCCACCCACCTTCCTCTCATTGGCTCATCCATAATATTAAATTTATATTATATTGATATATCGTAAATACTGTAAATCCATATAAAACTGTCAAGGATTACCAGTTCTGGGTCACTTTAATGCTGAATTTAATGTAGGTAGAGATATAATTGCTTGAAAACATTAATTTTTAAGACATGAGCAGCAAAATAGAGTGAAATTTTGAATATATACCGTTTATACCGTTGAAGTCACAAATAAATTCACTCTTTCGGAAAACATATTCGCCACTATATTTCTCTTTTCACAAATTATTATATATATTTCAAGATAAATGACACAAAACATAAAACGACAGATAATAATGACCATTTGATTTAGTGTAGAATCACGTATAAACACCACATATTCATCTTAAAGTGTCATTAAGACGAACATTATGGGGAGGTAGTGCAGATTGCGGAAGAGCCGCTGAGCTGAGCGGCTATTGAAATACAGGTATTATTATTCAAACTGTTCATTTTTATTAATTAAGGGGACGATAAACACTAAGGGGGCGGCAGGGGGGGTAGTAAACCCATATGGGGGCGGCAAGGGGCACTCAGGAAACTTCGTGAAACTAAATTTAAAAACGTCCAAACAAATTTTTTTATTTTCCATGAAGCTGATTTAACATAATTTTTAGGCAATTCCTGGAAACAATAATTTCAAACTATATTCGAAATCACCCGGAGAGCACAAGTTGACCAATGATTCCCAACATGGCTTCACAAGTGGGAGTTTAAGTCTGACTAATCTGTTAACATTCTTTTCAACTGTTTTCGAATCAGTGGATGACGGAAGCGATTATGGTGTGGTATAACTCGACTTTAGAAAAGCCTTCGACAGAGTTCTCCACGCAAGACTAATACCAAAAGTGGAAGCTCGTGGAGTTGGAGGAGACATTCTAAAATGGATTAAGGCGTGGTTACAGGACACGAAACAGCGAGTAAGCATAACGTCAACAAATCCAATTGGCTTAACGTCACTAATGGAGTACCCCAAGGCTCAGTACTTGGACCATTACTATTTCTTATATCATAAACGACACAGATAGGGGCGTAGACAACAACATAAGTAAATTTGCTGATGACACTATAGTAGGGCGTGTAATTAAAGCTGACGAGGACTCCGCAAAACTACAGGAAGATCTAAAAAAAAATTTCGCATGGTATGAAAAATGGTTGATGGAATTTAATGTGGACAAATGTAAAGTATTTAGTCTCGGACATGTAAACAGATAAACAAGATATCAGATGAACAAAGTTGTTATAGAGAAATCCGACTGTGACAAGGATTTAAGAGTAATGATAAGTAGGAATCTTAAACTCCCACCAATTACATTTCAGGACGCTATCATCCTCCCAAAATCTGAAATAAATATGTTAGGCCTCACCATTTCCTCCGATATGTCATGGAAATCACACATCCTTAGTATAACTAAAGCTGCCTCCCGAAACTTGGGAATGCTGTACAGATGCCGCAGCTACTTCACTCCTGAGCAATTGCTCCAAGTATATAAGGGATTCATTCGTCCTAACTTGGAGTACTGCTCTCATATCTGGGGTGGCTCTTCTTCTGTCCAACTATTAGATAGGGTGGAATCAAAGGCATTTCGTCTTATTAACTCTCCTCCTTTAGTCGACAATCTCTCTTCCCTTTCTCTTCGCCGCAATGTTGCTACACTCTCTCTCTTTTACAGGTACTTTAACAGGCAATGTTCGGTGGATTTGGCATTCTGTGTATCGCTGGCAAGGCCGTGGGTTCATAACACTCGTCTTGCCCGCGGTGTCCACCGTTTCTGTGTGGATGTCGGTCACACGAGAATAACCCGTTATAGTACCTCCTTCTTTCCTCACACAGCCAAGTTGTGGAATGCTCTGCCTTCTTCTGTGTTTCCATGCTCTTACAATCTGTCTCACTTTAAAAAGCTGGTTTTCCGGCAACTTCGTGGTGTAGATTAATACAGTATAACCTTTTTTCTATATTTACAATTTCTTTCCGTTCTTTTTTTTCGCCCCCCAGGCTCCGTTGTGGGTCGTTTGACCTGTGCCCGGGTGGGCTAATTCCCGTAAAAAAAAAAAAAAAACTAAGTTAACAATGTGTATTTGCTCAAAACGAGGCTAACGAAGTACTTGGGTTCATTCACATTCAAAGGAGTGTTAGTTAAGGCTAGCGAGGTTATCCGAAAACTATATCTTGCACTTGTGAGACCTCACTTGATTACGCAGTTCAGTTCTGGCCACCGTACTACAGAATGGATATTGAATCCCTAGAAAGAATTCAAAGGAGAATAACAAGACTAATCCCGGTCATTAGGAACCTTGAGTACAGATAATAGGTTTAAGCAGCTTAATTTGCACTCTCTCGAGAGACGTAGAATGAGTGGCGATATGATAGAGGTATATAAATGGAAGTCAGGGCTAAACAAAGATGATATCACGAAGGCACTCAAACTATCCAACCAGGAGCGAACTCGTAGCAATGGAATTAAATTAGACACATTTAGACTTTGGCGTGAGATAGGTAAACATTGGTTTGGAAATAGAGTAGTGGATGAATGGAAAAGTTACCAAATACCATTATTAACTCGAATACGCTGGATATCTTCAAACATAGGTTGGATGGGGTTTGGGTGTAAACGGGACTGCCCAGTATGGGCCAATAGGCCCTCTGCAGTTTCCTCCATTCATATGTTCTTATATTATGTTTATTACCTTTACATCTGTTGACCTACAATCCTATAGTCTACTACAACACTAGACTAACAGCACGTCTAATAGTGTTGGAACCTGCGTTGAGTCACGAGGTGTACTGGCGCCGACACAGGCGAATTGTATCACACAATTGCACAGTGATTGGCTCTGTCTTCTGAGGTTAGACAAGCAGTAACATGTCTCATACTAGGTAATGCCACACAGAAGAAATGCTGGTCTACTGTCTTCAGTTGGGAGATCCTAAGCGAGTGGTACACATCTCGTACACATAACCTGCTTAATTAGTTAGATTCCTTGTTGTTTCAATGTTAAATAGTCACTGATCAACATGGACAAGAAGAGAAAGTGCCGGCAATATTCACAGGATAATTTAAACTTTGGAATTATTCCATCTCCTACAAATGAACAGTTACCTATGTGCCTACTCTGAGAACAAACATTCTCGAATGAAGCTATGAAGCCTTCAATATTGAGTGAACATCTGAAAAAGAAGTATGCAGATAAGGTGGGCAAAGACATAATTATCATACTTTCGAGATTTGAAGGTAAAATATGAAAACCAAGTTACTGTTTGTGTACTATTTAAAAAAACATTCTAGCTAAATAGATAAAGGGCATCTTGTTTCCTATAAGATTTCTTTATTAATTGCTATATCTTGAAAACCGCATACACTTGGCGAGACCTTGATTTTACCTGCTGTGAGAGAACTTGTCAACACTATGTCAGGTCCTAGTGTAAGTGACGTAACCTCATCAATTCCACTGAGCAACAATTCGGTCTCAAGACGAATTGATGAGATGGCAGGTGATTCTGAAAGTAAGCTGTGTAACGAATTGCAGACCACCGAATTTGCGTTACAGCTGGGCGAGTCAATTCTGTGATAATGAAGCCATTCCACTAGCTTATGTGCGTTAAGTAAACATCAGTGAAGTAGTGACTGAAGAGTTATTATTTGCCAAACCGCTGACAGCAGGCACCAGAGCCTTGTCAATATTTCAAGTGGTTGAACATTCCCCTGACAAATGTTATTGCATGTGCAACAGATGGTGCACCAGCTATGATTGGCCGTCAACGTGGTTTCATAGCACATTTAAACAATGAAGCACCCGACGTCTTTACTATTCATTGTGTTGTTCCTCGGCAGCATAGACTACATAAGTCTCTACAAGTTGTCATCAATCCTGTTAATAAAATCAAAGCTCAATCACTGAATGGCCGCGTGTTTCGGCATTTTGCCATCCCAATGAAGAAGAGTTTGAACATTTACTCCTGCATACGGAAGTTAGATGACTCCTGACGCCTGAGGCGTTTCTATGAACTCTATGACACTGTTCTTGAATTTCTTCGTTCAACTGACCAAAAAATATACAGTGAGGTAGAGACAAGGCGAACTGATGTGGCACATCTCTCTGAGATTTTCGACAAATTAAATGAGATCAACATTAAATTACAAGGAAAGAAAATGAATCTCATAAAAGCAAAAGGAATTATCATGAGGTTCATCAGTAAGATAACTTTATTTAAGGATAACCCTTGGGCGCCATGAACTCTACCAGTTTTCAAGTCTACAGTACAGGCAATGATGGAGGTTGAAGACAAACTGTGTGAAAATGATCTCGAAACTTGCTGCTCTCATCTTGAAGTTCTTAAGGAAACTATGCTGACAAGATTTAAAGACTCAGTGAACCTGACTGGGTTATTAATCCGTTTTTGGCGAATGTGCAAGATAATCAGCAAAACTTGCATGAAGAGTTAACGGACCAACAACATGACTACGAAGCCCAAGCACGATTCAAACAATGTGGTTACGAAGTATTCTGAGCTAAAAAACAAATTTCGTACCCTCATCTCTGGCAGGAAGTGAAACTGTTAATCTTAGCATTTCCCAAATCATATTTAGTTGAGAAAGGTTTAATGCTGTGGTACAGTTACAAACAAAGCAAAGAAATAGATAGGCTCTGTCTGTCAAACATTTAACCAGATATTAGTAAAATAGCACAGTCTCATCAAGATCTAGGTAGTCAGTGCAGCACAGGTGTTTTCTGTTAAAATAAATATTTTCTTCTATGTGCCATAGGAATGTTGCACAACTATAAACATATTGTTCATGCAGGATTTCTGTTCAAATATAATACCTTCAATCCTTCAATTTTTCATGTTCTAAAAAAATTGCATAATGGTAAGAAAAAAGATATATATATATATATATATATATATATATATATATATATATATATATATATATATATATATATATATATATATATATATATATATATATATATATATATATAAAGAATAAATATAGAAATACTGATTAATTTTTTTATTTGATTTTCCAAATCTTTTATTGACCGTTATTGCTTGCTTTAAATCAGGTCGGCTGGTGGGCGGTAGAGGAATTATAAAGGGATTTAACCGAGTGCATTTTTGACGTATTATTGAATATATATGAAGGGGGCATTTGCCACCAATGTTCCATGAAAGGGGGGCGCTGAAATGAGGAAGGTTGGGAACCACTGACTTATATGTGTCAAAGGTTTGGGATAAACTTTTGTCAGGGGTCTCTGCCAGAATATTTAATAATTACCATATGTAAGTGAGTGCATTAACAGATCAAAGAGTGTGTTTACACTGCATTTTACAGGCTCTCTCTCTCTCTCTCTCTCTCTCTCTCTCTCTCTCTCTTGTGTGTGTGTGTATGAGTGTGTGTGTGTGTGTGTGTGTGTGTGTGTGTGTGTGTGTGTGTGTCTCGTCAAGATGAGAAAATGTGAAACAACGAAACCTTCTTGTAGTTCAATTGCTGCTCAGCCCAGCAGCTCTTCTGCCTAGTGCACTACCTCCCGGTAATGTTCATATTATACTTGATTCTACTCTTTATTAAAGTGAGCCAGTTATATACGGATTCATTTGCAATATATCAATATTAATCGAACATTGAGTATGAGTTGCAAAGTGGGGAGGGGGAGCTATCTTCGCCTATTACCTTCAGTTAAAAATATTACTATAGCTTCAGCACCACCTGTAGCATTGTTTATGTGCTGGAGGTCATTAACATAAATCAGGAATATATCCCTAATCTTGAGTTTCTCCAGACTTACCAAGGCCACAGGATTATCTGCACACACACATACAGAACACTTAAAATCTGAACATTTTGCAGTCTGCCATTTATGCCACTGCACTTCTTATTTACCAACCTTCCACACTTTTTGCACATTAGCTACTGAGTTACTGCCATACATCTTCTTACAGATACCACATGGCCATTTTGCACTTTCCACCACAGGTCCCTCTCCCACAACACCAATTAATATTACTATTGGTTTGGCCATATTCACTCACTAGCCCATTGACTCTATTTCATTTCTAAAGTTTCTCTACTGCTTCTTCAATACTATCTGTTGTCATCACTAACACATCAGCATACAACAACTCACAGGGCAGATCAGTAATAAAGTCCTATGATGGTGCCTCTAGCACAATGATAAACAGAAGGAGGGGGCTCAAAAATGACCCTTGATAAACCTCTACTTTCTCCTCAAATTCCTAATTTTTCTTCATCATTTACTACCACGTTTTTTTTTGTAGTTCTCATTTAGCATCATAACCACTGGAACAAGACACTCCTCAACTCCTGACTTTCTTAGTACCCACTGTACTACCTCACATGGTACACTGTCAAGTGCCATTTCTAAGTCTACAAATACAAAGTACAGTACAGCTTTTTCTCCTTAGATACTTCTTTTTTAAAAGCATGTTTATAAATTCTGCCTGGTATCAACCTAAATTGCACATTGTTAAATGTCCACCATTTCCCTATCAATTCTTCGATCACACCTTTCACAGCTTTCAAAAACTGATTTGACAACTTCAAGCCCCTGTAGTTCCTATATTCAACTGCACCACCTTTACCCCTGTAGGTATTCACAATCACAATCTTCCACCAGAAGATAAGAACATAAGAACATAAGAAAATAAGGAGTCTGCAATAGGCCGGTTGGCCTGTGCATGGCAGCTCCTGTCGAGAGTTACTACCACTCTCTATCATCCATGAATCTATCTAGCCTCCTTTTGAAACTTTCCAGAATATTCCATTATGATTGCATTAATCAATTTGGTCACCTTTGGCATACCTACTTTGTCTGATGCTCTCATCATTTCTGCAACTTTCAATTCACCATTTTATCAGTTGCTTTCTTGACCTATTGTCTTGTAATCCTTAGGCATGTTTCTTGTACTGGTTTTTATGCTCCTGGGGTGCTCTTATCCCATTTGTACTCATCATTCAGTAGTCGATCGTGGTATTTTCTCCAAGCATCCTTGAGCTCCTCAGTGGAGCTTGATATTTATAAAAGCCAGATCAAGGCAGCTGGAGCTTGTGACTTTTTCATTGATATACAAGTACCTGTATTTACCATAAAGATCTGTGTTAGCTAATCTACTTTTCATATTAGCTTGATTAACATCTTTCAACAGATTTGATCACTCTTAGAATTTCACGTTCTTACTCGTTTTTAATAATCTATTATTGAGTTCATAGTAATTGTTTATACAGCTTTCAATATTCTAATCTCTCAGCATCCATTCCTCACCGTCACCAGATTTTCTTTTGAAAAATACTTCACCTTTAAGAACCCTCTCCAAGCTTTCACCATGATACCTTTACAGTAGCTACTTTCTTTCACCTTAGCATTCATTTTCAGACACTTTTTATCAGCCAAACTCTTGTACAAATGACAGTGAATGAGGGAAAATCTTGTTACTCTTTCATTCTGGTCACCTTCTCCAGGGCAAGAAACAACATGTAAGAATGAAGAAAAAACATTGCTCCAAATTTCTGCAAGATTTATTTAACCTTGAACACAGTAACATACACTGTACTGTACTGTACATGTGTTAACAATTCTTATCTCTGCTCCCATTATTTGCCACGCGGTATGTTATTAACTTTGAACCTTCTTATAGTTTCATTTACAATGACATTAAACAAATATTGTGAAATAAAACACATACACACACATATCTTATTTGAGAATTCCTTTCCATTTGCCTCCCATTTACCTCTAACAGAACAAACATAAAATTTATAAGGATGGCATCTCCTCCCAAGTTTCGGTTTAATCATTATGGTAAAGAAGTAGCTTATCACCCTTCATATTGGAAGCATAATGTATTGCCTAATGGTAGACCCTGCTGTCATATTGCACCACAAAAATTGTGACCAAGTCCCAGGTTGCTGATCTGACTCTCTGCCTCATTTACACACAATTGTAGGGTCTCAATTGTTTATCTTACATAGACAACACAACAAACATATATAATTTCTCACTATTTGTATATTTTTTTATTTTTTTATTTATTTAAGGTTCTTTATTATTATTATTATTATTATTATTATTATTATTATTATTATTATTATTATTATCATTATTATTATTATTATTATTATTATTATTATTATTATTATTATTATTATTATTATTATTATTATTATTATTATTATTATTATTATTATTATTATTATTATTATTATTATTATTATTATTATTATTATTATTATTATTATTATTATTATTATTATTATTATTATTATTATTATTATTATAATAATATTTTCGCCCCCCAGGCCTTGATGTGGGTCATAAAATGACCTGTGCCCGGGTGGGCTAAAGCATGATATTTTATTGAAAAATTATGGACAGGTTGATGCTATACATTTGTGATTAGATGCATCTGTGCACAAACAAAATATATGTACTACTGTATTGTACAGTATACGCTGAAAATGCAAATTTATACATTTATACACATCTATATATTCCCACACACACTACTATTTCTTTGTTGTCACTCGGAACCGAGTATGACGATCATCCAGCTATGATACAATGATATGAGTTATTAAGGATGTCACCTTCATTGATGGGCTCTGAGGTGACACGAGAGGCCGATACGGGATCGGCAGGGCCTTCCACAGATGTTGCACGTGTGGAGGGCGACATCGACGCTGTCACTCGTTTGCCTTGGTATGCAGTCTGGCTAACTCGAAAGTGTTGACACCTTCTCGTGTGGTGCTTCTCCAAGGGTTATGGCGTGGAGTAATCGTCTCCCAGGTGAGGGGGTCGATTTGGCGCTTTTTCAGGTTTGTCTTAAGACCATCCATATACCCTTTCCGTTGTACGCCAGCGCTACATATACCATTCGTTGGGTGACTGTAAAGTAGTTGCTTTGGCAGTCTACTGTCGTCCATGCAGGTAACGTGGCCAGTCCAACACAGTTGTTCATGGATAATGGTAGCCTCGATGCCCCTACAGTTGGTGTCAGCGAGAATACTGGCATTTGTTCTCTTGTCTTCCCAGCAAACAAGGAGAATGGAATGTAGACTACGTTGGTGAAAGTTTTCAAGTGCCTTGAGGTGCCTCCTGTATGTGACGCATGTATGGCTGCCATACAGCAGGGTGGGGAGGTCCACTGCTTGATGCACGTGCAACTTTGTAGATAATTTAAACACCCTAAAGCTGAAGACACGGTTACTGAGTCTGCCAAAGGCTTGAGATGTACATATGATCCGATGTTGAATCCCTTCAACGATGTCCGTGGAGTTACTTCACAATGGCAATGAATTTTGGTGGGCATCCAAAACGACTAAGCGTCCGCCAGAGGAAGTTCCCTGTTGACCGAGTCGAAGGCCTTAGTAAGGTCAGTGGTGCCACGTGATGGTTTAAAGCAGGGGTGTCAAACTCATATGCCAAGGCGGGCCAGATTTAATATGAGTACACAGTATGCGGGCCAAGTAACATAATTATGAGCACCTCGCCATCACCTCTTAGGTGAGTAGTACGACAAAATAAGAGAGGTGGATTTAGTATGCGCTCGTGCGAAACCCTTAAAAACAAACAAACAAATCAAGTGTTTACTTACCTTCATCAATCTTATTGTTTGCTACTGCTGCTTCCTGATAATTGGCACCTCTTGGTAAGGTGCGCATCAGTAAGTTGAGACCGAAGCCGAGACTTGTTCAAGTTCATCACAGAAAAGAGTTGTTCACAGACATATGTACTTCCGAGCATTGACATAATTTTTGAGGCAAAACATTTAATCTTGGGATTATTTGGTCCAAAATATTGATAAAATGTGCCAACATCAACACTCGAAAACTTGTTACATAAAAACATAAGAAAATAAGGAGTCTGCAATAGGCCGGTTGGCCTGTGCCTGGCAGCTCCTGTCAAGAGTTACTACCACTCTCTATCATCCATGAATCTATCTAGCCTCCTTTTAAAACTTTCCAGCGTTCCAGCACTTACTACAAAGTTGCCAAGCTTGTTCCACTCGTCCACTACCCTATTTGTGAACCAGTTCCTTCCTATCTCTCTCCTAAATCTAAACTTATCTAACTTAAATCCGTTGCTTCGAGTCCTATCCTGCTCGGATATTATAAGAACTTTATCTATATCCCCTTTAATGATTCCTTTCACCCACTTAAATACTTCTATCATATCTCCCCGCACTCTTCGTCTTTCTAGGGTATGCAAGTTTGGTTTTTTAACCTATCTTGATATGGAAGGTTTCTAAGTCCCCGAATCATTTTCGTCATTCTTCGCTGCACCGACTCCAGTGAATTGATATCCATTCTATAATAAGGGCACCAGAACTGAACCGCATAATCGAGGTGCGGCCTGACTAGCGCAAGATATAGTTGCAATAAGACCTCTGCACTCTTATTACTTACACTTCTAGATATAAAACCTAATAATACTCTGTTTGCCTTATTTCGAACATTAACGCACTGTTTTCTAGGCCGTAGGTCCAGGCTTACAAGTACCCCTAAGTCTCTTTCACAAGTCGACTTCTCTAGGTTGATGTTGTTAAGGCCGTATACATTGACAGTATTTGTTCTTCCAATATTAAGTACGCTGCACTTGCTGGTGTTGAATTTCTTTTGCCATTTTTCTGACCACTCTGTTCCTCAACACAGTATCACATTGGAGCTCAATTAATTCTAACTGAAGATGTTCTGGTACCTCATTAACACCAACAGAGAATGGGTCCCGAAAAATGAAAAAATCGTTCTCAAGTCTTTTAAAGTCAGCAAATCTTTCTTAGAACTCATTCAATAATTCGGAAATCTTGATGCAGTACTTTTTTGTATTGATATCAGCATGAAACTCAGGTGTGCCTTGCTGGGACTTCAAGGTCGGAAAGTGAGAAAGATTACTCTCTGATAGTTGCCGTTCAAAAAGCTGAAGTTTCACCTCAAAGGCACGAATGCAGTCATAAAACTCTGTCACCAACTTATTGCGTCCTAGCAGCTTTTTATTCACGTAATTTAAATGTTCTGTAATATCCGCCATGAAAGTTAGATCTTGAACCCATTCATTATCTTTCAGTTCATGCAAATCCCTTCCTTTCTTTTCCATAAACATGTGTATTTCACTGCGCAATTCATAAAATCGTTTCAGTATGACTCCCCGACTTAACCAGCGAACATCAGTGTGATATGGCAGTCCATGTGTGTTCTCATTTTCCTCTAATAAGCAGTTGAACTGTCTATGGTTCAGAACTCGCGCGCGTATGAAGTTCACTGTCTTTATAACAACATCCATGACATTATCCATCTTTAATGTTTTACTACACAACACTTCTTTATGTATAATACAATGCACATTATAAATTTGATGCTTCGGGTTCACAGCTATTAATTTTTCCTTTAATATTGTTGCCACGCCAGCTTTTCTTCACACCATTTGCTGTGCTCCATTTGTAGCCAGACTCACAGTTTGTCAGTCAACACCTAATTTATTCAGTTCCCCTACCAAACTCACAAAGATGTCATCACCTGTTGTTGTTACTTTCATTGGTACCAGTTTCACAAATTCTTCTGTTACCTGCATATTTTCATCCACACCCTGTATAAAAACTGCAAGTTGTGCTACATCACTTATATCGGTACTTTCATCAATTGCAACTGAAAATGCAGTAAAGGACTTAACTTTGTCTTTGAATTGACTGTTAATATTTTTTGATAATTCACCAATTCTTTCTGCAACTGTATTTCTTGAGAGGCTTATTTTTGCAAATGCTTGACGTTTTTCCGGGCAATTATCTTCTGAAGCCATCAACATACATTTCTATATAAAGTTCCCCTCAGAAAACGGCTTCGATGACACAGCTATTTCATGGGCAATCCTGTAACTTGCCTTAACTGTAGCATCACTGACTTGATGAACACTCTTAAATACTGACCGCTGCTTTTTCAATGACTGCTCCAACTCCTTAACTTTGTCTTCACGTAACTTTCCACTATATTTGTTGTACTTCATAGCATGGTTAGTTTCATAATGCTTTCGAACGTTGTATTCTTTGGCCACAGCAACTTGTTGATTACAAATCAAACATGTTGGTTTTCCATTCATTTCAACAAAAGAGTATAAGATTTTCCACTTATCCTGTACCACCCGACGCTCTTCATTAACTGTTCTTTTCTTTGAAAACATAATTATGGGCTCAAAAGTAAAAACAATGATCACTGTTGCTTTGGATATTTGCAACGTTCCAACTGCCTCAAGCGACTATGCAGGACTAATACTTGAATGACTGGCCAAGCGAGAGCCTGCCGCGTCAGAGTTTTCATGTCTAATACCTAAATAATAATAACAATAATAATAATAATAAACGGTTTATTAATAGAGCTGCAGCCGGTGGCTGAAAATATACCGACTTACATTTGATTTAGACATAATTATATAATATGCGTTGAATACATTTACAGTACAGTACATAAATCAGGAGTTGTTTATTATTTTAACAATAGATGGGATGGTGCTATTCTTATATCTATCGGTGCGGGCTCTTATGGGCTGAATTTTGTTGTAGTGATGGACTGCGCGAGGTGGGTGGAAGGCTGCCGGTGCCAGGAGGTGGCGATGACGAGGGTGGTGCATTAGTTGGCTGCCAAACCTTTCCAGTGCTTGGTGGTGGAGGTCACTGAGGGATGGCATTTCCAGGGTGGAGAGAGCATTGATGTAGCCGGAGAATTCTGCGCCGAGCATGATTCTGCAGGCCCTTTTCTGTACCTTCTCTAGCCGACGTTGTTGGGTGGAGTTGAGAGAAGACGACCAGGCTGGTGACGCATAAGTTTGTTTGGGGAAAATAAGGGAGTTGTAGATAGTCCTCAGCTCTGACGTGGGTGTCCCAAGTGACCTAAGTCATCGTAGCATGTAGAGACGGTACGAGGCTGCCTTGACTGTGTTATTTACATGGGCCTTCCAGTCCAGTTTGTTGTCTATAGTTACACCCAGGGGTTTGGCAGACTGCACCAGCTGGAGAGGATGGGCACCAACTGTGACTGCTGGGGCTTGCACTGGAGTGGTGGCAGTATTGATGTGCATGACTACGGTTTTGGTGTGGTTGATGGTGGCCTTGTTCTCCGTAGTCCATGCCTGTAGCCTTTCCAGGGTGCCTTGTAGCGATGAGTAGTCTGGTGCCATGTTGTCCACTGAAACCCCCACAGTGCAGTCATCCACGTACTTCCACCTGTGAGGAGTGTCCGATAGAGCATCGTTGATCAGGATGAGGAAGCACAGTGGTCCCATCTTGGTCCTCTGGGGAACACCGCAGGTGAGGTGTTGGAATGTGGAGACCGAGCCCTAATACCTCACTGCCTGACGACGTCCACTCAAGAAATCAGTGAGCCATGAGACCAGGTTGGTGGGCAGCCCTAGTGCAATGGCCTTATTGATAACAGTGCAGTGATAAACAAGGTCAAAGGCCTTCCTGAAGTCAACAAGGGCAACGGCCAGTGATGTCTTACGTTTCTGCAGGTTTTTGTGCAGAAAATCGAGAAAGCTCACTAAGCAGTGTGATGTAGAGGAGGTCCTCATATTGCCAAATTGCTGTGGATCAATTGTCTGATAGATTCTGGCAAATGCCCACTCTAAAACAAAGTCCTCACAGAGTAGACTGGGTATGGGGGTAATGGCAACTGGCCTGAGGTCGTTAGGGGACTGTGGGGTGGTGACCATGGGGATGGGGGGTGACAAATGCGGTTTTCCATTCATTAGGGCATTTGCTTTGTCTGAGGGATGCATTAATAATAGAACAGAAGGGGGGGGTGGCAAGTTCGACTGCAAACTCCTTGCATATTTTGATTGGGGTGTCAATTTGGGTCGTGGAGCATTTGGATTTAAATTTCAGGAGTTTGTTGGCGATTTCATATGGTTGAACACTGGGAGGGGGGGAGGTAAGTAAGCCGGGAGGAGAGTGAGGTGAAGACTGGGTAAGATATGACATATGGTAGCAAAATGGTTATTAATTATCTCAGCTGCCTCCTCACTAGGTAAATGTGAGATGAAAGGAAGTGTGGGAGACTGACGGTTGAGACCACAGAGATCTTTTACCTTGGAATACCACTGACCGATGCCAACTTCTTTGAGGCCGTGCACTTTCCTGGGATAATAAGTCTTCTTGGCCGGCTTGATTTCCCTGATAACCTGGTTACGTAGATTTGTACAGGTGGTTGTTGGTTGTAGTATGCGTTGTTACGCTGCTCAATAAGTCTTTTTATGCGGGGCGTAATCCACGGGACAACATCGGGGTGGATCCTCAGTGTCTTGGCTGGAAAGAAGTGGTGGGAGGCTTTAGTGATAGTGTCCAGGTAATTATCCCACTTGTTCTGTACATCGTCTACCGTGATCACTTCAGTCCAGGGATACCGGGCTATCCATTGTCCGAAACGCCGCATAGCAGAGTCGGGGGTGGGTCGGTAAGTCCTGGTGGCAATTGGCGGTGGTGAGAAGGTGGGGGTAGGTGACCACAGTAGGGACAGGTGGAAGCTGCGTCCCATGGGAGGCAGCGGCTGGGGGAGAAGGTAGTGGTTACCGAGATCAGTCATGATGAGGTCAAGGGTAGCATTGCCATGTGTGGGAAAGTCAACTATTTATGTAAAGTGGATGTGTTGGGTGATGTCACTGATGTCTAACTCATTGAAGTCACCACATATCACTAGTTTAGCACATGGAAATCTGGATCTCAGGGAGTCAGCAGTGTGTATTATATGAGTAATCAGTACATTGGCGATTGGTGCGCGGGGGGGATGATAGCATACACAGACAATGAGGGAGGCAAGCTGGCGGGGGTGGGAGGTGAGAGTGACCTGAACCCACAAGGCTTCTACATCTTCAGGTACATTAACACCTAGGGGTGATGGTTTGAGGTCACTGCGACAGTACAGAACTACACCCCCACCTCTCTTGTCCTTTCTAAGGTGGTGTATACGGAGTGTATTCGTGAACAGTAGTCAGTCGGCCCTCACAACTCGTACAGTGGCACGCTTTCAACCACAAAACCGTTAAAACTATCTCTAGTCTTATTGCTGTTTCATTGGTGATGTTGATTGAGTATTTTGTTCTAGGAAACAGCAGACTATTTTATTCAGCTGAGGGATACACTCACTATTTAGTTTTAGCTCCTCAAGTTAAGGCTGGAGAAGCAAATAGGCCGTGGGTCCCATGCAAGAGTGTGTCGGGCCGCGTGTTTGACACCCCTGGTCTAAAGCCACACTGAGATTCTGGCAGGAGGTCTTCCACCTCAGGAAGTAGTCTGTTTAGGAGGACTGTGAGATCTCGCGGTAGTTGCCACATTCTGACCGGTTTCCCTTCTCTCTAATAAATATTGATGAGCGAGGCATCTTTACGATCTTGGGTAATTTCCTCTTTCTCCCATATTCTCCAGGAGAGAGTGGAGACGGCTGGTAAGCAGAGGTCCTCCTGCTTTATACACCTCAGCTGGGATTCCATCAGGCCCTGTAGCTTAGTTATTTTCCATCTGCTTGATGGCAGTAGCTACCTCATCCAGGGATGGAGGATAGCTGAGGTGGGTCAGATATGGGTGCTGAGGAATCTGCTGGGTAGTCAGGGCATCCACATCGGTGTTTTGGTTGAGCAGCATATGGTAGTGTTCTTTCCATGAGATGAGCAGTGGGGAGCCACGCCATAAGTAGTTGGGCCATATAATATTTAAGCAGAATTGAAAAATTCATGCATCTTGTGTTGTTCCGCAAATTTTTGCAATTAGCACGCTATATTTATCCTCTAATCATTCATTAGTTTGCAAAGTTCGCACTGGACCACCGCTTTCTTCTCGTGGAAGGTCCGAGACTTAAAGTTGTTCTGCCAGTCAACGAGAGCAACACGTTTACTATTGACGAGTACAATACTTCGATTTCCTGGTAGTTTTCACCAAATCGATCATGGTGTTTTCTTTGATCTGGTCAAGGGTCTCATTGCAGGTTTGTGTGATGACAGCTTTGATGGGACCCCATTCGGCTCTGGGATTTTGGTTGTTTGTTGTTGGGATGTTTATCAGCCCCTCATTGAGCTGCTCTCTGAAAGTATGTGCTATCGCTGGAACCTCCGGTTACTTGGTGTTAAAGTCTCTTCGAGAGGCTTTTTGCAGTTTTGAGGAGACATGAGCTGATGATCTGTGTCATAGTGATCTGAGCCATTCATGGCTCGGGTGATGAGGACATCTCAGCGATCTCTTTCTCTAACAATGATGTAGTCAGTGAGATGCCAATGTTTGGATCGTGGGTGTTGCCAAGAACCCTTGAACTTATCGGCCTGCCTAAGCAAGGTTTTGATGATAGTGAGGTTGTGTTCAGGAGGAGGAGGAGGCCTTGGGATTGAAGTCACCTAGGAGCTCACCCTTATCTTCTCTGGGGATAAAGGTTAACACTCTGTCATGGTCGGCGTAAAAAGCCTCTTTGATAACATTCTCTGCATCCAGTTTTGGGGCGTATGCACTAATGAAGAAGACATGACGTGAGTGATTGAGTGGGACTCAGAGCGTCATGAGGCACTCGTTGATCCCAACAGGCATTTCAGTTAGCCTATGTAGGATGGATTGGCGAATGGCAAAGCTAACTCCGCAAATGCAGTCCTCTCCGCAGCAGGATTACCCTTTCAGAAGAAGTGTATAGCCGAACCCCTGTTCTGTGAATCGACCCTCATCTGGGAGCCGGGACTCACTAATGGCTGCTATGTCGATGTTATACCTAGACAGTTCTTCTTTCAGGACACTCATTTGTGCTGGTATCCAGAAGGGTCCTGACATTCCATGCAATGACCATAAGAGGTTGTATAGTTTGTTTTTGCTTTGATCTGTGATTATGATTACGTTTTTGACCGCATTCTAGACCATCTCCATGTAGGGTGAGCAAAATTGCACCGCTGCCTAGATCCCAGTGCATAAGCAATCATCTTATCTATGTCGCCCATGTGCAGAGTTGTGACTAGAAACTCCCGGCAGTCATCTCTGCCTGTCCCCATTGCCACTCGTCTGTCACCATAGGACTTTTGGGGTATAGGTTTTTTCATGATGATAATTATGATGAGCTGGATGATGGCTGCACGTGACTTGATTTATGTGGTGAGGCAGGAGTGCAGACTGCACCACACATTTTGCCTCTCCCATTTCGTGATCCAGTGGTGCAAGTAGCTGCAATGACTAGGGAGAGGGAGAGTTCCGATGGACTGCCTGTAGTCCAGTTTGTTGGGTTTCGCCTTAGTAGCCTGTCCATCATGCATTACCTCAGCCTGCCAGTGTAGTCGTTGGGTTTCTCTTTCGCCTATATTGCCTTTGGGGTCTTACTGAAGCTCTGTAAGCATGTCTTCCTGAAGTGGGGTTCCAACGCAAATTTCTCGTTCTGAGTTTATTCCCGTAGCCTTATACCTCCCAAGGGTAATCCGCAAGGCAGCGGGGCAGTGGTTGGTAGGGGCCAGGATGTATCCAGATACCAGTGGGCCTATGCGCCGTCCCTCTGGGACCCACTGCTGCTCCGAGATTCCCTGCTGGTCTACCCTGGGCCCACGGGGTACCCAGCTACCGTGAGTTACCACGAGGAGGAACAGCAGGAGTCTTGATGGTGAATAGGCTGTGTACTGGCAGGAGAAGACTTTTTCAAGGTTGCTTCTCCGTTTGCCACGAGTGCTAGCCAGCAGAGGTAGTTGAAAGCAAGAGGAAACAGGCAGTGATTGCACCTTAACACTAACATAATGCAGCCACATTAGATGCATTACACCATCCCGTGAGCATAACACACACCCACACACACAAGTACTAACAATACCTCACTAGTGAGGTATTGTTTGTAGATGGAAGTCCGTGTACTATATGGACTGATGAGATATGTACTATATATACCCATTGTCGTGATCCCAATATCCTTTATACCTGGGGAGTGAAACCTACCCCAAGTTATCATCAAATAAAGGAACAAACAGGGAACACGGCAATAATTTTCCCCACAAAAACCGACTCAACTGAATGTACTTGAATAAATAAGAATAAGTTGGAGTAAGTGAGTGACAAATGGGAAGATAATTAAATAATTCAATTTATGTTCTTAAAGGAGTACTGTCTAGCAACCATGGAATTTAAGGGAATAAGTGATTGTATATTAAAATAAAAGTGATGCCGGAAGGGTGAAAATATACCGTAAAGGAGTTAAGTCAAATGAATACTACTTAACATTAACTATATTAAACACAGACATCACAATATATACACAGCAATCACAACCAACTGGTTATTTACTACCAAATAGGAGATTGCTTAACACCAGGATCCCTTCCTAGGCCTAAGTTAACGTGCCACTAATTATCAGATACCACTAGGGTATTGTAGAAGACTGAACAAGGCACGTCTGTACTGGGTCGGTGTGGACACGTCCTGCCTATAGCCTATACCAATGGTTACTAGAGAGAGAGTCTCTGGCCACCCAGCATGTGAGTGAGGAGTGTCTTAGCTCACGTGACTCAGGACAGTTGCCAAATAGTCTTATAACTAATTAATACTACTCTTGGTTTGACTTAACAGAGTAACACAAATGATGCATATTAATGACATGCATAGATGTACAATTAACCTAAGTAACTAAGAACAACAATAAGATAATAGTAAAAATAAAAAGTTATTAATAGCTTGTGTGGAGTGGAGGCATAAACAGATACCACACAACATGCGTGTTGCTAGGGGGTTACAAGCACATGACACCCATCAATGACTATACCCTCCTGCCTGGAGGGTGGAATGGGAGGGAAAAAACACCAAATACATAAAGTACTAAGGACAGGGAAAATTATGATTTTTGAAAATAAAGCCAGATATGAGAAAGTCCATTGAGCTAGTGAGTGTTATCTTCATTGGTGACTAAAGCCAACCAGACTGCTGTACGACTGACTCTTGGCTGTATGCTATAACTCTTAACACTACCAGCCTTATACTTCACAACAGTTGCTTTTAACATTTCTGTCATATGTCATTACATTGTTAACATTATGAGATGTACAGTCACCCAAAAAAGTCCTGTCACGAACCACGATTCAGACTCGTGAACCCGAAGCAGTAAACACTGATACATTAGTCTGTCCAAAAATGCTTCGGATTCAAGAGTCTGAATCTCGGGGTTCATGGTTCGCCACAAGACTTTTTTGGGTGACTGTACAATACACTGTACAATCACTCACTGTTGGATGACTGCAAGATACGTGGTACTTCTGGAGAAATATTGTGTAGGAAACTGGCACTGCTGGAAGTGTCTGAGGAAGACTATCCTCATACTGAAGGTATCACTAAGGAGGCTTCACTGCTGGAGGAAGGTCGACTGGTTCTTGGGGCCCTTGACACAGGTTTAAGGAAGTCAAATATTTTGCCTTGCGGGTGTGTTGACGTTTTATGACATCTGCTCAGATGTCTGTAAGGTTGAGTAGTGTTTCTCTGGGTCAGGCAACTGCTCCGAAGCCTCTAGGGCCTTGTCCAGGTGAAATTTTAATGTGATAGCTTAGGCTGTGGACTGGGATCTTCATCATCACATTTGTCATCTTGTTCTGCTTTTTCTTGAGGGACACTTGCAGCTGTCTCCTCCTCTGTGTCGTGACAAAATCCTTGTTCTGCGTTATCTATCTCCAGCTACTCCACAACATTGTCCTCAGACACCCCAGTCTCACCACCTCGGTGTAGCAAGTTAACAAAATCGTCAGTGCCAAACCCTGCAAAGTCGACCTCGACCTCAATGCCTTTCAAAAGTTTGTTTCACACATTGGCTAGGGTAGTTACACTAAGGCTTTTCCATGCCTCCGCCTAGTTAAACACTGCATTATGGTTGTTGTAGACTTTGTAGTTTTCCCAAGTGTGAGCCCCCCCTCGTATCAACCTCCATGTCACCCTCGTCCTACAACACCACAAGGCACTCTCCCTGATACGTGTAAAGCTCCGTTCAGAAGTTCGTGGTACACTGGCGGTGAAGGGTGCATAGCCTGTTGTATCCTTCCCGGAGACAGGTCACTACACCGACCCTCCCACCAACACACACACAGTGGAACTGGCAACGGAGCAGTGTGATTCGAAAGAATACTCATCAAAAAAGAGATTGGAAGGATATTAATGTGAATATCGGCCAACGTTACTGCCGATGGATGATAAACATAAGAACATAAGAAAATAAGGAGTCTGCAATAGGCCGGTTGGCCTGTGCATGGCAGCTCCTGTCGAGAGTTACTACCACTCTCTATCATCCATGAATCTATCTAGCCTCCTTTTGAAACTTTCCAGGGTTCCCGCACTTACCACAAAGTTGCTAAGCTTGTTCCACTCGTCCACCACCCTATTTGTGAACCAGTTTCTTCCTATCTCCCTCCTAAACCTAAACTTATCCAACTTGAATCCGTTGCTCCAAGTCCTATCCTTCTCGGATATTATAAGAACTTTATCTATATCCCCTTTATTGATTCCTTTCACCCACTTAAATACTTCTATCATATCTCCCAGCACTCTTCGTCTTTCTAGGGAATGCAAGTAAATTTTTTTTAACCTATCCTGATATGGAAGGTTTCTAAGTCCCGGAATCATTTTTGTCATTCTTCGCTGCACCGACTAGTGAATTTATATCCATTCTATAATAGGGGCACCAGAACTGAACCGCATAATCGAGGTGCGGCCTGACGAGCGCAAGATATAGTTGCAATAAGACCTCTGCACTCTTGTTACTTACACTTCTAGATATAAAACCCAATACTCTGTTTGCCTTATTTCGAACATTAACGCACTGTTTTCTAGGCCGTAGGTCCGGGCTTACAAGTACCCCTAGGTCTCTTTCACAAGTCGACTTCTCTAGGTTGATGTTGTTAAGGCTGTATACATTATAAGTATTTGTTCTTCCAATATTAAGTACGCTGCACTTGCTGGTGTTGAATTTCATTTGCCATTTTTCAGACCACCCCTGCACTTTATTTAGATCCTCCTGTAATGCATTTGCATCCTGCCCTGAATTAATTTGCCGCCCTATTTTGGTGTCATCCGCAAACTTGCTTATGTCACTGCTGATCCCAATATCTAGATCGTTTATGTAGATTATGAACAAGAGTGGGCCTAGTACTGACCCCTGGGGAACCCCACTGGTTACACGGCCCCACTCAGACTTAACACCATCTACACTGACCCTCTGCGTTCTATTGGTGAGCCATGATTTTATCCAATTTAAAACTTTCCCCTCGATACCATTAGCCTTAATTTTTCTCAGAAGCCTCTGATGCGGTACTCTGTCAAATGCTTTGCTAAAGTCTAAGTAAATAACATCGTAATTTTCGTCATTATCTACTACCTCGAAGACTTTTCTAAAAAAACGTTAGCAGATTTGTTAGACAAGATTTTCCCTTTGTAAACCCATGTTGAGAGTCGTAGATTAATTTGCTTTTCTCTAGATGCGATCGGATGCTATCTGCTATAATTGATTCAAGAAATTTCCCCACTACTGACGTCAAACTGATCGGCCGGTAATTTGATGCTGATGCTCTGTCTCCCTTTTTGAATATGGGTACTACATTTGCCTGTTTCCACAAGTCTGGCACAACTCCAGTGTCTAATGATTTTGTAAATAAGTTTACGAGGGGTCCGCTAATCTGTTCCCTACACTCTTTCAAGACTCGTGGGAAAATTTCATCCGGCCCCGGGGATTTTGTTTTCTTTAGTTTATTTATCTTCTTAAGAACATCCTCTTTTTTGATAGTGATATTCTTTAATTTCTCTTCTTCCTTTCCCTTGAATATCAGTTCCACCTCTGGAATTTCATCGCAAATTTCTTCTGTGAAAACTGATAAGAAGTAGCTGTTCAATGCTTTGCTTATTTCCTCACTGCCATTTATCACTTCTCCCCTCCCTGACTTTAAAGGCCCAACTTTGTCCTTGACCTTTGTCCTATATACCTGGAAAAATCCCTTGGGATTCGCCTTAGATTCTCTTGCTATTTTGATTTCATAGTCTCTCTTTGCTTTCCTTATATTTTTCTTAACATTCCTAGATAGTTCATTATACCTGTTTCTGAGCTGCTCCTCCCCTCCCTATAATTTCTTATATATTCCTTTCTTTATTCCTATGTCATGTTTAAGTTTTCTGGTCATCCAACTTGGCTCATTGTTATTTGACCTAATTTTTCTGTATGGTATATTTTGTTCTTGTGCTTTATGTAGTATACTAGTGAATATATTATAGTCATGATCAATTGTTGTGTCATCTATGACCTTACCCCTTCCTACTGGGGACTGATGTGACTGTTCCCAAGTGACCTCACCTAGGTACCTTCTTAACCCCTGATAATTCGCCAACCGAAAGTTTGTGAAGATGTGTTAATATCTTCTTTACGAGAGCAGAAATCTATAGTGATAGGAGTATCCATTCAAATATCAGAATACAATAGGGAAATTAGTTTCGAATGAACAGTATAAGAAATAGTTTAACAGATCTTGTATATAAAGAGTCTTCAATTTGTTCATTACTTGAAGTTTTCCGTATAATACTCTCTCTCTACATATAACACCACCCATCATCACTACATATAACACCACCCATCATCACTACATATAACACCATCCACCTACAGATCGGTAAAGTACTTTCCGAGATTCTCGTGTGGACACACACACAAACAAACAAACACACAGATATACTTCTTTGTTTTACCAAGATTTATCTTATCCACGTTTTCATTGTGGATCTACATGAAATATATATATATATATATATATATATATATATATATATATATATATATATATATATATATATATATATATATATTGATAAAATCACACAGGAAAAGGGAAACAATGGAGCACCTTAGCTTTCGTCTTTATTCAAGACATCTTCAGAGGCAACTTAATTACAAGACCCGAGAGAGGCTTAAGTACACAGGGTGACCTTAATAAACATGAGGTCAGGTCATAAACATGACATCCACTAATCCGCACACTAACACAACCACACACACAATGGAACTTAAGAGAAAGGGCGACGTAACTAGTCATGTTAAGTCAGGTAAAAAATATGGGACCCACTAATCATCTATCCGACATCTAACTCGAATGCTATCAAAGCTTTTTTAACCTTGGGCCACTGATAAATAAATTTGTGTAACATATTATTAGTTTTGTACTGACCATCACTGAGGTTTATATAATTCAATTCTCTCATCAAACTTGCTTCAACCAGAAGTCTTTCTGTGACACATGGTGATTTATATACTTCTAGGCTGTTTCCCAATCAATGGGATGATAATTGTTCCTAACATGAACGAACAGTGCACTGCTTTCAGATGCTGTTCTAAAATTGCACTTGTGCTGTTTAATTCTGAGTTGCAATGGTTTCCCAGTCTGTCCTACACAATTTCCATTACAATTGCTACATGGAATGCAGTAAACACTTCCATTTACATTCAAGGTTGGGCTATTCTTGATTAATATATTGGTAATAGTTGAATCATACTTAAAAACAACATTAATATTTAATAATTTAGGGACTGAACTCATGGGACAAATTCATTGCTATAAGGAAGAGTCAAAATATTCTTAAATGTAGGAATTTGCCTGGTTTGAGTAGAATGAAAGGATTGTTTAGCCCTTTTAAAACAATGATCAACAAACAAGGAAGGGTACCCAAGTTTTTGTGCAATGGAACGAATGTGTTTTCAGTTCTTCATCAATAAATACGCAAACATCTCAAAAACATAGCAGAAAAATTTGACATTTTGGTAGATTCATGGTGACTCTATTAAAAAGGTATGAAACTGTACACCTGTGGAGGCTTTCTGTACACCTTAAATTTATAGTTATGACCATTTCTAATGGTAAGCATATCAAGAAATGGAAGGGATCCATTTATTTCTATTTCATTTTTGAAGGTAATACTAGGGACAAGATCATTAAACTTGTCTAAAAATTCCAGTGGGTCACTGTTTCTAGGCCAAAGATAAAGACATAAGCTTAGTGGATGTCATGTTTATGACATGACCTCATGTTTAGTAAGGTCACCCTGTGTGCTTATATTTATATATATATATATATATATATATATATATATATATATATATATATATATATATATATATATATATGCAAGTAAATCACTGTAGGTGCGCGTGATCTAGGTATATGCTGATAACCACAAGGAAAGAAGAAAACACGAAGTTCCCAAGAGCTTTCGTGTAATTCACCTGGAGAAGCACCGATTGATCAATGATTCCCAGCATGGCTTCACAAGCGGACGTTCTTGTCTAACTAATCTATTAACATTCTTTTCATCAGTTTTCGAATAGGTGGACGAGGGGCACAATTATGATGTGGTATATCTCGACTTTAGCAAAGCCTTCGACAGAGTCCCCCACGAAAGACTAATTAGAAAGGTAGAAGCTCATGGCATCAAAGGTAACATCCTTAAATGGATTAGGGCGTGGTTACAGGACAGGAAACAGCGAGTGAGTATTAACGGCACGAAGTCCCATTGGAGGAACGTCACAAGTGGAGTTCCCCAAGGCTCAGTACTTGGACCATTATTATTTATTATATACATAAACGACATAGATATCGGCATAGACAGCAACATAAGTAAATTTGCTGATGACACTAAAATAGGACGTGTTATTAAATCTGACGAGGACTCAGCAAAACTACAGGAAGATCTAAACAAAATTTTTCGAATGGTCTGAAAAATGGCAGATGAAATTCAACGTGGACAAATGTAAAGTACTCAGTATAGGAGATGTAAACAGGGAAACCAGATACCAGATGAACAACGATGCCATAGAGAAATCCGACTGCGAGAGAGATTTAGGAGTAATGATAAGTAGGAACCTTAAGCCAAGTAAACAATGTGTTTTTGCTCGTAACAAGGCTAATAAAGTACTTGGGTTCATACAAAGGAGTGTTAGTTACAAGACTAGCGAGGTCATCCTAAAACTGTATCTTGCTCTTGTGAGACCACACCTGGATTACGCAGTTCAGTTCTGGTCACCGTATTACAGAATGGATATAGAATCCTTGGAAAGAATTCAGAGGAGAATGACAAGACTAATCCCGGGCATTAGGAACCTTGAGTATAGAGACAGGTTAAAGCATCTTAATTTGCACTCCCTCGAGAGACGTAGAGCGAGGGGCGACCTGATAGAGGTGTACAAGTGGAAGGCAGGGCTAAACAAAGGGGACATTACAAAGGTACTCAAACTATCCAACCAGGAGCGAACTCGTAACAATGGTTTTAAATTAGACAAATTTAGATTTAGGCGGGAAATAGGTAAACACTGGTTTGGAAACAGAGTGGTGGATGAATGGAACAAGTTACCAAATATCATCATTAACTCGAATACACTGAATAGCTTCAAACATAGGTTGGATGCTTATATGAGCAATAGGGGTTGGGTGTAAACGGGACTGCCCAGTATGGGCCAATAGGCCCGCTGCAGTTTCCTCCATTCTTATGTTCTTATGTTCTTATGTTTTTAATTCACATCTTCAGGGGTGAGTACAGACTAGAGAGAGAAATACAAACCAAGGTGTATATATACAGAGGAGGGTGAGACCAGGTCCACAATGGTCAGGTATTAGGTAATGACCCTACTAATCTTTAAATAGCACACAACGGTTGGTGGTCAGGTCAGATGGTCAGGTGACCCGGCCTTCTCACCTGGTTGCAAATCTTGTTAATTACAAAATTGTCCAGCTTGTACATGCTGTTACTCAAATTCATGTTGAATGCTTCGGTATGTTTAATAAGACTAGATTCTATGATGTTCCTACTATCAATTGAATTACATGGTAATATTGAGGAGGCATTATCCCAGTCAATGCAATGCTTGTTATCCCTCAAATGAACAAACAGAGCATTGGATTCCTGGCCTGTCCTAACACTGTATTTGTGTTAAGAACATAAGAACATAAGAAAATAAGGAGTCTGCAATAGGCCGGTTGGCCTGTGCATGGCAGCTCCTGTCGAGAGTTACTACCACTCTCTATCATCCATGAATCTCTCTAGCCTCCTTTTGAAACTTTCCAAAGTTCCCGCACTTACTACAAAGTTGCTAAGCTTGTTCCACTCGTCCACCACCCTATTTGTGAACCAGTTTCTTCCTATCTCCCTCCTAAACCTAAACTTATCGAACTTGAATCCGTTGCTCCGAGTCCTATCCTGCTCGGATATTATAAGAACTTTATCTATATCCCCTTTATTGATTCCTTTCACCCACTTAAATACTTCTATCATATCTCCCCGCACTCTTCGTCTTTCTAGGGAATGCAAGTTAAGTTTCTTTAACCTATCCTGATATGGAAGGTTTCTAAGTCCCGGAATCATTTTTGTCATTCTTCGCTGCACCGACTCTAGTGAATTTATATCCATTCTATAATAGGGGCACCAGAACTGAACCGCATAATCGAGGTGCGGCCTAACTAGCGCAAGATATAGTTGCAATAAGACCTCTGCACTCTTGTTACTTACACTTCTAGATATAAAACCCAATACTCTGTTTGCCTTATTTCGAACATTAACGCACTGTTTTCTAGGCCGTAGGTCCGGGCTTACAAGTACCCCTAGGTCTCTTTCACAAGTCGACTTCTCTAGGTTGATGTTGTTAAGGCTGTATACATTATAAGTATTTGTTCTTCCAATATTAAGTACGCTGCACTTGCTGGTGTTGAATTTCATTTGCCATTTTTCAGACCACCCTGCAGTTTATTTAGATACTCCTGTAATGCATTTGCATCCTGCCCTGAATTAATTTGCCGCCCTATTTTGGTGTCATCCGCAAACTTGCTTATGTCACTGCTGATCCCAGTATCTAAATCGTTTATGTAGATTATGAACAAGAGTGGGCCTAGTACTGACCCCTGGGGAACCCCACTGGTTACACGGCCCCACTCAGATTTAACACCATCTACGTTGACCCTCTGCGTTCTATCGGTGAGCCATGATTTTATCCAATTTAAAACTTTCCCGTCGATACCATGAGCCTTAATTTTTCTCAGAAGCCTCTGATGCGGTACTCTGTCAAATGCTTTGCTAAAGTCTAAGTAAATAACATCGTAATTTTCGTCATTATCTACTACCTCGAAGATTTTCCTAAAAAACGTTAGCAGATTTGTTAGACAAGATTTTCCCTTTGTAAACCCATGTTGAGAGTCGTAGATTAATTTGCTTTTCTCTAGATGCGATCGGATGCTATCTGCTATAATTGATTCAAGAAATTTCCCCACTACTGACGTCAAACTGATCGGCCGGTAATTTGACGCTGATGCTCTGTCTCCCTTTTTGAATATGGGTACTACATTTGCCTGTTTCCACAACTCTGGCACAACTCCAGTGTCTAATGATTTCGTAAATAAGTTTACAAGGGGTCCGCTAATCTGTTCCCTACACTCTTTTAAGACCCGAGGAAAAATTTCATCCGGCCCTGGAGATTTTGTATTCTTTAGTTTATTTATCTTCTTAAGAACATCCTCTTTTCTGATAGTGATATTCTTTAATTTTTCTTCTTCCTTTCCCTTAAATATCAGTTTGGCCTCCGGAATTTCATCGCAAATTTCTTCTGTGAAAACTGATAAGAAGTAGCTGTTCAATGCTTTGCTTATTTCCTCACTGCCATTTATCAATTCTCCCCTCCCTGACTTTAAAGGCCCAACTTTGTCCTTGACCTTTGTCCTATATACCTGGAAAAATCCCTTGGGATTCGCCTTGGATTCTCTTGCGATTTTGATTTCATAGTCTCTCTTTGCTTTCCTTACATTTTTCTTAACATTCCTAGATAGTTCATTATACCTGTTTCTGAGCTGCTCCTCCCCTCCCTTTAATTTCTTATATATTCCTTTCTTTATTCCTATGTCATGTTTAAGTTTTCTGGTCATCCACCTTGGCTCATTCTTATTTGACCTAATTTTTCTGTGTGGTATATTTTGTTCTTGTGCTTTATGTAGTATACTGGTGAATATATTATAGTCATGATCAATTGTTGTGTCATCTATGACCTCACCCCTTCCTACTGGGAACTGACGTGACTGTTCCCAGGTGACCTCACCTAGGTACCTTCTTAACCCCTGATAATCCGCCAACCGAAAGTTTAGGACTCTGACCATATTGTCATTGTTTTTTGTTTCCCAATTTAGGGTGAACCTGATTTCTCTGTGATCACTGTTAACTAGTTCTTCCCCTACTGTGATATCTCTGATAATATTTTCTTTATTTGTTAATACTAGGTCTAATATATTGTCACCTCTAGTAGGTTCTGTAATTAGTTGTTTCAAAAAATTGTCCTGTACTGCATCTAGGAAGTCTTCAGATTCATAGTCGCCTACAATGTTGTCCCAGTCAATATTTCTGAAGTTGAAATCCCCCATAATGCATAGGTTGCTATATTTTGCTGCCCTACTCATTTCCTGCCATATGGGCTGAGCTGCTTCTTTGCCAAGACTTGGGGGCCTGTAAATCACTCCCATAATTAGTTTTTCTCTTCCTTCCGTGATTTCTACCCACACAGACTCGGTTCCTATTTCACCCTTTATTGAATTATTAGTACAACATTTTAATGTATCCTTGACGAAGAGTGCGACCCCTCCCCCCTTCCTACCCTCCCTGTCCTTTTGAAAAAGGCTGTACCCTTCTATGTGGTACTCTGATAAAAAATTTTTGCTCGCCAGATTCATCCAAGTTTCGGTGATTGCTATGACGTCTACATTCTCGGTACATACAACCGCTCTCAGCAAGTCTATTTTATTTCTAACGCTCCTACTGTTTGTATAGTATACATTTAAACCTACTCTTCCCTGGTCCTGTTTTACCCCTTGTCCTGAGCAACTAATTTTACTTCCCAGGACCTGCTTGTTTTTTGACTCCCACTTTCCCCGACCCCTCGCTACTGGCGAAACCCCCCCTTCGGAGTGACAATTTCATGCTCCAGGGATGCAGACAACGTCTTTACCCCCTCACGAGACAAGTGTACTCCGTCGCGACAGTACAGGTAGTCGTTGCCATAGAATCGCCGCCAGTTATCAATGAATGCCCAACCATTGTTTGCACAATGTTTTTCCAGTCGGCAATTTATAGACAATTGCCCTGGACAGCCATTCACGTACAACCCCTCTTCTAGGCAAGACACCACATACTATCGGGATCCCTCCCCTATCTCTAATCTTCCCCAGCGCCTCCCTATACCTCCTGAAAAGTTTCTCACTCCTAACCTTACCTATGTCGTTTCCTCCCACACTAAGACACACTACTGGATTGGTACCCTCCCCTGACAAAACCCTGTCTAACCTCTCGGCTACATGCCCTATCCCAGCCCCAGGAAAACACACCCTAGTCCTACGTTTCCTATCTCTCGCACAAAAAGCCCTATCCATAAACCTCACCTGGCTGTCACCAACTGTTGTTTAATTCTAGTTGCAAGATCTTTACCTGTCTGGCCTAAGTAAAACATATTACATTCCTTGCAAGGAACTTTATAAATGCAACCAATTGTGTTGTTGGGGGAGTTCTTGATTAACATTTGTTTAACAGTGCATGAGTTTTTAAATGCCACATCAGGAATACAAATATATATATAATATTGGCTCAAACCTTAAATACCCTAGATCTTTCATAGACAAATGCCGAAACATTACTAAGAAAACTTTTTATAGAACTGATCCCAAGCCCACCCATGACCATAAGAATATCTTAATATTACCATTTTACAAAAATTTCTCACACATTCCTTCACAACTAAAAACCTGGAACGTCAATGTGGCATTTAAGAACTCATGCACTGTTAAACAAATGTTAATCAAGTACTCCCCCAACAACACAATTGGTTGCATTTATAAAGTTCCTTGCAAGGAATGTAATATGTTTTACTTAGGCCAGACAGGTAAAGATCTTGCAACTAGAATTAAATAACACAAATACAGTGTTAGGACAGGCCAGGAATCCAATGCTCTGTTTGTTCATTTGAGGGATAACAAGCATTGCATTGACTGAGATAATGCCTCCTCAATATTACCATGTAATTCAATTGATAGTAGGAACATCATAGAATCTAGTCTTATTAAACATACCGAAGCATTCAACATGAATTTGAGTAACGGCATGTACAAGCTGGACAATTTTGTAATTAAGAAGATTTGTAACCAGGTGAGAAGTCCGGGTCACCTGACCATCTGACCTGACCACCAACCGTTGTGTGCTATTTAAAGATTAGTAGGGTCATTACCTAATACCTGACCATTGTGGACTTGGTCTCACCCTCCTCTGTATATATACACCTTGGTTTGTATTTCTCTCTCTAGTCTGTACTCACCCCTGAAGATGTGAATTACACGAAAGCGCTTGGGAACTTCGTGTTTTCTTCTTTCCTTCTTTCCTTGTGGTTATCAGCATATATATATATATATATATATATATATATATATATATATATATATATATATATATATATATATATATATATATATATATATATATATATATATATATATATATTAGTTAAACATGAACGCCATGTTGGGAATCATTGATCAACTTGTGCTTCTCCAGGTGATTTCGAATAGAGTTTGAAATTATTGCTTCCAGTAATTTGCCTGCAATTGATGTTAAGCTGATTGGACGGTAGTTAGAGGATTGTGATTAATCTCCCTTTTTGAAAATCGGTATTACATTCGCTATCCTCATTATTCAGGTACTACACTCGCTTTTAAGGACATGTTAAACAATTTTGCTAAGCTCTTCCTTGCATTCCTTTAATACTCTGGCAAATATCTCATTGGGACCTGGTGACTTATTAGGCTTTAGTTTGTCTATTTGCTTACTAACATCGTTACTAGTCACTACTATCTCGCTTAATTTATTTTCTTCACTATCTCTGTATACAGTCGGTGCCTCGGGTATCATGTTCAAAATTTCTGTGGTGAAAACTGTTGAAAAATATTTATTCAGATTATTGCTCATTTCTACGTCGATATCAGTTAGCTCGCCAGTGTGTGACTGTATTGGTCCAATCTTTCCTCATGTTTTAGGTTGATACATTTGAAAGAATCCCTTGGGGTTTGACTTCGCCTCCCTTACTACCTTCAGTTCAGTATTCCTCTTTGCTTTTCTTATCTCGGTCTTAACCCTATTGGCCAATTTATAATCTCAAAGGTAAACTTTACAACGATTTATTCTTCTACCTATAACCTTCCTTTGTCCAATAATATTCTTTAAATAATTGTTTATCCATTAAGGGTCATTATTGTCTGTCTGATCCGAGTTTTCTGTATGTTATGTTCTGCCTTTGTGCATTAAGTAACTCAGAATTTAAATTGTTGTGGAACTCGTCAACATTCAGATCTCGTGATCAAGTCATCCTCAACCGTCATATTTTGTGAGGATATCCTTGTCAGGTCTCCCGGTAAAGTGAGCTCGCTCTCTGTGGGTACATTGTGTGAGGTAACCCCACCCGAGGTCATGTAATCCATCCCCAAACGTGATAATAACATAAGAACATAAGAATGGAGGAAACTGCAGCGGGCCTAATTGGCCCATACTGGGCAGTCCCATCACCCAACCCCTGTTACTCATATATCCATCCAACCTATGTTTGAAGCTATCCAGCGAACTCGAGTTTATGATGATATTTGGTAACTTGTTCCACTCGCCCACTACTTTATTTCTAAACCAGTGTTATCTATTTCGCGCCAAAATCTAAATTTGTCTAATTTAAAACCACTGTTACGAGTTCGCTCCTGGTTGGATAGTTTGAGTACCTTCGTAATGTTCCCATTGATCAGTCCTGACTTCCATTTATACACCTCTATCATATCGCCTCTCACTCTACGACTCTCGAGGGAGTGCAAATTAAGATACTTTAACCTGTCTCTGTACTCCAGGTTCCTAAGACCCAGGATTAGTCTTGTCATTCTCTTCCGAATTCTTTCCAAAGATTCTATATCCATTCTGTAATACGGTGACCAGAATTGAACTGCGTAATCCAAGTAGGGTCTCACAAGTGCAAGATATAGTTTTAGGATGACCTCACTAATCTTGTAACCACCATTCCTTTGTATGAACCCAAGCACTTTATTAGCCTTGTTTTGAGCAAATACACATTGTTTACTTGGCTTAAGATTCCTACTTATCATTACTCCTAAATCCTTCTTGCAGTCGGATTTCTCAATAACATCGTTGCTCATCTGGTATCTGGTTTTCCTGTTTACATCTCCTATACTGAGTACTTTACATTTGTCCACATTGAATTTCATCTGCAATTTTTCAAACCATTCGAAAAATGTGTTTAGATCTTCTTGAAGTTTTGCAGAGTCCTCGTCAGATTTAATTACATGCCCTATTTTAGTAGGGTGTGTCATAGGAGGGAAGATCAGCTAAAACTAATGGCCCATCACTTTTTTGGTAGATTTTAGTGTATATAAACAGAAAATAATTTCAGTTTCAATATTTTGCAACCTTTTGCGAGGTAAATTTTAGCGTGAAATTTATCGAAAATCTAACGTACAGCTGCATTAGTGCATTACAATTAAATAGTGAACATTGCTTTCTGACTTCATTCTTTAACAACCCAACTAACAATATTTTTTTCTGTTTCAGATTCTGATGCATTTATAAGTTGATAATATTTGCGATGGCTGCTTGTGTCAGGACGAGGAACCAAAAATCCAGCCATCTCAGTCACTATCTTGGGTCTGGGAGAGAGCTCCTGAAGTCGGAGTTGCCTACATTGAGAGATGCTTTGAGATACGGTGTTTTAATCAGGCAAATCAGTGAAAAGAACCAAAGAACTTACACAAACAAAGACATTGCCAGTGATATGACCAAAGCTGTCTTGGCACAGTACACTCTGGCTAACGCTCAGTTCAAGCCTCCAGTCATAACAAGTCAGAAGAAGATTAGTGAGAGACTGCTAGCCAGTTGGGAAAAGGCAAGAGATATCTCTCTTGGGAGAGGAAAACGTGCAGTTAAGGACAGCTTTGCCAAGCAACTGGACCAGTTATTTGACATTATTACTTGCAAGTGCCCAATTGTTCTCTGTCCTGAGTTTGGATGCGATCGTGACTGTAAATCCGAGGCCCACATCTCCTGTATTTGCAACCGTGAACTGAAGATTCCTGTGATCGAACTGGCATTTGTCAAAGCACAGAGAGAGAAGACTGGCAGTATAGGGGCTCTCATGATTTCTAGCCAAGATATTCCGGAGTCCAAGAGACAGGAGGCTGCCACAGAGAGACAGAAGAGGAGAAGAGTTGCCGAGGAAAAGAGACTTGAGAAGGGCCAGGGTGAGAAAAAAGGCCGATGATTGGAGTCAAGCTGATTCAGAGTTTAATGACTTCCCCATGGCTGATCCGAGTGCTGACCAGGAGAATGGTGACTTTGTCCCTAACCCAGAAAATAATGATCCCAAACCTTCCAGGCATAAGATTCGAAATAGGAAAGATATCCCGAGCATAGCTCTGGCCAGCATGCGACACCACACTGGTCTCAGAGAAACTGCAGAGATAGCAACAGCTGCCTGGGTTGACGGTGGTTTGATAACACCTGATGATGTTCACCTGGTGATAGATCATAACAAAGTAAGGAGAGCTCAGGAGAAACTTGTCAGTAACCTAGAAGAGGAGTTTGATAAGGGGTTAAGAGAAAATGGAATCAATTGTTTGTTCTTTGATGGGAGAAGGGATGACACTAAAGTGTTCATGAAAGTTGGAGATTCTGACAAGTTGTTCCCTGCCATGGTGAAGGAGGAACACTACTCCTGCTGCAGTGAACCAGGAGGGAAGTATTTGTGGCATTTCACTCCATAGAAAGATGACATCAGGAAACCAGCTGAGATAGTGGCAGACAACATTGTGAACTGGCTCAGAGAGAGGAACGTAGACCAGACCCTGCAGGCCATTGGAGGGGACAGAACCAACACGAACACAGGGTGGCAAGGGGGGGTCATACAGTGGATAGAGCGGAAGATTGGGAGGAAGCTGGTCTGGATTGTTTGTGACCTCCACACCAACGAGTTGCCACTCAGACATCTGATCCAGGAGCTGGATGGCAAGACTCTTTCAAACAACAGATGGTCTGGTCCTCTTGGCAAGATGCTGGACTCTGCCACTGAGTTAGAAATAAATCCGAGCTTTGAAAAATCACAGTTGGCCCTCCACTCGTTGAGCTTGCACATACTGTCATTGACGACCTGAGTACTGACCAGTACTATGGTTACATGATTTGCAGTGCCATCAAAACTGGGGTCATGCCTGATAGACTTGCTTACCTGCAGATAGGCCCAGTCTCACATTCTAGGTGGCTCACAACGGCTCTCAGGTTCTGCAGAATTTGGGTCGCTCATCATAAACTGAAAGGGAACCAGCTTCACAACCTGAGACTTATTGTCCAATTCATCGTGAGTGTCTACTTGCCAAATTGGTTCAACATCAAGGTCAAGTCATCGTTCTCCGAAGGTCCGAGGCATGTTCTCTTCCAGCTTGAGTTCCTGAGGAGTCAGCCAAGGAAGGTTGTTCAGATTGTGGAGCAGACTGTGAGGAGATCTTCCTGGTATGCTCATCCCGAGGCAGTTCTGCAGACAATGCTCTGCAGTAAGGATGAGGAGGAGAGAAGAGTGGCAGTCAAAAAGATCTTGGATATGACTTATGAGAGGATCTGGGCATGACGAATCAGTTGGTGACGATTCCTTCAGGGTCAGGAAGACTCCTGAAGTCAATCTAGGTGCCAAGACCCTCACTGATCTCATAGATCTGGATAACATCCAGGCTGGCAGTGAGCCCCCTCTTACCTGCAGCCTCACCAATGTTCAAGTCAGAGCTTTCCTGGACAACCCCATGCATGTCCCTGCCTGGCCCTCGCACACCCAGAGTATAGAGCGTTGTGTACAGCAAGTGAGCGAGGCCAGCAGTCACGTGTACAGCCAGGAGAGGAGGGAAGGCTACATCCGAGCTCAGGTGGTCAGCAGGGAGGTGATGAGTAGAAACAGAAGCAAGAAAGACATGTTCTCTATGGTGTGCAGCAACACCGGGTCGTAGTAGTAAAACCGGTTTTTGTATTTGATGATTTTGTTTTCTAAAGGAATATTAAATTTAATAAATGTGTCAAGATCATTCGTTTCACTATTCTGGATCATTTTCATCCTAATAAATTAACCTGATACATTTACTTTACTTTAAATAAGCTATTTAGTGGTGTTGGTAAAAGGGTGGGAATACTGAATTTTCATAAGATTTCAAGTTAAAATTTACCTAGCAAAAAATGAAAACTTTTCAAATCTGAAGATATCACATGATTCTGCACATAGAACTACATCATTAATACCATGGGCCGATTTTTCAAACGCAAAAAAAAAAAATTCGCCTCCGTATGACACACCCTACTATTTTAGTGTCATCAGCAAATTTACTTAAGTTGCTGTCTACACTGATATCTATGTCGTCTATGTATATTGTAAATAATAATGGTCCAAGTATTGAGCCTTGGGGAACTCCACTCATGATGTTGCTCCAATCGGATTTAGTGCCGTTAATGCTCACTCGCTGTTTCCTGTCCTGTAACCACGCCCTAATCTATTTTAGAATATCCCCTTTAATGCCATGAGCCTCCACTTTTCTTATTAGTCCTTCATGGGGGACTCTGTCAAAGGCTTTGATAAAGTCGAGATATACCACATCATAATTGTGCTCCTTGTATACTGATTCGAAAACAGATGAAAAGAATGTTAATAGATTAGTTAGACATGAACGCCCGCTTGTGAAGCCATGTTGGGAATCATTGATTTCGAATATAGTTTGAAATAATTGCTCTTCTCTCAGCTGCCTTTTCAACCTATCAAAGTTTGCCCTTCTGAGTTCTGGGACTTTAATGGAATTTTCCTTGCGTCTGCCATTAAATTCTAATTTAAATCTTATTTCTTTGTGATCGCTGTTGGCAAGTTTGTTCCCTACCTCGATATTGCTGAAGGTTTTCTCTGTTTGACGAGAATATTATTACCCTGGGTGGGTTCGGTTACATGTTGACTTAGGAAACAGTCCTGAACTGTTTCAAGAAAATATCCTGATTCCGAGTTACCTGTATGGTCGATCCATATCTATTTGGCTAAAGTTAAAGTCGCCTACTATACAGACTTTGCTATGTCTGGAAGTCCTGTGCATCTCATCCCAAATAAGTGGTTCATTAACTCTATCAAGATTAGGAGGTCTCCTGCGATTAATTTTTCCCTACCATCGATTAATTCTATCCAAATTGTTTCTGTATTCAGTTCAGTTTTTATTTCCTTATTTATTTCACACTTCAGATTATCCCTGACATAGATTGCTATTCCGCCTTCTTTCCCAATCTGGCTATCGGTATGGAATAATTTGTAACCTGCAATTTGGTATTCGGCAGGTATCTCTCGTGAGTCTAAGTTTATCCATGTTTCGGTGAATGGTATTATATCGATTTTTTCGGTGCATACCAACGCCCTGATTTCATCCATTTTGTTTCTCATACTTCTACTGTTTGCAAAGTAGACATTTAAGTTAGTCGTGTTCTGAATCCTCTTTTTTTGAAGTGTTTAGTTTTAAACTACCTGCCTAATTTAGTTTTGTTATCATTCCTAGCACTATTTCCCTATAAGCTTTCACTCTGTTTACTGGCTCCCACTGCATCCTCCTTCACCTCCGTGTCCATATGTTCCATTAGCAGTTTAAAGATTTCGACGTCTTTTGAACTGCCCTCTCGAGAGAGCCACCCAGGGTCACCACCCCATCAGCAGACAGATGCAGCCCATCTCTAGCATAAAGGTCCTTTCTTCTGTAAAATCTGTCCCAGTTTTCAATGAAAGGGACCGATATTGACTTGCAATATCTGTCAAGACAGCCGTTGACACCAACTGCCCTTGACAACCATTCATTGCCAACCCTCCTTCTAGGCAGGAGACCACATATGATAGGGGTCCCTCCCTTCTACCTAATACATTCTATAGCTGTCTTGAACTTATTAAGAAGCTCCTCGCTCCTACACCGGCCAATATCATTGCCTCCTGCACTAAGGCAGATAATGGATTTGTTCCCATTACCAGACAAGATATTGTCCATCCTGTCAGCTATATCCCCCACCCTAGCTCCTGGTAAACACACCCTCATCCTATTTTTATTTATACCACAAAAAGCTCTATCCAGGTACCGCACCTCGGAATCGCCAACAATTAAGGTTTTCGTACCTCAGCCCTGTACCTGACTATGTTAACGTCCAATTCGTCTGTCAAAGGAATAAAAGAGTTTTTACACTTAGCTGTTGTCGTTTCTTTGGTGTCTTTTCTCAGTACCATTTTGTTCGTTCTTCTCCTCACAACCTTCCATTAGCCTGAGTTTTCGTCAGACACGGCTTTCCTTGTGTCGTGTCTTCTTCCTTCATCCTCGCTATTACTTCCTTTAATTTTAAGTTTTCTTCTTTGACCTCTAACTCGACCCTCAGAAGGGCACAGCCCTGTTCACTAGTAGTACTAGTCATTACTGACAATTTGTCCCCGGGAGCTAAGTCTGCCGTGACTTTTCCTCTAGTGAGGATATATAATATATATATATATATATATATATATATATATATATATATATATATATATATATATATATATATATATATATATATATATATATATATATGCTGATAACCACAATGAAAGAAGAAAACACGAAGTTCCAAGGTATATACATACAGAGGAGGGGAGATCAAGTCTTGTTTTGTACTTCTCTTAGTCTGTCTCACCCTGAAGATGTGAATTACACGAAGGCGCTTGGGAACTTGTGTTTTTCTTCCTTTTGGTATCAGCATATATATATATATATATATATATATATATATATATATATATATATATATATACACATATATACTATATATATATATATATATATATATATATATATATATATATATATATATATATACGGTATATATGTGTATGTATGTATGTATGTATGTATGTATGTATATATAAAAAATAAATATATATATATATATATATATATATATATATATATATATATATATATATATATATATATATATCAGCATATACCTGATAACGCATCCACAGTGATTTATTTGCACATATATATATATATATATATATATATATATATATATATATATATATTTATATACATATATACTATATATATATATATATATATATATATATATATATATATATATATATATATATATATATATATATATATATATATATATGTATATATATATATATATATATATATATATATATATATATATATATATATTAGCCCAATATAGCACGAACTCTACATATAATCAACACAGTCGTGGGGTCTGAATCCTGGCAGGTTGAATATATATATATATATATATATATATATATATATATATATATATATATATATATATATATATATATATATATATATATATATATATATATATATTACAAAGCATGACTTCTACATACAATCAACACCTCAACCCGCCAGGATTTGAACCCACGGCCCACGGATTTGGTAAAACGTTACTCTGACCACCTACGTGATACGGGTGGTCCCCATTAGAGGTTCACGGCGCCATAAGTTCGTTGAACAGGCTTTGTGTGAAATATAACAAAGTCTAGGACTGCTTTTAGTATCCTGGTGGTCCAGCGGTTAGCGTTCCCCGGTCACAGTCATAGGCTTGTGGGCCATGGTTTCGAATCCTGGCGGGTTGAGGTGTTGATTGTATGTAGAAGTCCGCGTGCTTTATTGGGCTAATGAAATATATATGGATCCTCGTGTTTCGAAGCCGAATTTGGTAAAACGTTACTCTGACCACCTACGTGATACGGGTGGTCCCCATTAGAGGTTCACGGCGCCATAAGTTCGTTGAACAGGCTTTGTGTGAAATATAACAAAGTCTAGGACTGCTTTTAGTATCCTGGTGGTCCAGTGGTTAGCGTTCCCCGGTCACAGTCATAGGCTTGTGGGCCTTGGGTTCGAATCCTGGCGGGTTGAGGTGTTGATTATATATATATATATATATATATATATATATATATACATACAGTAGTACCCCGATTTACGCGGTCAATTGAACCCACGGGGTACAGCGTAAAGTGAACAACAGAACATATGGGATTAATTCCAATAGAGACTGGCCTGACCCCCAAACTCCACTTTTTCCGACATAATACCTATGTTGTAGTAAAAATTACATCTTAATTTTATGATGGTATGCTCACACAATAAATATTTAAGAAAAATACAGTCACCAGGTTAATGTCCATTCAAATAATGGACTCAAATCCCCTCTTCCCAGCTCACTAGCTCCTACCTCTCTGAGAAATGTTTGGGTAAAAACACTAGATTTTAACGTTTAGTAATAAATAATACCTCAGACTAAAGTTAGGATAAAATAATTGACATTTTTGGATTCCTTGCAGGTCAGGGAATATTTTGAATGTAAACTTCATATATTTTGCACAAAAGATAAAATATTTGCTTTGTGTAAACCAAATTATTACATTAGATCTAAAATTTGTATGTCTAATGCTAAATCCATGATGTTTATATTCAAAATGATCATCATATTATAAGAATTCCAGCAATGTAAATTATATTCTGGCCGGGTAATTTGTATGAATTTTATGAGCTAAATAAAAAAAAAAATTATACTTCACCGCGTGTATGAGTAGATGCACCGCGGAAAGTAAAAGTCAGGTTCTGGCAAGGTACCGTGTAAATGAGAAGTCGCAGAAAGTGAAACCGTGTAAAGCGGGGTAATACTGTATATATATATATATATATATATATATATATATATATATATATATATATATATATATATATATATATATATATATATATATATATATATATATATATATATATACTGTATATATATATATATCATTGTATTATTTTGGTTAAAGGAGGGTTTAGATATCAAATGAAGGAATGGATTTTGTCCCAGTCATTGTTGCTAATGTTTTCTCTAAAATATCAAAATATCATAATTAGAATAGCTTGTGTTGACAGCCCCCACTGCCTGATCCAGACTGGGATATGACACTTGTGACAGGGATCTGCTGTGCTGTAGTGCTGCTGCTGACACTGCTGTGCTTGCTGTTTGTGTTCTCATGGAAACTTGTAACCTCTTTTGAATATTGTTTAAACCTGAGAAGGTGTGATGGCTGTTGCTTGAAGAGAAATAGATTCAGAAGAACTCCCAACACACAAATAGAAGATGTGAAGAAGAACAAGGACTACCACCTCCATCCAGTGGAGACAATATCGTTAATGCCACAACATACACAAAGAACACTGCAAGAGACATATGATTTTTATAAGAACATGACAGAACATAGGCAACAGGTGTATAACAAAGGATGCTTGAAGAATGTGCACACTTATGCAAATCTCCAAGGAAATGATTTTCCACTTTTTCAAGAAGATGAGATACCAACCACTTCTGAATACATTCTTCCAGAGTTAGCAAACCATGCTTTTAACATAGAAAATTTCTGTGATTATAAAACTACACAAGAACAGCCCGACAGGTATTTGATCATGAAATAAAGAATGTCAGATATTTAATATGTTTGAATTAAAGAATCTTTACTAAATCTGAGATGTCTTCCATAATTTGATGACTACTTAATTTACAGATGAAAATTGTGCTTATTATGAATTCAAAATTAATATAAAATTACGATCACTAACAAATCCTAAGAATGTTATGAAGTATTTCTCTTGGAGAGTAAAGTTGTTTAATTCATAGACAGTGAACGTAGGAAGGAAGAGAAGAGCTGTATCAGAAAACTGGATACAGTACAGTACAATAAAAAAAACTTTAATTATCAGGGATGGAGGTCATTGGTATTTAAAGTATTAAGGGTAGAAAATATTTATTGTAATTTTTTTTCCTTAAGGATATACACAATTTTTCAAAACCTGAAGTTGAAAAACTTGTCAAATTATATTAATTTTTAATTTATGGAGATACATACCCTTGGTGCCTCATGTATGCATGTCAAGGAAATGTTAATTGGAATATATACGGTACACACACACGCACACACACAGTAACTCCTTTATTTACTTATTGGACGCATTGTTAGAAAATACGATGTTAGGCGAAGTAACATAAATAGTGTTGCAGCTACTCCAAATAAACGTAAGGAATACCATATATGTGAAGAAAAAAAGTCAGTAAGTATTGTAGTATATGTTTGGAATACAGTATATGGCAGCAAAGGAAACACAGCGGTCAAAGAGAGACAACTTTACTCCTGACGTTTCATCACAAAGTGCTTCGTGACAGAACATCAGAAGGAAAGTTGTTTCTCTGACCCCTTTGTTTCCCTTCGCAGCCATATAACTAAAATTAAGTAAGTATTGAAGATATTAATAATTTAAATCAAGGGTATATGAAGAGTACTGTGTGACATCTTTGCTATAATTCTTTGTACAGGAACTCTGGTGTGTGTTGTGCTCTCTCAATTGATGTGTAGTGCTGGGTGAGTCAAGTTATTGTATAGCCTGTAGCAAAGATGCTTCCTTCAATTTTTCAATTTCAATTGTTTATTCCTTGATAGAGGAAGCGGGATCCTAGTGCTGTCACTAGGTACCCCTGTACAATGACACCAGAAGCATCTGGCAAGTGTGACAAGTATATACAGTATAAATATTATAAGGGGCTTACTAAAGCCTAAGGAAGGAAGGATATTCCTTTAACACATAATCAATGTTATTTACAAAATATCTGGCCAGTATGGGGAGGATCATTGTGTCTCCGTCAGGGGGTCGTGGAGTGGTGGTCCAGCAGGCGTCACGGAAGCGTTGTGTATGGGGACATCTTAGGAGGTAGTGGATAAGGGTGCTGCTGTTGGGTCTTCTGCATAATGCACAAGAGCGTTGCTCAGGGGATGCGGGGATACCAATCTCCCAAGCTTCCTTGTGTAATTTAATTCTTACGATGTTTTTTGTCTGCCGTTATTTTTTTTTTTGTGACTGAACCAGGAATCTAGATATTTCAAGTTAGATTATCAAATTGTGGCACATTTATCAAAGGAAGCAAATGTGAAGAGTTTTCAGAAAATATGAATTCATGGAGTTGGGCAGCAACAAAGCAGCAGCAGATTGGAGTAGACTGACAGGTATACTTATTCGATAACAAAAACAGTTCAACATAACCTTATTTAAGTATGTAAATAGGAAACGTCATGGATAAATAGAATTGACCACTCATCAGAGATGGAGTTGGAAGTTGTTTATCAAGTGCTCAAAGAATAAACAGTGATGCACGAATTTTGAATTTAAAAAAAACAATATTATTTTAAGACGGCGACACTTTAAACAAGAATTTGTTCATAACATGTGAGTGACGGTCAGGTGAAACAGCATGCGGTAAATAGAGGGGGTCCCTGAATATTTATGTAAAGGGATTTATACTTCTTTGGGGGGGAAAGAAATTTTTTATTATTATTATCAAGCAGGAAAAAAAATCGCCTTAAAAGAACTACAGACCCGTTCGTTATTTCATAAGGTTAGTCATTAGAAATATCAGGATTAGTTGGAGGTACATACTCTGAATTATAGCAGCCACCCATACAATAATTGTAAAGTTATCACACTATGCAACAGAGAAGTTATCCTTCCTTTATACAGTACAAGTGTTCTTTGAGATGAAATTCAAATGGAATTATATATCTTGATCAACTACACTACGGTACTTCTTTCAGTACTCTGTCTCATCCACGAATCTGCGAGTCCAAGACATAACACATTGTTGGGCCCATAGATGGAGCACTGCATGGTGTCACAGGTTCATGAGTCTCAGGGTTCATGGATGGGACAGAGGACTGACAGTACTTTTTCCATGACTGTATATTTATGGCGCGCCACAGAACTCGTACCACTGATTCATAACAAACTGTTCCTATTACCCTGAGAATAATTTTTTCTTGGAAGTTGATGTGGAAAAGTGCATTCACATTGTTATTGATTCTTGATGCCTTCTATTGTTTGAGGAAATTCAGCTTACAGTACGTAATTTTGCCCATATTATTGACTTTTGATGGATCTACCACTATATTACATACTAACTAGATTAATTTATTTTCTGAATATATGGTATGTTCAGTGTCATTTAATTCGAGAATGATGTCCAGTCAACCAAAAAATTCTGCATCCCTGGGTCTGACGGCCTTTGCAATAATCACGTGTTCATTTGGAAAGGTTGGTACTAATGATTGTGTGATGCATTGTGTAGCCAATACGATGTATTGGGTATTCTCTATATCAAGTATAGTTAATACAGATAAATAAAAAGGAATACACATAGAACCCGTGATGTTCAGAATTCTTGGTCTGGTGTGTTATATTGTGACACCATAAGGGTTTAGAATTTTTTGCTGTTGACTGTGCAATACTAAGTAATTTATAATGTAATCATATATTTTACATCTACTATAGTACATTTGTTAATTTCATAGGTCCATGTATGCTTGAGATTTTATAATGTATTTTAATGTTATTACAATATATATTTATGTCTGTACTGTAGTGCTTCTTTCCTTATGTACAGGAGTTGTGGATTAACCACAACATCTTTGTTTGCTCAAGGGTCATTCATCATCATCAACATTTTCACACGCGTACAAAGATTACACTTTTTCAAGACTGGATTAATAAATGGAAGTTTTTATCTATCAAGAACTCAACATTTACTTGTTTAATACTACATGGGTTATTTATTGTGATTGGAATTTGCAGTCAACCATAAGGTAAACTAACTAGGATTTGCTTTGAATAGTGATTTTTACTTTTTTTACTTCTATCCTCTTACCACTGATCGGCTAGTTAGCCGCTTGGGTGATCGGCCAAGTCTCTGTTATGCAATGTTGGCAAGTACTGGGCATGCACTGGCTCCTGAACGTATCTGAACCTGCTCCAGTGCTTGTCAAGTCTGGTCTTGAAAGAGCTCAAACTCGGTGCCGTCACAACACTCTCTGGCAGATTGTTCCAAGAGTTCACAACTCTCACTCCGAAAAAGTTACCCCACACAGATTTCTGGACTTGCGGCTTCTTCAACCTTGAGCTGTGACCCCTTGTGGGGCGAGCGTTCGCCAGCTCCAGGTAAGGACACTTGACTGAGTAGTGCCATTTGAGATGTTTATACACTTCAATTAGCCCCCCTCCCACCACCCTTGCCCGTCTGTATTACAAGCTAGGCAATTGCAGGCGCTCTAATCTCTCAGGGTAGCTGAGGTGGCGAAGTGCTGGCACCAGCCTGGTGGTCCTCCTTTGGACATTTTCAATCAACTGACAGTCCCTAGCATATCTCGGGGACCAGACGGGGTGACAGTACTCCAGACGGGGAAGCACCTCACTCTTGTTGATCGTTACTGCATTGATTTAATTGATAAACCCAAGACACACAATGAACCATCTGAGTTAATAAGTTTTGATGTCAATTCATTCTTCAAGAAGGTGCCGGTGAATAACCTACTTTAATTCCTTAAAGATAAATTGCATCTGTTAGATTTGACTATTGAACATCTATGGCCTAGAAACAGTGACCCACTGGAATTTTTGAACAATCTTAATGGTCTCGTCCCGAGTATTACCTTCAAAATTGAAAGATAAATAAATGGATCCCTCCCATTTCTTGATAAACTTATCATGAGAAATGGTCACAACTATAAATTGAAGGTGTACAGAAAGCCTACACAGTTAGACAGTTTCATACATATTTTATCGAGCCACCATGAGTCAACCAAAATGATAGATTTTTCTGCTATGTTTTTGAGAAGTTTGTGAATTTGTGGGTGACCGGTAATAAAGTCACAGGGAAAAAAATCACAGAAAAAAAGTCACATTTCCATTAAACACCATAAATATTAATTAAAATAATTAAACAAATAGTATTTTAAGTCGCTTAATAACTGACAATACAAGGCAATGAAACAAAAACATTAATGTCAGTCGTTTATTGGCAATATATAACATGTACACATTGAAAACAACATACATAATGTCATAGCATTTTAAATACTCGAATAAAATCAGAGTTTATATAGAACCTTTAAAACAGTCATTTATTGAAGTTCTGACACTACAAGGCAATGAAACAAATCACAGTTTATTAGAAACCTTTAAAACAGTAATTTATTAAAGTACTTACATAATATGTATACGTTGAAAACAACTTACATAATAGCATGGTATTACATGTATATTTAGTGTTGATGATTAATATTCCAACCGACGCCACGAAGAAAATCTGTTACAGTCTTGTGATCCTCCCGTCGAGCAACACACAAGTTGCGAAGGCGTTCTTGTAGCTGCACACAGCGTTGACGAACTCTTCACTGAGGTGGGTTGCCAACAGCATCCTCCTTGATAATGGTGCTCACTGTCGCTTCTTCAAGCTGAAACCATTCAATGACGCGCCAGAATGAGGGATGGTAGTGACCGACGAGGTTGAAGAACTTATTATTCCACCCTTCACAAATGTTGTTGGTATGAGCATTTTTGTTCGTGGTGGCGTCATGCACATTCCATAGGTGTGGGGCGACTTTTTTCCTGTGACTTTTTTTCTGTGACTCTTTTTCTGTGACCTTTTTCCTGTGACTTTTTTCCTGTGACTTTTTTCCTGTGACTTTTTTACCTGGATTCGAATTTGTGACCCTGAATTTATTGAAGAAGAACTGTAACACATTCAGTTCTTTGCACAAAAACTTGGCTACCCTTTATTGTTTGTTGATCTTTGTCTTCAAAAGGCCAAATAAATCCCTTTATTGTACTCATACTAGACACTTTCCTACATTTAAGAATATTTTTACTCGACCTATTCGCAATGAATTTGTCCCATTAGATCAATCTTTAAATTACTTAACATTAATGTTTTTTTTTTGTATGACTCAACTATTACTTGTATGTTAATTAAGAACAGACAAACCTTGAATGTAAATGGAAGTGTTTACTGTGTTCCATGTAGCAATTGTAATGGAAATTATGTAGGTCAGACTGGGAAAGCATTACAACTTAGAATTAAACAGCACAAGTATAATATTAGAACAGCATCTGAGAGCAGTGCACTTTTCGTCCATATAAGGAACATTAATCATACCATAGTTTGGGATATAGACCTGACCTGATATTATGTGACGTCACCCTTTGTATATAAGAATATAAGAATGGAGGAAACTGCAGCGGGCCTATTGGCCCGTACTGAGCAGTCCCATTTACACCCAACCCCTATTGCTCATATATCCATCCAAGCTATTTGAAGCTATCCAGCGTATTCGAGTTAATGATGATATTTGGTAACTTGTTCCACTCGTCCACAACTATTTCCAAACCAATGTGTACCTATTTCGCGCCTAAATCTAAATTTGTCAAATTTAAAACCATTGTTGCGAGTTCGCTCCTGGTTGGATAGTTTGAGTACCTTTATAATGTCCCCTTTGTTTAGCCCTGACTTCCATTTATACACCTCTATCATATCGCCCCTCACTCTACGTCTCTCGAGGGAGTGCAAATTAAGATACTTTAACATGTCTCTGTACTCAAGGTTCCTAATGCCCTGGATTAGTCTTGTCATTCTTTCCAAGGATTCTATATCCATTCTGCATATAAGCCTCTCTCAGTCCCTGTAAATTCAATTGCCTCTGAAGATGTCTTGAATAAAGATGAAAGCTAAGGTGCTTCAGTGTTTCCCTTTTCCTGTGTGGTTTCATTGAGATTTATCTTGTACACGTTTCCATTGTGTAGGAGTAGCATTTTACCGAATCCAGCTAGGAAACACGAGGCTACATACTGTATACATATCTCTTCAATCCATATAGCACGAGGACTTCTGATGGAGGTTCAGGGAACTTAATAAGCACGATGGACAGGCTTTGTGTGGAATATAGCAATGCCTAGGATTGCTTTTGTTGTCTTTGTGGTGCGGGGTAGCGATCCCTGCTCATACGCAGAGGTCCAGGGTTCGATTTCCGTCGAGTGATAATGATATATATACATCCTACGTGCAACGTAGGATAGAACTACCCTTAACAACCAATTACTAAATGAGCTGTACGCCCCTGCAAGACGTACTGTAAATTAATAAGTATTCTTTATATATATATATATATATATATATATATATATATATATATATATATATATATATATAATATATATATATATATATAAATAATATATATATATATATATATATATATATATATATATATATATATATATATATATATATATATATATATATATATATATATATATATATATATATATATATATATATATATACATATATATATGTATATAAAGTTAACCCTCACTTTACGGGGTTAATGTAACCCGGAGGGTCCCGCGTAAAGTGAGAAACGCGTAAAGTGAATAACATAACATATGATGGTATGAAAAAACAAGTAATATAGAAGAGGTTAGGTTAGGAAAAATAAAGGTTAACGTAGGAAAAATAAAGGTTAGGTTAGAAAAACTAAAAGTTAGGTGGAACACTTAAGGTAGTAGAAGAGATGGGTCGGCATACGGGGATGGAGGCTGGTTCCGAGGCAGAGGGCAGATTACTGGCCCTCAGGTGAATCACCATTACTAGGTGAATCACCATCACTGTCACTTACAGTTGTCAGGGCTTCCCTGACAAATCCCTCAAAGTCATCTTCACTGTCACTATCACTGGCTTGGGCTGGCTGTGGTGGGTTGCGGGCGAAGAACTCGGTTATGCTTTTTTGACGGCTGGTGTTTATGTTGTCGTGATACACCGTGATGTACGGCTCCATAGCCTGCACCAGCCGGGTATGGAAGACTTCATAGCGGTCATCGTCATTGTCGCGGGAAAGGAAGGACTTCATTTTCTCTGCACACTCCATGGCACCCTTAATATCACTATGAGTTAAACTGTGTTCTTCGGAGAATGACGCACCTTCTTCCTCCTCTTCACTGACGTGATCTTCTTCCAACATCTCGTCGGCAGTCACTTCAGGATCTCTGATCACCTACAGGATGTCGTCGTTGGTGGTCTCGGAGAAGCCTGGAACTGTAACAGTCTGCGCAGCTTCTCTGGCAAGGTCCACTGCTTCTGCAACATTCTGAACCTCACCAGTCACAGATTGACTCCTCCTCTCAACCGGTATTCCATGCAACACATGTCTCCATGCGTGACGAATTGTAGCAATAGACAGCTGATTCCATGACTCCACCAAGAAGTCCACAGCTTTCTTGATGTTAAATACTTTCCAGAATTGTTTGAACAGCATTTTTTGCTGTTCCAACTGTTGATCCTCATCTTCTTCGCTCTTGCTATCGGTGGTGGTGTCACTCAGGTTACGCAACTCTTCCCTGGTGTTGGTGTAGTCGTTCAGGAGCTGGAATTTTTTTGTTGAGAATGCAGCTTTTACATTACAGATTAACTCTTGGTCCATGGGCTGTAATATAGACGTAGTGTTGGGAGGAAGGAAGACCACTTTTACGTTGGGGTGACGATCTAACAGTAGGGGTGAGTGTCCTGGTGCGTTGTCCAGCAGCAACAAAATATTGAATGGCACATTCTGTCGCTCACAGAATTTCTTTACATCGGGAACAAAACAGTCATCAAACCAGGAGAGGGACAGTGTAGAGAACATCCACGCCTTACGTGCGGTCAGCCAGTGGACATTTAGCTTGGTCATGTCCATGGTTTTGTAGGCGTGCGGCTTGCGTGCTGTGTGGATCACCGATAACTTGAGCTTACAGGTACCGGAGGCATTGATGGTAAACAGGACGGTGATGCGTTCTTTCTGCATCTTCCGGCCCCGAATCCTGCTGGCATTCTTTACAACGAAGGACTTGGAAGGTAGCTTTTTCCAGAAAAGACGAGATTCGTCCATGTTAAACACCTGGTCGTCACTGTACTGTCCTTCCTCCATAATCTCACGTAAAAACGGAGGAAATTCCCTAGCCGCAGCACGGTCAGCACTCGCTTCTTCACCACCAATGTTTATATTGGTGATCTTGTTCCGGATCTTAAACCTCTGTAACCACCCAGAGGAAGCATTAAAGGGTTTGGGCTCTGTAATTCCCATCTTTCGTGCCACTGCGATGTACAGTTCACGTGCGTAGTCCTTAACAGAGCGCGTGTCGACCGCCATGTTCCGTCGCGCCTGACGCACCAAGTACCTCACAAGTAATTTTTCTGTCTTGAGAAGCACCTGGTTGTGAAAATACTTGATCATAGAAGCACCTGTAGACTTTGTGATCTTCATATGCTCCTTTATCTTGGCTGCATCCTTCTTTATTGTTCGAATCGTAGATTGATTCACACCATGCTGGCGCGCCAAATCAACCTGCCTTGTTCCTTTCTCCAACTCTTGGATGATGGTATACTTCACCTCGTAGCTTAAGGAACGTCGTGTCTTCTTTGGCTTAGTGCCGCTGGGTCCAGGTAAGGAAAGGTTTCTCTCTGGGGGTGGTGGTCCGGCGGAAGCCATTTTACGGAACAATGGATGCGCGTTTACACTGTGTGGCCTTGAGGGATGAAACTGCCGCGGCTAGGTCAAGCGTCGTCTTTCCTCCCTCCCTCCCTCCCCCGGGTGGACACGTCATAATACTTTAAGTCAATTACAGCTAGCAGCAGAGGGGGTAGGGATGCATGGCCAATCACAGTCCGATACGTCATATGACGTCAGTGAAAACGCAACAAAGACACACTGCGCAACCTTACCGCGCCGCTTGCCCAAGCGGAGGGAGGAGGAGGGAGAGGCGAGGAGCACAGGCAGGCGGGTGGCGGGTGGGGCGAATCTAAAAATAGCGTCGCGCCGGACACTCTCCGCGTAATGGGGTTCATGTACCGCTTAATGTGAGCACGTGAGGTTCTGGCAAGGCACCGCGTAAACGTGGAAACGCGGAATGCGGGACCGCGTAAAGTGAGGGTTAACTGTATATATATATATATATATATATATATATATATATATATATATATATATATATATATATATATATATATATATATATATATATATATATATATATATATATATATATATATTGTTATGCCGTGGCATAATTTGGTATTATAATGTTTGTGAACTAGGTGTGTTCATATATTCATTACAAGCGGAATCACCGCCCTCCGAGCGGCTCTTTCGCTAGGCCACAGTAGGACGCCACCCTCCGGGAGGCTCTACATTGTCTCACTGTAGTGCATTAAGGTAGACCACATTTTTGGTTTTGCCATTAGCAGCAAGTATGTACAGATTTTTGCCAGTTCCCACTCTGGAGCATCCAACATAGAACTGTCCATGAGAGAAGCAAGGAAACACCAGGTTTAGGCCAACCATCTTTAGGGACTGTCCCTGGCTTTTGTAGATGGTCATGGCAAAGCACACTTTAACCGGGAACTGAAGTCGCTTGAACTCAAATGGCAGGTCAGTGGTGACGAGAGGTATCCTTGGTATGAAACCGTTTTCTCCTTTAGGTTTTTCTGTCAGTATTGTAGCTTCCAGTACATGTGGCATCATGTTCTTCACTACCAGTCTTGTGCCATTGCAGAGGATTGGTGGTTCAAGATTTCTTAAGAGCATTATAGGAGTTCCAATCTTGAGAGTGAGGTGGTGAGGAGGCATTCCAGTGGGCTCCAAAGAATTAAGGAATTCTGCAGGGTACTGGACTGCTTGGTCCTGGTCGATTACTGTATCAACAGATTTGAATGAGGTCTCACTGCCTGGAAGCTGTCTGAATAGAGTCATGTTGATTTCAGCCACTGTTTCATTCTTTGGTGCCAGAATTGCTCATTCACGCAGCCACTTGTGATCCTTGTAGTGGTGGATAATGTTTGGGTAGACCATGTTACTGAGGTCAGTTGAGGACTTTACAACATTTCCACATCCTTGAGGAATGATTATTTGTCCTTCTGAATCAACAGGGAAAGTTCCATTCCCAATGTGTAGTAGAAGGTTTGCAAACCGTCCAGCATCCTGATCTCCTTGTAGATGTACTCTCATGTTTGTGGCTGGGGTGAGTGTCTGAACACTTTTCCAAAGGTATGATGCCATGAGGCAGGCATTCAGTTCATCAGCTGGAGTGCTTCGAGGAAAGACAGGAAGGGTCTGGCGAAAGTCTCCAGCAATGACCATCGTAATGCCACCCATGAGCTGGTCATTTTCTCGTATGTCTGCAAGGTCCTGTCCAATGCTTCAAACGCTAACTTGTGAGACATAGTGCATTCATCCTAGACTATGAGGCTGCATTTTTCTAAGAGTTTTGCCTTTGCCGATCCTTTTTTGATGTTGCACACTGGATTCTCATTGTGAGCGAGGTTGAGAGTTAGTTTAAAAGTTGAGTGTGCAGTACGTCCTCCTTCTAGTAGTGTTGCAGCAATGCCTGAGGATGCCACAGCAAGAGCAATTTTCCCATGATGACGTACTTTGGCCAACAGAAGGTTGATCAAGAATGTTTTTCCTGTCCCGCCAGGTACATCGAGAAAGATCATACCTCCCTGCTCCGCTTGTATCGCTTGCAAGATCTGTTCATAAGCATTTGCTTGATCAGGCACCAGGTGAGGTTCATTTTTTTCAAGAAAATTCACCAGAACTTCAACTGAGTAGTCTGTCTCTCTAAGCAACTCCCTGTTTGAACTACTGGTTCTTCTCGGTTTGGGGAAGGCAATCCAAAATCAGTCAGGTTTTTTCCGCATAGCTCCATCACTTTGTCTTCCAGCATGATCAGAGCCCTGTTGAACAAGTCATCCATGAACTCAATCTCTTGACCAGGATGTTCTCTTCTTGCTTGATGAAGCAGATCCTCTGAAAGACTTTCTTGGTGGTGTTACGAGTTGGGGATTTAGAATATCGTGAAAAGTCTACCCAGATCCCAACAGGCAACAACAATAAAAAAAACTTAAACAAACAAAGACACTCGGACTATAAAAGGGTAGACAAAGGATGCGAGTTTTTGTTGTGTATAATAAAGTACCATAAATTCCTTAACAAAATATTCAGCTTTCTATAATTTACCCTTAACCATACTTAACCTAAACATACGCAACATTGGCTTAACAGTATATACATATTTATACAACATACAACAATCTGAAGCAAGTGGAGGTGGGAGGTAATATAGGGTTACAAATACTCAAGTGCGGTGCTGAAATGTCTGACGAGTAGGGCTGAGTATTGAAGAAGATGGTAGGTAGTCACTGTGCCGTAGGTTTCCAGGATAGGTGATCCTAGTGTGGTCACTTCCCAGAGTGAACTGAACTCTCCTCGATCCGGAGCTGATGAGGAAGAGTTGGAGGAGGTGACGCAACAACCAGGATATAGAGAAAGGAAACCCGGAGTGGTGACTAAGACTAGTTATACTCGGGTTTCGTCCCTAGATGGCGTTGCTCGTGGTGCTGGGTAGGTAGATCATGATACAATAGATGGCGTCGTTCGTAACACACCCCCCCTCCAAAGACCTCTGTAGCGCGGGCGCGAAGGAGGTGATCACCTGGTGCGTCTGGAGAGTAGCTGCTGCATTTCCACTGGAGCTCGGGATAAGGAGTCCGCAATCAGGTTGTCCACCTCCTTTATGTGCCGGACTTGTAGATTATAGGGCTGGGTGAGGAGAGCCCAGCGGAGGATTCGCTGGTTGGAGGTCTTGTTGGTTTGGATGAACGTGAGCGGGTTATGGTCGGTGAAGACTAGGGTTGTTTGTGGGCGAGATTGGAGGTAACATTCAAACTTCTTTTTTGCCAACACCAGAGCCAGGGCCTCCCTCTCTATGGTCGAGTCGTTGGTCTGATGTTTTTTCAACTTGGCAGAGTAGTATGCCACAGGGTGAAGGACATCAGTGGTTGGGTCGGGTTGTAGGAGCACAGCCCCCACTCCGACACCGCTAGCGTCGATTTGCAGATGGAAGGGCAAGGTTTAGTCAGGGGGGTGGACTACAGGCTTGGAGGCAAGGAAGGCTTTGAGGCGGTGGAAAGACTGGTCACACCACTGGTTCCAGATGTAAGGGACCGCAGAACTGGTAAGGTCTGTGAGGGGTCCGGCCACGCTGGAGAAGTTACTGCAGAACCGACGGTAGTAGCCGCACATCCCCAGGAAGCGCATGAGTTCCTTCCTCGTCCTTGGAGTGGGGAAGGACAAGATGGATTTAACGTTTGCGTCCTTGGGTCTCACCATACCATGCCCAACGATATGTCCCAGGTAAGTCACTGAGGCCCGGCCAAAAGCAGATTTAGCCAGGTTTATGTTGAATCCAGTCTCTTGCAGTCGTGCGAACAGTATCTCCAAACGCACCAGATGTTCGTCCCAGCAGTCCGACACCACCACCAGGTCATCCAGGTAGGCGAACGTCCCATCTAGGTCCTGAATCAGGTAATTGATTGCCCTCTGGAATGTTGCCGGAGCATTAGAAAAGCCAAACGCCATAACCAAATATTGAAAAAGACCAAATGGAGTTATAAATGCTGAGATTATTTTTGCCCTATCCGTGAGTCCCACTTAATAATATCCTCTCAACAAGTCCACCGTAGTATTAAATTTTGCACAGCCTATGCTGTCTATTATATCTTCAATCAAAGGTAAAGGGTAGGAGTCTGAGACAGTGACCTGGTTCACTTACGATAATCGGTACAAAAACGAAAACTGCTATCGGGTTTTGGAATGAGAAGGCAAGGTGAAGCCCAGGGGGAGGTACTAGGCTCAGCTAAGTTATGTTTTAACAAAAAATCTACCTCCTTTTTCATAATCTCTCTTTTTTGTGGATTTAGCCGATATGCTGATTGCCTAATGGGTTGTACATCATCTGAGATTAGCTTAATATCATGTTTAAGTATTTTGCAAAACCCTGGGAGGCCTGACGTGACTTTAGGAAATGTTGATAATAACTTAGTGAGATCTTTTGCTTGAGATGGATTCAGAACAGAAAAATACTCATCCAAGTTGTTGAGTATGTGACTGTTAGCAGGGTTCTCTTTAGGTAGAGGGAAGTCTAAATTCTCCAATAGGTCCATGTCATCTGTCTCCGGCTCCGACCCTGACAAAGCCGTATGCAATACAGGTAGGCTTATAGCCTCTGGGATGTCTTCCTATGACTGCCTGGAATCGTAAAGTTTCATGAGATTAATGTGAACAAGTTGTGAATCTTTTCTGCGATCAGGAGTATGGACTATATAGTTGAGGGGAGATAGTTTATTAGCAACTATATAGGGACCAGTAAACTTGCTTTTAAGGGGAGAGCCTGGAATGGGTAGAAAGAGAAACACTTTGTCACCTGGAGAAATGATCTTTCAACTAATTTAGGTTGGGACTTCACCATTTTGTCTTGGACTTTTTTTAAGTTTGACTTCAGTTAATTTGTCCCGTAAAGTGTCAATGTATTGGGAAACTGTTGCAGGCTTAATAGATGGAGTGTCAAACCACTGCTCCTTTACTATTTTAAGGGGTCCCCTAATTTGTCTCCCATATAGTAATTCGAACGGGGAGAAACCCAATGACTCCTGGGGACATTCCCTGATGGCAAAGAGTAACAAGTCTATGCTTTCATCCCATTCCTTTTGATGTTCTATACAGTATAACCTCCTGCTCCAACTTGGCCTGTTCCAACTTTTCTTCATGCTCCAACTTGGCCTGTTCCAACTTTCCCTCATGCTCCAACTTGGCCTGTTCCAACTTTCCCTCATGCTCCAACTTGGCCTGTTCCAACTCATGCTCCAACTGGAGTTCTTTCATTTTGATTTGGAACTCGAACCTAGCTCGTTCTAGTTCTAAGGCGTCTACTATTTGTGTTTTTTCTTGAGGGCTAGCCAGACCTGAGGCAACTTCTGAGTGAGGAGGGGTGGTGGATAGTGGTTGAAGTATCTTGGACATGGGCATTAATTGGTCAACAGGGGATTCTTCTAAAACTTCTTGTTGAACCAACATTTCAATTACCTGATTTTTTAACATTTCCTTAGTCATTTGCTGTGAATATGGGATATTGTAATAGGTGGCTATTCCTTTCCATTCTTTCTTCAGGATATTAACACGTAATTTAGCTACGGAAGGATTTTCAATAAAATCCTGGAGATCAAAACCTGAGGTGGCCATTGTTAAGAAAAACTAGATAAATTAACTAATGGCCAAAAAGGTAAGATAAGTGGATTACCCTAGAAAATATCACGGCAGTGGATAACCAGAAAGTCCGGGAAACTACCGAAGTTATACCTAGGGAAATTACACTTTTGAATATTGTTCTTCTAATAAGATCCTTAAATAAGGATAAGAGACTTGGAAAGATACCTGAAACAGGAAGGGCGTATTACGGCATTAATATAAATATCCGGATAAACAACCCTTGAGTTACTTTATTATTGACCCCGAATGAGATAATGAGAAGAACAATAATTGAGGCTTTATAATTATTGGGTCCTGGTAGAGCTGGGCGTCCCAAGATATCACTTCACCCTAAATTAGTGACTATGGAACAGCCTACTCTGGAGCGAGGGTACGGCATTAAACAGATCCGGATTCTTCCCTACACTCGATAAGACTTACTACACGACTGCCTACGTGTAATAACAGGTAAGCCTTATGACACTCGGAACCTAATATCCTACGTCTGTCACTCTTACTGTACGATAATACCAATATATGGGCACACATATGAAGGGAACTTTAAACCACCGTAAAGCAATTGTGAACAGAAGTGACTGGGAGGAATAATTAACAAGGAGTAACAAGGGGGGAAGAAATATGGCACTTAAGGTCGTGTCCTGTCACGGTCGCCATTTGTTACGAGTTGGGGATTTAGAATATAGTTAAAAGTCTACCCAGATCCCAACAGGCAACAACAATAAAAAAACTTAAACAAACAAAGACAATCGGACGATAAAAGGGTAGACAAAGGATGCGAGTTTTTGTTGTGTATATTAAAGTACCATAAATTCCTTAACAAAATATTCAGCTTTCTATAATTTACCCTTAACCATATTTAACCTAAACAAACGCAACATTGGCTTAACAGTATATACATATTTATACACCATACAACAATAAGAAGCAAGTGGAGGTGGGAGGTAATATAGGGTTACAAATACTCAAGTGTGGTGCTGAAATGTGTGACGAGTAGGGCTGAGTATTGAAGACGATGGTAAGTAGTCACTGTGCCTTAGATTTCCAGGATAGGTGATCCTAGTGTGGTCACTTCCCAGAGTGAACTGAACTCTCCTCGATCCGTAGCTGATGAGGAAAAGTTGGAGGAGGTGACGCAACAACCAGGATATAGAGAAAGGAAACCCGGAGTGGTAACTAAGACTAGTCATACTCGGGTTTCGTCCCTAGATGGTGTTGCTCGTGGTGCTGGGTAGGTAGATCATGACACAATAGATGGCGTGGTTCGTAACAGTGGTTTTTCCAGAGCTGGCTTTGGTTGGAAAGTCCACATGTAGCAATCATGATGGCAAACAGGTTCCTCATTCTCATTGGCAATTGAGTAGATGCTGCCTCTTCTAATGTGCCATTCCAGTGACCATCATCTTCCAGTAGGCCAAGGAGATTACACGCTTTCTGATAGGTTCTGCAGACTTGTCCATTCACTGTCTTGAGTGCTTCATATGATGTTGGGCACGGATGTGGTGGAAAAATAGTCTCAAACAATAGCATTCAAAGTTGTTGGGTGAATCGTGTAGACATGTCCCAAAGCATTGCCTGACTTTATCCCTGGATATCCTCCAACATCGGATCCTTGAGCTCTTCTCTGGAACTTTTTCATTGAAGCCTACCATATGTAGAACTTGGGTATGTCAATATACAGGAGTATTTGAGCAAACTCATCTTCCTATGAAAGCTTGAAAAATGCAGTGAGGGTCGTACCAGCAGGATTTGCCATTTGATTTTGGAGGGACTCTTCTGTGAAGTATACTCTTTGTCGATTTTCCAGGTGAACAGCCAGATGAACTGCTGTTGGACATCGTTCGTGTATGGGAAAATTTAAAATCCTTCATAGGGCTTCATTGCTGCATATATAACGGCCTTGCTGAAACTGTGTCACCTCATCATGATTTCCATCCTTTGCCAAAGCAAATATCGCTTGGTCAGAGCCTTTGTTGACGTATTTGCAGACATACCTGATGGACTTGACTGAATTACAGAACTCCACATTGATGTGCGCATTGAATGCTTTACTCAAAAGAGGATTGTAGGGGACCAACCATTTGTTGTCTACTGTTATTTCACTATCTGTTCCAGTTTGCAACACTGCTGCTAAACCTCCATCGCCTGGCGCTCTTCTCCTGTACTGAGGATAGACATCTTCTCCACTCTGAGTATCCTTTATCAGGTCTTTTGGGAAGTTTTTGGTGCAACGTCCATCTTTCGTGCATGGAGAGTGTCTGTTGAATGGTCCACATGGCCCATGAATCATTTGCTTCTTGATAATCTCATAGAGAACTGGATCTTCTTCTGGATGAGGAAACTGCATATAACAACATCCATCATCACTACATATAACATCATCCATCATCACTACATATAACACCACCCATCATCACTACATATAACAACATCCATCATCACTACATATAACACCACCCATCATCACTACATATAACAACATCCATCATCACTACATATAACATCATCCATCATCACTACATATAACATCATCCATCATCACTACAGATCGGTAAAGTAGTTTCCGAGATTCTCGTGCGGACACACAAACAGACAGACTTCTTTGTTTTATATAGATAGATCACTACATACAACATCATCCATAATCACTACATATAACATCATCCATCATCACTACATATAACAACATCCATCATCACTACATATAACACCATCCATCATCACTACATATAACATCATCCATCATCACTACATATAACATCATCCATCATCACTACATATAACACCATCCATCATCACTACATATAATACCATCCATCATCACTACAGATCAACAAAGTAGTTTCCGAGATTCTCGTGCGGACACACACAGACATACTTCTTTGTTTTATAAATATATATATATATATATATATATATATATATATATATACAATCAACACTCAACCGCCAAGTTCGAACCTACTACTTACGAGCCTTGACTGTGACGAGGAACGCCACCTCTGGACCACCAGGATACTAAAAGCAGTCCTAGACTCTGTTATATTTCACATAAAGCCTGTTCAACGAGCTTGGTAGATACAATAAAATATATATATATATATATATATATATATATATATATATATATATATATATATATATATATATATATATATATATATATATATATGTGTGTGTGTGGTCATCAACGCCTTACCTGGATCACACGCACCTACAGTGATTTATTCAAGACATCTTCCAGAGAGGCAACTGGATTACACCAGACTGAGAGAAACCATCTGAGGTGACCGTCAGGTCTCATAATATTTATCATTATGACCTGACCTCATGTTTAAGATCACCCTGTATAGTAAGCCTCTCTCCCACTAGTACTCCGTTGTTTCCATTTTTCCCCGTGTGATTTTATCAAGATTTATCTTATCCACGTTTCCATTGTGAGTTACATGAGATATATATATATATATATATATATATATATATATATATATATATATATATATATATATATATATATATATATATATATATATATATATATAAATCTTGATAAAATCACACGGAAAACAAGCTCTTTATTCAAGACATCTTCAGAGGCAACTAGATTACATGGACAGAGAGAGGCTTAAATATACAGGGTGACCTAAAAACTTGAGGTCAGGTCATAATGATGACATCCACTAATCCCCACACCAACACAACCGTAGAGGAGCTTAAGAGAAGGGTGGTGACGTGACTAGACAGGTCAGAAAAAAGGGACCCACAAAATAACTGTCATACATCAAGATCAAAGGTTTTCAAAGCAGTTTTAACCTTGGGCCACTGACAAATAAATTTATGTAACATATTATCAGTTTTGAACTGACCATCACTAAGGTTTATTGATTTTAATTCCTTAATCAAACTAGCTTCAACCAGAAGTCTTTCTGTGACACAAGATGATTTGAATACTTCTAAGCTTTTTTCCCAAGCAATGGGGTGATTATTATTCCTAACATGAATGAACAAGGCACTGCTTTCAGATGCAGTTCTGATATTATACTTATGTTGTTTGATTCTGAGCTGCAGTGTTTTTCCTGTCTGACCTACATAATTACAATTACATTGGCTACATGGAATACAATAAACACTTCCATTTACATTCAAACTTGGGCTATTCCTTATTAACATAATGGTAATGGTTGAGTCATACTTGAAAACAACATTAATATTTAGAAGCTTGAGGGACCGAACTAAAGGGACAAATTCATCACGATAGGGCAGAGTCAAAATATTCTTAAGTGTAGGAACTTGTCTGGTTACAGAGGAATGAAAGGATTTTTTAGCCCTTTTAAAGCAACGATCAACAAACACAGAAGGGTACCCAAGTTTCTGTGCAATAGAACGAATGTGTTTAAATTCGTCGTCAATAAATTCAGAGTCACAAATACGCAGACATCGTAGGAACATAGCAGAAAAAACTGACATTTTGGTAGACTCAAGGTGATTGGATAAAAAGTGAATGAAACTGTCTACCTGTGTGGGCTTTCTATATACCTTAAATTTATAGTTTTGGCCATTTCTCATGATAAGCATATCAAGAAATGGAAGGGATTCACTTATTTCTCTTTCAATTTTGAATGTGATACTAGGGACAATATTATTAAGCTTGTCTAAAAATTCCAAAGGGTCACTGTTTTTAGGCCAAAGACAAAGAACATCATCTACATATCTATACCAAGGAGGAATACAGTCCACTACATTGGGGAGTAATCTAGACTCAAAGAACTCCATATAAATACAGGCTAGAGGAGCAGAAAGACAATTACCCATGCTCATGCCAAATACTTGCTTGTAGAACTTCCCATTTGCACTAAACACATTGTCAGTTACGCATAACTCTATCAATTTCAGGAAAGTATCATGTTCAATAGTTAAATCTAGCAGTTGTAATTTATCTTTAAGAAATGAAAGTAAGTCTTTCACAGGTACTCTAGTGAACAGTGAATTTACATCAAAACTTATTAATTCGCAAGGTTCGTTGTGTTTCTTGAGTTTATCAATTAAATCACTGCTATTGCGTATATGTGAATTAGATATTTGGCCTGTAAGAGGGGATATCATCTTTACCAGCCACTTGGATAATTTGTAAGTAACAGAACCCACAGAACTCACGATAGGACGTAATGGATTATTAAGCTTGTGTGTTTTGATCAATCCATACATATAAGGTAAAGTGGGATTGATTTGAGAGAGCTGTTTAGTGAGATCGGGGTTCTTTTTCAATAACATCTTCATTTTGGAATTAGATAACTTATTAATATTTTCCAGGGGATCTTTCGTAAGCTCACAATACGTGCTTTCATCACTAAGTAATGAATTCATCTTATCATTGTAGTCACTTTTATCCAAGATAACAATAGCATTAGACTTATCAGCCTTGGTAATATGGATATTCTTATTTCTTTTCAAGTTTATCAAGGCTGTTTCAAATCTTTTTGGAATGTTTGAAGAAAATTTCTTATTTAAAACACTATGTATACAACCTTTAGCTATGGAAATATCTTCATTTGTAACATCAGACGACTTCATCTTTTCCAGGTTGATTAAACCTTTAGCAATAGTAAGCGGATTAACGCACCGTTGAGTGATAGAAAACTTCCTACCAAAACCAAGAACAAGTTTCTCATTTGTCTGTAGATCATAAGATGATAAGTTTATGAACAAATTTGGATCACTCAATATGGTCCAGTAACTCTCGTCAAACAGAGCATTTAATTTGGCATTTAACCTTCTTTTTTGGGCTTTGTCAGTTTCACTAAGAAGTTGATATACAAAATCACGAATGGTGTGCCACTTATCAACACAAACACTGTTTTGCATAAGTATTTTACACTGAGCACTGTGCTTGAAGGCTAATTTCACACTATCACTTGAACTCTTGATAAGGGAATCTAGCAACACCTTATCCAACTCAGAGAATGCTTGATTGTCCAGATTTCTTAGTCTACTTGGAAGACAGGACTTGGGAACAATTTTATCATCTCTGCAATCTTTCAAAAACTTCAACTTGTTTTTGAGACTATGAGCCTTCAGCAAACTCTTCTTGTAGTTGCGGTAGATGGGGCGAAGATGAGGATGTTGTTGACAGATTAAGGACACAGCGTAAGAGAGACGTGTAAGTTCCATATTTCATGTAAAACCACAATGAAAACGTGGATAAGATAAATCTTGATAAAATCACACGGGAAAATGGAAACAACGGAGTACCTTAGCTTTCGTCTTTATTCAAGACATCTTCAGAGGCAACTAGATTACATGGACAGAGAGAGGCTTAAATATACAGGGTGACCTAAAAACATGAGGTCAGGTCATAATGATGACATCCACTAATCCCCACACCAACACAACCGTAGAGGAGCTTAAGAGAAGGGTGGTGACGTGACTAGACAGGTCAGGTCAGAAAAAAGGGACCCACAAAATAACTGAAGATGTCTTGAATAAAGACGAAAGCTAAGGTACTCCGTTGTTTCCATTTTCCCGTGTGATTTTATATATATATATATATATATATATATATATATATATATATATATAATTTTATATTTTTCCAAACTAGTAATCATTGATTTGTTTCTGTGTATGTGAATAGTTTATATTATTAAAGTCAGTAACACCATAATAACATTAACAATGAGACGTTATGAAAGTACGATGTTTGGGTCAGTCAGCAACCCATAAAAGCCGAGGGTTTCAGAGCATCACATCGAGCACAAGTGACCATGGACCACCCCAAGGTGATCCGGTTGCGCCTGACTGAGAAAACCTGCCCCAAAAAACTCAACTTCCTAGCTCTCAAAGAGTTTTTTCTTAAACTCTTAAGGGATCTAGGGTGTGACAAAGTGGAACGCCTGAAGCTGTATGGAGACCTAAAGATCACTTCGCCGATTGTGGCCAACCCGCACAACTGTCGGAGCACACCGCCATCAACGGCATTCCAGCGAGACCGACATTCCACCAGTACGACAACCTGAAGCTGGGAGTGATCTCCCACGCCGAAATTGAAAACCTGACAAACTACTCCTGGATCAGCTCCATTGTGTCAAGAAGCTGTCCGAAGCGACGGCTCTGGTAGGACACTACGAAACTCTGCCTAAGGAAGTCCAACTGGCCTGGGAAACCGTCCAAGTTACGTCTTACTGCCGACCCAAGCGTTGCTTCAAATGCCAGAACTATGGACACTCCGTCAACAAGTTCAAGGCGCAGGAGGATGTATGTTCCCTGTGTGGTACCTCCGGGCACCGCTACACCTCCTGTCCCAAAGCCGAGAAAAAGTGCGTTGCCTGCTGCTGCCCACACTCCTCTGCCGACCGGACCTGCCCCAAGTGGAAGCAGGAATGCAGGGTAGCCAAGGTTCGCCAAAACAAGAAACTTAGCTACAAGGAGGCTCTCCTTGCAGTTTGCACCGAAGTTAAGACAAAAACAAGAAACAAAAACACAAGAAGAGAAGAAAAAACAAGAAAAAACACAAGTTACCCGAGACAAGAACACCACGAGATTCTAGGGGCAGACGAACACCTCCTACGACTTCCTCAACATCTACAAATAGCCAGGGCACGAAGAACAGAACCTAGACACTCGCGAATGGACGGTCCAAGAGAGCAAAAACAGTAAGAAAAGAAGATCGCCAACTTTAATCTAACAAGGCCCCCATAACAAGAAGACTAAGATATTTCTATCGAACAGCCCGTCCATCAAACAAGCAAACATCGCCAAGAAAACACCAGACCCAAGGGATTAAGCCGGTCAATAAGAGAGAAACCATTGCCCAACCTGACACCCACCTGACGTTCACCTGACTCATAGTCCCGCCCCCTCCCTGTTGCGTCCAGGCTGGGTGCTGCTACCCCCTCATACATAAGAACATAAGAAGAACATAAGAATGGAGGAAACTGCAGTAGGCCTATTGGCCCATTCTGGGCAGTCCCATTTACACCCAACCCCTATTACTCATATATTCATCCAACCTATGTTTGAAGCTATCCAGCGTATTCGAGGTAATGATGCTATTTGGTAACTTGTTCCACTCGTCCACTACTCTATTTCCAAACCAATATTTACCTATTTCGCGCCTAAATCTAAATTTGTCTAATTAAAAGCCATTGTTACGAGTTCTCTCCTGGTTGGCTAGTTTGAGTACCTTTGTAATGACCCATTTATTCAGCCCTGACTTCCATTTATACACCTCTATCATATCGCCCCTCACTCTACGTCTCTCGAAGGAGTGCAGATTAAGATGCTTTAACCTGTCTCCGTACTCAAGGTTCCTAATGCCCGGGATTAGTCTTGTCATTCTCGTCTGAATTTTTCCCAAGGATTCTATATCCATTCTGTATACGGTGACCATAATTGAACTGCGTAATCCAAGTGAGATCTCACAAGTGCAAGATATAGTTTTAGGATGATCTCGCTAGTCTTGTAACTAACACTCCTTTGTATGAAACCAAGTACTTTATTAGCCTTGTTTCGAGCAAATACACATTGTTTACTTGGCTTAAAATTCCTACTTATCATTACTCCTAAATCCTTCTCGCAGTCGGATTTCTCAATAACATCGTTGTTCATCTGGTATCTGGTTTCCCCGTTTACATCTCTTATACTGAGTGCTTTACATTTGTCCACATTGAATTTCATCTGCCATTTTTCAGACCATTCAAAAAAATTTTTTAGTTCTTCTTGTAGTTTTGCGTAGTCCTCGGCATATTTAATTACAAGCCCAATTTTAGTGTCATCAGCAAATTAACTTAAGTTGGTGTCTACGCCGATATCTATGTCGTTTATGTATATAATAAATAATAATGGTCCAAGTACTGAACCTTGGGAACTCCACTAGTGACGTTGCTCCAATCGGATTTAGTGCCGTTAATGCTCACTCGCTGTTTCCTGTCCTGTAACCACGCCCTAATCCATTTTAGAATATCTCCTTTAATGCCATGAGCCCCCACTTTTCTTATTAGTCTTTCGTGGGGGACTCTGTCGAAGGCTTTGCAAATGTCGAGATATGCCACATCATAATTGTGCCCCTCGTCCACCGATTCGAAAACAGATAAAAAGAATGTTAATAGATTAGTTAGACATGAACGCCTGCCTGTGAAGCTAACCTGCAATCACACACAACGCAAGCTGTGTTAAGCCACGGCATCTGTCCTCTCCCATTAAACTTCCATTCCATCCTCTCTTTAAACTTCCAATGAACCTCCTTCACCCCTGTCACTCGCCATTGACTGATCGTCGGGTGATGTACACTCGCACCAAAAAGTATCGGTGCAGGGTGAGATCGACGACTTCCGAAACGATACGTATACACTGTGATATGTCAGGAAGGTTGGTAAGTGTATCCTCATAACACCCCCCCCTCCACTAGGTGTTGCCATATGGCTGACAATCAGTGTGTTTGTTTCCTCTTTTCTGATTGCTGCTTTGTGTCGACTGAATGATAAGCGAGGGTTCGGTCTCGGTGAACGTGGGTATAAAACAGAGGCAATGTGAATGAGTAGCGATCTACACATGCCAGACGACATGGAAACCTCAGAGGGAACACGAGGAGCTATTATTGCCCTTCATAACAAAGGGTTCGACGTCACAAATATTAGCCGGCGGGTTGGTGTCCACAGGAACACCGCTGCACGATGGAGCGGTACCTCGAAACTGGTGCTACAAACGACAGGTCTCGGAGCGGCGGTCCACGCTGCACCACCCCTCAGGACGATCAGGTTGAGTGGTTTATTTGGTAGCATAAATTAATGTGGCAATATTCACAAGTATCGCAAATAATTTTGTTAACAGGGAGCTCCTCATATTTCATACTGTCTATTTATCACTTCCCGACCTTATTAATAACGGTTTGTTTCACTTGACCAGGGCTGCCAACATACGGCTGGAACAACTCGCCTTTCCCAATACCTATCGTCACTGGTCGCAAATTGTTCACACTACATTATGCACGGATACTTTTTGTTGCGAGTGTACGTATGGTATTCATTGTTGAGGCTGGCTGGCTGTATTTTTGTTCTAGAATCGTGTATTGATTTTGTTGTAAGTGATATTGGCAACCTGAAAGTAATCTAGTATGTTCATGTGATTAGCTTTATTTCTTTGTTATAAGTGGTAAGCATTTTTAAATATAGTTATACATTTTATTTAAGTTTCCTTACTTTAATCATCAAGTATTTATTTATTATAAGGGGTTGCATTCAATCCATACATTATACCGTAGTTGGAGTTGTTCTCCATACATATTTAAGAACCATATATTGTAATTCTCTTTAAATAAATTCACTTTTTGTTTGTTACAAGCCTTACCCCTTTGACACGTAACAATATATATATATATATATATATATATATATATATATATATATATATATATATATATATATATATATATATATATATATATATATATATATATATATATATATATATATATATATATATATATATATATATATATATATATATATATATATATATATATATATATATATATATATATATATATATATATATATATATATATATATATATATATATATATATATATATATATATATATATATATATATATATATATATATATATATTTATTTATTTATTTATAAAGAGAGAGAGAGAGAGAGAGAATAGACCCTTGCCAATCGCGAGGGAGAGGTTCCAAGAAATGGCACGAATTGGTAATACCGTGAATAGCAACTTATAGGTTGTAGGTAGCTACCAAAAAGGGAGGTACTGTGTTTTCTAAGGAGTGTGATTGTGCATATGATCCATAATTCATAGGGAGATACAGTGTAAATAGTGATAGCACATGGAGAAACCAACAACTCGTCGAGGAGAACTGGGAAAAACAAAAATAGGAACCAAGTCAAACTGTCTTGGACGGCAACATTGGAGTTTCAATGATACCAGCGAGGTCAAGACCGGCAGGACAGCTTAGTTATTTTTAAAATAATGTTAGTCTGCCACAAGTTATCCTAGCGAGGGGTTATCTTTCACCACACCCCACAAAATACAATGCATTTAGCAAATGCTGCAGTTGCTAAGAGTGGAGGGAGGCCGGAGTCACTACCAAGATCAGAGAGGTTTACCGAGAACAAATTCCGGATTTAAAGTCATGTACATATACTGAAGGTACAATCAAAGACAAAAGTTGTGTCGCGGTTTTGTCCGAAGATTAAATAAAACTCGTGAAACATTATGAGACTCCCCTACCACAAGGCAGAGCGCACCAAAAGTTCAGCCCTTCGGCATTTATTTTCACCAAATTTCACGACACGAATTTTGCCTTTCAATATAGTAGGTGTTGTAGAACTGTTGTAAAAAAACACACACAAAAAACAGGAGAATCGAGCAGGAGGAATGCTAGTTCAATATAGACGGATATGACTCATTTACGAATCTTTCTCAAGCAACCTGCAAGGGGGGTGTATTTATTTATGCTAAGCAAGACCTCAGAGCCAGCTAGGTGATGGTACAGGGGGAGGAGGGTTTTGAAGAATCAAAGTGGTGTAAAATTAACTTTAAGGGGAGAGACTTACTTATTGCCTGCTGTATGTACTGTACAGATCACCAAACTGTAGACAATGCAATGGGGAACTTTAACTATGGCGACATCGACTGGAGAAATGAAATCACGCCAAATGACTTAAATAACCCTGCTACTCTTTTTGTAGCAGCTCTGAGAAACAATTTTCTGTTCCAATATGTTAAAGACCCGACTCATTACAGGGAGGAGCAAACACCCAATCCTCTGTACCTCATCATAACTAACGATGAGGGTATGGTGGCCAAGCTGGAACACCTAAACCCCATCGGCACCAGTCTCCACGTGACGTTGTCCTTCAGATTTAACTGTTACTTGGTTCAAGGCAAAACCAGGTCAAGGTTAAAATGTTACAAAGCTAGTTACGACGGGATGAAGGAGGAGATGAGGGGTAGCCAATGGCCTGACTCAATAAGGTATAAGAACACAGACACTACACTGAATATCATAGCCAGTAAAGTGAACCTTATTCTCCTCTAACTCCACCTTAGACGATCCAACTCTACCCCTCCTACTCCTGCTCATTCTACTGAACCTATGCACTCGTAGGGTTGCTGGTGTGTTGTCCAGGTTGGATGTGAATAAGGCGCATGAGAGAGTGTGCTGAAATTCTGGCCCCTGAGCATGCTCCCTTTTTCGCCTTTGCCTCAAAACCCAAACTGTTCCTTCTTCTTGGAAGCATGGCTTGGTTCAGCCCATCCTGAAGAAGGGTGACCATTCTAATCCCCCTAAATATTACCCCATTACCTTAACTTCATCCCTCTTTAAGATTTTCGAAATTTTCTTAGGTTGTCATTTTCTCCGTTACCTTGAACGCCTTTCTATTTTGTCGGATCACCAGTATGGCTTTCGCCAGGTGAGATCTACTGGTGATCTGCTCTCCTATTGCATCCATCTTTTGTCATCCTTTCTGAGGGATTATGGGGAAACTTTTGTCGTAGTCCTCGACATCTCCAAAGCATTTGACAGGGTATGGCACAAGTCTTTGCTTTCTAAACTTTCCTCCTATGGTTTCTATCCCCCACTTTGTTCTCTAATTTCTAGCTTCCTGGAGAACCGATCCATGTCAGTTGTTGTCGAGGGATCGATCTTTCGCTCTTTCTTTACGCTGATGATTCTACTCTTCACTTTTCTTCACATTTTTCCCTTCCCCCTAATTCTCAAACTAGACCTGATATAATTTCATTTGTCAATGCGGATCTGTGCAGCATATGCGAATGGGGAGGTAGAAAATTGGTTAAATCTAACAGTAATAAAACAAAATATTTACCAATTACATTTCCCTAAATATATCTCCAACCAATCACATTTCAGGAGGCAATCATTTTGCCAAATTCTAAAATAGATATGCTAGGCCTCACCATTTCCTCTAAAATGTCATGGAAGCCACACGTCCACAACATTGTTAAAGCTGCCTCCCGAAAGCTGGGAATGCTGTACAGATGCCGTAGCTACTTCACTCCAAAGCAGTTGCTTCAAGTTTATAAAGGATTCATTCGTCCTAACTTGGAGTACTGCTCTCATATCTGGGGTGGCTCTTCTTCAACGCAACTGTTAGATAGGGTGGAATCAAAGGCATTTCGTCTTATTAACTCTCCTCCCTTTCTCTTCGCCGGAATGTTGCTTCACTCTCCCTCTTTTACAGGTACTTTAACGGGCAATGTTCGGTGGATTTGGCATCCTGTGTACCGCCGGCAAGGCCGTGGGCTTGTAACACTCGTCTTGCCCGCGGTGCCCACCGTCTCTGTGTGGATGTCGGTCACACAGGAATAACCCGTTATAGTACATCCTTCTTTCCTCACACAACCAAACTGTGGAATGCTCTGCCTTCTTTTGTGTTTCCGTACTCATACAATCTGTCTCACTTCAAAAAGCTGGTTTTCCGGCATCTTTGTGGTGTAGATTCAGTCTCTCTCTCTCTCTCTCTCTCTCTCTCTCTCTCTCTCTCTCTCTCTCTCTCTCTCTCTCTCTCTCTTTATATATATATATATATATATATATATATATATATATATATATATATATATATATATATATATATATATATATATATATATATATATATGCTATTAACTACAAGGAAAAGAAGAAAACACAGAAGTTCCCAAGCACGTGTCTGTACTCACCCTGAAGATGTGAATTACACGAAAGCGCTTGGGAACTATGCATATACCTACTGTAGATCACGCGCACAGTGATTTACTTGCATATATATATATATATATATATATATATATATATATATATATATATATATATATATATATATATATATATATATATCTTTTACATATCTTGATAAAATCACACAGGGATTGTATCAAGATTATCTTATCCACGTTTTCATTGTGGATGTACATGATATATATATATATATATATATATATATATATATATATATATATATATATATATATATATATATATATATATATATATATATATATATATGTAACCGGTCGGAATTTACTGGACTTTAATTTCTCACTTGACTTGGGGTTTATTAAAGATTAATAGATGGTAATGGCAGTGGAAGCGCCCCTTTGAGAAAAATCCCGAACCAGCACAAGAACACTTAAATCTACTAAACAAAATGAATTGTCCGTGACCCGTGGAAGGATAGCGTCTGTGACTGGGATGAATGAGACACACTGTAAAATTTAGACACTTATATTCCCTCCAACACTACAAACACAATCAAATAATGGTACACCAATATGCCCACCTCTTAACTTGAACTTAAAACACTACTCTGGGGAATAAAATTTATACATGATATAGAAATTATTAGAAACTCAGGCAACAATAAATTTGAAGTATTAAGAAATGTTGCTTGCACACATGAAACAGGCCTTAAGGGCTTTCACAGAATAATATCCACCACTGCGGAAGTGGTATAAAAATAAGAAATTATTAATTCCACCATGAATAGGCCTAAAGGGCACTCAATATAATTATGTTACACCAACAGATGCAGGCCTTAAGGGTTTTCAACAAAATAATATCAGTCACTGAGGAAATGGTATTAAAAAATAAGAAATTAAATACTCTACAATGAATAGGCCTGAAGGGCTTTCAACAAAATAATATCAGTCACTGAAGAAATGGTATTAAAAAAAAGAAATTAAATACTCTACAATGAATAGGCCTTAAGGGCTTTCAACAAAATAATATCAGTCACTGAGGAAATGGTATTAAAAAATAAGAAATTAAATACACTACAATGAATAGGCCTTAAGGGCACTCAACAAAATTATATCACCCCAACAGATGCACACTTCCTAACCTAACTTAACCACTACTCTGGGGAACAAAGGTTACACCTGAGATCAGAATTATGAAGAAAAATTAGATGCATTAAAAGAATCAAATCACAGTATCACTCTGGTTCCACTTAGTGACACAAACATTCAAAAAACAATACTATCAAAATTGTTTAAGAAATATTAAACTACACACGTCAAGATAATATCAGTAACTGAGAAATGGTATTAACTACACCCAAATATATTGTCACTATTATTGGTTTGTTACTGGGTCCACCAATACCCGTGAACCATGCTCCACCCAACTCAACATACACCCGTAATAAGGGAGATAAAATGTTCCTCTAGGTATCCCCTAGACTCATGGTCTCAGTGTGCGACCCTGTATCACTCAGCTTGCTTCACTTTACTCCCGGTACATCCATAAAGCGGAAGGGAGTGAGCCAATCAGACCTTGTACAGTTGAGAGAAGCTTTAGCTTCCCGTTAGCAAGAGGGTTTCACTAAGCTGCTCGAGACATGTGGTGTTGTGAGCCGAGGTAGAGGAGAGCTGATGACCCCAACGATCGTCCTGTCGTCAGCTGGGCACCCAGACGGCTAGATTCCCTCCAGCGATCCTTTGATACCCCGCTAAACAGTGACAGGCCTACACTGATCGGTCCAATGGCGACAATCGCCACCCTCAATCATCAACGGCAGTCTCTCTTGCGGTCATCACTCTCGCAGTCAATTTCTCGCAGTCAAACTCCGGTCAAGTGGGTTCTGGCGGAAACCCTGAAATGAACTCACTGTTAGCTCTAGTTTACTTTACCACTGCCCTATCTAACCCTGTCTGAGATCGAATGAGACTTACTTGTTATACTGCAATAGTGCAACACAGGTGACTAGGCCACGTGACTATTTCTGTGGACGAACGCGCAGGGATGTCCTGTAGGTCCAATCGCTTTCACGTGACTGAGGACCAGCCAGCATCGCGTCTCTCCAAGGCGCTAGCTTAGGCCTACGTGACATATTTTCCGCCTAACTAATAACTCCTTGGGACACCCGTGACATTATTCAGACTGATAAACGATCTATAATAATTTCAAATTCAATAATAGTCCCTTAACTTCATGAATCGCATCATTATTAATTCGGCAAATTACATTTAATATCATATAGGCCTAGTTCCACAACCTCCCACTATGTGCGGGGAGCGCTCTCTTCCCTCAGACGACCTTGAACGCTCAGTATCGCTAATGGCGGGGCATTTGAAATTTCTGAATATTATATATATATATATATATATATATATATATATATATATATATATATATATATATATATATATATATATATATATATATATATATATATATATATATATATATATATATATATATATCCAAAACCAACCCCAGTGCCTCCAGGAATAAAAGGAGACCGTTACACATGAACCATGTGTCGGTCGACAAAGTTAAGAAAACAAAGAAATTTAAGACTTGGGTTAGGGCAAACAATGAGCTGGACAGGAGGATATATGCCAAATCCCTGAACCAAGCAAAGTCAGAGTGTAGAGCGGCTGAAAAAGAGTTCCAGAGGTGGATTGCGAGCGAGGTGAAGTCAAACCCAAAAGCATTTTACCACTACTCAAAGTTGAAATTATAAACACGAGTAGGCGTCTTGGATCTGAAGCTTGAAGTTGGTAGTTATGGTGATTCTGACCAGGATAAGTTGGAGACGTTGAGCAGTTTCTTTTCCTCGGTGTTCACAAGAGAGGATGCGAACAATCTAACTGTGTTTGAGGACAAGCGGTTTGACACAGCGCTGATCCACATTGTGATCTCAAAAGAGTTATAAGACATAAACTGTCAAAGCTAAAGATTCATATGAGTCCCTGCCCTGATATGGTGAATCCCAGAGTGCTAAGAGAGTTGTGCAACGAGCTTGCTGGGCCCTGAAGATCCTGTTCTGTAGATGCCTGGATTAGCAAAAGGTCCACAGTGATTGGAAAATGGGTTGTGTGAGTCCTACATATATATATATATATATATATATATATATATATATATATATATATATATATATATATATATATATATATATATATATATATATATATATATATCTTTAAGAAGAACGACTGTCACTCCTCAAATAATAATTATAGACCAGTGAGCCTGACCAGCATAGTGTGTAAAGTACTTGATAGCATTATAAGAGATGCCATGATTGAATATCTTCTACGAAATAACCTTGTAAAGGATTGCCAGCACGGTTTTATGCCGGGACGCTTCTGTTTAACACGATTACTCAAGGTACTGGGTGTTTGGACCTAAATTCTGGAACAGGGTAGCTATATCGACAATTTACACCCTATAGTTTGCCAAGGCATTCAATGGCGTACCCATGAAAAGGCTGAGAATTAAACTGGAAGGGAATGGGATTCGAGGAAATGTCCTAGCGTGGATCGGAGACTTTCTGCATGATCAGAAGCAGTGTGTGGTGATTAATTTTACGAAATCGTCATGTGTACCTGTGAGAAGCGGGGTACCACAGGGAGTTTAATAGGCCCGATGCTGTTTGTTTGTTTCATAAATGGAATGCCAGAAGCTCTATACTCCTCCATATACATGTTTGCGGGCGATGCAAAGTTATTCAGGGAGTTTGAGAACCAAACAGACAGTGAAGAGCTGCAGAAAGATATTTGTGAGCTTCAAGAATGGCCGAAAAAATTTGCTACTAAGATTCAATGTCACGAAGTGTAAGAGGATGCACCTCGGTCGTATCAACGGTAAGGAGGTGTATCATATGTCCCAACGAGACGAAGAAACTGCATTAATTGAGACCATATACAAAAGGAACCTGGGTGTGTATGGTGACAATGAACTGAAGTTCTCTGGTCGTTGTGAGAAGAAGGTAAATCAAGCTACTAAACTAGTAGGTCTGGAATTCTGTCACCCCGTCTGGTCTCCTAGATATGCTAGCGAGTGTCAGTTGAATGTACATGTTCAAAGGAGGGCCACCAGACTGGTGCCTGCACTATGGCACTTCAGTTGTCCAGAGAAATTAGAACGCCTGCTACTGCCTAACTTATACTACAGGCGGCAAAGGGTGACCAAATTTAGGTGTATAAAATCTTAAAAGAGACTATTCAGTCTAGTGTCCATACATGGAGATGGCGGATGCCCACCCCACAAGGGGTCGCAGCTCAAGGTTGAAAAGACATAAGTCCACAAAATTGTGAGGGCAAACTTTTTCAGTGAGAATTGTGAACTGTTGGAACAACCTGCCAGAGAGTGTTGTGACGGCACCGAGTGTGAGCGCTTTCAAGACCAGAATTGACCAACACTGGAGCAGGTTCAGATATATTCAAGGACTAGTGCATGCCCAGTACTTGCAACAGTGCGTAACAGAGACGTGACCGACCGCCCAAGTAGCTAACGATCCGATCAGTGGCAAAGAGGATAAAGTAAAGTAAAATGCCTCTGAAATACACACAAATTAACCTGTGGTATATTTGTATAGAAAATGTCAAATACTCTGCTCATATGTCAGTGATGTAAAGCCGACTGTGTGAATATATGTTACACTAAATAGTGATAACTGATGATTAGCGATAACTTCTACGTACAGTATTTATCCTTTTTGGGAATTAATCTGTGCACGTTAAAATTTGATGTTTCATGTAAGGCGTCGTTTACTACCATAAAATAGAAAAATTATATATATATATATATATATATATATATATATATATATATATATATATATATATATATATATATATATATATATATATATATATATATATATATATATATATATATATATATATATATTGATTGATACAATCACACAGGGAAAAGGGAAACAATGGATCACCTTAGCTTTCGTCTTTATTCAAGACATCTTCAGAGGCAACTGAATTACAGTCAGTCAGTTAGTCAGGATACCGAGATAAGAGAACCGTGGCTCTGAGGTGATCAAGGATATTTAGGGCAAGGTATATTTTGAAGTGGGAAGTACAGAAGGAGAATGAAAGCAGGTGGGCTTTCCACCTTGCGGAGGCTGTTTTGTGGTTAAACCAGTGACAGACGTTCTTCAGTCCTCCAGGGGCAAGGGAGTTTAAATAAGCTAAGCTAAGATAGTTTAAAGTACCAACCTAAGATAGGTGATGTTTTTGGGTTTGTTGGAGGGTCCCTTCAGGTCCTTGTGTTGCTGAAGGGATGTGCCTCATCTTTTGTGATTGTGCTGGGGGGTCCCGCCAGGTCCTTGTGTAACTGGCAGGATATTCCCCATTTTTAAGGTTACACATATTGTGTTACTCTTTCTTGTTTGGTTTGTCTTGGAGGGTCCCTTCAGGTCCTTGTGTAACTGAAGGGATGATCCTCATCTTTTGTGTTTGGGGGGTCCCACCAGGTCCTTGTGTGAACTGTCAGGATAGTCCCCATCTTTTCGGTTATTTAAGTGGTGTTACTCTCTTGCATATAATGGTTCCGGGCTGATTGTGTTAATGTTGATGCTTCTTGGCCACCAGGTGTGTGATATATTGTTGTTTGCCTGTAATAGTTCCTGTAAAATAGGGTCTTGTGTTCGGTGTAGTTTGTCCCATACCGCTTTTGCTTGTTTGCGTGTTCTAATGTTAATTGTGTCTATATTATGTTCGATGTGTATGTCTCGTATTTTTGGACTGTATGGCGGCCTATGCTTTGCTGCTCTTCTTAGTGCTGTATTTTGGACTGCTTGCAGCTTGAGTTTGTTTGTTTTGGTTATTGTGTTAAGTGGAATTGGTGGATATTCAAGGTGTGGTCTGACGAGTGATTTGTATAGATGTAGCTGTGTGTTGGTGTTTCGTTTTCTAAAGCGACGGAGTTTGGTTAGTTGCAATTTTGCTTTCGTCAATCTTTCTGTAATGTGTTGGTGAATACCGGTTCTGGTGATTTTGAGTCCCAGTGTTTTCCCACTTTCTGCATATGGTAGCTGTTAATTATTGATTATGATTGGGTATGGATTTATTTTAGCAATGTATATGATCTTTAGTTTTTGGATATTGGTTTGGATTTTCCATTTTCTCTCATAGTTGTTAATTGCTTCAATTTCTCTTCCTGTTCTTATAGCCATCATTTGCTTAGATTTCCCTGGATATTGTATTAGTTGTGTGATATCGTCTGTGTATGGTATGTACCTGTAGTCCGACTGTCTTGGGGTTGGTATGTCTGCTGTGTATATTGTGTACAGTGTGGGTGAAATGTTGCTGCCCTGTGGGACTCCACTGTGTATGTTGAAGGTTTGTCCGGTGTAGTTGTCTATAATAAGTTTGGCTTGTCTGTTGTCTAAGAAGTTGCAGAGAAGGGTTAACATGTTTTTTGGCATGTCAAGCTGAATTATTTTATATTTGAGGCCTTCGTGCCACACTTTATCAAAAGCTTTTGATACGTCTCTGAGAACAATATTGCATTGGTTTTTGTTGCTGACGGCGTTAGCTATTGATTCATAAATTAATGCAATAGCCGTGTTTGTGCCACGGTTCTTTCGGACTCCATGTTGTCTGAATTACAAAGACTGAGAGAGAGCTTATGTACACAGGGTGACCTTACAAAACATGAGGTCAGGTCATCATCAGATTTGCGCGGGTGACCCAGGCCTTCTTTTCTAGGTGGCCTTGGTGAAGGGCGGCTATGTTGTCACCAGGGTGTTGCGGGTGTGAGTTGCAGAGGGCAGAAGAGAAGAGTTAATAGAGCAGGACTCTTCTGGGGGAATTGTAGTCCTAATTATTTTTCTCTTTACATAAGAACATAAGAAAATAAGGAGTCTGCAATAGGGCGGTTGGCGTGTTCATGGCAGCTCCCTTCGAGAGTTACTACCACTCTCTATCATCCATGAATCTAGCTTCCTTTTAAAACTTTCCGGCGTTCCAGCTTGTTCCACTAAGATTGTTCCACTTTTCCACCACCCTATTTATGAACCAGTTTCTTCCTATCTCCCTCCTAAACCTAAACTTACCCAACTTAAATCCGTTGCTACGAGTCCTATCCTGCTCGGATATTATAAGAACTTTATCTATATCTTCTTTATTGATTTCTTTCACCCACTTGAATAATTCTATCACATCTCCCCGCACTCTTCGTCTTTCTAGGGGACAGTGTTGTCTTTTTTAGGAGGGTCGATTGTGATATTCTGAAATTTTAGAACGAAAATTAATGATTTAACAAACTGAAACATAAGTGCAGCGCACCAAGCACCAAGCGGGGGAGTCAGGAACTACTGTAAGTGACCAGCTGGCGCCCACGAGGCCTATGAAGTGTACTTTATCAAATTAATTCATACACTGTAGTAAATAATTAATATATGAGAAGAATGACATCATGCGCTTCACGGATAATTAAAATAATTACTGGAAAGCCATGGGGGACATTCGTGTCTTGAATTAAAGACGTAAATGAATAATAAAATAATGCTAGTATTTCCCCAAAAAACAAATAAAGGAGAATCAAGGAAGATTTTGAGATTTAAGCAGGAAAATTTAAGTAGTTCTCTGAAGATAAACAAAAGAAGTGTAGGCCGAGGGCGCTGCATAGAGGGGGCACTCACAAGCTGTCTATCGTTGGTGGAAGGTAGATGCAGAGACACCTTGCTGGATTATACGCCCCACGTATATGATCATAAGAACATAACAAAATCAGGAGTCTGCAATAGGCCGATTGGCCTGTGCATGGTAGTTCCTGTCGCTAGTTACAACCACTCTCGATCGTCCATGAATCTATCTAACCTCCCTTTAAAACTTTCCAGCGTCCCCAGCACTTACTACAAAGTTGATAAGCTTGTTCCACTCGTCTACCACCCTATTTGTGAACCAGTTTCTTCCTATCACTCTCCTAAACCTAAACTTATCCAACTGAAAAATAAAATTTTTCCTGTTATTCCTGTTACTTTTTCCACGTCATCACACTAAAATTCAATAAACAATGAAAACAATCATAAGAAGACACAAAAAGTATCAAATTAGCCACTGTATGGACAATTGTTATTTTATTTCATCCTATTATGTGATGTATTGTCCTCCGATTGTAAATACTAGCAATAGTCCCCCATCATGGCAGGATCCCCTCTACCCTGGTACCTTTCCTCCATACGTCGAATTTCCTGATGAAATCGCTCTCCCTGTTCATCACTAACTGCCCCCAGATTCTCAGGAAAAAAGTCCAAGTGCGAGTGTAGGAGGTGGACTTTCAGGGACATCCTGTATCCTAAGTTTTTGTATTTTTCTTAAGAGTTCCTCTACAAGTTGGCAATAGTTTTCTTTCTTCTTGTTTCCAAGAAACCCCTTGACTACAGATGTGAAGGATTTCCACGCAGCTAGCTCATTTTCATTCAGTTTGTTTTCAAAGTCGTCATCACGAAGTAACTTTCTTATCTGTGGGCCAACAGAGATACCCTTTTTGACTTTTGCATCACTGAGCTGTGGGAATTTTCCCCTCAAGTACATGAACCCAACACCTTGTTTGTCCATGGTCTTCACAAAATTCTTCATTAGTCCCAGCTTGATGTGTAAAGGAGGTAGAAGCATATCGTTTGGGTCTACCAAGGGAGTATATTTAACGTTGCCTTTTCCTGGAACAAACTTTTCTCTCTTTGGTCAGTCCTTTGTGTTGTAGTGTTTTATTGTTGCTCTGCTGTCCCATAAACACAGAAAACAGTAATGTTTCGTAAACCCTTCTTGAAGGCCGAGTAGAAGGGCTATAACCTTCAAATGCCGCAGATCTGCCATCTAAACTCCTTGTATTAATTTTAATAGCGGTCAGTATTTTCAACATACTATCATGCGTTTCCTTCAAACTTACTGAATGCGCTACTGGAACTGAGGGCTTCTGGTTCCCATTATGCATCAATACTGCTTTCAAATTAAACTTGGAGGAATCTATGAAAAGCCGCCATTCCTTTGGGATGTGTTTCTCCCAACTCTGACACTAGTCCATCTACACCAGTACACACACAGAGGGAATCCTACAGACTGTAGAATGAAGAAAATGTAATATTTATTTTCCTAAAAACCGAAATTCTTGCCTTTTCCGCTAGCAAGTTTCGCCAGCTGTATTGACAGACGGAGATCACGTACAAGATCATTAAGTTCACTTTGTTCTATAAGATGTGGTTCATTGGAAGTCTGGTCAATGACAGGAGGATCATGGGATGATTCTGGGATTTCTTCCTCAATTTCCTCATCCGAAGTTGAGAGCTCTTCCAAATTAGCCGGTGGTGTAGATTTAGGGAGGCCTGCTCCTTGAGGAACGGGCCTTATTGCCGAACGTACAGTACATTTGGATACTCAATTTGGTGAATTTGGTGAATTAACACAGCCTCGGCGTTGTATTCTCTCCTTTCTCCTGTTCAGTATTGCTAACCTTGCATTTAATATGTCCCTACCAACACAACTACAGTCAGCCAAAGATGCACCGACCCGACCCTGGGTCTCGTGCTTGCAATTTTACCTGGCAATACTTGGTAAAGGAAAGATGTATGGAAAGGTGATTGTGATTGGTGGATCTGTTTTCGGCTGTATCACTGTCAGGACAACTAAACAAGCCAAAAGTAACATTTTATAATAATAAACTATTCAGTGTTATTTAAAGTCATGATAAGTTTCCAAATGTTCGTATATTTGTTTAAATAATGAAGAAAATTATATTAATGAATTGGCAACTCAATTACGACCACAGCTGCCACAAGATTCTCACATCAAATTTTCTTCATTATTTAAACAAATATACGAACATTTGGAAACTTGTCATGACTTTAAATAACACTGAATAGTTTATTATTATAAAATGTTACCTTTGGTTTGTTTAATAATTGTCCTGATAGTGATCCAGCCGAAAACATATCCACCAATCACAATCAATTTTTATTGTTTTCTCTGCCTATACTTAGCCGCAAGTGAATTATCCCATCTTATCGCCTCTACCTGATCCACGACTTATTATAATACATGTTCCTATGTACTTCTGTACATACTGTACATACGTCTGCGTACGTATTAATGAGTGTGTGTGTGTGTGTGTGTGTATGTGTGTGTGTGTGTGTGTGTGTGTGTGTGTGTGTGTGTGTGATTGTTCCAACTCTTCAGTAATGACCAGACGCATTTTCCACGATGACTGAGTGTGTGTTTGATGGTCAAGTCTATATGTATGGTTTGTAGGATGTACAGTTGGCTCTACTTCTGCATTTAACACTTACCATTGCCATTCCTCTCTCTCCCTGAAGTGTGAACCTCGAATTCTTGGGTGCGAATTCGTAGCATTCACTAGTATCGGAGTAGGTGTCTTTCTGTGTGGGGGGGTGGGGGGAGGGGACGCTAGTCATAAGGTAGTAGGCAGCTTAGCTATCAAAAAGGGAGGTACTGCTGCCTGGGAAGATATTGGAAGCTTAATGTGTTAATAGTAGACCCTGCTGCTATATGGCATCACAAAAATTGTGATCATGTCCCAGGTTGCTCATTTGACTTTCTGCCCCTTTTACACACATAAGAACAGAAGAACATAAGAAAATAAGGAGTCTGCCAATAGGCCGGTTGGCCTGTGCAATACAGTGTGTGCATGGCAGCTCCTGTCGAGAGTTACTACCACTCTCTATCATCCATGACTCTATCTAGCCTCGTTTTAAGAGTTTCCAGCGTCCCAGCACTTACTACAAAGTTGCTAAGCTCGTTCCACTCGTCTATTTGTGAACTAGTTCCTTCCTATCTCCCTCCTAAACCTAAACTTATCCAACTTAAATCCGTTGCTACGAGTCCTATCCTGCTCGGATATTATAAGAACTTTATCTATATCTCCTTTATTGATTCCTTTCACCCACTTAAATACTTCTATTATATCTCCTTGCAATCTTCGTCTTTCTAGGGAATGCAAGTTTAGTTTCTTTAATCTATCTTGATATGGAAGGTTTCTAAGTCCCGGAAACATTTTCGTTACTCTTCGCTGCACCGACTCCAGTGAATTGATATCCATTCTATAATAAGGGCACCAGAACTGAACAGCATAATCGAGGTGCGGCCTGACTAGCGCAAGATATAGTTGCAATATAACCTCCGCACTCTTATTACTTACACTTCTAGATATAAAACATAATACTCTATTTGCCTTATTTCGAACATTAACGCACTGTTTTCTAGGCCGTAGGTCCGGGCTTACAAGTAAGTACCCCCAAGTCTCTTTCACAAGTCGACTTCTCTAGGATGTTGTTGTTAAGTCTGTATACATTGACAGTATTTGTTCTTCCATTATTAAGTACGCTGCACTTGCTGGTGTTGAAATTCATTTGCCATTTTATTGACCACTCCTGCAGTTTATTTAAATCCTCCTGTAGTGCATTTGGATCCTGCCTTGAATTAATCTGCCGCCCTATTTTGGTGTTATCCGCAAACTTGCGTTTCTGTAGATTATGAACAAGAATGGGCCCAGTAGTGACCCCTGGGAAACCCCACTGGTTATACAGCCCCACTCAGATTTAACACCATCTACCCTGACCCTCTGTGTTCTATCGGTGAGCCATTATTTTATCCAATTTAAGACTTTCCATTCTATACCATGAGGCTTAACTTTTCTCAGAAGCCTCTGATACAGTGCTTTGTCAAACGCTTTGCTAAAATCTAAGAAAATAATATCGTAATTTTCGTCATTATCTAGTACATCGAAGATTTTCCTAGAAAAACGGCAGCAGATTTGTTAGACAAGATTTTCCCTTTGTAAACTCATGTTGAGAGTCGTAGATTAATTTGTTTTTCTCTGAATGCGATCGGATGACATTTGCTATAATTGATTCAAGAAATTTCCCCACTACTGACGTCAAAGTGATCGGCCGGTAATTTGACGCTGATGCTCTGTCTCCCTTTTTGAATATGGGTACTACATTTGCCTGTTTCCACAACTCTGGCACAACTCTCGTGTCTAATGATTTTGTAAATAAATTTACAAGGGGTCCGCTAATCTGTTCCTTACACTCTTTCAAAACTCGAGGGAAAATTTCATCCGGCCCTGGGGATTTTGTCTTCTTTAATTTATTTATCTTCCTAAGAACATCCTCTTTTCTGATTGTGTTATTTTTTAATTTCTCTTCTTCATTTCCCTTAAATATCAGTTCCATCTCTGGCATTTCCTCGTGAATTTCTTCTGTGAAAACTGATAAGTAGCTGTTTAATGCTTTGCATATTTTCTCACTTTCATCGATCACTTCCACTCTCTTTGACTTTAAAAGCCCTCGCTTTTTCCTTGACCTTTGTTCTATATACCTGGAAAAATCCCTAGGGAATCGCCTTGGATTCTCTTGCTATACTGATTTCGTAGTCCCTCTTTGCCTTCCTTAAATTTTTCTTAACATTCCTATAGAGTTCATTATACCTATTTCTGAGATGCTCCTCCCCTCCCTTTAATTTCTTATAAATTCCTTTCTTTATTCCTATTTCATGTTTAAGTTTTTCTTCTCATCCACCTTGGCTCACTCATTGTCATGGTTTTGGGGTGGTTCGGTGGTAGTAGGAGTGGATTATATTATATAAAGATAATAATATGTCGTATTTCTTATTTCTTACCGTAGAGTTCGATACCTTCACACTGGTTACTTCCAGGAGATTATGGCGTATCTACGTAGAAGTTCACTCCACCACTCGACATTCCATGATTTATACTTGATAAATGATGATTTAATGAATTCATTTAATTTTCAACATCCATCTAAGTTATTGGTTATACTATGTCATAACCAATCAGTCATTACCTTTAGTAATAATAAGATAGGATCACAGATACGGGCAGATAATTGCACTTACATTTATTTGTCAAGCTTCCATACAATGATTTACAATTTGCATGGATATATGATTCACTCACGTTCACGCTGTAATAAAATTAATCTTCTAAAACAGGGAATTTCCAACTTGGGGACACATGTGATTACTCTACTGTGGTATGACTTAACAGAGCCTTAATTCTTCAAGTGATTCATTTACTGCCAGCCTGGATTGCTTTTGTTGCAACCAGGCTTCATCACAAGAACTTCTTCCCACGGCCATAACAACAAAAAGGTACTCTTGGGTTACCACACATAGTCTCGCGTCACTGACAGTCACTGTGGATGGTTGTCGCGGCAAGTAGAACTAGTAAGCGTGACTTGAATTAACCATTAGGTGCAATAGACCAGCCTGGATTGCTTTTGTCGCAACCAGGCTTCCACACGTGATATTTCCATGGGGATAACAAACCTAGGTTAACACACTTAGTCTCGTGTCGATCACGGTCACGGTAGACGGGTGTCGTGCAGGAGAACTCTGTAAGCGTGAATTAATTAACCATTTACTGTAGGTTTGATAGGCCAGCCTGGATTGCTCTTGTCGCAACCAGGCATCCACACGTGATATTTCCACGGGGATAACAAACCTAGGTTAACACGTTTAGTCTCGTGTCGACGACGGTTCACAGGACGGAGTGGCGGTGGAGTACTCTGTGTGGTGTGGTGTCCCGCCCCCCCTTCAGGAGGGAGAGAGAGTTATGCCTCGCCGGGCGTCTTATCTCTGGTAAAACAAACTTTGGAGTTGGTTGCGTGGGTAAGCCTAACGCAACCCATGACAATCGGACTTGAAAATTAAATGAATTCATTAAATCATCATTTATCAAGTATAAATCATGGAATGTCGAGTGGTGGAGTGAACTTCTACGTAGATACGCCATAATCTCCTGTAAGTAATCAGTGTGAAGGTATCGGACTCTACGGTAAGAAATAAGAAATACGACATATTATTATCTTTATATAATATAATCCACTCCTACTACCACCGAACCACCCCAAAACCATGACACTCATATTTGGCCTAATTTTTCTGTATGGTATATTTTGTTCCTGTGCTGTATGTATTATACTAATGAATATATTATAGTCTTGATCAATTGTTGTGTTGCCAGTGACCTCACCCGTGCCTACCGGGGAGTGACCTGACTGTTCCCAGGCGACCTCACCTAGGTACCTTCTTAACCCCTCATAATCTGCCGATCGAAAGTCTGGGTCTCTGACCATATTGTCATTGTTTTTCGTTTTCCAATTTAAGGTGAACCTGATTTCTCTGTGATAAACTGCTTCCTAGTTCTTCCCCTATTGCAGGGGTTCTCAACCAGGGGGGAATTCCCCCCAGGGGGAGAATTCAGGTTTTCAGGGGGGGAGAAACTGATTCGGGAGCAAGAGATATGTTCGATGAGAAATCAATCACAGAATTTTGGCCCTTGATGTGCGATTCCTACCCAAAAGTGGCAGAAAGAGCTATCCGTGCATTACTTCCGTTTGTGTCGACATATCTTTGTGAGTCAGGCTTTTCAACTCTGTTGCAAATTAAAACGAAGCAACGTAGTAGATTAGAGGTAGAAAATGACCTGCGTTGTGCCCTTTCAAGCACTCCTCCGCGTATCCCAGAATTGGCGAAGAAAAAACAATCACAGGTTTCTCATTGACTGTAATCTTCATCTGAATAAAATTAATTACAAATTTACAATATCCTGGTATTCTATTGAACTTTTTGTTTATTGCATTATGCTTCAGTTTGGTCTGTTAAGTAATTCATTATAAAAAAAAAAAACGATTTTACTTTTATTCAAGTTTTATAAATCCATCAACATTTTCAATTGGCATTTAATTTGTAAAACTCCACTATAAAAACAATCCATGTAAAATTGTAAATGTATATGTACTAATATGGAAAAAATAAATGATTTTCAGTATTATATGCATATTATTTGGAATGCACTTTTTGAGGCAGACAATCTTGGAAAGGAGGGGGGAATGGCATTCTGACATATGGTGAAAGGGGTGCATGGGGCAAACAAGGTTGAGAACCACTGCCCTATTGTGATATCTCTGATAATATTTCTTGTATTTGTTAATACTAGGTCTAATATATTGTCAACTCTAGTAGGTTCTGTAATTAGTTGTTTTAAAAAATTGTCCTGTACTGCGTCTCGGAAGTCTTCAGATTCATAGTCACCTACAATTTTGCCGTAGTCAATATTTCTGAAGTTGAAATTCCCCATAATGCACAGGTTATTGTATTTTGCTGCCCTACTAATTTCCTGCCATATGGGCTGAGCTGCTTCTTTCCCAAGACTTGGGGGCCTGTAAATCACTCCCATAATTAGTTTTTTCTTCCTTCCGCAATTTCTACCCATACAGACTCGGTTCCTATTTCACCCTTTATTGAATTATTAATACAACATTTAAATGTATCCCTGACGAAGAGTGCGACCCCTCCCCCATACCTACCTTCCCTGTCCTTGTGAAAAAGGTTGTACCCTTCTATGTGGTACTCTAATAAAAAGTTCTTGCTCGCCAGATTCATCCAAGTTTAGGTGATTGCTATGACGTCTACATTCTCGGTACATAAGACCACTCTCAGCAAGTCTATATTATTTCTAACGCTCCTACTGTTTGCATAGTATACATTTAAACATAACCTTCCCATGTCCTGTTTTACCCCTTGTCCTGAGTAACCAATTTACTCCCCAGGACCTGCTTGTTTTTTGACTCCCACTTACCCTAACCTCTCTCAGCTGGCGAAATCCACCCTTTAGAGTGACAATTTCACGCTCCGGGGATGCAGATAACGTCTTTACCCCCGCGCAAGACAAGTGTACTCCGTCACGACTGTACAGCTAGTCGTTACCATAGAATGGTTGCCAGCTATCAATCAACACCCAACCATTGTTTGCACAATGTTTTTCCAGTCAGCAATTTATAGCAATTGCCCTGGACAGCCATTCACCACCAATTCCCCTTCTAGGCAAGACACCACATACTATCGGGATCCCTTCCCTATCTCGAACCTTCCTGTACCTCTTGAAAAGTTCCTCACTCCTAACCTTTCCTATGCAGTTACCTCCTACACTAAGACACACTACTGGCTTGGTACCCTCACCTGACCAAACCCAATCTATCCTCTGAGCTACATGCCCTATCCCAACCCCAGGAACACACACCCTATTCCTACGTTTCCTATCTCTTGCACAAAAAGCCCTATCTAAGAACCTCACCTGGCTGTCCCCAACTACCACGACCTTACCACTGGGCAGGGTTTGAACAACTGCCCTTTTCTTTCCTGGCACCACACCGTCCTACTTTTTCTTTTCCTCGCCAGCTTCCTCCTTGGAGACTACCACTCTCCACGCCTGCTCCTCCAGACCCTCCTTCACAGGTGTCCTGCTAGGCAGGACACCTACCTGAAGAAGTTCAGTCCTGAGGGCTTCGTTCTTCCCCTTTAAAACGTCTATCTCTCTCCTCAACTGCTCCAGCTGATTTAACAGAGTGGCCAGGGGGTCAAATTTCCTCACACACCGTCCTTCTTCCCCCACAACACAACGATCCACGGCGGCCATTTCCTATGGTCACTAACACGAGCACTTAGGGGCATGTCTTTCTCCAAGCTAGGTCAGGTAGCGTCTTGAGCTAGGTTAGGGTCTCAATTGCTTCTCTTTCTTGATTGGTTTATTTTTTTTCCATTTCTGTATTTATTTTTATTAGCCCCTTAGTCTTTATATAAATGTGGGGAAGTACATTGAGCTTATATATTCATTTCACCCCCAGTAACTTTCCACTGGCTATGAGGTGACATGGTCACATCACGTGAGGGGTAAGTTCCACCCTTGAGGCATGGCCCTAAAATGTGAGGTCAGCTAATAGAAGCCGGCTAGCGAGTTAGATGCTTGAGCCACGAGTTGTAAGTAGGGTAGACGATCAGGCCGAAACCCCAAAATTTCCTAACTGTAAATTATATTCCCTTTAAATCTACCAAATATTGAGGTTTTCTATGTTAACAAAGTAATAGAAAACGAAGACCCGAAGTGCTAACTATTTTTATTGTCCTTGTATATACAGTAATATCTATGTACTGTATTGTATCATAATTTGGAACGTAGGCTTCTCTTTGTTACGACTTTCATTATCCTGCGTTAGTAGAGTACAGGAGGAAACGGATAAGAATTACCAAATTTGATGGTGTTGTGGGGTATGGTAGTTTGGTTCACACTCAGGATGGGATGGAGAAAGGAAACTCACAATGTGCTCTCTGTATACATGTTGTATTGGATGTACAATGCAGCTTGGTGCTGAGAAGTGGCAGCGTGGTTACAAGCGTGATGTAGAGAGAGCTGGTTGGTGAGGATGCTCAGAGGAGGGCAGCTTGTGGGTCGCCATGCTCGCCAGCGGGAGCGAGGGCCGCCAGGCAGCGGTGGAGGAGGAGGAGGAGGAGGAGGTGTTGCTTGCCGGTTGGTGTAGGTAGAAAAGAGAGCGGTCACCACGAGGTCAGGTCTTAAATAGCGGAGGTAGGCATGGCTTAGTAGTTGACCTCCTTCCTGTAAGGCGGCGCTGGTTGACCTAGACCACGAGGCATACACTGGGGAATTCGCGGGGTCGGCTACTCAGCGACAAACAGCGTTTGTAGGGGAGAAATCCACTACAGTGTCACACTGGATAACACACTCCTCATAATTTGACCAGGATGGGGATAAACTCAGAACAGAGGTAGATAGACAAGGGAATTATTCAGTTATATAAGTTCATTTTGCTTCAGATTGAGCATTCCATACTACACACACACACACACACAATGAAGGGATTAAACAAGCCACATACATCCTTCCCAAAGGTAAATTAAAAATAAAAACAAACGAAGGAAGCTACTTTACTCTCCAAGAAGAGATTTCTAAATAAAACAAAAGAGTTTCAGGGTCTCTGATAACAATTCCTAGAGATGCAGATAGACTTAGCTAAGTTTGTCATATAAAACACCAGAAAGTCCCAGGGTTTTATATAACATTATGTAAATTAACAGAATGTCAAAGGGTTTTAGACAAAAGTATATAAAGTAACAGAATGTCACAAAGCGGATAAACAATTTCCTGATTATAAATTCTTTCAATGAACAAGTCCTCTATTAACAGTTTATCGAAGTACCTGTATATAATATTTCTTCCATTCCTAAATTTTTGTTTATGGATTAGTTCGTTTTGTGAAGAACTGTACCTATAACTACTACCTTTATATTATGCAATGACCAACAAGAATGATTCTCCATAATTATACTACCTAGTGATTTGTTGAGCTGGTGGTTGCGTGGATCGTACCAATTTCACCGAGAGCTACCTTTTGAATCAAAGGTTATTTTAATTTTAATTACAATGCAACAGGAGCAAAGTTACAAATAGAAATCTGATTATGTGAAAGATATAAATAACCTTACTGTAGAAAACAAAACAAAACAGGATAATCTTCAGAGAAAACGTTTGTCCCATCCCGTAAGGCTGATTCATTTAGACAAAGTACAGTGTCTTGGCAATGTGGTCCTGTGAGCCCACCTTTATGTTTCTTGACAGTTCTGTATTAGTCAATATGTTCCTGGCTCTTAGGTCACGGAAGTCAAATATGTGGAGTGTACCCAAAGATTTTCTACCACCACACAAAATCGAAATTAAAAATAAAAAACGCAATCATTTTGCCAAAATTAAAGAGCGGATTATGCTGGGCCTCACCATTTCCTCTAGTGTGTCATGGAAGCCACACATCCACAACATTGCTGGGGCTGCCTCTTGAAGACTGGGAATGCTGTGCGGATGCCGGAGCCGCTTCACTCCTGAGCAGTTGTTTCAGATTTGTAGGGGATTCGTTTGTCCTGACTTGGAGTACTGCTTTCATATCAGGGGTGGCTCTTTTGCCTGGCTGTTAGATGGGGTGGAATCAAAGGCAATTCGTCTTATTAACTCTCCTCCTTTAGTTGATAATCTCTCTTCCCTTTCTCTTCGCCGCAGTGTTGCTTCACTCTCTCTCTTTTGCAAGTACTTTAACCGGAAATGTTCGATGGATTTGGCATTCTGTGTACCGCCGGCAAGGCCGTGGGTTCATAACACTCGTCTTGCCCGCGGTGTCCACCGTTTCTGTGTGGATGTCGGTCACACTAGAATAACCCGTTTTAGTAATCCTTCTTTCCTCACACCGCCAAACTGTGGAATGCTCTGCCTTCTTCTGTGTTTCCATACTCATACACTCTGTTTCACTTCAAAAAGCTGGTTTTCCGGCATCTTCGTGGTGTAGAATAATATAATCATTTTCTCTTGTATTTTTAATTTCTGTTTACTCTTATTTTTTCGCTCCCCCCTCCCCCCAGGCCCCGTTGTGGGTCGATGATCAGTGCCCGGGTGGGTTATTCCCCGTAAAAAAAAAAAAAAGACAGGCGTATCGGATCTGAGGCTTGAAGAAGGTAGTTCCGCAGATTCTGACCAAGACAAGGTGGAGGCAATGAACATTTTTCCATTTTTCCTCGGTGTTCACAAGAGAGGATATAAACAATCTTCCTGCGTTTGACCTTGTGTTCTCAGAAGAGGGTATAAGAAACAAAGTGTCAAAGCTTAAGGTTCATAGAGTCCCGGCCGAGACATGGTGCATCCCAGATTGCGAAGAGAGTTGTTCAATGAGCTTGCTGAACCCCTTAAGACCCTGCTCTATAAATGTCTGGAAGAGCAAAAGGTCCCCTGTGACTGGACAATGGCTTATGTGAGTCCTATATTTAAGATAGGCGATCATCACTCCACAAATAATTATAGTATAGTGGAGCTCCTCCATTTTATAGGAGACTTTCTCTCTTTCTATTTTACCTTAAGTTCTTTCTGTCCCACTACTTTTAAACAACTACTTTTCTTTCTGCCTTAGCTTCTTAACTCTTCAAACCTTCTTTCTCTCAATTTCTTATTTTATTAATTCCATATATTAGCTATGTCTTAGTTACTTTACTTCTTATAGCTATTTCCTAACCTCTGACCTGTGGCAGCATGGCTCGAGGGTTAGGACACGGGGTATACTGTAATACCGGTTGAGGGAAAAGTAAAGGTGAATACTATAGGAGAATGATACCCCCAACATACAATAAAAATGGTTTATTAAAATGAAGCTAGACTTATGACTACTTTCAGTAACACACAACTACAAGGATCAACTCCCTGGCTCCACTCATTTTGTACTTTCCACTAGGTACATTTTCCAACATACACCATTACTTGGTGTACCTATAAAAAACACACAACACTATAATCTTACATGTAGTACGTTTGGGCACCATCAATACAAGTTACCTAAGAACTTTAACTTTTAATTAGTAACAGGACTCTGGCAATAGCACCGAAACTAATACCTTAACAGCACCAGGACTAGAGGCTTTCCCGCGCTACTTTTTTGCATTTGTCAAGAAGTAAAACCGCGACCCTCATACTCTTGTTGACTCCAAGCACCCATACAACTGAGGAGATTACATACATGGATACTTGGACGAATAACACACCCAATAAGTAGCTCTACTTAGTTGTGGACTCATTCATAACAATGCTATGAGCTGGTCGTGTCTACTCACATGAGCGGCTCATCTGAAATTGTGTGTGTGTGGTATGGAATGGAATGTACCTAAAGTTAGAGCGCAACTTTAGCTCACACATTTCCCACGCCTTCCCCTCATCTCTCTTGCTCCCACCAATACCTCACCCACCATTTCGTTGTTAACATGTCAGTAGTACCACGATAGAAACACCGCTTCTTGTCCGATCAACGTAGTTAAGCAAAGTTGGGTCTGGTTATTACTTGGATGGGAGACCACCTGACCCTAAGAACACCAGATGCTGCTGGCATAAGGACTACTGGAAACAGGCCTCTCATCGCTTTATCAGCTATCCTTGATCAAATTGTCTGAATATAGATTACTATATCATAATTATTAAAACGCCGAATCATCTCTTTGTTGACATTCCAGGTACCTAGACTTACCTCACACACACTCCCTCCAATGCGCTCTTGCTCCCGTTCGTACCATACATGCCATCTTTGCTAACATTCGAAACGCCGGGTCATCTTTGTTGACATTCGACAAATCTTCCGGGTGCTCTCTTGTTCCCCTTATTCTATATCTGCATTGTGCATGTACAATCTGGGTTTACTCCCCATCCTGGTCAAATTATGAGGAGGGTGTTATCCAGTGTGACACCATCAAATGTGGTAATTCTTATCCGTTTCCTCCTGTAGCCTACTAACGCAGGATAATGAAAGTCGTAACAAAGAAAAACCTACCCTCCAAATGATGATACAATACAGTACATAGATATTACTGTATATACAAGGACAATAAAAATAGTTAAGTCTTCGAGTCTTCGTTTTCTATTACTTTAATAACATAGAAAACCTCAATATTTGGTAGATTTAATGGGAATATACTTTACAGTTAGTTTTTTTTTAGTTTAAAAAATTTATTGGCAGAGCTTGTAGTACAGTTTGCCTATTCTGAGTAATTCAGTCAGGTCTTGACACTGAGGGTGGTATCTCTTCTCACTGTCATACAGGACAGAGGTTCGTACACAAAGAGTTGCATCATATTCATTGACAGTACATATACATATATGTAAACACACACACACACATATACATATACGTATATACATACACATATACATGTACACGTACATATACATGCACACACGCACACATACATACATATACGTCGGTCAGATTCATGTGGGTAATGTCACTTTCCACTGCCATACAGGACAGAGGTTCGTACACAAAGAATGCATCATATTCATTGACACTATATATAGGTCAGATTCATGTGGGTAATGCCACTGTTCACTGCCACGCAGGACAGAGGTTCGTACACAAAGAAGGAAATACATCACATTCACCAGCAGCATATATAGGTCAGTGGATCACATACATTGGAGTCATATTCTAATTGAAGACTAATCAGTGTGGGCTAGCAAATTTGGGATAAACAGCAAGAATGTCCTCAAGCCCACCTGATTCAATGAAGTAATTACATAGTTCAAGATACAGTAAGTCAGGTGGCCTGAAGTCTTTGACAGTGTCACATTTAATAATATAGTGTTCAAGTGTATGCTTTAAAGGTTTATCACAAAGTTTACATGCTGAGTGTTCCGGTATGGGTACAGCGTTACTAACTTGCCAGATGTGTCTGTATCCTAGCCTAATTCTGGCCACGACTACATCACATTGTCTGGTTCTGTCCTTATGCTGGCCATACCGGTACCTCTTGTTACAAAATTTGTCATATTTACTAATGCTACAACTGTCAGGTCTCTCTGCATTTCTCACTTCTTCTAGATCAGAGTTCATGATTCTGACTTGAATGTTTTTAATTACGGCATTGGACAGACCAAGGTCGCGGTCAACATTTTCTTTCTTACATGCCTCATTGGCCAGTCTATCAGCACGGTCATGATACCTGATTCCAACATGGGACGGAATCCACACAAATTCGATACGAAAGTTGTTCTCATTGGCAGTTATCACATTCCTTTTAATATCACATGCAACTTTAGACATAGAGCCTGACGGGCTGTTCATTGATTTCAAAGCACTTTGAGAGTCACAGAATATCACCCCACCTCCATTTTCTTTGAGGTAGTCTGTGGCTAAGTAGATTCCAGTTAGTTCAGTTTGTGTTGTGCTGGCCCAGTTGTTCAGCCTTTGTTTGTTTGACACTATCATCTCTTTTTCTTTATATATTACAATTGCACAGCCTGTTCTACCAGTGTTTGTCTGCACAGAACCATCAGTAAAAGCATAACATTCACTTGATTTAATACTCTCTATGTGTCTGTTAATAGTTTCTAGTGTGACACATCTCACCACATCGGTGTTTAACATTTGCTTACTACCAACAGGAGTGTAATTAATAGGAACTGATATGTCCAGCCAAGGAGGAATGGCATTAATAGGTTCGTCTGGGGTGATTGGGACATTCAGTTTCAGGAGATCTGCAACACTTTTATGAAGCCACGCCCCAAAGAGAGTCTTTTGTGGAAGGTTGGCGAGATGGTCGGGATTACTTAGATAGAACATCAACTCAGTTTGAGTTGTAGTTTGAGAACCATTGTTCTTCAAAACTTTGACACAAAACATGGTATTAAGTAGGGCTATCCTCTCAGATAGGGAGGGCAGTCCGAGCTCTTTCCTCATGTTTACAATTCTGGTTGATTTTGGGCAACCTAGGATGATGCGCATGGCTTCATTTTGCACTACCTCAAGGCTGTTGAGTTGTTTAGGCGGAATAGTCACAAGATGGAGAGCATGATAGTCAACTACAGAACGAATGAAGTGAAGATAGAAAGTACGAGCATAGGTGATGTTAATTCCATAGCCCTTGCCAACAAGGGTTCTGAGGGGTTTAATGCGCTGCATTAGTTTGTCACGAAGGTTACTGACAAAGTTTGCATCATTCACACAAATTCCAAGATATTTATAGGAGCTACATAGTTCCAAGGGCATGCTGTTAATGTTATAGTCAAGAGGCAGAGGGTGAGCAGGACGAGGATTGAGGACCCTCCTCTTGTCAACAGATATTATGAGACCGCATTCAACAGTTCTCCGAGCAAATACATCCAGCAAGGCTTGGAGCCTGAGTTTGGTTTGTGTCATAATGCAGATATCATCAGCATAGCATATTACGGCTTCGTTTGGCTGAGCTGGAATGTCAGCAATAAGCTTGTGCATCAGTATATTAAAGAGCATAAGACTTAACACTCCTCCCTGAGGCGTGCCCAGCTCAAATGATCTCATTCTGGTACTTTTAATTCCCCTAAACAGAACACTGGCATACCTGTTGGACAGATAACCCTTTATCCATGTCAGGAGGTTACCTTGTATGCCAAAATTAGCTAGTTGCTCAAGTATAATGTCTCTATTAGCTACATCAAAGGCTGATTTAAGGTCTATGAAGGCTGTTTGTGTCTTATCTTTTGAGTGAACAAGATATTCTGCAAAGCATGTCTGTGTGCTACGCCCGGGCATGAACCCGTACAGATTAGGGGCGAGTTTGTCTTTGACTTGAAACATGAGACGGTTTAGAACAACTCTTTCAACGACTTTACACATACAGGATGTAAGTGAAATTGGCCTGAAGTTTGGAGAATTAGCTTTAGGGATTGGAACTATGTTTCCATGAGTCCATGTCTTAGGCAGAATACCCTGTGTGAGGCTCATTTGATACAGGTCAAGCAGTGGATGGTTAGGGATCTCATTCAACAATCTCAGGGTGTTATAGGTTATGCCATCCTCACCAGGGGAGGATGACTCACCTTTCATTAGTGCTGTTGTTAGTTCGTGGTGCGTTATAGGAAACTGGTCGGTAAGGTCTGGTGAGGAACAGGCTATTTCAATATTGAAACCCCTATTAATGTGTGAGGTGTTAAGATATTGTTGAATGTCAGGAGGCAGGGAAGTGATTCGTGACACACTAGACCATTGGTCTAATAGCATGTCAGCATATTCTGCAGGGCTGTGATGAAGCTGGACTGGGGTGGGTGACTTGGTAATGGCTCTAATTTTGTTCCACATTTCTGCTAGAGTGGTTGTTCTATTAATCCCCTGTAAGAATTGTTCCCAATAGGTGTTTCTCACCTGATCTTTGAGTTCACGAAATTCTCTGTTAGCTTTGAGGAATGCCAAAAGGTTATCACAAGTTTTATTTTGCTTATAAGTGTTGGCAAGCTGTTTTACATTCTCTCCTTCTTTGGTGAGGATGGGGTCATGTGTCCACAGAGGTGGTATAGTGCTGCCCCCCTTCCTCCTTGACTTAACCCAGGTGGTATAATATGTGGTAATGACATTTACAAGATCACAGCAAAATTCATCCACTGATCCAGGTGTATATCCAGCATACCATCTGTGGATGTAGGCCTTGAAGTGCAGTTTAAGATTATCTGGGATATTAATTCTGAGCTTAGGATGGGGTTCACACTTGACATCAGCAACAGTGTATTCAGTAAGTATTGCATAATGATCACTGACTAGGTGGTCTGAGATGACCTTAGCCTTGACATTACTGTCTACTAGGTTATACCCAATCACATAATCAAGTCTGCCCCCCATCAGATGTGTCACTTTGTCTGTGTCGTATACAGTGATATTATGATTATTGATGTAATTCACGAACACCCTCCCATTAGAGTTACACTGGACATCACCGAGGACAGTGTGACGAGAGTTAAAGTCACCCATACACAGCATAGCATTGTTACCTGTTGGCTTTGGTAACACGTCCGCTCGCAGTTCATTACACCGAACATACTGTAAGCGGAAAGTTTGGGCGCAAGACGAATGTAAACAATTTTGACATTTAAATAGATATTTATAGGGCTCATGACGTACCTTATTTGCCAAGCGATTTTCCTCTAAGCTTGATGACCTTCTCCAAACGTTGTGGGATGCATCTTGCCAGTTTTTCTACGTGTTGGGGAATGATATTATCCCAAATATCCTGTATTTCTATTTTTAGCTTCGCTACTGTCGAAGCGTCACGATCCTGAAGCTCTTTTTTAATGATATGCCACACGTGCTCTATGGGATTTAGGTCTGGTGAATTCCCAGGCCACTTTTTGAAGTAATCTACACCACAGTCCTCTAACCACTGGATAATAGATCGAGCTGTGTGAGCAGGAGCTCCATGTTGCATAAACCAGCTAGCGTTACACTTTTCAAAGCTTTCAGGCAGGTTATCACACAATAACTCGAAATAACTGTGCTGATTTACACTCTCATTTTTTTCAAAAAATACTAAATTGCCAACTCCACCAAATGCAAAGCATCCCCACACCATAACACTTGGAGCATGCTTTACAACTTTAGCTGTGTAGCGGGGGTCATTTGGGTCCGATCCTTTGGGACGCCTGACACGCTTGGACCTGCAGCCAGATGACACCACAAACGTTGACTCATCACTCCACAAGACTTGTTCCCAGTCTTCTAGGGTCCAATCCTTATATTTCTTGCTAAAAGCAATGCGATCCCGTACATTTTTTGCACTTAAGAGGGGAAGAACTTTAGCACAACAACTGCGATATTGTAAATCTTTGAGTAAATGATCAGAAATACATCTTACAGACACGTCCTGGAGCAGTGCAGGGTTATTTTCCTTCAGTTTTCGAGCTGTGAGTGTTGGATTTTTATCCAACTGCCTCTTTATAACCTTGGAAGTACGATTTTGTATTTTCCTTGGCCTACCAGAGCGAGGCTTGGGGGTAGGAATATCCTCACCTCCGCCGTCTCTAAATTTCTTGATCCACTTTTGAACTTGGCGCACTCCTATTCCCACACGAGTGGCTATATCTTTACACTTATAACCCTCCTTATAGAGGGTTATAATAGCAACAATTGTGTCTCTTCCCAGCTCTGTATCACTTCCCATTACAGAGATATTGAGGCACAAACACAGAACAGAACGCAAAAAAACGACTAGTCCGCGTGAGAGAAGTTTACACACTGCACCCATGTGCTCACTGAAGCGACTAATCAGAGTTGCCAAGTAGTGCGTATTGTCTCGCCTAAATAGCGGTACAAACCCTAGCATTGAAATATAGCGAAAAGTTTGAGCGGAAATTGGTATTTATCGTATGTTTTGATAATAGCGGAAAGTTTGGGCTCCTGTAATTTTGCGTCCAAACTTTCCGCTACCACTGTAGATGTTATACAGCGAAAATTGACTGTTTGCTGTCTTTACTGTAAATGGTTGATAGTGAATACTTTCATCATTGTGAGTTTTAATCCATTTACAGACCAGACCATTCTTTACATATGTGAGCAGGCCACTTCCTGCTCCACTATTATATGCTGTAAACCCCGCTATCCTGGGTGCAACTTTCTTCTGGGTGCTGGACGTGTAAGGTTCTTGTAAGCCAATTACATCAATGTCAAAAACTTTAACAAACCATTGTAGATCATTAATTCTGCGATTAACACTCTGGATGTTCCATGAAATGAACCTAAGCGTTCGTGTTACTTTTCCCACCTTGAATTTAACGTAGAGAGTCGCATGCTGGCTTCATAGATCAGCCTGACCAATAAGCTGACCATTCCAATTTCTGTACCTCTGGATTTCCTGATAATGTTCTTCACAGCCCTTATTCCAGTAAGATTTTTATACTCGGGTTCCTTCATCAGTCCCGCGAGTTCCTCTTCCGTAAACAATGGAAAACTTACAGGGTCATGAACAGTCTTCAGACCTGGGACTATTATAGAGACCACACTGGCAGTCTGGGGCTCATTCTCCCCATCCATGCTACCATCACTATCGGTCTCGCTCTGGCTACTCACCCTCAAGTTGGCATCATTATGAGAGGAGGCACGAGCTCCTTCAGAAGCTCCACTAACACTATCACTGTCATTGTTCACTGGTACACTTACTTGGCAGGCTTTAACCTGACCTGCATTGGCTAACGAAGGAGAGTCACTGTGCCTGTTGACTTCAGGTGGTGGAGGCGATCCGGCCGCATTGGCATCACTGAGTGGGACACTGCTATTGTGGATGGAGGCGACCTCCCAGGACAACTGGGGTGCAAGGCCGTCACACCCTCCTCCCTGGACCTGGGACACTGCCCCCTGGGTGGGGAGGTGTCGCTGTTGATTTCAGGTGCTGGAGGCGACCCTGCAGTGTTGCTGTTGGCATCACTGAGTGGGACCGCTTTTGTGGGTGGAGGCGGGCTCCCAGGGCAACCTGGATGCCAGGCCGTCACACCCTCCTCCCTGCACCTGTAACACTGCCTCCTGGGTGGGGAGGTGTAGCTGTTGATTTCAGGCGTTGGCGGCGACCCTGTAGCGTTGGCGTTGGCGTCACTGAGTGTGACCGCTATTGCGGGTGGAGGCGGGCTCCTAAGGCAACCTGGATGCCAGGCCGTCACACCCTTCTTCCTGCATCTGGCACACTGCCACTCAAATGGGGAGTCCTGCTCTCTTCCGTCCTGAGAGGCACCTTCCTTGATGGGGCAGCTGTTTGTGCTATGCATTCCTGCTAGGAAATTTTTGGCCTTCGGCCCTATCGTCCACCCTACTTAGAGCTCGTGGCCCAAACATCTAACTCGCTAGCCGGCTTCTATTAGCTGACCTCACATTTTAGGGCCACGCCTCAAGGGTGGAACCTACCCCTCAATTGATGTGACCATGTCACCTCATAGCCAGTGGAAAGTTACAGGGGGTGATATGATTATATAAGCTAAATATACTCAGTGGCGTACTAAAGGGGGGAGGGGGGGGGGTGGAGGGCGGTCCGCCCCGGGTGACAGCCAGAGGGGGGTGCCATGAGGCAGGACTAAAGCTCAAAAGAACTGTTGATCATGGTAATCAAGCTGCAATGGACAGAGAGAGGGAGAAATGGAAGGACATACTTCATCGTCTTTTGGATGTGACTATGTTTCTAGCTCGACAGAACCTTCCTTTTCGTGGTCATAGGGAGGATATGTTATCAATAAACAAAGGCAATTTCCTGGAACTGGTGGAGTTACTATCAGACTATGATCCTGTTTTGAAAGAACATCTTTTGGAGATTAAGCATGCTATTCCATCTCAGACATCTGGAAGGAGAGTGAGCTCTTATTTGTCACCAAATATTCAGAATGAATTCATCTGTCTTCTAGGAAATAATGTTAAGGAAAAATTTTTGGCTGACATCAAGAAGGCCAAGTATTTTAGAATTCTTTTTGACAGTACACCTGATATTTCTCATACAGATCAGATGTCCGAAGTGATTAGATATGTTCATATTGAAGGTGATTCTGTTGAAGTAAGGGAATCTTTCTTGGGTTTCTTTCCTATTGCTGGAAAAACTGCAAATGAGCTCACAAAGGATATCCTGAGTAATTTGGAGAGTGATGGGGACATTAACTTTTGCCGCAGTCAAGGATATGATAATGGTGCAACTATGGCTGGTATAAGAAACAAATCCAAAGAAATAAATCCAAAGGTTTTGTTTGTGCCTTGTGCCAATCATTCCTTGAACCTTTGTGGGGTATGTATAGATATGTACATACCAAGATATGTGAACACGCCTGACGCCAAGACTCCGTCACCATTCATTGTACCATTTATTCACATGTCTGTATTACTACATATTATTATAGCATGTCTGATGTCTATGCTTATGTCTAATGCCTATGTCCATTTACTATGTCCCGATGTACTATGTCTGTACCGCGCTAGTCGAGTAATTAGAAGACCTCATTTATTGTCCTAGTAATGTCTAGCAACTCTCCTTGCCTAGCTAGCTAATTTCCCTCAGATCGGCTTCGGCCTGCCTACGGCGAGGAGTTCCTTGTGCTGACTCCTGTTCCTGTACCGGTTGGCTATCACGCCAAGTCTTGTACCACTTGTTGAATATATCTACTGCTCGTGCCCTGGAGTTTCAAGAACCTTGTCTAGGATTACATCCACCACATGGCGCAGTTTGAGTAGCTCCAACACGACAGTTTACAAGCCTCAAGAGCCGGCCCCGTCTGTTTCCCGGCCTCGTGTTTCCCGCCCAGAAGATATACTCCACAGTGCCCCTGGATTTAAAGTGCTTTGTGACCTTGTGAAGTGCCCTAAGTGAAGTGCAGTGCCTTTCATGTCTCTTTGCTATGTTTCTGCGGCCCTACAGGTAGCAGACACGCCTCCAGCCCAGTTTCCAAGACAGCACTTCCGGCATACATCCTCCATCCACGCAGGCCCGCAAGCCACTGATTGACTCCCTCCCCTCCACTGAGTCATCACCAGCATCTCGCCCGGGCGCGCGGAGGAATACACCGCCGCCAGCCGCCTCCTCTCACTTCACAAATATTACAGTCAGTACTCTTTTACTTGCCCACCGGTTCCTACACTTAAGCAAATCCATTGGCGAAAATATAGCACTTCACCTTATTCTCCTTGTCTTTCCCATCGCAACCATACCAAACACGAGATGTCTGACCACGACGATTTGCTGGGAAATTTATATGAGGATTATGAGGAAGACGACGCCTCACAGACCCTCCCACCCCCCCTCACGCCTCACACGCCGGGCGCGCCAAATTCAAAGGATGGGAGCCAGGATATACGTCAGTTAATCCACTTCCTACAAGTTTCCCAAGAGAAGGAAGCCCAAAGACGTCAATTAGAGGAGGAAAAACGACATCAAGAGGAATTGTCAAGACAGTCAGAGGAATCAGCTTACCGTCTTCAACTTCAACAACAACACCAAGCTGATAACCGCAAATTCCTGGACCTATTGGAATTGCTGGCAACGAGGACGACTTCACCAGCTGCCACAACCAATTCGCCAGCTTCAGCCTCTTCATCTATCCTTCAGACAACGCCTCCTCACACGTCACCTATCTCCCCTAGGTATGCCTCAGTGTCTTCTCAACCACCTGTTCCAGTCTCAACTCTCGTCGACCTCTCCGTGCCTCCTCCACCGCCTGCCGTCTCGAGTACACCCCTGCACAGCAAGTCTTCAGTTCCCAGCCCCCCACCTCTTCAATCTGATGCAACATATCAAGTATACCGTCAATGGCGACGTCGTTTCGAAGACTTTGCTGTTATGTCTGACCTCAATCGAATGCCCCCTCATAAACAACTCATCCAATTAAGATCGTGCATTTCCCTCGATGTTCAACGCCTCCTAGAGCACACGCTAGCCATCCCCCCTGACTCCCCCAGGTCAGTGACAGAGGTTTTAAACGCCTTGCAGAGTCATTTCCGTGGCCTCCGCAATGAAGCTTTGCGTCGTAGGGAACTGCTATCCTGCAAACAAGCTTCTGGGGAATCATTCTCAGACTTCTATGCACGACTTAAGGACCTAGCAACCGAGGTGGACCTATGTACAGGCGATCCTGTAACCTGTGCTGAGATCCAGCTCAAGATGATCTTGCTGATGGGTGTACGTGACGAGGACCTGCTTCAGAAACTCCTCACCCTCGACGCCGCCTCTTCCCTCACCGACTTCGTCACCTGTTGCAGGTCGTATGAGGCCACAAGAGAGGCTGCCTCAGCTATACACTCATCGCCATCTCAAGTCCACGCCGTCTCCACCTACAAGAGGAGTCAACGCCAGATGCAGACGACGTCCTCTCCACAGCCCCCGTCACAGTCACCAGTTTCTTCTCCCGAATCCTGCAGAAACTGTCAGCGCCAGCATGGTCCAGGAAAGTGCCCTGCGGCTGATAGTACATGTCGAAACTGTGGGTTTCAAGGCCATTGGCCCCGCACAACTCGATGTCCTGCCAACAAGGCCTCATGCAACGCTTGCAACAAGCAAGGACACTTCGCCAAGTGTTGCAGGTCCACCAAGAAGCCTCCATCTCCAGGTCAAAACGTCTCTTTACAGCCCGACAGAACGTCCACACCACCGTCTCCCAAGAACAACAAAGGATGCCGACGCGTGGATGATGCCTCGAGTGACAGGTCCCCCAAGCCCGTCAATGTTCGTCTGTCCTACGGTACCAACTCTTCCAACCTCCTGATGATACCTGACACGGGCGCGGACATCACGGTGATTGGACCAACACACCTGGACGCCCTCAACATTCCCAGGAGTAGCCTGTCACCCACAGCCATGAACGACGTGCTCACAGCGGACGGGTCCCCGATGGCTCCACCTTTGGGTTGCTTCAAGGCAACACTACAGCTCGGTCCCAAGTCTTGCCTTGCCACAGTCCACGTCCATGAGGGCATCCAAACCCCTCTCTTGTCATGTGGCCATTGTCAGGACTTGGCCATCGTCTCATCCGAGTTCCCAAAGCCCATCCTCGCCGTGACACACCTCAACAGGTGTGCAGAGATACCTGTTTCAGCCATGACCACACCTGCTGCCGCCCGGGAGTTCTTTTTTCGTCAGTTCAGCGACGTCCTTGTCTCCAAGCCCGACCTCCAGAAGACGCCGCTCAAGAAGATGACAGGCCCCCCGATGAGAATCCACCTCAAGCCTGGCGCGACGCCTTTCGCCATCCACACACCCAGGCCTATCCCCTTTGCCATACGGGACAAGGTGAAGGCGGAGCTCGATTCTCTGGTGCAGCAGGGGATCATCAGACACGCCGGTGAGGAGCCCTCCGAGTGGTGCCACCCTATGGTCTTGGCACCCAAGCCTGTAGGTGTTCGCATCACAGTGGACCTCACCCATCTCAACTCGCAGGTCTCCCGTCCCGCCCATCCATCGCCTACGCCCATCCAAGCAGTCCGCAGCGTCACCCCGTCTGCAAAGTTCTTTACCACGGCGGATGCACTACATGGGTACTGGCAAGTCGACCTGGCGGAAGAAGATCGCCACCTCACTACATTCATCACGCCCTACGGCCGCTTCCAACACTGCCGCGGACCCATGGGCTTCGCAGCAACGGGGGATGCGTACTGCCTCCGTGGGGATATGGCTCTGCAGGGTGTCACCAACTGCGTGAAGGTCGTAGATGACATCCTGCTCTTCGACGATGATCTCCCGGCCCACTTGAACCGAGTTCATCTGATGCTCACAAGATGTCGTGCCCATGGTATCACCCTGAACAAAGATAAATTTGTGGTCGCCGCCCCCCAAGTTAACTACTGCGGCTACAACATCTCGCCAGAGGGGATCTCAGCTGATGAGGAGAAGGTCAAGGCCATCAGGGACTTCCCTACTCCAGCGAACCTGACCGACCTTCGCTCATTTATGGGCCTGGTAAATCAGCTGGCCGACTTCTCCCCTAAAATCGCCACATCAGCCCAACCTCTACGCCCCCTCATGAGCCCCAAGCGCTCTTTCCTCTGGACTCCTGACCACGACCTAGCGTTCAGGAATGTTAAGAAGGCGTTGCTGTCACCACCAGTCCTGGCACCCTTCGACCCGTCCTTACCAGTGGTCCTCCAGACCGACGCCTCCCGTCTATACGGCCTCGGATATGCCCTCCTTCAAGACCACGGCCAGGGTAGACTGCGCTTAGTTCAGTGTGGCTCCAGGTTTTTGACGGACACGGAGACCAGATACGCCACCATTGAACTAGAGATGCTGGCAGTCGCCTGGGCTATGGCCAAGTGCCGCCTTTACCTGTTCGGCCTTGGGCATTTCACCCTCATGACGGACCATCGCCCGCTCATACCCATTCTTAATCACTACACGTTGGACGCCATCGAAAATCCTCGCCTCCAACGTCTCAAAGAGAAGACCGCCCCTTACGTCTTTACAGCTGTGTGGCGCGCCGGGAAGCTTCTGTGCATACCAGACGCCCTCTCCCGAGCCCCTGTTAGTCGCCCCACACCTGAAGATGAAGTCGACTGTACCACGGCCGCTGCTCACGTTCGGTCTTTAGTGACACACACAGCCACTTCTCTTGCTGACAAGACGACGACGACGCCCTCCATCGAAGACGATAGGACTCTCCAGGAGCTTCGCATCGCCGCCGCTCAAGACCCGGCATACGTCCAACTCCTCGACTACGTCTCCGCTGGATTCCCCACCAACCGCTACGACATTCACGCCTCCGCCCTCCCCTTCTGGAAGCTAAGGGATAGCCTCTATGCGGACGGAGAGCTGGTGTTGTACGGCCCCAGGATCGTCGTTCCCGCTGCCCTCCGCCGGCGCACCTTATCCCGCCTCCATGACAGCCACCGCGGCGTTGAAGCCACCAGGCGCAGAGCCCGTCAGACCGTCTTCTGGCCTGGTATTGACGCCGATATTAAGAGCACGGTTGAGGCCTGTGAGCCTTGCCAGCAACTCCAGCCCAGCCAGCAACAAGAGCCGTACCTGTGCAATGACCTCCCAAAGCGGCCCTTTGAGTCCGTGTCCGCCGACTTCTTTAATGTGGCCGGAAAGTCTTTCCTGGTGGTCGCCGACAGGCTCTCTGGATGGCCCGTGGTAGTTCCCTGTGGTCGGGACACCACCTCTTCCAGGGTCATCCGGATGTTTTGTTGCTTCTTCCGGGAAGTCGGAGTGCCTCTCCGCCTCCGAACCGACGGTGGGCCCCCGTTCAATAGCCACGAGTTCAAGAGCTTCGCCGAACGCTGGGGCGTCCACCACATCGTCACCTCCCCTCATTACCCGCAGGCGAATGGCCACGCCGAGGCAGCGGTAAAGTCCGTAAAATACCTCATCCTCAAGACAGCACCGACGGGGAACCTGGACTGCGAGGAGTTCGACAGGGGCCTACTGGAACTCCGTAACACCCCTACCCCTGCCGGACGCTCTCCTGCCCAGGTGTTGTATGGCCGCCCCCTTCGTACTTGTGTGCCTGCCCACCCCCAGTCCTTCTTAGATGAATGGCAGATCAAGGCGGACGAGTGTGACCGCCGTGAGGCTGCCCGGATGGCCCAAGTGACAAGCCACTATGACGCCCAAGCCCACCCCCTTCCCAGGTTGGCCGTCGGCCAGCAAGTACGAATCCAGGACCCGACGTCACACCGCTGGGACAAGGTCGGGGTCGTCATGAGCCGTGGCGAGTCTCGTTCGTACCAAGTCCGCCTCCCCAGTGGTCGTGTGTGGTGGCGAAACAGACGCCACCTCCGCCCAGTGCCATCCTCTAGTGACGAACCTTCCTCCCCGTCCCCTGTGTCCCCTTGCCCAGACCAGGAACGAAGGTCGTCAGTTGATCCTCCATTGTCCCTCGCCGCTCCCCCCGACTCATGGAAAAAGAGTCCGTAGCCGCTCGAGATTGCACTACGAGCGTAAAGGGGGAGGGAGGTGTATAGATATGTACATACCAAGATATGTGAACACGCCTGACGCCAAGACTCCGTCACCATTCATTGTACCATTTATTCACATGTCTGTATTACTACATATTATTATAGCATGTCTGATGTCTATGCTTATGTCTAATGCCTATGTCCATTTACTATGTCCCGATGTACTATGTCTGTACCGCGCTAGTCGAGTAATTAGAAGACCTCATTTATTGTCCTAGTAATGTCTAGCAACTCTCCTTGCCTAGCTAGCTAATTTCCCTCAGATCAGCTTCGGCCTGCCTACGGCGAGGAGTTCCTTGTGCTGACTCCTGTTCCTGTACCGGTTGGCTATCACGCCAAGTCTTGTACCACTTGTTGAATATATCTACTGCTCGTGCCCTGGAGTTTCAAGAACCTTGTCTAGGATTACATCCACCACAGGGTACACTCTTTTGGAACCAATTCTTTATGTGTAACATTCTTTGGAACTGTAGAGAAACTTAATTGCTTTCTTTCACTTTCAACTCACCGATGGGAAGTACTGAAAGAAAATTTGAACCTGACAGTCAAAAGACTTTCTCAGACTAGATGGAATGCACATCATGATGCCGTAAAGCCTCTCAAGAAACATATTGAGAAGCTGGTCATAGCTCTGGAAAAAGTGACGGATCAAAGAGAAAATGTTGACACAAGAGGATCAGCTGAAGTTTTGCTTAAAGCTGTATGTGATTTTTATTTTTTGGGTTATCTTTGTTTTTGGTGTGATGTACTGGAAGAAGTGAATCTCACACAGAAGTATTTGCAAACAGAAGGAATAAGTCTTGAAAAGTGGTTTGAAATTGTTTCTTCGAGGTCAGCGGAATGAAATTGTGGAGAGAGCGATTCAATATGCAACTACACAATGTGAAGAAATTGGCACCTCCATGGAAACAAGAGGGAGGATAAGACGTAAGAAAATGATGCCAGGAGAGATGGCTAGGGATGCTGGACTGACAATGCAAGAGGAAATCAGGAGATCAATGTTTGAATGCTTAGATCGATTTAGTCTAGAATTGGATGCTCGTTCAGAGGCTATTCAGCCAAGCTACATGCTTTCTGCAAAAGAAGAACAACTTCAGGGTATTATTTCAAATTCAAGCATGACCAAGATTTTTAATGAAATTTCTGATGAGGACACATGAAGGCTGCCAAAATCACACCTGAAGAAGCAAATAAATGGACAGTCTTGCAGTTCCTGAAGTTTATTGTCAAATGGGACTTTTGTGAAACCTTGCCAAACTTGTCATTGTGCCTGAGATTCTTTTTAACAATATGTTGTCTGTTGCATCATGTGAAAGAAGTTTCTCTAAAGTGAAACTCATCAAGAATTATCTTCGTTCTAGCATGACTCGGGCAAGATTGAACAGACTAGCTATGATTTTTATCGAAAATGAATGTGCCAAGACAGTTAATTTTGATGAAATAATTGGTAAGTTTACTGAAGCTGAGTCACGAACGATGAGGCTGTAAAACTAATATATATATATATATATATATATATATATATATATATATATATATATATATATATATATAAAATATTGGGTTCATACAAAGGAGTGTTAGTTACAAGACTAGCGAGGTCATCCTAAAACTGTATCTTGCTCTTGTGAGACCACACCTGGATTACGCAGTTCAGTTCTGGTCACCGTATTACAGAATGGATATAGAATCCTTGGAAAGAATTCAGAGGAGAATGACAAGACTAATCCCGGGCATTAGGAACCTTGAGTATAGAGACAGGTTAAAGCATCTTAATTTGTACTCCCTTGAGAGACGTAGAGCGAGGGGCGACCTGATAGAGGTGTATAAGTGGAAGTCAGGGCTAAACAAAGAGGACATTACAAAGGTACTCAAATTATCCAACCAGGAGCGAACTGGTAACAATGGTTTTAAATTAGACAAATTTAGATTTAGGCGTGAAATAGGTAAACACTGGTTTGGAAACAGAGTAGTGGATGAATGGAACAAGTTACCAAATATCATCATTAACTCGAATACGCTGAATTGCTTCAAACATAGGTTGGATGCTCATATGAGCAATAGGGGTTGGGTGTAAACGGGACTGCCCAGTATGGGCCAATAGGCCCGCTGCAGTTTCCTCCATTCTTATGTTCTTATGTTCTTATATAATTTTTTTTTCTTTTTTTTGCGTTAGATGAAAGCATACCGCTTGTATCTCGTGGTTTCCTATGTTTTTAGAACAATCTAGTGCTATTGGTCAAGTTTCTGATAAAAGTGAGTTGAAGAAGGCTGCACCCTTCTCATTGTGTAATATTTTATTTAATGTGTAACTTGTAGTTATATACAGTATGGTTTCTGTACTTTGTATATTTGAATTACTTGTATGTGCTTTGTTGTATCGTGTAAATTTTGTTGAAATTAGGAAATACACTTGTTTATATATACTGTAGATTTCCTAAATATCATCCACATTTACAAACCTGCTTTTTATTTACGAATATTACAGTACACTTGATGTAGGCTACATAATACTTTAGTAAAAAAAATAATAATAATTTTCCATATTAATAGAAGGAAACTAAAACATTTATAATATTTACTATGTATTATCCAAAATTCCTTAAAAGTATTATTATTATTTTTTTATCATTCGCCTCAGTAGAGGAAGAGTAAGGGGGCAAAGGAATACCCTGCCCTGGGTGCCCAGTATTCTAGGGACGATTGTGTATTTTACTTTTACTGTATATTTATTCATCTCTGGAAGGAAGGGGGTGCCAGTGGATAGGTCCGCCCCGGGTGCCAAATACTCCAGGAACGCCCCTGAATATACTACCCCACATTTATATAAAGACTAGGGGGCTAATACAAACAAATACAGAAATGGAGAAAAAAAATCAAGAAAGAGAAGCAATTGAGACCCTGACCTAGTTCCTGACGCTACCTGACCTAGCTTGGAGAAAGAAGTGCCCCTAAGTGCTCGTGTTAGTGAACATAGGAAACGGCTGCCGTGGATCGTTGTGTTGTGGAGGAAGAGGGACGGTGTGTGAGGAAAATCGACCCCCTGGCCACTCTGTTATGTCAGCTGGAGCAATTGAGGAGAAAGATAGACGTTTTAAAGGGGAAGAACGAGGCCCTCAGGACTGAATTCCTTCAGGTAGGTGTCCTGCCTAGCGGGACACCTGCGAAGGAGGGTCAGGAGGAGTAGGCGTGGAGAGTGGTTGTCTCCAGGTGGGCTAGGGTCAGACTCAGGTAAGCTGACCAGGGTATGGAGTACAGTAACCCCTATCAAGTGTTGGAGGAAGCTGCCGAGGAAGAGAAGAGGTAGGACGGTGTGGTGCCAGGAGAGAAAAGGGCAGTTGTGCAAACCCTGCCCAGTGGTAAGGTCGTGGTAGATGGGGGCAGCCAGGTGGGGTTCTTAGATAGGCCATTTTATGCAAGAAATAGGAAACGTAGGACTAGGGTGTGGTTTTCTGGGGCTGGGATAGGGCATGTAGCTGAGAGGACAGATAGGGTTTTGTCAGGTGAGGGTACCAAGCCAGTAGTGTGTCTTAGTGTAGGAGGTAACTACATAGGAAAGGTTAGGAGTGAGGAACTTTTCAAGAGGTATAGGGAGGCGCTGGGGAAGGTTAGAGATAGGGATGGGATCCCGATAGTATGTGGTGTCTTGCCTAGAAGAGGAGTTGGCGGTGAATGGCTGTCCAGGGCAATTGCTATAAATTACTGACTAGAAAAACATTGTGCAAGCGATGGTTGGGTATTGATTGATAGCTGATACCATTCTATGGCAACGGCTAGCTGTACAGTCGTGACGGAGTATACTTGTCTTGCGCGGGGGTAAAGACGTTGTCTGCATCCCTGGAGCGTGAAATCGTCACGCTAAAGGGGGAATTTCGCTAGTTGAGAGAGGTCAGGGTAAGTGGGGGTAAAAAAAGAAGCAGGTCCTGGGAGTAAATTGGTTACTCAGGACAAGGGGTAAAACAGGACCAAGGAAGGGTAGGTTTAAATGTATACTATACAAACAGTAGGAGCGTTAGAAATAAAATAGACTTGCTGAGAGCGGTTGTATCTACCGAGAATGTAGACGTCATAGCAATCGCCGAAACTTGGATGAATCTGGCGAGCAAGAACTTTTTATTGGAGTACCACATAGAAGGGTACAACCTTTTTCACAAGGACAGGGAAGGTAGGAATGGGGGAGAGGTCGCACTATTCGTCACTGATGCATTAAAATATTGTATTAATAATTCAATAAAGGGTGAAATTTGAACCGAGTCTGTATGGGTAGAAATTGCGGAAGGAAGAGAAAAACTAATTCTGAGAGTGATTTACAGGCCCCCAAGTCTTGGGAGAGAAGCAGCTCAGCCCATATGGCAGGAAATGAGTAGGGCAGCAAAAACAATAACCTGTGCATTATGGGGGATTTCAACTTCAGAAAAATTGACTAGGGCAACATTGTTGGTGACTATGAATCTGAAGACTTCCTAGATGCAGTAAAGGACAATTTTTTAAAACAACTAATTACAGAACCTACTAGAAGTGACATTATATTCAACCTAGTATTAACAAATACAAGAAATATTATCAGAGATATCACAGTAAGGGAAGAACTATGGAACAGTGATCACAGAGAAATCAGGTTCACCTTAAATTGGAAAACGAAAAACAATGACAATATGGTCAGAGTCCCAGACTTTCGATCGGCGGATTATAAGGGGTTAAGAATGTACCTAGGTGAGGTCGCCTGCGAACAGTCAGGTCAGTCCCCGGTAGGAACGGGTAAGGTCACCGGCAACACAACAATTGATCAAGTTTATATTATATTCATTAGTATATGGGGCGCCGGTGGTAGAGCGGTACCGCACTTGCCTCGCAAGCGAGATGTCACGGGTTTGATTCCCGGGCCGGTGGAAAGTTGTTTGGACACACTTCCTAGCTCCCCTATGTCCCTGTTCACCTAGCAGTAAAGTAGGTACCTGGTGTAAATCGAAAAGTTGCGAATTCGTATTCAGGGAAAGTTGTTGGAGCTTCCAATAACTTGCTGCCCAGGTGTCTCTGAGTGGTGCTAGGCTGTTCGAGATGCGTCTGACGAGTCATACTGTATAAGCAGCAGTGAACTGTCTGGAGTCAGTCGATCGCTTCTGTTCATAGTGTAAAAAATAAGCCTAGTAGAATAACTGAAGAAAATTGTTGCGCAATTATTGTGGAATTGTTGTGATTAATATAAACTGAAAAGACTAAGGAATTGTACACTGGTACTGTGCCGATTACAGTATACAGTATATTTGAAGTGAGAAGTCCAGCTGTGAAGCCAATACCCTGTTAACAGTGTTGTGAAGAATCAATGCTTATTAAAGGAGACTACAGTGCACAAGTGTGTTTCTGTGACCTGGTGGAAATCTACTTGCCTGTTGTTTATCTGTACACTGATATCGATCGCCGGGAACTTACCGGAGACTGGCGGGACAGTCAGTGGTAATTCGACGACACTTGAGTTATCTATTGCTTCTGTACATACGACCCTAGCCACTGGTAACCAGTGGCGGAAGCTGGGTAAGCGGTGAAAGGAGGTGGGTCGTAACACTGGTGTCACGAGAGGGATAGCCTAGCGGTGAGATATCAGTCAAGATGGAAGGCGACGGTGTCCAGACCAGAAGCCAGGCCAGGCAAGGGGAGATTTCCATGACTGATCTGATGCAATTCCTACAATCACAACGAGAAGAACAGAAACAACTACTAGAAGAACAGAAGGAGCAACAAATAAGGTTGCAAGAACAGCTACAATCACACCGAGAAGAACAGAAACAACTACTGGAAGAAGAGAAGGATCAACAAACATGGTTGCAAGAACAGCTACAAAAACAGACCGAAAAACATATAAAAATACTGCAAGAACAGAGGCAACAACTACACCAGCTGCAGGAAGAGATCGACAAGAAAATTCAGGAACGGGATGAAGCTTTGTATGCGATGTGTAACAAATGGAATGATGCGTTTCATGAGGTGCAAATTGAATTGGGGGAAAATTTTAAAGACCAGAAACAAAAATAGAGTGGTGAGATCACAGAGGTACGAGAGGAGCTTACAGTGGTGAACAGTGAGCTACAATTTTCCAGAGCTTCCCTCCTACATCAGTAGTAGGAGGGAAGCTCTGGAAAATTGTCTAACAGCAGGGTATGATCCAAGATCTAGTGACTCCTATAATTGTGACGGTGTACGTGAAACATCGTTTGTGCACGCTCAGGGGGGAGTGAATAGTGTTGAAAATTCTGGAAAATACAATGAGCGTGTGAAAAAGGGAAGTGGTGAACTGAATCACAGAGCACCTGAGTTCAGAACCCAATCTACTTCAAGTGAAGTGGTAAACTATCCATGAGTGCCAGTGAAGAAGAAACCACAGGGATTCGACGGCAAGGTTTCATGGGAAGCATACAAGCACAGTTTGAGTTACTGACTGAACAAAACGTATGGGACGACAAGCAGTGTGCAGTGAAATTAGCCACGAGTCTTAAGGGCGAGGCTATGGAGGTTTTCAGTCAGTTGACAGGTGAAGAGCGCAGCAGTTACATGTTACTGGTAAAGGTATTGGAACGAAGGTATGGAACCAAGCACCAAAATGAGGTTTACAGAGCCTGATTCCGTACTCGTACCCGTAATCGAGGTGAAACACTGCAACAGCTGGCTTAAGACCTGGAAAGTATGGCTCGTAGGGCGTACCCTGGAGCATCACCTGATCTGTTAGCCGTGTTGTTGAGGGACCAGTTTGTGGACGCATTGGACAGCACGCAGCTCAAGATTCAGGTGAAGCAATCCCAACCTGCAACTCTACAGGAAGCTTTGGCTAGAGCCCTGGAGTTTGAATCTTATGTGAGGTCAAGTTTACTAAGCTTCAGGACGGAGTCTAGCTCTGGGTTTAAGGCACGAAGGGGCCAAGAATAGGAGATGGAGAGATTTAAGGAAACCTGCTGGTATTGCGAAAGGATTGGGCATACACAGGAGGACTGTTACAAGCGGAAACGAGAGCTAGAATAGGGCAATGCAGAGAAGAACACGGAGAAGAGGGGATATTGGATGTGTGGAGAAAATGGACACTTACAGACTAATTGCCCACAGAATTCCAAGAGAGGGAAAGCAGAGCAGCCCACTAAGACGGGGAATCCAGAAATGGCTGGTGCTGAGGGTCAATGACCAGCCTGTCTCGCCAGAGCCCCACTGTTAACAAAATAGAACCTGAGCCACTGTAAGCAATGTCCAGGTTGAAGATGAGATCGATTGCATAAGGTGTCCGTTGGTGGTCGACACAAACTCTGAGCAGACTTTTGTGAGGCCGGACGTGGTTAGTCATCGAAAACTGCCCGAGACGTCGCAGCAGCTGTGCAGGGTAACTGGACAATGCGCATTGCTAAAGGGACCAGTGGACATCAGCATCAAGGTAGGAGGGGAAGAAGAAACCCTACATGTTTATGTAGCGAATATCGAAGACCCTTGCATCCTGGGTCTGGACTACCTCCTACCTCGCAAATGTCAACTGGACTTGGCTCGATGCATTTGAGAATAAAGGGAAAGTGGGTACCGCTGAGGACTGTGAAGCATGCAAGTGATAAGATTACCGCGAGGCAGACAAAAATTATTCCCCCAAGATCGGTGGTGGAGTGGTGCAGCCCGATTGTCAGCAGTGTTACAGGAGAGAGGCAGTTCCCAGCCGTTGCTGAGGTAGGCCTTGAGAAGCTGCAGCTGGAAGATCATTACCTACGACTAGTGGTCGAGTGGATGAACCAGAGCTCAGTGCGGCCAGCCTGGGAGACGATCTCTGGAACATAAATGGGCTCTGTTTGATGCTCTTCGGCTGGAGGATTGTCTGTTGCAGCGCCAGTGGGAGACTACCGATGGCCTCAACAGGTGCTGGCAGACAGTACTTCCCCGGAAGATGAGATCAAAGATCCTGAGGAAGATGCACAACAATCCAATCAGTGGACATCTGGGAGTGAAGAAGACCCTGAGTCGCCTGCGGCAAAGGTTTTACTGGGTTGGTATGCGTAAGGATGTGGAAGAATGGTGCCGTTCATGTGAAGTCTGCTGCACACGCGTGCCCCATTACCGTTGTACCATGCACGTGCACCAATGGAGAGGGTCGCAGTGGATATTGCAGAACCTTTGCCACTCACTGCAGATGTGAATGGGTACATCTGTGTGTCCATGGATTACTTCACTAAGTGACCAGAAACTTATGCCATCCGAAATCGGGAAGCCATGACTGTTGACACGGTGCTGGTGGACCAGTTCTTGTGCCGGTTTGGTGTACCCCACGAGTTGCATTCGGACCAGAGTAGAAATTTTGAGTCAGACGTTTTGTTTGATGCTAGTTTGGTATAAGGAATACCCTGGTTATCGCCAGGGATGTATTCCTAAAATTCATTGCGATTAATGAAACAGAATATCATGACAATTTTCCCCATACGAATTAATGTAAATAGGCGGGATGGGTTCCCAGCAGGCTACTTTCACCACATATTTTTCGATATATACAGTACAGTACTCTTCATTATCCAAGGTTATTAAGAACCATGGGCGCATGTATACTGTGGTACCAGTATATCTAAGAAATAAAAAATAAAATAAATAAATAAAATAAAAAATATGCATTTAGTTTCACTACACAGCTGACTGAACGGCTGAGATTTCCACCACCACTCCCTCCTCTCACAATCTGGGTGACTCGTGCGGTCGTCAGATGTTTATCTTTATGTTTTTGATCTTATGATACTAATTTTTTTACACATTCTGTATGAAGATTATGTATGCATTTAAAAGGAGAAACATAAACAAATACATATATCAACCTGAAAATACGAGTTGAAAAATAATAGTACCGTCATCGCCGCCGCCGCCGTGGTGGAGTTGACATACAAAATGTTTATCTTTATATTTTTATCTTTATGATATCCATTTCTTTTAATTTTTATTGCACATTCTATATGAACAATTGTGTGGACGTAACACAGTAAAATAAATTTAATAAAAATACGTATTTCTACTCGAAATCACAAGTTAAAAAATAACAATAACGCAACTCACAGCAGGGGAGAGGTAAGGCAATGTAGGTAATGTGCTTGGCGACCTGCCAGGTCAGCAAACAAACGTTAAATATGCTCAGAGCTCGTTTTGGCCATATATAGCAAGATGAATGTTTCACCTTCCTATAGATACCTGGATATCGACAGACATTCTAGAAATGAGATACAAAAGAAATATGAACTTTCTTCAAACGATTTCACGGCTAGCCCAACGTGATGTTTATTTTATCAGAGCGCTTGCAGGCATTTATCAAATTATCAAAAGTTTTCTTATTTCTGGGGAATCTGTAATACCTTATGTGCTCTCTGTTTGGGATTTGAGCTTTGCTGGTGTACCCAAATATTGCACATATAACCATAATTGTTGATACATTGGTCACCAGATGATGCGTGTTTACAAAAGTGACATCATCGAGTTTTGCCTTGTGGGTAAAACAAGTGCTTGGTGAACTATCCTTACTCGTATTTTATCCTTTGTGGACCTGCCTTTGATAGTTTTTTGTAAAAAAGTATTAAAATACCCTAAGAGATGGTAATATAACGGATTTTGTTTAGTTATTGATCGGTGATATATATATATATATATAGTTAATAATATTTGATACAAGTGAATTATTTAGGTGAAACAGTGAAATTGCTATGATAATCTTTGGTAGATTAAGAGTTAAAAGGTCTCAACAGTTTAACAGGTGCTATTAAAAATGTTGTTTATATAGAGTATGATTTTTCGGAAAGTCCGAGGAATTTCTTTAAAGGTTCACAGAGAGACTTGAAGCAACGTATAGTTTATTTCCTTGGAACCACGTCAAAATTTATATAAATGTGTTGCTCAAATGAATTATGACTAAAAACCTTCCTGTAGACGTTAAGAATAGTTTGTCTTTATTTATGAATGAAGGATTTCATGAGACAGTATTTTTATTTGAACTAGAGAAAGAGAGAATTAAATATCAGTATAAATTTGTTAACCAGGTGAAGGAAGAAACCCAACCTAAATTGAATGTTATAATATCATCCAAAGATACACAAAGTTTAAAACATTTTGTGACGAAAGTGACCATATTTTCATGTAGGACGTGTCAAAATGGGAGTAAACATTTCAGACAAGCTCGTCCGAGATATCCTCCAGTTAATAGATGCTATTTTTGTTTATCTGTAAACCACGGTAAGCGCCATATTTTATGCCCAAGTAAACCAGTTATTGCAAATGGTAAAATTGTAAACCAACCGTCAAATTCAGCCAATTCACAATTGTGACTAGCTCAAAGAAACGTCTGTAAGACAGTAAATATAATTGTATGGAAACAAGTAGCATACGGTAATAAATTTTATATATCTAAGATGAAAATTAAAAACCCATAAGTCATTTAAATGTACAGTTGAGGTCAAAAGTCTTGAACACTTGACAGTATTTGACACGTAAGTACCCGAAGATCTTAGGTATTAAGGAGAGTCTTATCCCATTTTGTGGTTCAGGCATAATATGTGATGATGACAAGTAGTGTTATTAGTATATCCCAATCAAATATGTATAATTGCTAATTGTTCAAGACTATTGACCTCAACTGTACAATTTATTAGTGAGATTGAGGTAGAAATTAAACTGAATGATCAAGAGATAATTAATCAGACATCAATTCATAATGGTACCAACCCATTATGTGTCCACAAATATTTTATTAGGTACAGACTTAATCAGTGGAAGCAATTTTTTTTTTAAATACACACGACTATAATTATTATACAATGGTCAAATAAGTAATATAACATTGAATTATGTACAATAAATTTTTTAAGTAATATCTAAGTAAGTAAAATTAGATTAACAAAACAAGTATTAGGTTGTCCACTACAGATTAGGGAAAACTTGCATTATCAAACAGAATTTAATGTTAACTGAATTAGTTGTGTTACGAGTTGGGGATTT
>NW_024721079.1:10874106-10961161 GCF_018991925.1 Homarus americanus | reverse complement strand
CATAAATAATTTTTCATTTAAAATAAAAATGATATAGGAAGAATTAACGTGAAAGAAAGTCATATTCATAAGAAAGATAATTATATACCTGTAGGAATACCTTTATATAGACATACTGCACAAGCAAAGACGATCATAAAAGATATGATTGAGGACTTGATTGTTAAGAGATTTATTGAAAAATCTAGTGCTATATATCTATCACCAACAGTTTTATTAAGTAAGCCTTCAGGTAAGAAACGTACGTGTATTGACTACCAAGCAGGAAATCAATACATTGAGTTTGATATTCAACCATATACTTAGACTGGATGACTTAGTTGAGGATGTAGCAGGGAAAGAGTATTATTGCACACTTGATTTAAAAGATGTATATTATCAAGTAGTTATACAGGAAAAATCAAGAGATATTACAACTTTTTCAGATAGATTAAATTTGTATAGGTATAAAAGATTACTATTCGGGTTGTCAGCAGGCCCTGTAATATTTACATGTGTTGTGCATGGCGATCTTAGTCGTCTCCTAAAACAAGAGTTAAAATGGTGTGATAATTTTTGCATATAATTTTGATAAGTTATGAGAAAGATCAAATCTTGTATTTGCACAAATGAAAGACGTAGGTAAGAAGCTAACCCTAGCTAAATGTGATTTTGTACAAGGAAAGAAAAAATTTTTAGTTGATGTTGTATCAAAACAGGGAATTAGAACAAGTTCCGAGAATACTGAAAGTATCAAAAACATGAAACATCCGATTAAGCAGAAACAAGTTAAGAGATTTATCGGGATGTGTAGTTTCTATCGGAAATTTATTCATCAATTTGCAAAGATAGCAATGCCCTTAACAAACCTAATGAATAAAAATATCACTTTTAATTGGGATAAAAATTGTCAAACAACTTTTGAAGAACTGATACAAAAATTAATTAGTCATAGGCACTGTGTTATTACAAGTTGAAGATCAATGAATGAAAGCAATAGGTTATTATTGCAGGTAATTTAACAAAACAAAAAGAAAATATTCATGGCCATCCAGAGGCGGATCCAGGAATATTAAACGAGGGAGTGGGGGGGGGGGGTTGAAGACGTAGTGGGTGGGGTAACATTGCAAGCACAGTGAGTCCACCCAGCTTTTGGGCGGAAGGGGGGCGTTAAGCCTTCCCAGAATGTTTTTGAAATATGACCAATATCGTGGGCATTTTGAGACCATTTTGAAGCCATGTGCTCTTGATAATAGGGGAAATTACATTTTACTATACAAAAACGCCTTAGTACAATACTGTATTAAAGAAAAGTATTGGAATTTTCTGATGAAAAGTGGTGGTCCTGACCCTCAGGACCACCCACGCCTCCCATCGCTAAACTATGTAGGTTCTTTCATCATTATTTATTGTCAAAAACATTTAAGATAATAATAGATCATCAACTCTTGATGCTAACCTTTAATAAAAGAGTAAATAGCCCCAGGATGAGTAGATATTTGTTAGAAATGAGAGAATATATATTTGAAATTGTTTATAAGAAAGATTCAACTATGTGGCCCCAGATGCTTTAAGTAGACCCAGAGGTAAAGTAAATTAGATAACGCAAGTAAATAGAATACAAGTCTTAAGTTTAACTAAAGATGTGATAAAGAGTGAACAGAGAAGATATGGTCTAATGCAGTTCAATATTTTGAAGGAAAGAAACCTCCAAATAAGAATCCTTGTAATTAATCATCAGCTTGTTTTGAAATGAGAGAAGAAATATTGTATATGAGAAGAGAAGAATTTAAATGTCTGATCATACCAGCGATTTTAAGAGCAGTAGCCTGTAATATTTCACATGATGAAACACATTTAGGTGAGCATAAGTCAGTCAGAAGAGCTCAACAGTATTTTATTGTCCGAGAACGAGGAAAGATATTGTAAATTATGTGAAATCATGTCATATATGTCAACAATCTAAAAGTCAAGGAGCATTAGCTAGGAAGTGGAATGAATTACCACCTGTAGAAGAAAAAAAAAGGACAGCATTTAGCAATATATTTAATTGATTTACACAATAGTCAAGGAGGATACAGATATTGTTTGACGGTCATTCCAGATTCTGCAGAGCATATATTCTAAGAAACAAAAGTAAAACAAATGTTTTAATAGAATTTACAAGAGATGTTTGTGTTTTTGATAAAAACAATGGCAGTAGTTATGTTTAATGGAAGTGAATTTTCAAATGTAGAATTTAGAGAATTTTGCAGGAAAGCGGGAATTAACCAAGCAATATGTCTTCCATATCACCCGAGAGGAAATTCCGTGCTAGAAAGAGCTCCTAAAACTTTTAAGTCGGTAATGTCAATGTTAAGTAGGGATCACCAGAATCATTGGCCAAGTCATTTACCTGAAGCAGTAAAGATTTTAAATGAGTCAGGTCATACATCATTAGGTATCTCTTCCTTCTTTGTACAATTTGGTTATCATCCGATAAGACAAATATGTAAGTTAGTATTGCCCGAAGAGGAGGAAGAAGAAATAGATGGTCAGAGTAACTCCGTAAATAAGATAACCAAGGAATCTATAAAGAGAAACACAGAAAACAAATATGAATAAAACAAATTATATACTGAAAATAGGAGATTATGTTGAAGAAACCGTACCAGGCACAGCTGTCAAATTGAGTGGCCCGTTTTAAGTTATAAGAACATTGATAATGGAAGAACATAATTATGAACAAATTAGTTTCTCTGATAATGCTATAATAAGAATAGTAGGAAAACTTAAAAGATAAATCCTCAGAGATATAGCCCCAGATTCGAGATTTTGTATTGACCACAGTCATACATGCTAGTTAACGTTCAATCAGACGATTAATATTGCGCTCAATAGCCCATAAAACGTGCAGCTATACCTTATTTCTTGGGTCCCACTACTCAGACGTCCGTTTTCTCTTATCGTCCGTTTCAGAATGTTAAGAAATCTCATGTTGTGCCTTTATATTTAAGATTACGAATGAATGCGTATAAGTTACTGTAAGCAGGGGCAGAACCAGGAATATCAAAATGGGGTCCTAGAAGTTGTGGGTAGGGGAACATGGTGAGCAAAACGAGCCCAGCCAGCTGTTTTTTTATTTGGGGGGTCTCTAAGCCCCCCAGAATTTCTTTTTTTAAATCTAAGCGATATCATGGGAATTTCGAAGCCATTTTGAAGCCATAGCCAGTTGATATTAGGATATATTCTGAGGTCAATAGTAATTGATTTTTACTACAAAAAAGTACCCGAGTACAATACTGCGTAGCGTACTGTATGTGGCCAGTTGTCAAATTCTCTTTGCTTGTCTATTATCTCTTTGTATGGGCTCACATACATACGTACATGTAAGATATCTCACACTCAGGATGGAGGTAGAATAGAAACTCACAATGCTAGGGAGTTGCTGTGTGGTGAGAAGCTTGCTCAGAGGTCCTGTTGAGTGAGGAGCTTGCTGAGGGAGCTGGTTGGTGAGGCGCTTGTTGAGAGGTCTTGCTGGTTCAGGAGAGTAGAGTAGAATGACCTCCGACTTGACTTGACTTGGCGTCTGTAGATAAGGTAGAAGGCTATTGCTTGTAATGCCGGGTGGGAGGGCCGGGATTAGGATTGGAAGTACTTTGGTGGCAATTTGGGGGGATTGGTTTAGGATCAAGGAAAAAGAGGGAGAAAATTTGAAGGAAAGTAAGAGATTGACAGTATCCGGGCTCAACCAGATTTGCTGAGGTTATTATAATTATATTTGAACTTACATCTTGCGTCATTAGATTCTAGCTCTCAAGCCTTTTTCATTTAGTTAAAAATATGTTTATTTTTGCAGTAGCCATTGTTTCAAGGGGTGACAACATCTAGCCAGGTTCTTGTGGGCTGAGCAACGTATTTTTTGTTTTAATAAGAGTGAAAGGAAGGGGCAAGAAGACAAGGGTTGGAGAGGCCAAGGATAGTGTCCTTTGGTTACTCTCATCTTTTTAATGAAACATTTTTCTGTTTTAGAGAATTGAAGCGTTTTGTTTATAGTAGGGAAGTTTAATTTCTAAGAAGAGGTGTAGGATCCAACTTGCTACTTTTGTTCACAAGGAGGTGGTCCTATCTTTTTGGTTTAATTGAAAGATTGAAGTTTGACTTGAAGGTACAGTATTTAATGGCTATACAGTTCTTTTTGTTTTTGTATTGAATTTGATAATTTTTAGATGTATTTTGGTATTGGTGGTGGATTGTTGACTCTGATTCTGCTTAATCTGAACCAAGCGTGTTCTTCTCTTGCTCTTCTTACTGGTTAGTTGTGGAGCCAGTTTACCACAGTCTCTGAGTCTAACTCTCGTACTTTTTCCCATGTTCTTTTGGCTTGGATGTAGATGTCTACGTTTACTGCGTTGATGTTGGCTTTTCTATGGAGTTCTTCGTTTGTTACTCTTTCTTCGTAACTGATGTTATACTGTATATGAATCTTAGGCTTTTATTTTGTACCGTTTGAAGTTTCTTGATTCTCCTTGTACTAAATGAGTTGGTTGGTAATGGCGGGCAGCATATTACTGATTTTATTAGTGCCGTGTATAATTTCCTTTTGTTTGATGTGTTCAAGTTCTTAAATCTTCTTATTTTTGAGAGTTTGCTACGTAGTTTGTGGACTTTTTCGTTGATGAAGCTCTGGTAACCATTTGTTGTGAGTTTCAGTCCCAGGATGCTGCCTTCGTTGGTGTATGGGTAAATTTCTCCATCTACTATTACTGGTTCGACCTTTTTCTTGGCAATTGGTATGATTTTAAATTTGTTGATGTTTGTCTGTATTTTCCATTTCTTTTCGTAGTCATTTATGTTTTTTATTGCTAAGGCCGTATGGCGTGCCATCATTGCTTCTGATTTTCCGGGATATGATATGACTTGTGTGATGTCATCGGCAAAGATAATGTGTTCGCTATGTTGCGTTGGTTCAGGTAAGTTGCTCGTATATATGGAGAATAGTGTTGGGGATAGTACGCCTCCATAGGGCACTCCGCTTTCTAGGTCGAAGGGTGGACCTAAATGGTTGCCAATTTGTAGCTGTGCTGTCCTGTTTTGGATGTAGTCACATAGGATTCTGTCTATTTCTGCAGGTAGGTCTAGTTTTAGTATTTTATATGCTAGTCCGTTATGCGACACTTTATCAAATGCCTTTGCTACATCTCTTAAGACTATGTTTACTTGGTTTCCTTGCTGTTTTTCTTTGGCTATGATTTCTGTTATTATTGCTACTGCCGTTTGGGTTCCTCTATCTCTTCTAAAGCCGTGTTGTCTTGGGTTGAGTTTGTTGTGGTTAACCAGGAACTTATCCAGTCTGTTATTTAGTATGCGTTCCAAGAGTTCCCAGGTTATTTCCAGTGAGGATATAGGTCTATAGTTTATTATCTGTTTTGGATCCTTGCCTGCTTTGGGAATGAAGATCATTTTTGCCCGCTTGAGGGCATCGGGAAAGTAACCAGCGGATAAGGTTGAGTTGTAAATATTTATCAGAGCTTCCATTGGTCTGCTGGGCAGATTTAATAACATGTTTCGGGTTATGCCGCTCATTCCAGGGGATTTTTCTTTAAATTTGCTTAGGCAGTGTAATAGTTCGTCGTGATTTACGAATTTATTGGGGTCTTAGTCTTTCTGGGTTTCCTGTGTGGTAGGGAGTCAGTCTATTGCTTTGTTCTCTTAGCCAGTCTTTAATTAACTTTCGTTTTCTTCTTCTGATATTCTGAAGATCTTCTTCCATTCTCTTCTGAAGGCCTCTTCTTTTTCATGGTCTGTATAGAGTTTTTATCCGTTTTGGTCTTTAATGTAGTTTATTGTCTGTTTTTTTGTGTCAAATAGTTTGTTGATGTTTTACCAGAAGTTTTTTTAGTCCTTTGTGGTGTCTATGTTTTTTATTAGATTGTTCCATTTTTCGTTATTAATTTGCCTGTACTCTTCTTGTAAGCCTTGTTGGATTTCTCTTATATTACGGAGTAGATCTCTAGTGGGCCTGTTTGTTCTATAAATGACCTAATGTTATTATATTGTACTTGTAGTCTCTTTAATTCTTCGTTGGGTTTGTTACTCGGGAGTGTTCTGTATGTCGTTGTTGGGGTTGTCTGGGTGATTACTTGTTTTATTGTGTTGTGTAGCTTGTCTACCTGTTCGTCAATTTCCTCGAGTGTTGCATCTTTAGATTTATTTATGGGGAGTTTTCCAATAAATCCTTATATTTCATCCAGTCTGTTTTGCTCATCTGGAGCCTTGGTGGTATTTTTGTTTGAATTGGGCTGGTGGAAATTGTGAATATTATCAGAATGTGTTCGCTTGGGGTGATGGGGCCTTGCTCTATGTGGTAGTTAATGAATGCCTTGTTGTTGCAGAAGATTTTGTCGGGTGTTGAAATGCCGTTTGGTCCCATCCAGGTGGTGAAGTGCGGGCCCAGGTGAAGTAGTTTGCCAGTGTTGATTATACGTTCTAATGCTGTGCCTATCTGGTTATTGTTGCCGTTGCTAAAAATGCGGTGTCTTGCATTAAAATGCGATCCGATGGGATGGAGAGAAGAGAGCCTATTGGCTCAGGAAGGTGGAAGACGGTGTAGGAGGAAGGTAAAGGTTAGGAAGTGGGAAATAAAGAGGGAGATTGATAGCAGGTGGGCTGTCCACCTTGCGGGAACGAGGTTAAGTCTGCCATGCCAGCAGTTCATGTCCACTACAGCAAGGGAAGGGAAGCCAAGCTAATCTAAGCTAAGGTAGGTTGTGGTGTTTGGGGAGGGGGGCCCTCCGTGTCCTTTAAGTCTTCTTCGTTTTTATTTCGTGTATATTGGTTCTGGTTCTGTGGTGTCATATGTTATGCTCTTTGGCCACCAGTTGTGTGTTCTGGTAATGTCTTCTTGCGTTAATTGTTGGAATATGGGGTCTTCTAGTTCTTGTAGTTTTTCCCATATTACTAATGCTTGATTATGTGTTCTAATGTTGATTGTGGTCAGGTTATGTTCTGTGTGTAGCTCTCTGGAATTTTTTGAATATGGTGGTCTGAGTTTTGCTGCTCTTCTGAGGGCTATGTTTTGAACTGCTTGTATTTTGAGTTTATTTGATTTTGTTGTAGTGTTGAGTGGAATTGGGGAATATTCCAGGTGTGGTCTGACTAGTGCTTTGTAAAGGTGAAGTTGTATATTGGTGTATAATTTGCCGAATCTTCTGAGTTTAGTTAGTTGGACCTTGGCTTTTGCAATTCTTTCTGTGATATGTGGTAGTATGTCGTTCCTTGTGATTTTGAGGCCGAGGAATTTCCAATTTTCTGCGTATGGAATGTTTTGATTGTTGACCATGATTGGGTAAGGTCTGGTTTTAGCTATATGAATTATCTTCAGTTTTTGTGTGTTAGTTTTAATTTTCCATTTCCTTTCATAGTTGTTTATGGTTTCTATTTCTCGGCTAGTTCTGATTGCCATCATTTGTTTGGATTTCCCTGGGTATTGTATAATTTGAGTTACGTCGTCTGCGTATGCAATGTACTCTGAGTTTCTTGGTTTGGGCATGTCCACTGTACATATGGTGTATGGTGTTGGTGATATGTTGCTGCCTTGGGGGTACTCCACTGTAGAGGGTGAAGTTTTGACCTGTGTAGTTGTCGATGGTGAGTTTGCATTGTCTGTTGTCAAGGAAATTGCAGAGGAGAGCCGTGATGTTGGGTGGCATGTTGTAAGGGCGCGTGTTTTCCAACACCTACACCACCCTTATCTTACTTACTTCTCTTATCTTTAGTTCTTACTCTTACTCAGGTCTTTTGGTAGCATGGACATTCTTTTGGTAGCATGGTCATTCTTTTGGTAGCATGGACATTCTTTTTGGTAGCATGGTCGAGGGTCTAGGCACATGGGTATTGTAATTCTGGTATCAAGTCACTTGGACGGAAATAAAGGTAAAATACTGTGAGAGAAATGAATATGCCTAAAGTACTCTAAGAAGAAATTTATTAATATGAAATCAATAGAAAAAGATATAATATTAATCAGATAACTACCAGGCTCAACTCCTGGGCTTATTGCTGACTCAGTACTTTCTTCTTTACTTATTTTCTTAGTTACTTATTTTCTTATTTCTTTACTCAACAGTAATTACTCAGATCTTACACTCTTACTGCACACAACCTTACTGGTGTTACATTACATACATAGCAGGACCAGTTCCTTGGCCCTACTCACAATACATAGTACATGGCACTCATTGTAGATTCCTGTACTTCTCACACCTACTGGTGGTACGTGGCATTACAGTACAGATACAAGACTTTACTCAACATACTCGTTAATACTGAAACTAGCAGATACAGGGGTCCACTACCCAACATGGGATAATTATTTCCAACTAATTATCCCTAACATACATGTATTCAACACTCTCGGTGGACATATACTTCCAAGGAGTGTTTCAAGGTGGAACACTGTGGCTCAACGACCGTTGTTGTGGTCGGTGGTAGCCAGACACATGGCGAGTCTGGGGTCGGGCACCCAGAGGCAGTGAAGCATATTAATCAGGCCGCATCAGGGCCATCGTTTTATATATGATCCCTGCTGAGTAGCTACTACATCCGGGGCAGTTGTTGAGTGATGCAAGAATCACAAGGGGATCTGGAGGCAGATGGGAGAGCGGGGCGTCAGGGGACGGACTGGGAAGCATGACAACACAACAAATCTCTGGTCTAGACGACAGACGTATTTACGTTATATTACTTCTCACACTGGGTGAATGACAATTCAACTGTTAAAGCATGAACACTGATGAACACTGATATTCACTACAATTGACTGAATCAAACTGAATGGCTACACATAAACATACCTGGAGGCATGTTACTCATTCAAAGATGATCTCAGTTGACAAAGGTCTGGCGAATTACTTGAGTTGATTACACAGACTAATTCAAGATTGAGCTTCCCAGGAGAAAGTAGAATAACAACGCATTGATAACTGTCTTCACAAAGGCGAGGGAACACAAGTGTAGCGTCTATGGGGAAAACAGACTTCTTCTTCTCAGGGGTTGCTAACCCACTCATGTTTTGAGGTCGTGGAGTTTAATAAGAATCATTAGTTAAATAGACTAGCAGTCAACGTGACCATGACAATGTGGAGTTGAATGATCTTGTATTTGAGCCCTTCCTGCCATACTTTGTCGAAGGCTTTGCTGACATCTCTGAGTACTATGTTACATTGGTTTCTGTTGCTGGCTGCATTTGTGATGGATTCATATATTAAGGCTATTGCAGTGTTGGTGCCTCGGTTTTTCCTGAAACCGTGTTGTCTATGGTTGTATTTATCTTCATACTCTAGGTGGTTTCTTAGTCTCCGGTTTATTATTTTTTCAACGATTTTGCCAGGTGTTTCGAGGAGTGAAATGGGTCTGTAGTTTTCTGCCTGTATTGGGTTCTTTCCTTGTTTTGAAATGAGTCTTATTTTTGCATTGATGTATTGAAGATGTCTGCAAGCTGTTTGATCATTGGTGGTGGTATGTTTTGCAGCACAGTTTTGTTTATTTGACTTAATCCGGGCGATTTATTCTTGAAGCTGGCAATTGTTTTTGTGATGTCATGTGTAGTTATTGGAGGAATTAGTGGGTCGTTATTATCTAACGTGTTGAGGTTGATTATCCTGGAGTGTTGCCATTTGTCTGTGTTTTGGTTCAAGTGTGTTTCCACCAAGTGTTCTGTTTCTCTGCAGAAGTTTCGGTTGTCCTCATCCGTGATTTGGTAGATGCTGCTCCAGAATGTTCTGAATATTGGTTCCTTGAGTTTAGGTTCTGTAATCTTCTTGCCATTGTTGTCTATAAGGTAGCTGCTCTCCTCTGAGTTGGTTCCCATGAGATTTTTTATTTTAGTCCAAAAGGCTTTTGGGTTTCTGTAGTCTGCCTGTGTGTTGGCTATTAGCTGGTTCCATTTCTCGTCGTGTTTTACTTTGCATCTCTCTAGTAGTTCTTCTTTAAGATTTCTATATAATGCAGTGATGTGTGGGCTCCAGCCGTATGTTTTTATAAATTCATGCAGGTTGGTGAACCTGGTTTGGATGATTTTTTCTTCGTGTGTTAGTTGTGCATGTGGTAGTGTGCGATATGTTGTTTTTGGGATGTTGTTTTTCATGGCTATTGTGATTTTCGAATACCAGGTTTCTAAGGCAGTATCGATCTCGTTGGTGTTTTTGTTGTGGAGAGTTATTGTTTCGTCGGTGTTGAGAGCTGTTTTGAAACTTTCCCAGTTAGCTTTATTAAATGAATATCTTGTATTGGAGATGTGGAAATAGTTGCTATTATGGGTATGCGGTCACTGGTGCTGGCGGGTCCAGGTTTTATGTGTGTGTGAAAATGATGTCTGTTTGTCAGAATTATGTCGGGATTCCCAGAATTTCCCGGTGTTATGAATGTTTGAAAGTCTGGGCCTAGGTGTGTAATGCTGCCTTGCTCAATTAGGTTGTGCAGCACTACTCCAGCGGGGTTTCTGTTGTGATGTCCAAGGGTTGGGTGTCGAGAGTTCAGATTGCCTAAAAAGTATGCCGGGCTGTTTCGCCTGGTAAGTTTTAGGAGGTCGCCTGTCGGGAATATTGGTCTTCTGAATGGTAGGTATGATGGTCCTATTATTGTTGGTCCTTTGGTGGTGTTTATTTCTACTGCCAAGAAGTTAAGTTGGAAGTTGTCAATTATTTTGTGTTGAATCGTTCGTTTTATTGCTATTGCTGTCCCGTCATGTAACTCTTCGTGGATATTTTTTTTGGTAGACGTGATAATTATATATTTTTATTTTTTCGTTGTCTTTTCACCCGTGTGCGTTGATAAGGATGATGTCTGGGTCTATTGTGCTGTATATGTTAATAAGTTCTGTTTTCCTCGCCAGAGTCCAGGCAAGGACGTTGTGTTGAATTATCTTTGATGATTTGTTTTGAATAGTCGTGGATCCCGAGAACTTGGTGTAGGGTGTTTGCTGGCTCGTGTATCTCCTGGCGAGAGTGTGTTCCTTTCCTCCTTTAATCCCGTTCTGATTTTCTTAAACTTAGTTATGTCTACTCATTCAATTTTGCTAGATTTAGTGTTTATTAGTCCTGCATTTATCAACGTGCCTATGTAGGATTCTTCTACCCTGACATCTTCGTAGGTGAATTTGACTGTGCCTTCCTTGATTTCCTGCAGAAGTCTGTCATTTGTTATTGTAGGTGATGTGTTGACTGAGTAGAAGCGGATACCGATCTCATTTCCTAGGTCTGCTGCCTGCACATTGGTTGGTGAAGATGGGGGGGGGGGGCACGATGGCCGGAATGGGATTCTTTTCTTGTTTTCACTTTGGTTGGGTCAGCTTTTGCAGGTTGTGGTTTCTCTGTTTGCTGAGTTGTGGAATCTGATGATTTGTGGTGTGGGGTGACTGGTTGGCTGATTGGGTCTATTTCCATCACGTTTTCTTCTGTGACTAGTTTGGTTGTATGCTCCTGTGGTTTGGTTATTCCTAGGCTATTCTCGGTGACAATTTTAAATATTTCTGTTGAGGGGGCGTCGTCTGGGAATTTCACCTCTTGCACATTATTTGCAGCAAACATTTCCCTGATCGTTTTTCCAAAGGATCCTGGTTTTGCGATGTTGTTGATGTGTTCATGAATAATACTAGTTAGAATTGTGAATGGTAATCCTTCGCTCAGATTAAGGCATGTAGGTTGCATGAGGGGGTTTTCTTTGGTTTTCTTCAGGACTTTGGAGGTGGTATCTTGCAGCTTTGCAATTGCTGCATATGTCTTGTTAGGGTCTGTTTCTATCTTCTTATTTGCCTTTTCTTTTTCTCTCAGATTCCTAATTATTTCTTTCCTTATGGGGCAGCGTGCTGCTAGTGTTCGGTGGTCCCCATTGCAGTTCAGGCATTTGGGGTTATCTTTATTGCTACATTCTCTGAATGTGTGGCCCTCTGCTGCACATTCGGAGCAGAACTTCTTATCTTTTTGGGGACAGTTTATTGCTAGATGATTGTATTTGTAGCAGTTCCAACACGGTGTTATTGCGTAAAATTCCTCCTGCTCAATTTGATGTTTTGACAGATGGTAGTGGGAGATACAGAGGCCATTCTCTTGGGCTCTTTGTGCCATGGAGATCTCTCCAAACCTGACCTTCATCATGGTGGGAGCACCGGGCATTAGCACCACCTCCTCAACTCTAGCCAATGGCTTCTTCTCTTCTATATTGTTAGCAATGTAGCTTGGTGTTTCTTTCAGTATATTTATATCTACCCTTTTAATAACTACGGATTTTTTTTGCACGTAGTTGTGGTGGTATTACTGTTTCAAAATCCCGTTCTTTTAATTTCTTTGTTGAGTCGGCAGAGAGCATATTGTCTACATCCTTTTCTTCCAGGCAAAGTCCTTTGTTTCGATCAAGGCGGCGAATTTGATGTTTAGTTTGGCACATAATAGTATGCCCAGTTCCTCCTTGCGTTTTTCGGATACGCCCCCCTGAAGGGAGCGTACCCGTATCCTGTTTCCAGTTGTCCTAGTCATTTGCTTTGGTCGTTTACCGTGGCATCAGTCTTGTTGTGATTTGACGAAAGTTACAGGCACCCTACCTATTCCGGGCGAGCAACCTAACACAGAAATTACAGCACTCCCCACCGCCACTTGCTGGTCGAGTGGTCGTGGAGTGGTTCCTGTGTCACTCACCCAGAAGCCGAATTAGGGGAACCTGTTTCCCTATTGTTGATAAGTGTTCACTTATATACGTGAGCTTTAAAGTGTACCTATTCAGGGAGGGGTGGAGGATTAAGGATTGCGACCCCCTTCCTAGGTGGACCCGCACGATCACGTTTACCCAGGAAGGCTCGGCGGAGGGATGGGTTCTGCTCCTACCCCCTTTCGTGTTCACAATCTCCTACGGTCGAGGTGAACAGTTACAGGGGGGGTCCCAAGGACGAATATACCTCTAGGGTGCAGGTCCCCAGGCCAGAGAGAAAAAGAAGAAAGATCAAAGAAATGCAGCCACTGGTAAAAGTAACACCAGTGGGATCGCGGCCCAAGTCCGCTGCAGAAAGCCGTTACAGAGCTCCCAATCAGGGCCGCCTCTGATCAGGAGTCACCCCTGATCAGTGGGGAGGCACAGAAAGGGCGTTGTCTGGAACGAGCTTCCCGGGTGTGTGAGTAATGGTGGTGAGGTGGTCGTTTTCGTTCGGGTCGTTAACGGTTAAAGACAGACTGGCAGGCTTTAGCAGTGAAGGGTCAGAAGAGAGGTCCGTTCACGGCGAAGGCTGGTTGGCGAATGAGTGCTCTCCGATCGATCGATCGATGGGTGAAGTAAAGTATGAAGAAATCTTGATGCAGGTGCTTAGATTGGTGGTGCAGGAACTGGACTTGAAGAATAATGGTGGAATTTGGAGGGACTTGGGGTTGGTGGATAGTGCAAGAAGAAAAGCGAGGAAATTGGAAAATAGTAGTAGAATGCTAGGTCTTGGGGCTCAACCCAAGTGCTTCTGTTATCTCATGTTTGTGTTTCAGCTAATTTTCGTCTTAGGTGTTATATTTATGTCAGGTGTTTGTATGTTTAGCAAATATTGCAATTTTATGTCTTACATTTTCGGGTCTTATGTCCTAGCCAATGGTGAGGAGTCTAGGGCAGGTACTTGTGTTTCTGCTAAGAACATCCTGTCTTTTTATGATCTAATGTTGTAAGTGGTAGGGCTGCCAAGGTTGTCACTGGGGTAACGTTGCATCTTTCAATAGAGTGGAGTTGGTGTGGGTTCTAGGGCTCTTCTTTTACTGCGAGGGAACCACGAGTGTTCTCTTCTTCCGTCTTCTGTCTCTTCCATCCATTCTTTGATTGGTCCTGGCTCTATTTCTTCTAACTTTGTCCATATTCTTTTTGAGTGTTGGTGTAGGTAAACGTTTAGGGGTTCTATTTGCGCTCGTTGGTGTAGTTGACGGTTGGTGACTATGTCAGGATATCTGATGTTGTATACATCCCTTAGGGCTAAGTTTTGAATTGTCTGCAGTTTCTTTATGTTTGTTTGTTTTATTGCATGTAGGGGAATTGGTGGATATACTAGTCGGGATTGGACAAAGGCTCTATATAACTTTAACTTGTTTTTTGCTGACAGGCTTCTGAAGCGTTTTAGTTTAATTACCATGTTTCTGGTTTTTGCAAGTTTTTCGGTGATGAATGTTTTGTAGCCTTTAGTTGTTATCTTCAGCCCTAGGACAGTGCCTTCCATGGCATATGGAATTACTTTGTTGTCTACTATAATGGGGTCTTTTTTCCTTTTAGCGATTGGTATTATTTTGAACTTGTTGGTGTTCGTTTGTATCTTCCACTTTTTTTCGTACTGGTTGATGTTCTCTATTGCGTTGGCAGTATGTTGTGCCATTATTGCTGTTGATTTGCCGGGGTATGTGATGATTTGTGTGATATCGTCTGCAAAACTTATGTATTCACTGTAGGGAGCTGGTTCTGGTAGGTCTGCTGTGTAGATATTATACAGCGTGGTGAAAGGACACTGCCTTGGAGTACTCCACTTTTCAGTTCTATGGGTGGTCCTATATAGCTGTCAATTTGTATTTGTGCCGTGCTATCGTTTATGAAGTCACAGACGATTTTTTCTAGTGGGTCTGGAAGATTTAATTGAAGTAGTTTAAATTTTAATCCTAGGTGCCATACTTTATCGAACGCTTTCTTGACGTCTCTTAATACAATGTTGACTTGGTTTCTTTCTGCTTTCTTGTTGGCTAACGTTTCCGTGATTATGGCTAGTGCAGTATGTGTTCCCTTTATTTCAGTGAATCCATGTTGTCTAGGGTTTAGTAGTCCGTTTTCGCTTCTGTGTTTTCTGATTCTCTTGTTTATTGCCTTTTCAAATAGTTTTCCTATAACTTCGAGTAGGGAAATCGGTCTGTAGTTAATTATTTGAGTGTGGTTTTTGGCTGGTTTCGGTATGAATATGAGTTTTGCGTTTTTGAATGCATCAATGAAGTATCCACTTGTCAAAGCTGAGTTAAATATTTCAAGGATGCCTTGTGTGCAGTTGTTGGGTAGGTATAGGATCATATTTCTTGTGATTTTTGTGAATCCTGGTGCTTTTTCTTTAGTGTGTCTGATGTAGTGTAGCAGTTCTCCTTCTGTAATTGGTTCTATCGGGTTGAGCCTGGTTTTGTCCACCACATGGTATGGGGTTATCCTATGTATCATTTCAGCCATTTCTCTGCAGATGTGATTTTCGTGTTCGTCATCAAATTGCTCATTTTCTTCTTCTGACATTTGAAATACTTTTTCCCATTCTCTCCTGTATGCGGATTCTATCTCTTCCTTCAAAGATTTTTTTTCCCGTTTTGGTCTTTTATGTACTTTTGTTGGGGTTTGTCGTTTCCTAGAATTTTGTTGACGTTATGCCAGAAGTTCTTGTCATTTCTTGTGGTATCCAGGTTGTTTATTCGTTCGTTCCATATCTGTTGGTGTGCTATCAGGATTTCATCTCTTAACTTTTGTTGTATTTGCCTAAAGTTTTAATACGCTCTGTTGTTGGTGGATAGTTTTGTATGTACATTATTATGTTATTGTATTGTACTTGGAGCATTCGTAATTCATGAGATGTGCTGATGTATGGTAGCGTTCGATATGTTGTGATTGGTATGTTGTTCTCTATTGCCTTTTTGATGTTGAGTATAAGGGTATATGTTTCGTTGTCAATATCTTCTAGTATTTTGCCTTGGAGATCTGGGATCTTAACTTGTTCTAGTTGCTTCCTGTAGCTTTCCCAGTCTGCTTTTTGCATTTGGAAACGTGGGGTTGTTGGTACTTGGATTGGGCTTGTGGATAGTTTTATTATCATTGGAATGTGGTCACTGGTAGTTAGTGGTCCTTGTTTTATATGGTAATTCAGGAATGCCTTGTTATTGGTGAAGACTTTGTCTGGGGTTGTTGTTTTGTTATTGCCAATGAATGTGGTGAAGTGTGGTCCTAGGTGGATCAGCTTCCCTGTGTTCATTGTGGTATGCAGTACAGTGCCCACCCTGTTCCTGTTTCCGTGGCCGAATATTGGATGTCTTGGGTTCAGATCTCCTATTATATATGTTGGGCAGTTGTAGTTCAATAGTTTTATCAAGTCTGGGGCAGGCAGGTAGTTCCTTCTTGGCGGTAAATATGCTGTGGCTATTGCTATTTCTCCAAGTGTGGTAGTTATTTTGATTCCACTCCGACAAAAAAAAAAAAAACTAACCCACTCAACCTGCACTAACACTCTCCCCCCCCCCAAAAAGACCCTAACAATCCCCCCAAAATAAAAACCTAACATACCCAGCCGTTACTAGCAATCCCACACAAAATAAAAAATAACCATTCTACCACTAACTAACCACACCCTATCACTCCTCCCAAAATAAAAACCTAACACACCCAGCCATTACTAGCAATCCCACACAAAATAAAAAATAACCATTCTACCATTAACTAACCACACCCTATCACTCCTCCCAAAACAAATACCTAACTTACCCATCCCATACTAACTCGGATGACATGTATGTTTCCCTTAGCCAATAAGGTCGAGGAGAGTTGCGCAGTACCTGCAGCAAGCCCTCTCCCTCTAGAATGTTACCAACACTGTTTTATGGGCACCTCCCTTAGCCAATAAGGTCGGAGAGGTGTACCTAAAAACGGTACCATCAACGGATGATATGAACGCCTCCCTTAGCCAATAAGGTCGGGGAGGGGTGCATTGTTCCTGTACACAAACCCTCTCCCTCAATAATGGGACCAGAACTCACAATACCTGCAAGAGCCTACCACGCAATTGCAGAAGTCCTTTACTAGCCAAAGGAAAGAATGAATGCAATAATTAACCCAACTCACAATACCTGCAAGAGCCTACCACGCAATTGCAGAAGTCCTTTACTAGCCAAAGGAAAGAAAGAATGCAATAATTAACCCAACTCTGCCAACCACCAACAAAACCTGTAATCCTCCCAAAAGAAAAACTTAACCCACCCAACCTTACTCACAATCCCTCCTAAAAAAAAAAAAAAAAATGCTAACTCTCCATCCAATCACTAATCAACACCTTCAATCCTCCCAAAAAAAAAACTTAACCCACCCAACCTTCTCACAATCCCTCCTAAAAAAAAAAAAAAAAACCATGACTCAATACAACTATTCATTAGCAACACAAATCATATCACCCCTAAGAAATCCTTCCATACTATAAATTAACCCAACAACCTCCAAAGCCCCCCTCTCCTCTCCTCGCCTCCCCTCTCCTCTCCTCTCCTCCCCCCTCCTCCCGACAACCGAACCATACCTGACCTTATATCAATTATCCTAACCCTCCCCCTCTCCCCTTACTACATTTCCACGCAAACGCATACACACTCACACAACAACCCCCCCGAAGCAAAAAAGTAATTCACCTCAACTCAACATACAACCTCCACCCCCGCCAATCCCCAAACACAAACTCCCCCACCCCCGCCAGACAAAGCCTCTCATAACACCACAACTCTCCAAAACCAAATCAAACATACCCAACCTCTATACCAGCCACTGTCAACATTATCGACCTAACTCAAGACTGAAACCAAACAACCTATATCTCACTCTCATCTCCGTTCACAATTTGACAAAGCTCAAATCTGTCCCCTGCTATTACTAAATAACTCTCCTACGATACACTCATCCTTCCTTACTACGAATACTTTGACATTTCAAGCTCAAAGATTCAAAACTCTTCCTCCAACTCTCTCCATTTCTCTCTGACATAGCTCAAAGACCCACAACTCTCAGAACCAAATCAAAACATACCCAACGTCTGTGACATCCAATTCTCAATAAAATCGACCTAACTCAAGACTGAAACCATTCAGCCTATATCTCATTCTCGTCTCCGTTCATAATTTGACAAAAAAGCTCAAATCTGTCTGCTGCTATTACTAAAAACTCTCCTACGATACGCTCATCCTTCCTTACTATGAATACTTTGACATTTCAAGTTCAAAGATTCAAAACCCTTCCTCCAACTCGCTCTGTTCCTCTTTGACATAGCTCAAAGACTTTACCTTCTTCTTTCTCCAAACAACCCTACGTCTAGCAAAATTTCCATGTTTTCACCTTCTCTGTTAATTTGTTCGTGTGTGGCCTGTGCGTCCGTCCACCTGCGCTTCTCGGCTTGCACCGCCGCCGTGGCTTTGCCAACACTGCCTAAGCTAGACGACAACCAGAGCACCCGCGTTGGCCCTTTGCTTGCCCGGACCTGCTCCCGCCCTCCCTCTGCCTCGTCCTGATTGTGATTGTTGCACCCTCAGGGCATTTTGCCTACCCCCTCACGCAAGCGGTGTTTAGCCACTGCACCTGTTCTCTCCTTCTAAAATTCACTTCCATCCTCCCTTTATTCTTCCTCTGAACCTCCTTCCCCCCTGTCACTAGCATTTTTCTGTTTCTGTTCTGTTCAGAGCTAAAGTTGTTGGAGCTTCTAAACTTGAACTGACACAATCCGGAGGAGTGGTGACCCGAGGATCACACACCCAACTCAGACAAAAACCAAATACGTGCACGATGTGCTAACCAAATAAACGCAGTCGTGTAAAGCCACGGCACTCTCTCTCCCACTACAAATCCCTTCCTAACCTCCTGCTCCTTCCTCTGTCATCTTCCCCGCTCTGACTTTCGCTGCCAACAACTTTTGGGGCTTCTAAACTTGAACTGAGAGCTTCTAAACTTGAACTCTCTAACCCTCCCTCACCATGAACGGTTAAGTTTGATAACGTGGCGCGGATACGTCCGGATACGCCGACCTGCCCCAAGAAATTAAACCTCCTAGTTCTCAAGAAGTTCTTTGAAACTAATGAGATCATGGGGGTCACCAAGGTGGAACGACTGAAGCTCCATGGTGACATCAAGATCACCTTCGCCGAGAAGGGTATGCCCGTACAGCTCGCGGAGATCCCAGACATCAACGGCATTCCATTTAAAATGATTGCCTACAAGTGGGACAACCTGAAGCTGGGTGTAATCTCCCACGCCGAAATTGCCCACGTGGACCAAGCAGAGCTGAGTGAGCTCCTCAAGGGGCAACTCCAAGCTGTGAAGAAGCTGTCCGACACCACTGCCCTCATCGGACACCATACAACCTTACCCAAGGAGGCTCAACTGGCGTGGGTAACTGTGCCAGTCAAGCCCTACTGCAGACCGAAACGCTGTTACAAATGCCAGCACTACGGACACACTGTCAACAAGTGTGAGGCGCAGGAGGACACCTGCTCCCTGTGCGGCAGCCCCGGACACCGCTACACGGTCTGCCCCAACACAGTAAAAAAAATGCGCTGCCTGTGGCGGCCCACATTCCTCCGCCGATCGGACCTGCCCGAAATGGAAGGAGGAATGAAGGATAGCCAAGGATCGACTCGACAAGAAACTGAGCTACAAAGAGGCCCTCCTTGCTGTACGCTCCCAAGACAAGAAAAAACCAGCAGAAAAGAAAAACAAAGAAAAGAAAACCCAAGAAAAGAAAACTCAAGAAAAAACACCCGTCACACAGAATCAAGAACGCCACGAGGCCCGTGGAGCTGAAGCCCACGTGGTCAACCTCACTGTCTCCGACTTCTTCCACACCTATGAGGACATAAGACACGAGGAAGACGAACAAGACCCAAACACGAATGAATGGACACTTCAAGAGAGCAAGAAAAGGAGGAGAGTTAGAAGAAAATCTACATCAAGCTAAGAAGAATACCAAGACAGAAGACCAAGACATTTCCTCCAAACAAGAAAACAACACACACAATCAAGCCGACCAAGCACTGAGAAACCATGGCCCAACCTAACACGCACCTGACGCTTGACCTGACGCTAGCCTGACTCTGTCCTGCCGCCTCTTGTCCGCGTCCGGGCGAGTTGCTCCTGCCTCCAACTTATACTCCCTCACGCAAGCGGTGTTTAGCCACTGCACCTATTCTCTCCTCCTAAAATTCACTTCAATCCTCCCTTATTCTTCCCCTGAACCTCCTTCCCCCGGATACATCCGGATGCGCCGACCTGCCCCAAGAAATTAAACCTCCTAGTTCTCAAGAAGTTCTTTGAAACTAATGAGATCATGGGGGTCACCAAGGTGGAACGACTGAAGCTCCATGGTGACATCAAGATCAACTTCGCCGAGAAGGGTATGCCCGTACAGCTCGCGGAGATCTCAGACATCAACGGCATTCCATTTAAAATGATTGCCTACAAGTGGGACAACCTGAAGCTGGGAGTAATCACCCACGGCGAAATTGCCCACGTGGACCAAGCAGAGCTGAGTGAGCTCCTCAAGGGGCAACTCCAAGTTGTGAAGAAGCTGTCCGACGCCACTGCCCTCATCGGACACCATACAACCTTACCCACGGAGGCTCAACTGGCGTGGGTAACTGTGCCAGTCAAGCCCTGCTGCAGACCGAAACGCTGTTACAAATGCCAGCACTACGGACACACTGTCAACAAGTGTGAGGCGCAGGAAGACACCTGCCTGTGCGGCAGCCCCGGACACCTGCTCCCTATGCGGCAGCTCCGGACACCGCTACACTGTCTGCCCCAACACAGTGAAAAAATGCTCTGCCTGTGGCGGCCCACATTCCTCCGCCAATCGGAACCTGCCCCAAATGGAAGGAGGAATGCAGGAGGTCATCATAAAACTGTATCTTGCTCTTGTGAGACCACACCTGGATTACGCAGTTCAGTTCTGGTCACCGTATTACAGAATGGATATAGAATCCTTGGAAAGAATTCAGAGGAGAATGACAAGACTAATCCCGGGCATTAGGAACCTTGAGTATAGAGACAGGTTAAAGCATCTTAATTTGCACTCCCTTGAGAGACGTAGAGCGAGGGGCGACCTGATAGAGGTGTATAAGTGGAAGGCAGGGCTAAACAAAGGGGACATTACTAAGGTACTCAAACTATCCAACCAGGAGCGAACTCGTAACAATGGTTTTAAATTAGAAAAATTTCGATTTAGGCGTGAAACAGGTAAACACTGGTTTGGAAACAGAGTAGTGGATGAATGGAACAAGTTACCAAACATCATCATTCACTCGAATACGCTGGACTTCTTCAAACATAGGTTGGATGCTCATATGAGCAATAGGGGTTGGGTGTAAACGGGACTGCCCAGTATGGGCCAATAGGCCCGTTGCAGTTTCCTCCATTCTTATGTTCTTATAGCCAAGGCTCGTCTTGTCAAGAAACTGAGCTGCAAAGAGGCCCTCCTTGCTGTATGTGCCCAAGACACGAAAAAAACAGAAGAAAAGAAAAATCAAGAAAAGAAAACCCAAGAAAAGAAAACTCAAGAAAAGACACACGTCACACTGAATTAAGAACACCACGAGGCCCGTGGAGCAGAAGCCCACGTGGTCAACCTCACCGTCTCCGACTTCATCCACACTTACAAAAACCTAAGTCACGATGAAGACGAAGAACAAGACCCAAACACGAATAAGAACATAAGAAAATAAGAGGTCTGCATTAGGCCGGTTGTCCTGTGCATGGCAGCTCCTATCGAGAGTTAATGATGATATTTGGTAACTTGTTCCATTCATCCACTACTCTGTTTCCAAATCAGTGTTTACCTATTTCACGCCTAAATCTAAATTTGTCTAATTTAAAACCATTGTTACGAGTTCGCTCCTGGTTGGATAGTTTGAGTACCTTTGTAATGTCCCCTTTGTTTAGCCCTGCCTTCCACTTATACACCTCTATCAGGTCGCCCCTCGCTCTACGTCTCAAGGGAGTGCAAATTAAGATGCTTTAACCTGTCTCTATACTCAAGGTTCCTAATGCCCGGGATTAGTCTTGTCATTCTCCTCTGAATTCTTTCCAAGGATTCTATATCCATTCTGTAATACGGTGACCAGAACAGAACTGCGTAATCCAGGTGTGGTCTCACAAGAGCAAGATACAGTTTTAGGATGACCTCGCGAGTCTTGTAACTAACACTCCTTTGTATGAACCCAAGTACTTTATTAGCCTTGTTACGAGCAAAAACACATTGTTTACTTGGCTTAAGGTTCCTACTTATCATTACTCCTAAATCTCTCTCGCAGTCGGATTTCTCTATGGCATCGTTGTTCATCTGGTATCTGGTTTCCCTGTTTACATCTCCTATACTGAGTACTTTACATTTGTCGACGTTGAATTTCATCTGCCATTTTTCATTTACTACCACTCTCTATCATCCATGAATCTATCTAGCCTCCTTTTGAAACTTTCCAGAGTTCCAGCACTTACTACAAAGTTGCTAAGCTTGCTCCACTCGTCCATCACCCTATTTGTGAACCAGCTTCTTCCTATCTCCCTCCTAAACCTAACTTATGCAACTTAAATCCGTTGCTCCGAGTCCTATCCTGCTCGGATATTATTTGAATTTTATCTATATACCCTTTATTGATTCCTTTCACCCACTTAAATACTTCTATCATTTCTCCCCACACTCTTCGTCTTTCGAGGGAATGCATGTTAAGTTTCTTTAACCTATCCTGATATGGAAGGTTTCTAAGTCCCGGAATCATTTTTGTCATTCTTCGCTGCACCGACTCTAGTGAATTGATATCCATTCTATAATAAGGGCACCAGAACTGAACCGCATAATCGAGGTGCGGCCTGACTAGCGCAAGATATAGTTGCAATAAGACCTCTGCACTTTTGTTACTAAGACTTCTAGATATAAAACCCAATACTCTGTTTGCCTTATTTCGAACATTAACGCACTGTTTTCTAGGCCGTAGGTTCGGGCTTACAAGTACCCCTAGGTCTCTTTTACAAGTCGACTTCTCTAGGTTGATGTTGTTAAGGCTGTATACATTATCAGTATTTTTTCTTCCAATATTAAGTACGCTGCACTTGCTGGTGTTGAATTTCATTTGCCATTTTTCAGACCACCCCAGCAGTTTATTTAGATATTCCTGTAATGCATTTGCATCCTGCCCTGAATTAATCTGCCGCCCTATTTTGGTGTCATCCGCAAACTTGCTTATGTCACTGCTGATCCCAGTATCTAGATCGTTTATGTAGATTATGAACAAGAGTGGGCCTAGTACTGACCCCTGGGGAACCCCACTGGTTACACAGCCCCACTCAGATTTAACACGATCTCCACTGACCCTCTGCATTCTATCGGTGAGCCACGATTTTATGCAATTTAAAACTTTCCCCTCGATACCATGAGCCCTAATTTTTCTCAGATGCCTCTGATGCGGTACTCTGTCAAATATTTTGCTAAAGTCTACCTGACCCAACTCAGTTGCTACCTAACCCAGCTTGGACGTGCCCCCAAGTTCTCCCGTAGTGACCAAGGAAAATGGCCGCCTTGGATCGTTGTGTCTTGGGGAAAGAGGAGAGTAGTGTGGGGAAAGACGACCTCCTGGCCACTCTGCTAAGGCAGCTGGGGCAGTTGAGGAGTGAGGTTGACACTCTAAAGGGGGAAAATGAAGCCATCAGGACTGAACACCTTCAGGTAGGTGTCCTGCCTAGCAGGACACTTGCTAAGGAGGAGCAGGCGTGGAGAGTGGTTGTCTCCAAGGGGACTAGGGTCAGGCTCAGGAAAGCTGACCAGATTGTGGAATATTGGAACCCCTACCAGGTGCTGGAGGAAGCTGGCGAGGAAGAGAAGAGGCAGGAAAGTGTGGTGCAGGTAGAGGAAAGGGCAGTTGTACAAACCCTGCCCAGAGGTAAGGTCGTGGTAGTTGGGGACAGCCAGGTGAGGTTTTTAGATAGGACTTTTTGTACAAGAGATAGGAAACGTAGGACTAGGGTGTGTTTTCCTGGGGCTGGGATAGGGCATGTAGCTGAGAGGTTAGACAGGGTTTTGTCAGAGGAGGGTACCAATCCAGTAGCGTGTCTTAGTGTGGGAGGAAACGACATAGGAAAGGTTAGGAGTGAGGCACTAGCGTAACTAGGGGTATGGCGGTCCGCCCCGGGCGGGACTTTTGGGGCGCGGCACTTTTGGGTCTGCTCATCACCCATATCTGCAGCTACTGGAGACGTTAATCCATCCCTTTGTATCGGCGGCAAGTTAATCCTTGTCGTGTCTGACCTAACACCTGACCCACATCATCACGGCCACGTCATGAGCTACACCCTTGCTATGCGCCACACACACAACCTGTAACCTGTTGAGGATTAAGGAAACAACTTCAAACAAGTACGCCAGTGAGCTCATGTGGTGTGGGTCAGGTGTTAGGTCAGACACGACGAGGATTAACTTGCCGCCGATACAAAGGGAAGGATTAACGTCTCCAGTAGCTGCAAAACCATGCAGTCTCGGGTCATATCAGTTCATGTACAGCCGACCAATCCACCAGTTACAAGCAATTCACTTCAGTTCTGCACAAGTCTCCATCGTGACAAGACGAGGGGAGGCTAGACGACTTTTAAGTTCTCTTGTGTTTTCGATCCAGTTATTTACTTCGTTGGAAGACATAATACTATAAGGTAAGAAATATTAAAGTATTGGTCAAAAAATATTGATGTGACTTTTGCTGCGGTACTGAGATTAAATATTAAGATTTTGTTTCACAGCATTGCGATTTTATACTAAGACACTATTCTCACTGGGGTACAGACAAAAGCCCCCCCCCCCGACAAAAGCCACCCAGACAAACGCCCCCCAGACGAAAGCCACCCAGACAAAAGCCCCCTACTTTGATCGGGGTGGCTTTTGTCTGACAACAGTAAGGGCTTTCAAAAGTTACGGACATAATTAAATAGTTGAGGGTAAACTATACTGTTCTTCTCTGTGGTTAATTATTGGTTAGGTTAAGTTAGGTTAGGTTGGGTTAGGTTAGGTTGTTGGCGAAATATGATCCAGTGCTACGTGAACATCTTCTAAGAATCCAGCTGGGAAACAAGTTTGCTACTTCCTATCTGTCTCCTACTATTCAGAACGAGTTTATAGAAATTTTGGGAGAAAACGTAAGAAGCAAAGTCATCAAGCAAGTAAAAGAAGCAAAGTACTTTTCCATGATATTCGACAGCACTCCTGATATTTCACATAAGGATCAAGCAAGCCAAGTTTTACGCTATGTTATGATCGATGGAGATAAAGCGAAGGTTGTGGAATAGTCATGGAGCGTCAGCGTCGACCCAAAAAGAAGAAACAAATGTTTGGTGAAGGATCACGAGATGCTGAATTGCCATACGACATTGAATTGAGGAGAGAAATGTTTTCTTCGCTGGACAGAGTGATCCAAAAAATAACTTTGAGATTTCAACAGCTTCATGAACTTAACATAAGAACATAAGAAAGTGGGATACTGCAGGAGGCCGACTGGCCCATACAGGGCAGATCCCTTTCACACCCATCCCAGCACTTCCATGTGCCTATCCAACTTCGTCTTGAAGCTCCCTAGCGTCCCCGATCCTACTATAGCACTCGGTAGCCTATTCCACATATCCACAACTCTATTACCAAACCAGTGCTTGCCTATATCCTTTCTGAATCGGAATTTATCTAATTTAAAGCCATTTGTTCTAGTTATTTCGTTATTACTGAGCTTCAGAACATCTTCCATTTTACCCTTGTTAATCCCACTTACCCACTTGTACACCTCTATCATATCTCCCCTAACTCTACGCCTCTCTAATGAATGTAAGCCTAAGCTTTTCAGTCTTTCTTCATATGGAAGGTTTCTAATATTATGGATCATTTTGTCATTCTTCTTTGTACTCTCTCCAAAGAATCTATGTCCATTCTATAATAAGGACACCAGAACTGAACCGCATAATCCATGTGTGGCCTCACTAATGCTAGGTAAAGTTTCAAGATAACGTCAGCAGTTCTGTTACTCACAGACCTAGATATGAACCCAAGAATCCTGTTTGCCTTGTTGCGAACGCTAATACATTGTTTTCTAGGTTTCAAGTCGTTTGCTAACAAATACACCTTGATCTTTTTCACAAACTGAGTTTTCTATTTCCGTGTTACCTAGTTTATACTTAACGTTTGTATTCGTCTTCCCTATCTGTAGTACCTTGCATTTATCAGTATTAAATTCATTTGCCAGTCTACTGACCACTCATGTAGGTATCTGGATCTCTTTGAAGGTGTTCAAAGTCACTGTCTGAATTTATCACTCTCCCCATTTTGGTATCATCTGCAAATTTACTAATCCTACTAGTTATGCCTAAATCAAGATCATTAATGAATATAACAAACAGCAGAGGGCCTAATACAGATCCCTGGGGAACTCCGCTTTTGACTGCACCCCAGTCTGACTTTAATCCATTTATGCTGACTCTTTGTTTCCTACCAGTTAACCATGACCTAATCCATTTTAATACTGATCCACCTATTCCATGTGCTTCTACCTTCCTTATCAATCTCTCATGAGGGACTCTATCGAATGCTTTACTGAAATCTAAATAAATTATATCATATGACTTATCATTATCTACGGCTTCAAATACTTCTGAGAAAAAGCTAAGCAAATTTGTGAGACAAGAACGTCCCTGGGTGAACCCGTGCTGAGAAGAATGCCTTCCTTACCCCATTGAATCTTTTGGATGATAAATATGAGTGTCAAATAGATCACGATCACGACGACATTGATAAAGAGGAGTTCCTCGTTGAGAGAAAAAGACTTCAGCATTTTGTTGCTGTTGCTGCTATAACTATTAAAGACAGAATACAGACGTGGAAAGAAGGCCCCCTTGAACTTTTGCAGTTTATTCAAAAGTATAACCTTGGGAACTCGGTTCCAAATATAGTAATAATGCTGAGGATTTTCCTCACAATTGCTGTTAGTGTTGCTACCTGTGAGAGGAGTTTTTCGAAACTAAAACTGATCAAGAATTACTTAAGATCTACTTTGAGCACCTTGCGGTTGAGAAATCTTGCCATACTGTCTATAGAGCGACAATTGACAGATGAAATAGTTTTTGACAATGCCATTGAAGAATTTGCCAACAAAAAAACAAGAAAAGTTACTTTGTAGAAAGTTGTAGTTTTCATTTCAGAAATAAAGATGGTCCTAATTTTTTACACTTTTTTACTTTTTTCCCTATCCTATATGTGGGTTTTGCTTTTTGTTTAACTGTTACTTATAAAGTTTAAGTATGTTTGGTGTGTATTTAAAGCATGCTATATTTGAGTATGTGAAAGTACAGTAATATTTTAATGGTACACAAACTATTTAATATATATATATATATATATATATATATATATATATATATATATATATATATATATATATATATATATATATATAGTGAGTCACTGTGCAATATGTATTTTTTGTGGGGGTACGGGGGGGGGGGCAAACTCAAGGGCCGCCCCGGGCGGCACACACTCTAGCTACGCCACTGGAGTGAGGAACTTTTCAAGAGGTATAGGGAGGCGCTGGGGAAGATTAGAGATAGGGGAGGGATCCCGATAGTATGTGGTGACTTGCCTAGAAAAGGGGTTGGTCGTGAATGGCTGTCCAGGGCATTTGCTATAAATTGCCGACTGGAAAAACATTGTGCAAACAATGGTTGGGCATTCATTGATAGCTGTCAACAATTCTATGGCAACGACTACCTGTACAGTCGTGACGGAGTACACTTGTCTCGTGCGGGGGTAAAGACGTCTGCATCCCTGGAGCGTGAAATTGTCACTCCAAAGGGGGAGTTTCGCCAGTAGAGTCGTAGATTAATTTGCTTTTCTCTAGATGCAATCGGATGCTATCTGCTATAATTGATTCAAGAAATATCCCCACTACTGACGTCAAACTGATCGGCCGGTAATTTGACGCTGATTCTCTGTCTCCCTTTTTGAATATGGGTACTACATTTGCCTGTTTCCACAAGTCTGGCACAACTCCGGTGTCTAATGATTTTGTAAATAAATTTACGAGGGGTCCGCTAATCTGTTCCCTACACTCTTTCAAGACTCGAGGGAAAATTTCGTCCGGACCTGGGGATTTTGTCTTCTATTGTGTATTTATCCTCTTAAGAACATCCTCTTTTCTGATAGGGACACTTCAAGAGAGCAAGAGGAGGAGGAGAGTAAGAAGAAAATCAACTTCAAGCTAACAAGAATACCAAGACAGAAGACAGAAGACCAAGACATTTCCTCCAAACAAGAAAACAACACACACAATCAAGCCGACCAAGCACTGAGAAACCATGGCCCAACCCAACACGCACCTGACGCTTGACCTGACGCTCACCTGACTCTGTCCTGCTTCCTCCTCGCCGCGTCCAGGCGAGTTGTTGCTGCCTCCAACTTAAACTCCCTCACGCAAGCGGTGTTTAGCCACTGCAACTATTCTCTCCTTCTAAAACTCACTTCAATCCACCCTTTATCCTTCCCCTGAACCTCCTTCCCCGCTGTCACTAGGATTTAAGTAAGTAAGTAGCTGTAAGCTGATTGGCTGGTAAGCGAACGGCAGGTGATCAGTCGGCAGTTGTAGGGGAGAGTATCCACTACAACTGCATTAAGGAAAATGAATTGGAATTTTCTAGTGAAAATGGGGGTCCGGACTCCTAGGACCCCCCCCCCTTGGATCCGCCCCTGGCAAGATATATATAAACCTGCTTATAACTGAAACATGAAGCATTCAAGATCCATTGTGAGTGATATTGAAAGCTTTAACTGTATTTACTTTTCGTGAAATTGTCAAGTAAGTTGAGTATTAGAATTTGCAATTAAGGCAATAATCCTTTTCCCGTCCTGAGAGACGTTACGAGATTTCTACTTGCCACTGAAGTCATATTGCTTTCATTCACAGTCATCAGGGAATATGAGAACTGTATTATCAGTTTTGCATTTAAGGAAATTATGAATCATTTGAGAGAAATCCGAGAGAAAACTGCTCACTGCTAGAAAAAGTAACAGCTGGGTATGAAAGGGGCTTATTCGTCTTTGAGTTGAGTCAGCACGAAATGTGATTGCCAGTCTAAGTAGTTATGTCAATTTAATCATTGCATTGCAAACTTAAACACTGATTAGATTGTAAGCATTAACCTTAGGAAATTGATCTGACCCATGATACGGATTTTCATAGCCCATGTGTACCGCAACTGAGTTAAATTAATATGTACGTAAGTTCTTGCTGTGGTATCATTACAGTACATGTATAACTGATGTACGAGAGACGAGTGCTCACTCTTGAAGCTCCTTCCTCATCTATCAGGTATGTGCAAAGTGTCTCACACTGCCACATAAAAGTGAATTTAACTCAATTGAACATTATTGTATATATCAGTGTTCCCGGTTTTAAAGTAGTTGAATGTCTTATGTATCAAACGATACTGTAATGTAACTGGGTGCCTTCTGTGATAAATGATCCATTCGTTCCCTTGCCAGACGTGTTTTGTGACATTTTGTGTTTTGACTTTAGTCGCTTCTTGATGCTCCTTCTCGTGTATCAGGCAGTGTGTGTATGGTTGGTGCTGCCAAGGATCGGCAGCCGCCTGCAGGCAAGATATCCGATGCAGGATGTCTCTAATATAGCCGGATTAATATCTGAGTGCGGGTCGCTCCAGTGAGCGAGAGTGCGGGTTCGCGGATTCACTCTCGAGCACTGAACCCAACCTTAGCTCCGTAGTGCAGCCGCATGGCATTTGTTTTGGGTATCAGGCGTGTTAGACTGGTGTACTCATTCTGACTGTATGTGCCAATGATTCTTGTATGGTATGCATTATTTGTGGATGGATTCTTGGGACTATAATTGTCCTAGGATGAGTATTGACTAGTATTATTGTGTGTGATGTACTCTCAATTGAGATGTGCTGGTATATGTTTCCCTGTTAATCAAGTAATAGCATGGTGCCATAAGTAATACTTCATTCTGTGCTATTGGACAAGTGTTTAGAGTGACCATCACTATTGTCACTGTTGCGTAATAATACCCTTAAGGAGGTGTAATTATTGAATGTTGTAAATGATAACTGAAAATCTATTTGGCCACTTATAAAGTACGACCTATTGGTCAGTTCTATTTTGTCTAAGTGTTACAGTAGATAAATAATAATAATAATGGTTTGCCCCTCGTGTAACGAAGATGGCCGACCCTAGAGTCACCTAGGCGTGATTTTGTTTAAGGTGTAGATCACACCCTAAGTTAACGAGTTGCATGACCCAGTGTCAAGGAATAGTCCGAGAAGACCGGACAACTCGCCAACTGCACTGGGTAACCATTACCCCTGAACACGATCCACAAAACGATTAACATCCAGGTCCCCAATTACTGCTGGGTAGACAGAGGCAAATGGCATAAAGAAACTTACCCACAGTTTCACCCTGTCCGTGGATCGAACCCGGGTCCTCTTGCTTGCGAGAGAAGAATGCTGACCACATCACACGTCGCCACATTACAGTTGAGTAATCAGTAATTAAACCAAAGTTTTGTTGTTGCGAGTGAAGGTTCAAAGTGTCACCATATTCAGAGTCGCATTTAATAAATAATAATTCAGTATAATGTTTGTATCACCGCTCATTCCTTCTAACAATGGCCATCCCAGAAAATGCGCTAAATAACTCACGTGCCTACCCTCTCGTGTATGATTATAATAATATATGATTTATGTTGGCAGCAAAGATGGCTGATTATGAGGATGATTGTGGTGATTAATATGCTATGTAATGTACGTGATTCCTGTGAATTCATTAAAATTTGTCTATGAAGAACCGGGCAAACCAATATATCGCGACTTATTATTATAAGAAGCTTAAATTATCCTTTGATGTAACCATTTAAATGTGATTTTTTTTCGTATGAATGAGTGTGTATTTGGGTTAGTAAGATGTAAAGTTACCTGAAGGCCTCCAAGCTACAAATTGTTGATTCCTTAATTTCTCTATAGGAGCAGGGAGGAGTTATCTTTTGTTTCGTAACTCAGGTTCCCAATATTACATAAGAACATAAGAACATAAGAAAGTGGGATACTGCAGGAGGCCGACTGGCCCATACAGGGCAGATCCCTTTCACACCCATCCCAGCACTTCCATGTGCCTATCCAACTTCGTCTTGAAGCTCCCTAGCGTCCCCGATCCTACTATAGCACTCGGTAGCCTATTCCACATATCCACAACTCTATAACCAAACCAGTGCTTGCCTATATCCTTTCTGAATCGGAATTTATCTAATTTAAAGCCATTTGTTCTAGTTATTTCGTTATTACTGAGCTTCAGACATCTTCCATTTTACCCTTGTTAATCCCACTCACCCACTTGTACACCTCTATCATATCTCCCCTAACTCTACGCCTCTCTAATGAATGCAAGCCTAAGCTTTTCAGTCTTTCTTCATATGGAAGGTTTCTAATATTATGGATCATTTTTGTCATTCTTCTTTGTACTCTCTCCAAAGAATCTATGTCCATTCTATAATAAGGACACCAGAACTGAACCGCATAATCCATGTGTGGCCTCACTAATGCTAGGTAAAGTTTCAAGATAACGTCAGCAGTTCTGTTACTCACAGACCTAGATATGAACCCAAGAATCCTGTTTGCCTTGTTGCAAACGCTAATACATTGTTTTCTAGGTTTCAAGTCGTTGCTAACAAATACACCTAGATCTTTTTCACAAACTGAGTTTTCTATTTCCGTGTTACCTAGTTTATACTTAACGTTTATATTCGTCTTCCCTATCTGTAGTACCTTGCATTTATCAGTATTAAAATTCATTTGCCAGTCTACTGACCACTCATGTAAGGTATCTAGATCTCTTTGAAGGTGTTCAAAGTCACTGTCTGAATTTATCTCTCTCCCCATTTTGGTATCATCTGCAAATTTACTAATCCTACTAGTTATACCTAAATCAAGATCATTAATGAATATAACAAACAGCAGAGGGCCTAATACAGATCCCTGGGGAACTCCGCTTTTGACCGCACCCCAGTCTGACTTTAATCCATTTATGCTTTGTTTTCCTGATTATGCATGACCCTAATCCATTTTAATACTGATCCACCTATTCCATGTGCTTCTACCTTTCCTTATCAATCTCTCATGAGGGACTCTATCGAATGCTTTACTGAAATCTAAATAAATTATATCATATGACTTATCATTATCTACCGCTTCATATACTTCTGAGAAAAAGCTAAGCAAATTTGTGAGATAAGAACGTCCCTGGGTGAAACCGTGCTGAGAAGAATGAATTAAGTTGAATGTTTCAAGGTGGCTTCTGATTTTTGTAGCAATAATTGACTCTAGCAACTTGCCTATGATTAACGTGAGACTAATGGGACGGTAATTTGATGCAATTGATTTATCACCTTTTTTGAAAATCGGAACTACATTTGCAAGTTTCCAAGCTTCTGGCACTAGGCCCGATTCTAATGACTTATTAAATAAAACTGCTAATGGATTACTCAACTCATCTCTACATTCTTTTAATATTCTAGCATATACCTCGTCTGGACCAGGCGATTTATGAGACTTCAGTTTGTTAATTACTTTAAGCACATCGTTACTAGTAATATTGATATTCATCAACATATTTTCTATACTGTCGTTATATACCTTATGAACTTCTGAAAACTGTGCTAGGTTTTCATTTGTGAATACGGAGCGAAAATGACTATTTAACGTACTACACATTTCTAACTCATCATCAGTCATTTCTCCTGTCGTAGTTTTAAGGGGACCTATTGTATCTCTAACCTTTGATTTATACAGTTGATAAAAAGCTTTGGGGTTATTTATCGATTCGTTTGCTACCTTGATTTCATAATTTCTCTTTGCTTTCCTAATTTCTGTTTTTACCTGTCTTGTTAGGTTCTGATAGTAACCAAGTAAGTGATTTTCGCCTTTCTTAACTTTTCTATATACTCCTTTCTTTTTCCCTAGAAGATCTAAGAGTCTATTATTCATCCATTTTGGTTGGTTCCGTATCGATCTGAATTTTCTTTTAGGGATGTGTTTATTTTGGGCATTATTGATTGTCGCAATAAATTGTTCATAAGTAGCTGCTAAATTAAATTCGGGGTTATCCCGTCCTAAGTTGACAGTTTCCGGAGGTGTGGGGGGGATTAATCTTTTGACCATAGGGTCATCCCTTAGGTCTCTCCTTAAGCTACCGTAATTAGCCTTCCTAAAATCCGGGATCAAGGCCGAATTTTCCTTCTTCCTGCCATCCCATATTATGTTAAAATATATGGCTTTATGATCACTGTTTCCTAGTTCGTCTCCAATCCCAACATCTTTTACTAGATTTTCATTATTACTGAGAACTAAATCGAGGATATTATTTCCTCTAGTGGGCGAGTTTATGAATTGATATAAAAAACTATCTTGTACTACTTCTAGAAAATCTTCAGATTCATTATCGCTAAGTTGATTTTTCCAATCTATGCCTGAAAAGTTGAAATCGCCTAGAATACATACATTGTTTCTATCAGATGCCTTCTTTATTTCCTCCCATAGCAATTTACCATCGTTCCTACTCAAATTAGGTGGTCTATATATAACACCAATGACTACGGATTCACTGCCCTCACCAATCTCTACCCAAATACTTTCATTGTCGCTATTTGTTTTAATGTTTGATTTATTGCAGCTTTTTAATGACACCCTGATATACACTGCTACACCGCCACCTCTCCTTCCTACTCTGTCAAATTTAAATAGGTTATATCCTGGAATATGAAATTCTGCTAAAAAATGCTTGCTGTTTGAATTTATCCATGTTTCCGTTATTGCAATTATATCTATGTTCTCTTTACTAACAATGGCCCTGAGCTGGTCCATTTTGTTACACAGGCTTCTACTATTAGTATAATAAACACTCAATATATTTCTTCCGTTTCTATCTGTTTTACATTTATTACTTTGATGTTTGTTATTATGACTAACTATATTTTCAGCATTATCTACTTCTGTTTCACTACTTCCCAGGACCTCCTTGTTTTTTGACTCCCATTTTCCCCGACCCCTCTCTACTGGCGAAACCCCCCCTTCGGAGTGACAATTTCACGCTCCAGGGATGCAGACAACGTCTTTACCCCCTCACGAGACAAGTGTACTCCGTCGCGACAGTACAGGTAGTCGTTGCCATAAAATCGTTGCCAGTCATCAATGAATGCCCAACCATTGTTTGCACAATGTTTCTCCAGTCGGCAATTAATAGCAATTGCCCTGGACAGCCATTCACGACCAACCCCTCTTCTAGGCAAGACACCACATACTATCGGGATCCCTCCCCTATCTCTAATCTTCCCCAGCGCCTCCCTATACCTCTTGAAAAGTTCCTCACTCCTAACCTTACCTATGTCGTTTCCTCCCACACTAAGACACACTACTGGATTGGTACCCTCCCCTGACAAAACTCTGTCTAACCTCTCGGCTACATGCCCTATCCCAGCCCCAGGAAAACATACCCTAGTCCTACGTTTCCTATCTCTCGCACAAAAAGCCCTATCCATAAACCTCACCTGGCTGTCACCAACTACCACGACCTTACCTGTGGGCAGGGTTTGTACAACTGCCCTTTCCTCTCCTTGATCCATACCGTCCTGCCTCTTCTCTTCCTCTCCAGCTTCCTGCAGCACCTGGTAAGGGTTACTGCACTCCACACCCTGGTCAGCTTTCCTAAGCCTGACCCTAGTCCCCTTGGAGACAACCACTCTCCACGCCTGCTCCTCCTTCGCAGGTGTCCTGCTAGGCAGGACACCTACCTGAAGGAGTTCCGTCCTGAGGGCTTCATTTTCCCCCTTTAGAGTGTCAACCTCACTCCTCAACTGCCCCAGCTGCCTTAACAGCGTGGCAAGGAGGTCGTCCTTCCCCACACTCCCCTCCTCTTCCCCCACGGCAAAACGATCCAAAGCAGCCATTTTCCTTGGTCTCTAGCGGGAGCACTATCAGCACGACCTTCTCCAAGCTGGGTCAGAGGTCAACTGAATGATTATGTATAGCTAACTGTTTGCATTGTAATTGGAGAGCAGAGTTTGAGAGTATGTGTAGACTGTCTCAAAATAACTCTTTTCCAGGAGAAGGTGAATCTATTGTGAGTAGGGAGTTAAAACACTTGTGTGGGTTTATCATGTTCTCTTACCTCTTGTATTATATTGTGTATTGTGTAATGATATTGTTACTAACCCCTTTCGCCACTTACAGTACCAGCGTCCACCGCTGGTTACCAGCGGCCAGGTCGCATTTACAGAAGCAGTAGATAACTCAAGTGTCGTCGAATTACCACTGACTGTCCCGCCAGTCTCCGGTAATTTCCCGAAGATCGGTATCAGTGTACAGACAAAACAACAGGCTGGTAGATTTCCACCAGGTCACAGAAACACATTTGTGAACTGTAGCCTTCTTTAATAATCATTAAATCTTCACAAAACTGTTCACGGAGTATGGCCTTACAGATGGACTTCTCATTTCGAATATAAAGTCATCACACCACCAGTGTACAATTCCTTAGTTTTTTTTACTTTATATCGGTCACTACAATTCCACAATGCTTGAACGCCAATTATCTTCAGCTGTCTCTAGGCTTGTACTTACACTCTGGGCAGAAACGGACGACTCCTACTCTATTTTGGCTTTAGGGTCATGAGTTATGAGGTGAAAGAAGATTATTAGGGATTGAAGAAAGTGTTGAAACTGAAATACAGTGGGAGTAAAAAGAATTTGGGCTCAACCAGATCGCTTTATCTTATTTATTGGTTTTTTGTCTTTGTTTTGCTCCCTCGGGTCGTCAGACCTTTTTATTAGTATTGGTTTATTTATATGGTGCTACTTATTATACTTCTTACTTAAGTTTTTTTTTCCTGGTGGAGTTAGTGAGCCCGCCCAGGTCCTTGTGTGGCTGGGAGGGTAGTCATATTTTTATTTTTTATTTTTTGCTGAGGTGTTAGTTAAATGTTAGTTGTGTTAGTCTAAAGGTACACTGTATGGAGAGGCCTGCCAGGTTCTTAGTGGAGCTGGTAGGTCACTCTCATCTTTTATTCTCTCTATTAATGTTTTATGTGTATATCGGGGCAGGAGGTGGTTCAATTACTTTCTTTCTGGCTGATTTAAACCAACCATGTTCTTGTATTTATTCGTTATCTATATTATTTATCCAGTTTTGGTAAGTTTCTGTGTTGAGTTCAGTCACTTTGTTCCAAATATTTGCGGCCTTGTCGTGTATTTCTACATTGATTGCTAGGAGGTTTGCTCTCTTGTGTAGCTGTTCAATATTGATGTAGTCTGTATATTTGATGTTATAAATAAATTTGAGGGCTATATTTTGTACTGTTTGTAACCTTTCAATGCTTGTTTTACTAAGGGTGTTCAATGGGATGGATGGGAAGTCCATAATTGATTTGACAAGGGCTATATAAATCTTTTTTTGTGATTTATGGTAAGGTTCTTAAAACGTTTTATTTTGATAATCTTGCCTGTGGTTCTTTATCTTTTATGTATGTGTGTTAGTTTTAGTCCAAGCATTCTGCCTTCAATTCACTAGAGTTATTACAGAATGGATATCAATTCACTAGAGTCGGTGCAGCGAAGAATGACGAAAATGATTCCGGGACTTAGAAACCTTCCATATCAGGATAGGTTAAAGAAACTTAACTTGCATTCCCTAGAAAGACGAAGAGTGCAGGGAGATATGATAGAAGTATTTAAGTGGGTGAAAGGAATCAATAAAGGGGATATAGATAAAGTTCTTATAATATCCGAACAGGATAGGACTCAGCGCAACGGATTTAAGTTGGATAAGTTTAGGTTTAGGAGGGAGATAGGGAGGAACTGGTTCACAAATAGAGTGGTGGACGAGTGGAACAAGCTTAGCAACTTTGTAGTAAGTGCTGGAACTCTGGAAAGTTTCAAAAGGAAGCTAGATAGATTCATGGATGATAGAGAGTGGTAGTAACTCTCGACAGGAGCTGCCATGCACAGGCCAATCGGCCTATTGCAGACTCCTAATTTTCTTATGTTCTTATGTTCTTATGTATGGGTATAGTTCCTGGTCGACTATTACTGGACTTGTTTTGATCTTGGTTATTGGTATTATCTTGAATTTGTTTTTATTTGTCCTGATTTTCCATTTTTTCTCAAAGTCATTTATGTTTTTTATCGCTGATGCCTCGTAGCGTGCAATAAATTCGCTAAAGGGGGTTGGTTTATGTGTGTCTGAGGTATATATTGTATATAGCGTTGGAGAAAGGCGTCCTCCTTGAGGTACTCCACTCTTGAGGTTAAACATAGTTCCCATAAAGTTTCCAATTTGAATTTGTGCTCTCCTATCATCTAAATAGTCACACAATATTCTTAGCAAGTGTTCGTTAAGTCCCAATTTTAATATTTTATGTTTTAAGCCGAAATGCCAAACTTTATCAAAAGCCTTAGAAAAACGTCCCTTAAAATTATATTAATCGGGTTCCCTTGCTTTTTTCTATTGCCATTATTTCCGTTATTGTAGCTATTGCAGTTAGGGTATTTCTATTGGGCATAAATCCATGTTGTCTATTGTTTGTTTTCCCCTGTTGTGTTAAAAAGGTTATAAATCTTGAATTATTTTTTCCAGTAGTTTCCCGGTAATTTCTAGGCAACTCGCTGGCGTTTACGTACATCTCCTCAGCCGACTAGAACATCCTTGTGCCATCTCGAGGTTACAGGTCTAAACGATATGTACCCGGAAGCTTTAGAATGATCTTGGCTTACAATACGTAAGTAAATCATAAAAAAATATGATGCATTATATTCTGGAAAACTCTTACACAGGTAATACATCAATATATACAAGAAAATCTCCCGAAACTTGCCAAAATAACTGTTGCTTGGAATAGAAAAGAATCAAACACCTAGTTCACAAAAATTTATTAATAAATTATGGTTGGCATAACACTACCTCTCCCCAATCCATGTGTCGTCCCGACACAACTATTCACTTTATATATAATAATCCTGAAACTTGGTGGGTCTCCTCTTCTTCCGTTACATCCGCCGACGTACTGGGATGTCTCCAGAGTCATCCTTTGGCACAGCACCCTCAGTCACATCCTCAGAGTGGTCCCCCTCTCCTGTCACATCCAATTCCGCTAAGATGGAGTGGTGCTCCTCTTCCAGGTTCATAGTCGGGTTCCCTGGATCAGTACAGCCTTGAGTTGTTCCAGGATTTCTGGTATGGCCCTCGTCGATGGCCCATGATACTGCCACAGACGAGTGGTGTGGACTACCTTCGGCTGAGCCTTCCTTCCTCCCCTGATCCAGTAGTTCACTTCTGAAAGGCGTTCCACTACAGTGTATGGTCCTTCCCATGGACTCTGCAACTTCGGTGACTGACCCTTCATCCGCAGAGGATTATACAGCCAGACCTTATAACTGGCCTTGTAACAGACCTGGCTTGCTTTGACATCATGGTTGTGCGTCACCACTCCACAGCTCCTCGAACTTGATGGTGGACCTTGTGGGAGACTCAGGTGGTCCTTACATTCAGGGGTAAAGGAAACACACTGATGTCAAGTCCGTAAGTTCTATTTCTGGGACAAACACAAAAAGGAGTTAAGACAGGGGTAAACAGCGTCCTGTCTTGGAATCTCTCTGGGTATCTCTATCTGCGCATGCGCGTACAGCGCGCATGTGCCCAAAACATGAACTAACACTCAGTGACAAAAGGGAGTATGATTATAAACATATAATACAGAGACCTGAATCAATAATGGTAAATAGTACAGAGTTACATATTACAGCCATATTCGTCTCATATATCTACACCTCCCTCCCCCCTCACGCTCGTAGTGCAATCTCGGAGCTGCGAAGACCTACCTCTTTTGCTGCATGTTTGAGCAGTCTGCAACTTTGTTGTGATAAGACACTCAATCCTAGTGATTGTACTTACTCAACATAGTGACGGTGTAATTACCATCACAGATTGTACGGAAAATTCCAACTTTTGGAAAAAACAAATATTTGGGCTCCCCAAATTTTGACTACTACCCGTGCGTCTACGTCCTGGATTGGCCAATCAGTGGTGCCCCACGGTGGCGTGATACGTGCACGTTTACTGCGGTGCTCCGATTGGCTAACCGAACGTGGCGTGGTAGGTAGGCTGTTTCTACTCTCTAAGTCCTCTTCTTTCCTTTTTTCATCCCCCTCATGCACTCCGTTCTTTGAACGGGAGGCGGGACTTAGCGATACGGTCGATCCGGCAAGGGAACCTGTGATAGTGCAGGGCACCCCTTGTCCGGGGGTCACCGGTAGGTGGCAACTTTCTTTGACATAACTATAGTCACAGGTAACCTGGGTGCAGAACCCTACGAGCCCGACGCCCGTCCAAGAGGGGGGGGCGGGGTCACTGCTCCCAGGCAGGAGCCCTGTGTTATAGGTAGGATTAGATGTAATCAAGAAGATGACAACAAGCATTAGAATAAAACATAGAGATAAGGGACACTCTATTGGAAGGGGAAAAGTGGCAGAAATCACTTACAACAAATTGCAAGTCCCACTAACAAGAATATTCAGCACCAATGAAGGTTTTAAAGTAATCTGTAAAGATGACTTTGATTCAGATAAAATCCTTTCAAAAGAAGCCAGAGATATATTTTACAATGAAGGCCTTATTGTTGTCATGCCACCAGAACAAAAAGCAAAAAGATCAGTTTTCGTTCGTCAAGTCGACCAAGAGATCGGGAGGAAGACATCGGAAGACCTGAAAGATGAACTGGAACGCCAAAACAGGTGGATGAAGATTGAAGAAGTCATTAAGATAAAAGACTATACTCATGTTTTTAAGATTACTTTTGAAGAAGTGTCAATGGCTGAGAAAGTTTTACAACAGGGCTTTCTAATATTCAACATGTCAGTCACACCACATCAAATAAAGAAGGAGACATTCATCAGTCTGCAAACTTGCTTCTCCTGCTACAAATATGAAGAACACACAACGAGAGACTGTCCGGAAAAAGAAAAAAAGTACTGCTCAGATTGTGCAGGCGACGACCATACCTACACTGAATGTAAGAATACACATGTTGGCTGTCTCAACTGTAAGAGAAACGGGAATGTATACATAGGACATAGGACGTTAGCAATGGCATGCCCAATAAAAAAACACATGATAAAGTACAAGGAACAAGAAACAAGGAAAAAGGAACAAGACAAGAAGGATACGACATACGTCGAAATAGCAAAGAGAGCGGTCCAAGAGGCTCATAGACCAGAATCCACCATATTAAACCTAAGTGAGCCAATACATGATAAGGTAATGATTAGTATGATCCATGTACATTTGCACAATATCATTGCACCCGGATCATACAATGAGGAATTAAGGAAAATGTTTAAATTGAATAACCTACCAGAGATGATATTTCCAGAGAATCCACAATCCGAAAAACTATTTCAGGCAACATATGCAAGCGAACTGAGAGAAAGACTACATCTAGACGAACAAAGGTTTGAGCAAGGAGCAACAGCTGATACACAAGGAACACAAGCGACTGATAGAGATCCCAGACAAATGACTAGAAGTGACAAAGAGAAGATAGAAATAACAAAAGGACAGACTATAAGACAAAGGAGTAGGAGGAGAGAAGATAAGATGGAAACTGATCACAATATACAACCGGAATCTGCTGAAGAAATTGGATTAAAAGTTATCACTACAACAAAACATGGAATCCCAACATCGAGACCAACAGGAGGGACAATAGTAAAAAACTGTGAAGGAGGGATATACAAGTGGACATATCAAGAAAAATCCCTAAGTGAAGATTATGTCTGGTCACTAATTACTACGGACAAACTAAAGATTACGACCAAAGACTTTAAAATAGTAGACCCGTCAGAGTTTAGAAGAGTCAGAAGCGGGAAACAGGATGATAGGTCTCCACTTCAACAGTCACAATCCAAGTATAAGAAATAATGGACAATAGACAAACAGTAAGAACTTTAAGAATAATACAACACAACGTAAGAAACTGGAAGACCGAGAGAATTAACCTAAGTAATATATATCAAGAAATTGACCCTGACATTATACTAATAAACAGTCACGGTGAGACAGAAAACAACAACATAAAACTCTTTAACTATTATGTAAACCAAAGAAATAAATCGGGCGAGAAAAATGACGGAGTAGCGATAGCGGTTAAAAGAAACTTAAAATATAAACTAATTGATGACTTCCAGGATGAATTTCTAGCAATAAAAATAAATACAACTCAAGGAGACGTAATTATTGCTACTACTTATCTCCCACCGAGACGACCCTACTTACCTATAGAAGACCTATTAAAATTGGCTAACAATAGTCATCCGATGTACATCTTAGGAGACTTTAACGCCAGACATAGGATTTTTGACAATACAAATAATAACGTCGTGGGAAACGCCCTTAATCAATTAATAAATTTAGGGAAAATCAATCATCTGGGTCCTAACTTTCCAACCTGGAGAAATCACAATACACAATCGACACCAGACAAAATTTTTACCAACAACAAAGCCTTTTTCAATTACCATATAATACAGGGACCTCTTACAGGCAGTGACCATCTGCCAATTATACTAACACTGTCAACAAGCCCCATACAGATACCAATAAAAAAGAGACTGAAAATGAGTAAAACAGACTGGGACAGCTTCAAAGACGACTTAAGTAATCACCACTCGATTAACCTACAAGGGAAAACAACAGAAGATATAGACTCAGAAATGGACAGACTGCACTCAGCAATAAAAACATCTATAACCAAACACACTCCTACTTCACACTTTAGAACATTACCCAACAACAGACTACCAGAAGAAGTTAAATTAATCCAGACCTATTACAATGAAATAAACAGGTATATGGAAAGACACGGCAGTAACAGATGGCTATATACGACACAGATAGCACTACAGATAAAATTAAGAGACGCATGTAAGGAAGCAAACAATAAAAAATGGAATGATATTATAATGGCGGCTGACATGACTAAAGACACAAAAACATTTTGGACTTCCATAAACAAGATGATGGGGCACAACAAGCAAAAAACACCATACATTAAAGACCAAAATGGAACAAAATTGCACGAGGAAAATGAACAAGAGTCAGCATTCAAAAGGGAATGGGTAAAAGTTTTTAAAATATCAGATGAGGAAAAAAAGATTTTGATAGTGAACACGAAGAAAGGATAGAAGAAGAAATGGGAAGACAAATACATAGAATCACCCCAAGGCAATATATAGACTATAACTTATTACCTAATAATCAAATAATAACCATGGGAGAAATGATGCACTGTCTGAGGAAATTTAAGGAAAAAGCCCCTGGGCTCACAGGTATTACACGAAATATGATCATGAATCTACCTGAAAACATTTTAAATACACTATTAAACATTTATAACGCATGCTTAATAACTGGTTACTTTCCAGACAAACTAAAATATGCTAAAATGATATTTATTCCTAAGGAGGGTAAGGACAATAAGGAAATATTAAACTACAGGCCAATATCTTTATTAGAAATTACCGGGAAACTATTGGAAAAAATATTAAATTCAAGACTTATAGCCTTTTTAACACAACATGGGAAAACTAACAACAGACAACATGGATTTATGCCCAATAGAAATACCCTAACTGCAATAGCTACAATAACGGAAATAATTGCAATAGAAAAAAGCAAGGGTAACCAGATCAATATAATTTTAAGGGATGTTTCTAAGGCTTTTGATAAAGTTTGGCATTTAGGCTTGAAATATAAAATATTAAAACTGGGACTTAACGAATACTTGCTAAGAATATTGTGTAACTATTTAGATGATAGGAGAGCACAAATTCAAATTGGAAACTTTATGGGAACTATGTTTAATCTTGAGAGTGGAGTACCTCAAGGAGGATGCCTTTCTCCAACACTATATACAATTTATACTTCAGACACACCTCAACCTACCCCCTTTAGCGAATATGTAATGTTTGCTGATGATATTACTCAAATAGTATCATACCCAGGAAAATCAACTCAATTTATGGCACTCTACACGGTAAGAGCGATAAAAAACATAAATGATTTTGAGAAAAAATGGAAAATCAGGACAAATAAGAACAAATTCAAGATAATACCAATAGCCAAGATTAAAACAAGTCCAGTAATAGTCGACCAGGAACTATACCCATACGACACTGAAGGTAGGATGCTTGGATTAAAACTAACAAAAAGAGGATATATAACATACTTAAAAGATAAAGAACGACAGGCAAGAATAAGATTATCAAAAATAAAACGCTTTAAGAACCTTAGCATTAATAACAAAAGAAAGATTTATATTGCCCTTGTCAAATCAATTATGGACTACCCACCCATCCCATTGAACACCCTTAGTAAAACGTGCATTAAAAGGTTACAAACAGTACAAAATATAGCCCTCAGATTTATATATAACATAAAATATACAGACCACATCAATAATGAACAGCTACACAAGAGAGCAAACCTCTTAGCAATCAATGTAGATATACACAACAAAGCTGTAAATATTTGGAAAAAAGTGACTGAACTTAACACAGAAACATATCAAAACTGGATAAATAATATAGACAACGAAGAATTCCAAGAACACAGTTGGTTTAAATCAGCCAGGAAGAAAGTAATTGAACCATCTCCTGCCCCAATATACATATAAAACATTAATAGAGAGAATAAAAGATGAGAGTGACCTACCAGCTCCACAAGAACCTGGCAGGCCTCTCCATACAGCGTACCTTTAGACTAACATAACTAATATTTAACATTTAACATTTAACATTTAACATTGAACTAACATCTTAGTAAAAAAAAAAAAATAAATAAATAAAAATGTGACTACCCTCCCAGCTACACAAGGACCTGGGCGGGCTCACTAACTCAAAAAAAAATAAATAAATAAATAAATAAATAAATAAATAAATAAATATTAATAATATTAATAATAATAATGTGATTACCCTCCCAGCTATATCAGCCAGGAAGAAGTAATTGAACCACCTCCTGCCTCAACATACACATTTTTACATAAAACATTACTAGAGGAATAAAGATGAGAGTGACCAACCAGCTCCACTAAGAACCTGGCAGGCCTCTCCATACAGTGTACCTTTAGACTAACACAACTAACACTTAACTAACACCTCAAAAAAAAAAAATGTGACTACCCTCCCAGTTACACAAGGACCTGGGCGGGCTCACTAACTCCAACAATAACAAATAATAATAGTAAGCAGCATTATATAAATAAACCAATATTAATACAAAGGTCTGACGACCCAAGGGAGCAGAACAAAGACAAAACACCAATAAGAAAGATGAAGCGATCTGGTTGAGCCCAGATTCTTTCTACTCCTACTGTATTTCAGTTTCACCACTTTTCCTTCAACTTCTAATAATCTTCTTTCACCTCTTAACTAAAGACTTCGTATCGTGTCGTATCGAGCGGACTCTTTTTCCAGGAGCCTTTGAGAGTGACGTGGGAAAACTGGGGGGGTCACTGAATGAGGACTTACTTTTCTCGTCCAAGCAAGGGTTCACACGGATATGGGGGAGGGGTTTACCACTAGGGGACGGTACTGAACGAAGAAAGCGGCGATTCCGCGACTATACCCGACCACTAGGGAGACGGACCTCGTAATCCCTGGTCTTGCCGCAGCCCATGACAACCCCGACCTTGTCCCAGCGGTGAGACGTCGGGTCTTGAACCCGAACTGTTTGCCCGATACTCAACCTGGGAAGGGGTCGGGCGTGCTGATCGTACTGTGCCTTTACCTGGTCAGCACGGGCGGCTGCACGACGATCGCAGTCCTCGGTCTTGGCCTGCCACTCCCTCAAGAAGGACTCAGGATGGGCAGGGACACATGACCGTAGTGGGTGGCCGTATAACATCTGTGCTGGGGAGCGACCTGTGAAGTTGGGGGTATTCCGCAATTCCAATAAACCCCGGTCAAACTTCTCACAGTCAATGTTGCCTGAGGGTGCCGTCTTGAGGATGAGATGCTTGACGGACTTTACGGCAGCCTCGGCATGTCCATTGGACTGGGGATAATGTGGCGAGGACACCACATGATAAACTCCCCATCGCTCCATGCAGTCCCGGAAGTCGTTGCTGGTGAACTGGGGCCCGCCGTCAGTCCTCAGGCGGAGAGGGACACCAACTTCCCGGAAGTAGCGACAGAACATACGTACTGTATGAGAGGCAGTAGTGTTGCCTCCGCAGGGAACGACAACAGGCCACCCTGAGAGTCGGTCGGCGATGACGAGAAACGACTTCCCCGCCACAATGAAGAAATCCGCAGAGACGGACTCAAAGGGCCTCGTAGGGTTGTCGTTGTTCATGAGGGGTTCCTGCTGCTGACTAGGCTGCAGCACCTGGCATGGCTCGCAGACTTGAACGGAACTAGCGATGTCGGAGTCGATGCCTGGCCAAAAATCAGCTTGTCTCGCCCGGCGCTTCGTAGCTTCCACACCCCTGTGGCTGTCGTGCAGGTGGGCTAGGGTGCGGTGGCGGAGGGCGGCAGGAACCACAACTCTTGCTCCATACAAGACGAGGTCGCCATCAGCATAGAGGTCGTCCCGTATCTTCCAGTATAGGAGTAAAGAGCTGTGTAAGTCGTACCGGTTGGAGGGAAATCCCGAGGTCACGCAGTTCAGTAGACGGATGTACGAAGGGTCCGCTCTTGCCGTGGCTCGGAGTTCCTGGAGAGTCCTGTCGGCGTCCTGCGGTGGAGACTCTTCTGAGATGACAGCGTTCACGGTCACTACAGTCCTGAGGTGTGCAGTAGCATCAGCACATGCGATCTCGTCCTCTGGTGTGGGGTGGTTGACTGGGGCTCGTGACAAAGCATCAGGGATGCAGGGCAGCTTGCCCGCACGCCACACAGCTGTGAAGAGGTAGGGCGAGATCTTCTCCTTAAGGCGTTGGAGGCGGGGATTCTCGACCACATCCAAGGAGTAGTGGTTCAGGATCGGGATGAGTGGCCGATGATCCGTCATGAGGTTGAAGTGTTGTAGGCCGATCAGATACAACCTACATTTGGACATGGCCCAGACGGCGGCTAACAGCTCCAGTTCGATGGTGGCGTAGCGAGTCTCGGCGTCAGTGAGAAACCGAGAGCCACACTGAACCAGACGAAGGCGTCCATTGCCGTGGTCCTGTAGCAGAGCGTATCCAATCCCGTAGAGGCGAGAGGCATCAGTCTGGAGGACAACTGGCAGGGCCGGGTCGAAGGAAGCGAGAACAGGTGGGCTAAGGAGAGCTGTCTTGACGCGACGGAATGCCTCATCATGGTCAGCTGTCCAGGTGAATGTTCTCTTGGGGCTCATCAGGGGGCGTAGGAGCTGTGCTGCAGCGGCGATGTCGGGGGTGAACTCAGCCAACTGGTTTACCAGGCCCATGAACGAGCGGAGGTCGGTCAGGTTGGCAGGAATTGGGAAGTCCCGGATCGCGCTGACCTTTCCAGGATCAGCCGAGATGCCCTTGCCTGAGAGGGTGTACCCACAGAAGTTCACACTAGGTGCGGCAACCACAAACTTATCCTTGGTGAGGGTGATCCCGTACTTGCGGCACCTGGTGAGCATCTGGTGAATACGCTCAAGATGCGTGGAGTAATCCTCGTCATATAGGAGCACGTCGTCGATGACCTTGACACAGTTCGCCACACCCTGAAGGGCCATGTCACCACGGAGGCAGAAAGCATCGCCAGTAGCCGCGAAACCCATAGGTCCTCTGCAGTGCTGAAATCGGCCGTACGGTGTGATGAACGTCGTGAGGTGCTGATCTTCTTCCGCAAGTTCCATCTGCCAGTACCCACATAAGGCATCTGCTGTAGTAAAGTACCTTGCCTTCGGGTCCACACTGCGTATAGCGGCGAAGGGTGTCGGTGAAGGGTGGGTCGGGCGGGAAACTTGGCTATTCAGCTTGGTGAGGTCGACGGTGATACGAACTCCAATAATGTTCTTGGCGACTGCTACCATGGGGTGACACCAATCTGAGGGGTCGTCACCAGCAGGCTTAATGATCCCCTGGGCTACCATAGAGTCGAGTTCCTTCTTAACTTGGCTCTGAAAAGCGAAGGGTATCTGTCTCGGTGTGTGGATGGCGAAAGGTACTGCGTCATCCTTCAGGTGTATTCTCATGGGGGAGCCACCCATTGGCTTGAGTGGAGCCGTCTTGAGAATTCCTTGGAAACCAGCACGTCCTTGAATTGCAGTAGGAAGAACTCCCTGGCTGCAGAAGGTGACGTATTGGGTGGGAGGGACAGCTCCTTGCACCTGTTGACATGTTTTATTTCCAGAATTGGCTTAGGGAAGTCTGGAGATATTATGGCCAAATCTTGACAGTAGCCATAAGACAGTAGTGGCATCTGAACACCTTTGTGGACCTGAATCCTGGCAGAACATGACTGCTTACCTAGGGTGAGGGTAGCCTGAAATGTACCCAGAGCAGGTGCCATTGTAGAACCGTCTGCGGTGAGCATTGTAGAAGTTGACGGTGGTTGCAAGCTGCTCCTAGGGATCCCCAGAATGTCGAGGTGTCTTGTGCCGATGACTGTGACGTCCGCACCTGTGTCAGGAAGCATCTGGATACGGGAAGTAATGTCACCGTATGACAGGTGAACACAGATGGGCTGAGGTGTCTTGCTGACAGGGGAAGAAGAGGATCCCACGCGACGACAGCGTTTGTTCTTCGCCGCCTGAGACTTGCAAGTAGTATTATTCTTCTTCTGTGACTGACAGCATTTGTCATAGTGTCCAATGCGGCTACAGGAGCGGCACTGAACATTGTTGGCAGGGCACTTCAGTGTCCTAGCCCAATGACCACGACGGCCACAGTTATTGCAGGTGCTGTCAGCGGCAGGGCATTCAGAACCATGCCGACGAGCACAATACTGGCAGGAATGACCTGGCGTCGAAGTCTGAAGTGATGCTGAAGATTGATGCGAAGCTGAAGTCGGATGTGAAGCTGAAGTCGGATGTGAGGCTGAAGTCCGGTCACGTCCTTTGTTCTTCTTATATGCGGAGATGGCACACAGCTGGTTAGATGGAGCACGAATGGCAGAAGTCGCACTTCTGGTGGCTTCGTAAGAGCGGCAGGTGGTGACAACATCCTGTAGAGAAGAGGCAGTGTCGAGGGAGATAAGCTTCTGAATTAGCTCTTCGTCCCGCACGCCCATGAGGATAATCATCTTCAGCTGTGTTTCCTCACAAGTCGACGAGTTCCCAGGACAAACGTCAACCTCCTCAGCGATGCGTCTGAGTCGTACGTAAAAATCGGCAAACGACTCACCCTCCAGCTGCTTACAACTGAGAAGTTCTCTCCTACGGAGAGCTTCGTTGCGGAGACCCTTGATATGCGTCTGTAAAGCATCCAAGACGTCCTTCACAGTCTTGTCTGTGTCGTGGGGAATTTGCAGGGTGTGCTCCAGGATACGTTGCGTCTCTAGGGTGAGACACATCCTCATCTGGATCAGCTGTTTCTCCCTAGGCAACCTTGATAAATCGACCATCATCGAATAATCGTCCCACCTCCGACGCCATTCACGGAATACCTGGAACGAGGCATCAGCTTGGAGTGGCGGTGGACTCTGAGCGAGTGCTTTCTGTGGGGGGGGGCAAAGAAGTTGAAGAGGACCCTGCAGGTGCACCTGTGGACGAAGAGGCAGGTGTAGTAGCTGCTTGAAGGTTAACAGGTGCCAACAACTCGATAATGGCACTGAATCTGGCATTTTCTTGTTGACGTCTGTGATTCTCTTCACGTCTTCGTTCATCGTCTTCCTGTCGCCTCCTGATGTCGTCTTGTCGTCGGTTTTCTTCCAAAAACTGAATTAAATGAAGGAAGTCGACACCTGTGGCAGATTGCGGACGTGTGTAGTGGGGGCTAAGGGTGGGTGGGGCCGCTTGATCCACTTTCCGATCCACTTGGAGTCCACTTACTGCACCGACATCCGTCTGAAGTTGGGCTTGTTGGGTATCTGAAGAAAACCCAATAAATTCCTGATCTTCCATATGGCCTGGTTTATTTCTCTCACAATTACTGTAATTAATAAGTGAGCAGAAGAGCAATCGTCTTTAAATGGAAGATATCTGCGAGCGTCTGTGAGTGTGTGTGTGCGTTCGTTCGTTTGTGTACTTGGGGCGGGCTGGCTAGCGGGCTGGCTGGCTGGCTCACGTCAGTGCCAGTCGAGACATGAACGGGGGTGGATGTCAAAACTTGAGCTCTCCCATAGGTCTTAAAAAGGCTCCCCTCTTTTGTAAAAAGTGCAGGAACACGGGGAAACACTTTAAAGACACTAAAGGGCACACACAACACTGAAAAAGCACTTCACAACACTGCACTGTAAATCCAGGAATATCGTGTTGAGGTACGCGCCGAGATCCACTCGACAAGGGAAGTTGACAAGATGGCGGCTCGGAGAGAGATTCTGTGTCCACTCCAATTCTGAATAATGTGATGTCCCAGCTAAACACTGCGCCATGTGGGAGACTCAGGTGGTCCTTACATTCAGGGGTAAAGGAAACACACTGATGTCAAGTCCGTAAGTTCTATTTCTGGGACAAACACAAAAAGGAGTTAAGACAGGGGTAAACAGCGTCCTGTCTTGGAATCTCTCTGGGTATCTCTATCTGCGCATGCGCGTAAAGCGCGCATGTGCCCAAAACATGAACTAACACTCAGTGACAAAAGGGAGTATGATTATAAACATATAATACAGAGACCTGACTCAATAATGGTAAATAGTACAGAGTTACATATTACAGCCATATTCGTCTCATATATCTACAGACCTCTGTCAACCTTTCTTGGAAGCTTTTGACGTAAATGATGTTTTCTTCGGGAAGTTCTTCATCTGGTGGTCTTCCTCTCACTAGCAGCCACAGTTCGTGACGCAGCATCAATTTTGCCGGCGTTTAACCAGTTGACTCGTGGACATCCGACCGATATGCCATCAACAGAACAGGCAGCTTATGGTGCCATTCTGTCTGACCCTCATCATAGTACTTGGACAGTTTTTGTTACATGGTCCAATTAAGCTTTTCTCCATTCCGCCTGACTGTGGCCAAAGTGGAGTGGTCCTAGTCTTCTTTATGCCCTATAGTTTACAGCACTCGCTGAACACAGCTGACTCAAAGTTTCTGCCGTGGTCAGATTTAACGCGTGGGGCACATCAAACTGGCAGAAGAACTCGTCAACCTGATTTGGGATGGCATATGCTTGCGGCCATTTAGTGAAGTAATCCATGGCCACACAGCTGTAACTATTCCCATGTGAAGCGAGTGGCAGGGATCCTTCCATATCCACTGTTACCCTCTCCATTGGTGCACCTACATGGTATAACTGCAGTGGGGCACGCGTGTGTAGCTTTGTCCCTTCTTAGCGCAGCAGGCGTTTCATGAGCGGCACCATTCTTCCACATCCTTAAGCGTGCCGACCCTGTAAAACGTTTGCCGTGGGCAACTCAGGGTCTTCTTCACACCCAGATGTCCACTGGCTGGATTGTTGTGCATCTCTCCCAGGATCTTTGACATTGTCTTTCGGAAAATTACTGTCTGCCAGTATCTGTTAAGGCCATCGGTAGTCACCCACTGACGCTGCCGAAGAGCATCCCACTGAGCCCAGTTGTTTTTAGTCGTTGGAATTGCACCAAAAATCGTCTCCCATGTTGGCCACACTGAACTCTGGCTCATCCACTTGACCACTGGTCACAGTGGCGTAGCTAGAGTGTGTGCCGCCCGGGGCGGCCCTTGAGTTTGCCGCCCCCCCGTGCCCCCAAAAATACATATTGCACACTGCACAGTGACTCACTCTATATATATATATATATATATATATATATATATATATATATATATATATATATATATATATATATATATATATATATATATATATATATATATATATATATATATATATATATATATATATATATATATCCACAATGGATAAGATAAATCTTGATAAAATCACACGGGAAAATGGAACAACGGAGTACCTTGGCTTTCGTCTTTTATTCAAGACATCTTCAGAGGCAACTGGATTACATGGACAGAGAGAGGCTTAAATATACAGGGTGACCTAAAAACATGAGGTCAGGTCATAATGATGACATCCACTAATCCCCACACCAACACACACGTAGAGGAGCTTAAGAGAAGGGTGGTGACGTGACTAGCCAGGTCAGGTCAGAAAAAAGGGACCCACAAAATAACTATCATACATCAAGATCAAAGGTTTTCAAAGCATTTTTAACCTTGGGCCACTGACAAATAAATTTATGTAACATATTATCAGTTTTGAACTGACCATCACTAAGGTTTATTGATTTTAATTCCTTAATCAAACTAGCTTCAACCAGAAGTCTTTCTGTGACACAGGATGATTTGAATACTTCTAAGCTTTTTTCCAAGCAATGGGGTGATTATTATTCCTAACATGAACGAACAAGGCACTGCTTTCAGATGCAGTTCTGATAATATACTTATGTTGTTTGATTCTGAGCTGCAGTGTTTTTCCTGTCTGACCTACATAATTACAATTACATTGGCTGTGTCCTTAATCTGTCAACAACATCCTCATCTTCGCCCCATCTACCGCAACTACAAGAAGAGTTTGCTGAGGGCTCATAGTCTCAAAAACAAGTTGAAGTTTTTGAAAGATTGCAGAGATGATAAAATTGTTCCCAAGTCCTGTCTTTCAAGTAGACTAAGAAATCTGGACAATCAAGCATTCTCTGAGTTGGATAAGGTGTTGCTAGATTCCCTTATCAAGAGTTCAAGTGATAGTGTGAAATTAGCCTTCAAGCACAGTGCTCAGTGTAAAATACTTATGCAAAACAGTGTTTGTGTTGATAAGTGGCACACCATTCGTGATTTTGTATATCAACTTCTTAGTGAAACTGACAAAGCCCAAAAAAGAAGGTTAAATGCCAAATTAAATGCTCTGTTTGACGAGAGTTACTGGACCATATTGAGTGATCCAAATTTGTTCATAAACTTATCATCTTATGATCTACAGACAAATGAGAAACTTGATCTTGGTTTTGGTAGGAAGTTTTCTATCACTCAACGGTGCGTTAATCCGCTTACTATTGCTAAGGGTTTAATCAACCTGGAAAAGAAGAAGTCGTCTGATGTTACAAATGAAGATATTTCCATAGCTAAAGGTTGTATACATAGTGTTTTAAATAAGAATTTTGCTTCAAACATTCCAAAAAGATTTGAAACAGCCTTGATAAACTTGAAAAGAAATAAGAATATCCATATTACCAAGGCTGATAAGTCGAATGCTATTGTTATCTTGGATAAAAGTGACTACAATGATAAGATGAATTCATTACTTAGTGATGAAAGCACGTATTGTGAGCTTACGAAAGATCCCCTGGAAAATATTAATAAGTTATCTAATTCCAAAATGAAGATGTTACTGAAAAAGAACCCCGATCTCACTAAACAGCTCTCTCAAATCAATCCCACTTTACCTTATATGTATAGAATGATCAAAACACACAAACTTAATAATCCATTACGTCCTATCGTGAGTTCTGTGGGTTCTGTTACTTACAAATTATCCAAGTAGCTGGTAAAGATGATATCCCCTCTTACAGGCCAAATATCTAATTCACATATACGCAATAGCAGTGATTTAATTGATAAACTCAAGAAACACAACGAACCTTGCGAATTAATAAGTTTTGATGTAAATTCACTGTTCACTAGAGTACCTGTGAAAGACTTACTTTCATTTCTTAAAGATAAATTATAACTGCTAGATTTAACTATTGAACATGATACTTTCCTGAAATTGATAGAGTTATGCGTAACTGACAATGTGTTTAGAGCAAATGGGAAGTTCTACAAGCAAATATTTGGCATGAGCATGGGTAATTGTCTTTCTGCTCCTCTAGCCTGTATTTATATGGAGTTTTTTGAGTCTAGATTACTACCCAATATAGTGGACTTTATTCCTCCATGGTATAGATATGTAGATGATGTTCTTTGTCTTTGGCCTAAAAACAGTGACCCATTGGAATTTTTAGACAAGCTTAATAATATTGTCCCTAGTATCACATTCAAAATTGAAAGAGAAATAAATGAATCCCTTCCATTTCTTGATATGCTTATCATGAGAAATGGCCAAAACTATAAATTTAAGGTATATAGAAAGCCCACACAGGTAGACAGTTTCATTCACTTTTTATCGAATCACCTTGAGTCTACCAAAATGTCAGTTTTTTCTGCTATGTTCCTAAGATGTCTGCGTATTTGTGACTCTGAATTTATTGACGATGAATTGAAACACATTCGTTCTATTGCACAGAAACTTGGGTACCCTTCTGTGTTTGTTGATCGTTGTTTTAAAAGGGCTAAAAAATCCTTTCATTCCTCTCAAACCAGACAAGTTCCTACACTTAAGAATATTTTGACTCTGCCCTATCGTAATGAATTTGTCCCGTTAGTTCAGTCCCTCAAGCTTCTAAATATTAATGTTGTTTTCAAGTATGACTCAACCATTACCAATATGTTAATAAGGAATAGCCCAAGTTTGAATGTAAATGGAAGTGTTTATTGTATTCCATGTAGCCAATGTAATTGTAATTATGTAGGTCAGACAGGAAAAACACTGCAGCTCAGAATCAAACAACATAAGTATAATATCAGAACTGCATCTGAAAGCAGTGCCTTGTTCGTTCATGTTAGGAATAATAATCACCCCATTGCTTGGGAAAAAAGCTTAGAAGTATTCAAATCATCTTGTGTCACAGAAAGACTTCTGGTTGAAGCTAGTTTGATTAAGGAATTAAAATCAATAAACCTTAGTGATGGTCAGTTCAAAACTGATAATATGTTACATAAATTTATTTGTCAGTGGCCCAAGGTTAAAAATGCTTTGAAAACCTTTGATCTAGATGTATGATAGTTATTTTGTGGGTCCCTTTTTTCTGACCTGACCTGGCTAGTCACGTCACCACCCTTCTCTTAAGCTCCTCTACGTGTGTGTTGGTGTGGGGATTAGTGGATGTCATCATTATGACCTGACCTCATGTTTTTAGGTCACCCTGTATATTTAAGCCTCTCTCTGTCCATGTAATCCAGTTGCCTCTGAAGATGTCTTGAATAAAGACGAAAGCTAAGGTACTCCGTTGTTTCCATTTTCCCGTGTGATTTTATCAAGATATATATATATATATATATATATATATATATATATATATATATATATATATATATATATATATATATATATATATATATATATATATATATATATATATATATATATATATATATATATATGCAAGTAAATCACTGTAGGTGCGCGTGATCTAGGTATATGCTGATAACCACAAGGAAAGAAGAAAACACGAAGTTCCCAAGCGCTTTCGTGTAATTCACATCTTCAGGGGTGAGTACAGACTAGAGAGAGTAATACAAATCAAGGTGTATATATACAGAGGAGGGTGAGACCAGGTCCACAATGGTCAGGTATTAGGTAATGACCCTACTAATCTTTAAATAGCACACAACGGTTGGTGGTCAGGTCAGATGGTCAAGTGACCCGGCCTTCTCACCTGATCACAAATCTTCTTAATTACAAAATTGTCCAGCTTGTACATGCCGTTACTCAAATTCATGTTGAATGCTTCGGTATGTTTAATAAGACTAGATTCTATGATGTTCCTACTGTCAATTGACTTACATGGTAATATTGAGGAGGCATTATCCCAGTCAATGCAATGCTTGTTATCCCTCAAATGAACAAACAGAGCATTGGATTCCTGGCCTGTCCTAACACTGTATTTGTGTTGTTTAATTCTAGTTGCAAGATCTTTACCTGCCTGGCCTAAGTAAAACATATTACATTCCTTGCAAGGAACTTTATAAATGCAACCAATTGTGTTGTTGGGGGAGTTCTTGATTAACATTTGTTTAACAGTGTATGAGTTTTTAAATGCCACATTGACGTTCCAGGTTTTTAGCTGTGCAGGAATGTGTGAGAAATTTTTGTGAAATGGTAATATTAAGATATTCTTATGGTCATGGGTGGGCTTGGGGTCAGTTCTATAAAAAGTTTTCTTAGTAATGTTTAAGCATTTGTCTATGAAAGATCTAGGGTATTTAAGGTTTGAGCCAATATTATATATATATTTGTATTCCTCATCGATGAATTCCGGACTGCAAATTCTCAAGGCACGTAAAAACATTGTTGAAAATACTGACTGTTTGACTTTATTATGGTGGGCAGAATAATAATGAATGTATGAACACACATTAGTTGGTTTTCTATAAATACTGAACTTAAAAGTGTTACCTATTCTGTGTATCAGACAGTCTAGGAATGGCAATTTACAGTCTTGCTCTAATTCCACAGTGAATTTGATCGAGGGGGCTAAGTTGTTAAGTTGTGGTAGGAAAGCTTTTAGGTCCTCATTCCATGGCCAGAGACATAATACATCATCAACATATCTAAACCAGACTGCTGAGGGTGGTAAAATATTACTTAATATTTTCTTTTCAAAGAATTCCATATATAGGTTGCTTAATACAGGTGAGAGTGGATTACCCATTGCCATACCAAATTTTTGAGCATAATATTCCCCATTGAATTCGAATTTGCAATCCTTAATACATAGTTTGATGAGTTCGATGAAGTCGTCTTTCAAGACGGGCAGTGAAATGTTATCCAGGGAATCTATGAGGAACTCTAGTAAATCATCAACTGGGACCTTTGTAAAGAGTGACGTTACATCAAAGCTGACCAGTTTAAAATCATGATTAATGTGTAAGTTATTGAGTTTATCAACCAGATCCATATTATTCTTGATATTGGAGTTAGAAATGTTGCCAACTAGGGGATTTAGTAAAGAAACTAACCATTTAGATAGTTTATAAGAGATTGACCCAACTGAGCTAATGATGGGTCTTGCTAGGTTATTGGGCTTGTGGGTCTTGATTACACCGTACATGTATGGCAGTGGAGGGGACGTTGAAGTAAGATGTTTAATGAGCGTAGCTTTGCCTCTCAATAGGGACTTCAGTTTTTTGTTGAACTGGGTGTTGACAGTGTTGAGAGGATTATTTATAAGTTTAAAATATGTTGTGGTATCACATAAGAGGTCATTCATTTTAGAGATATAGTCATCTTTGTTTAAGATCACTACTGTGTTGGCTTTATCTGCTTTAGTGACATGTAGATCCTTATTTTTCTTAAGGGCTTGGATTGCTTTGGTGAATCTTTCTGGACAGTTTGGAACACAAGGCTTGGACATAGATGCATACACGACACCTTTACACATGTTCACTTCTTCACTTGTCAAATTACTGAATTTCTCCAAATTGCAAAATGCTCTGGCTATGTCAACACTGTCGACTCCCTTGTTAGAACCATCAAAACTTAAACCATAGCCGAGGGCACACAAGGTATCATTGTCTAGTTGTTTCGAGGAGAGATTCACTACACAGTTGTTATTGGCATCCTTAGTCCAATCACTATTTCTAATAAGGAGTGCCAATTTGTGGTCTATCTTGGCTTGAAGATCAGAACGCTCACGTCTCAGGTTATCAAAACAGTAGTCTAACATGAACTTTTTCCAATAGCTCGGTATGGTCATATTAAAAGCGCGCTTTTTTTGTCTTACAATACGGAAGGCTTCATCCACTTCAATTTTCTTTATTTCAAAATGTTTCTTAAGGATGATTTCTTGGAACTCATCAAAGGGGCGGTCAGACATCTTCAGGACACGTTGTGGTAGGATTGATCTAGGCATAACTTTTTCACTGAGGCATGTCTGGAGAAATTTCAAACGTATTTTCAATTTGTGGGCCTTGATCATCGAAGAGGAGTATTCAGTAACGAAAGGAGACAGTCCAGGACAGCTTGTAGAGAGGATGAAGAAGTGGCGCGTGGAATCCATTTATGCAAGTAAATCACTGTAGGTGCGCGTGATCTAGGTATATGCTGATAACCACAAGGAAAGAAGAAAACACGAAGTTCCCAAGCGCTTTCGTGTAATTCACATCTTCAGGGGTGAGTACAGACTAGAGAGAGTAATACAAATCAAGGTGTATATATACAGAGGAGGGTGAGACCAGGTCCACAATGGTCAGGTATTAGGTAATGACCCTACTAATCTTTAAATAGCACACAACGGTTGGTGGTCAGGTCAGATGGTCAAGTGACCCGGCCTTCTCACCTGATCACAAATCTTCTTAATTACAAAATTGTCCAGCTTGTACATGCCGTTACTCAAATTCATGTTGAATGCTTCGGTATGTTTAATAAGACTAGATTCTATGATGTTCCTACTATCAATTGAATTACATGGTAATATTGAGGAGGCATTATCCCAGTCAATGCAATGCTTGTTATCCCTCAAATGAACAAACAGAGCATTGGATTCCTGGCCTGTCCTAACACTGTATTTGTGTTGTTTAATTCTAGTTGCAAGATCTTTACCTGTCTGGCCTAAGTAAAACATATTACATTCCTTGCAAGGAACTTTATAAATGCAACCAATTGTGTTGTTGGGGGAGTTCTTGATTAACATTTGTTTAACAGTGCATGAGTTTTTAAATGCCACATTGACGTTCCAGGTTTTTAGCTGTGCAGGAATGTGTGAGAAATTTTTGTGAAATGGTAATATTAAGATATTCTTATGGTCATGGGTGGGCTTGGGATCAGTTCTATAAAAAGTTTTCTTAGTAATGTTTAAGCATTTGTCTATGAAAGATCTAGGGTATTTAAGGTTTGAGCCAATATTATATATATATTTGTATTCCTCATCGATGAATTCCGGACTGCAAATTCTCAAGGCACGTAAAAACATTGTTGAAAATACTGACTGTTTGACTTTATTATGGTGGGCAGAATAATAATGAATGTATGAACACACATTAGTTGGTTTTCTATAAATACTGAACTTAAAAGTGTTACCTATTCTGTGTATCAGACAGTCTAGGAATGGCAATTTACAGTCTTGCTCTAATTCCACAGTGAATTTGATCGAGGGGGCTAAGTTGTTAAGTTGTGGTAGGAAAGCTTTTAGGTCCTCATTACATGGCCAGAGACATAATACATCATCAACATATCTAAACCAGACTGCTGAGGGTGGTAAAATATTACTTAATATTTTCTTTTCAAAGAATTCCATATATAGGTTGCTTAATACAGGTGAGAGTGGATTACCCATTGCCATACCAAATTTTTGAGCATAATATTCCCCATTGAATTCGAATTTGCAATCCTAAATACATAGTTTGATGAGTTCGATGAAGTCGTCTTTCGAGACGGGCAGTGTTAGGACAGGCCAGGAATCCAATGCTCTGTTTGTTCATTTGAGGGATAACAAGCATTGCATTGACTGGGATAATACCTCCTCAATATTACCATGTAAGTCAATTGACAGTAGGAACATCATAGAATCTAGTCTTATTAAACATACCGAAGCATTCAACATGAATTTGAGTAACGGCATGTACAAGCTGGACAATTTTGTAATTAAGAAGATTTGTGATCAGGTGAGAAGGCCGGGTCACTTGACCATCTGACCTGACCACCAACCGTTGTGTGCTATTTAAAGATTAGTAGGGTCATTACCTAATACCTGACCATTGTGGACCTGGTCTCACCCTCCTCTGTATATATACACCTTGATTTGTATTACTCTCTCTAGTCTGTACTCACCCCTGAAGATGTGAATTACACGAAAGCGCTTGGGAACTTCGTGTTTTCTTCTTTCCTTGTGGTTATCAGCATATATATATTAAATAGTTTGTGTACCATTATAATATTACTCGCTTCATCTGGGGACAGAGTGATAGAAGTATAAAACATTTCGAGAAATATATTCACACTGCATGTTTAAGATTAAAAGATAAAAAAAAATGAAAAAAATTACGAGAACTTTAGATAAAAGTGATGAAGCTAAATATCACAAGTCACAAATTCTACACTTTCGACAAATAACACATTAAGAAAAAAGCTCTGTGTAGCAAAAGAATGCTTTTTTGAATTTACAAAAAAATTCAAAATGTATTACGTACATTATTTATTATTACGGCATTGAATAATATAAAAAAACGCTATTCCAAAAGTAATATGCATAGGAAAACATTTTTTCTTAAATAGCATTTCCTCAGCAAATGCATAATTTTTGATATATATATATATATATATATATATATATATATATATATATATATATATATATATATATATATATATATATATATATATATATATATATATATATATATATATATATATATATATATATATATATATATATGCACAATAACCACTGGAGAAAGGAAAGACAAGCAGCAAGTACTTTCGTTTAATACATCCTCTGCCTGAGGATGTATTAAACGAAAGTACTTGCTGCTTGTCTTTCCTTTCTCCAGTGGTTATTGTGCATCTATTCTTCATGGTGATGTGAAGTTTCTGTATGCATATATATATATATATATATATATATATATATATATATATATATATATATATATATATATATATATATATATATATATATATATATATATATATATTATTTTAGGTTAGGTTAGGAATCCGTTACATAAAACAATTGTACTGCACCGTTATCTTTTATTGAGTATGATCTAAAATCACGGTATAATGACACTGTCACACTAGTGTCATTATCATCTAAAATGATTAAAATCACAGCAATGTAAAAATAACAGCTTGATCTAAAATCACGGTATAATGACACTAGTATCAATGTAATACAATGGAAATGTAAAAAGTAGCAACTTAATCTAAAATTACAGACTCAGAGTACAGTGAAAATGGATGTCTGACAAGCCACCCGGACAAAAGCCCCCTACTTTGATCGGGGTGGGGGCGCATAGCAAGGGTGTAGCTCATGACGTGGCCGTGATGATGTGGGTCAGGTGTTAGGTCAGACACGACAAGGATTAACTTGCCGCCGATACAAAGGGATGGATTAACGTCTCCAGTAGCTGCAGATATGGGTGATGAACAGACCCAAAAGCGCCGCCCGGGGCGGACAGCCCCCCCCCCCCTCCCTAGCTACGCTAGTGACTGGTCACAGGTCTTGGTCTTCCAGCTGCAAGTTCTCAAGGCCTTTCCTAGCAGTGGCTCGATCCTCCTTCACTGTAGTGCAACTACACTTCTTGGGAAGTGCCTCTCTCCGGCAACACTGCTGACAATCAGAATCACACGGTCGTCGGCTCAGACTGTCAGCATTTCCATATATCTGTTCAGGCCTGTACTGAATGGCATAATTGTGCTGATCCAGTTTCCCAATCCACAATGTTAGTTGTCCTTCTTAATTCTTCAGGGTCATAAGCCACCTCAGTGCTGCGTGGTCAGTCCGCATGGTGAAGCTAGATCCATACAGGTAGGGATGAAAAAGTCTGAATTCTTTACCACAGCCAAGAGTTCCTTCCTGGTCACACAATAATTTCTTTCTGGAGGGTTTAACATCATCCTGTAGTATGCCAGTACGTACTCGATGTCATCCTTCTGGGACAGCACCCCAACGATTCCACCATCACTTGCATCACAGCCCAAGATGAATGGTTCAGTTGGATCCGGATACAGGAGCACCGGGGAGCTGGCCAAGGCATCCTTTAACTTGTTGAAGGAGCTTTGACTCTCAGTAGTCCACACAAACTTTTGTCCCTTCTTAGTCAGCTTGTGCAACAGTGCGGCGACCGTGGTGAAGTTCTTAACAAATCGATGGTAGTGGGTACAAAAGCCAAGGAAACTATGCATCTCCCTTATAAAAGTTGGCACTGGCCAGTTTCTCACCACCGCCACCTTTTCTGGGTGTGTGCGTACTCCGGCTTCACTTACCATTTGTCCCAGAAATTGAACTTCCTTATGGAACAAGTAGCATTTCCTTGGGCTCAATTTAAGTTGTGCAGCCCGGAACTGGTCAAACACTTCCCATAGCCCCCCCCCCCTCCACCCAGTTCCTGCTCAAAAGTTCGGCCAAAGACAATCACGTTGTCTTCCAGTGCAAACCTTCCCAGCACCCTCTCTCTCCATGAAGCGTTCGAAGGTAGCTGGTGCATTGCATAGGCCGAATGGCATAACCTTGAACTGCCACAGCCCTTGCCAATATGAAAATGCTGTCTTTTCGTTTTCTTCCTCAGCCATCTTCACCTGATGTTACCCAGACTTCATGTCGAGTGTTGAAAACCACCTGGCGCCTGTCAGGGCATCCAGTATGTCATCGATTCTTGGCAAGGGGTAGGATGTCCTTCACTGTCACGTCATTGGGGGCGTGGTAGTCCACACAGCACCGCATTGAGCCACCCTTTTTCCTCACTAAGACGTTTCCTGATGCCCACGGGCTGCTGGATTTTTCGACCAGCCCTTGGTGAATAAGGCCCCTCTGTCATCTTCTCCATTTCCTGGCGACCAGCTGGTGCTATCGTCCGAGGCGGTTGCTTGATCAGGCGGTGCTCTCCAGTGTAGATGTGATGCTTTACAAGGTCTGTGCATCCCAGATCAAGGTTCTCTGCAGAGAAGACGACCGTATACTGTGTAAGGGCGGTAACAAGCGAAATGGTTGTCCGCCGCTCCTTTGCTTGATCCTGCTGCTTCGTCACACATCAGACACTACCCAGCCAGCACCACAGCTGCACTTCCCCAGCTGTTCGATTACAATTCTGGTTGTGTGCTCATCTGAAGCTCCTGGGGCTCGTGGGCTGATTCCCCAGTCCTTCACTATTCGGCTGTCAATCTCCGGACACTTACTCCAGCTACTACCACAGCTGCCACGTGGTCGCCACTTCCTCCACGCCCTATCCACCGTTCGTGCCCTGGCGTCTCTCCTGTGTGGCAAGACATCGCCCACCAACGCCGGCGCCAAGTGAGGAAGCTGCCCTGGACCTTCCCCCTGAAAGCAGACCACAGCTTTAACGGAGCATTCCACCGGGCTACCGCCGTTGGAAATATCTGTACGTTGTTTGACTCCCGTATTTGTTTATTTAATATTTGTGTGAGTGGTGTCAATTATTGTGATTATTTTCGTAGTAAAGAGATGTCAATCTCTAACGGTTGTTTGTCACCCCTTGGAAACCCATGGTTCTTGACTTTCCTTTTATAAGATCCTGATTAGACTGGCAAGGGATTTATATCCCAAAGTCCAGGCCTTTACACATTTCAATAAAAACTGTCCCAGTTGTATCACTTGAGCCTCCTAGCAAACAAGTCCTGAAAATGGTCTGGCAGACCATTTTCCTGCTTGAACACGCCGCTCTTTCAGGTCCTGGGCTGATGCTCCTGGGCGACTTATTGGCACAGTCCTACTGCTACTTTCTGTTGTATTTTCTTTGGTCAGAGAGAGAAATTGGCCACAATTAAAGGTACTTTATCTGTACTGTAGATGGGTCGACTGAAGTTCTTCCCACCTTCACTCCATCTTCTACTCTTCATAGCTCATCAGGCTCCACCACTCCCAGACAGGTATGCAAGGCACCGTTCACCTTGCACGGTGACAGCACCACTGATCTTGGGGGGATAACTAATGTCCGCCTTGCATACTTCATAACCTTCAGCGGTAACCACTTTCCTTTAATTTTCAACTGCATAGAGCCAAGCTCCAGTTGACACTTCCGCTTCATAAACCAGTAGGGTTTCTTCTTCTCCTCCCAGCTTGATGGTGATATCCACCGTTACCTTTAGTACTTCACAATGTCCAGTTATCCCGCACAGCTACTGCGACGTCTCCGGCCTCACAAGAGTCTGCTCCGAAACTGTGTCGATCATCAAAGGATACCTTATGCCACCGATCTCCTCGTCAACCTGGACACTGCTTGCAGTGGCTCCGTTGTATTTTGTCAATAGTAGGGTTCTGGTAAGATAGGCTGGTCGTTGACCCTCAGCAACAGCCATCTCTAGTTTCCCACTTAGTGGGCTGCTCTTTTCTCCCTCTCTTGGAATTCTGTGGTCAATTAGTCTTCTCCACACGTCTAACATTCTCTCTTCTCCATGTTCTTCTCTGTAATGTCCTTCTCTCGCACTCGTTTCAGCTTGTAACAGTCCTCCTGTTTGTGCCTTATCTTCTCATAATACTAGCAGGTTCCTTTAAATCTCTCTGTCTCTTGTATGTGACCCTTTCCTGCTTTAAACCCAGAGCTAAACTTTGTCCTGAAGTTTTGAACACTTTACCTCACGTAGGATTCAAACTCCAGAGCTTCCAGCCAACGCTTCCTGTAGAATTACAGGTTGGGACTGCTTCAAGGCCAAGAGATCAGGTGATGCTCCAGGGTACACCCTGTGAGCCGCACTTTCCAGATCTTGAGCAGGTTTCACTTTGATTACGGGTACGCGTACAGAATCTGGCCCTGTAAACCTCATTTAGCTGCTTGATTCCATACCTTCGTTCCCGTACCCTTACCAGTGACATGTGGCTGAGAATCCCCATAGCCACGCCCTTAAGACTCGTGGCTAATTTCACTGCACACTGTTTGTCATTTCACCCGTTTTGTTCAGCCAGCAACTCAAACTGTGCTTGCTATGCTTCCCACGAGACCTTGCCATCGAATTACTGTGGTTTCTTCTTCACTGGCTCTCTTGGATAGTTTACCACTTCACCTGACGTAGCTCAGGGTATGAACTCAGGTGTTCTGTAATTCAACTCGACACTTTGTTTTTCAACACGCTCGTCGTATTTTCTATTATTTTCAACACCATTCACTCCACTCTAAACGTGCACAACGGTGTTTCACGCACACCATCACCATTATTGGGGTCGCTAGACCTTGGCTGGTACCCTGCTGTTAGATAATTCCCCAGAACTTCCATCGTGCTACTGACCTTTTTTAGCTCTTCACTAGGGTTGCTCATTTTTCCCAATTTTAGAAAATTGTGGGTGGGGGTGTTTTTTCCCATTATTTCGTTACTCCTAAATTCATTGGTGCCAGAATTAATGAAATCCAACATGTTCTAGGGGTGGCGAATCCAAATATAAAAAATGAATTTTTGCGAAAAAACGTCAAAACTCAAGCTTTTTCTCTTATAGATCAGCAATCGCGCTGCTTTTCACTACTTAACCCTAATGGCTGGCTAGAGCAGCTATTCAGCTTTCCATTGACACCTAATTCGATTGCATGCACCTCTTAGTTGACCTTCTAGTTCAGGTCAAAGGCTTTACCTGCATTAAGGGAACCAGATTCCAAAATATTCATAGTTTTGACTTTTCCATTTATTCGAAAACACATTATCAATATTTTGCCGTCACAGTCTTTTCCATGATATATTTCCCTCTTAAAAAAACAAACATCATTGAAATAGGTCAATAACTCTAGGAGGAGATGCAATTTGAAAGTTCAATCCCCCCTCTATTCAACTCTCACAGTTGCATCAGAGCAGACTTGCTGAAGCCACTCATCTGCTTCCTGTGCTTTTCCACAAGTTGCATGACATCCTGCAGCTGCTGCTCATCCTTCGTGACTGAACCAATGAAGTCCTGCATAAGCTTTATTCCCCTTTCGGCCACGTCATTGGTTACCTTCAGGCTTCTGGAGAAATCTTTCAGCTTCATGAACTCTTCGTTTTTCTCCCAGTCTTCCACCGGTGACATCAGCCATGCTGTGCCGCACACATGATGCTCCTTGAAGATCATCCATGAACGTTCATCTATCAGGTCGGAAAGCCGTGTAGTCTGTTGGATGACCAAGTTGTCGTTGGCGTAGTCGTAACGTTTCTTCTAGGCAGCTCAATTTGGTCGCCATCTCCTTTTTCTCTGCCGCACTCAACTTCTCGCTGCACAGCGATAGAACGACGGTCTTTTTGGCCTTAGATACCACAGATGGCGGCTCGCGACCGCCAGCGCCGCATCAGCCACCTCACAGTCCACGGCCCTGTAGCGGAGGAGTTCGTGATGCAGTTGCAGGTCATTCACAGGCGCATCCTCGGCTACTGGTGATTTCAGCCACGCCGGTGTGTACAGCAGAGACACAAAGATCGCCATCCTCTGCACCTTGACGCACAGGTCACTGCTGAGCTCTAGCTGGTGGCTAAACATGTAGATCTTGAGGTAGTATATGATCTTCGCCATCCAGCGAGCGTGGTGACATGCGCCAGGACGCAGAAAGTGCGTGCCGCGCGGAGGATTCACACCGAGGACGAGGAGCGTTAGTTCTGCCGCTTCTCGGTAATCCTCTCTGGCCCATTCTGTGACATTCAGCAGGTAGCTAACGGTCCTGTGTCGGAGGTGACTGAGCCAGTCAGACTCTGGTAGATTTGCAATGTCCAGCCTGAGATACTGAGAGTGATCTAGTTGACTCCACCTTTTCTTAAGAGTCTGGAAGAGAGGGTCCGTAGGGGCCGATGTTTTGCCGAAGATGTTGCTGGCAGCGGCTCTCACCACCAGTTCCATGACGTGGTGTCTGCACCCAAGCCTCAACAGCTGTTTTTCCAGCAGCGCCTCCAGATGGACAACCGCACCTTGGACTCGCCCTGTGTTGGACGACGTTGTATCAAAGCACAGTGCCTTGACGTTTGAAGCGCAGCTCCAGTCCTCGATAGCACGAGCTGTTGCGCGTGCCTGGGTCAGGCCAGTGCCGTCCTTCACTGGCAAGACAGCAAGCAGCTTCCCTTCCTCATGGCCGCGCCCTGAGATGAAGATGGTGTTCTTCTTCTCCCACGACGTTCTGAAATAAGAGAAATATAAAAATTCAGACAGATAATGAAGAATTATCAAGGCTGCCTTTTTCTCCAAGCTTTTTGTTAATGATTTGATACATTTCTAACAATATATTACAATAGTCTAGGCTTTGGTAAAATATTAATGTAGTACCTAAACGTGTTCTCACCTTAACCAGCTTACCATCCCAGTGCACCACTGCATGTGGTGGAGGCGTGAAGGCTTCCCTTTGTGCGGCAGCTACCTGACGACGGTGTGAAGCTCGCGCCTGTCTCGCAGTCTCTCTCGAGATCCGGAACTCAGACAGATCGCCTGGCGGGTTAGCAGAGCGCAGCACTGCTGCGACCACCGAAACTATCTGCGAGCAAAAGCAGGCAAGGGTGTCAGTAGAAAATGTCGACTGTTTAAGTGCTTATCAAATAATTAACAGAAATTTCAAACATTCCAAACACATTTATGGATACACTTACTTCGTTATTGGATATCCGAACACGGTCAGCGAGTTCCTTTAATGCTGGCTCTTGGAGAATGCGACGTGGAAGCTGAACCGTCACATAAGGGTGCTTTGATGTGTACCTGCCAGGTTGTATCGCTGTGTCCTTTTTCTCCATTTCTACTTCCGTTGGGGTGTCAGCCACCACAGAGGTTTGAGGTCTCTAATCACTGCTGCTTGGTTCACAGGCTGCGAACCTTCCCTGTTTCGACCTTTGCTTCTCGACTCGTTCCTCCTGCTTTCTCTTCTTAGCGGCAAAAATCTTATCGTTACCACTCATGAACGCTTTTCTTTCTCCGCGTTGGTCTTGATAGAAGGCGATGTCTTGTTGTTTGTCGGCCGGTGTAAGCAGCCGGTTCTTCTCGATGTCCTCTACGGCGTCCGGTGCTCCGATGTCCCACAACAGGTCAAGTTGAGACTTGAAGTTTTCAACCTTGTCCTTTGCAGCCCTGTCCCGACTTTTTTGTAGACTTCTTCAGTGCTCCCATAACCTTGTCAGCTTCTCCCAGCACCCCCTCTCTGAGATAGTCTTGATGCGAGCTAAATTCCAGAACGTGAGTACGTTTCTCACTGTTTCTTTAAACGTCTCCTGTCTGTCACCAGATTCATTCACTGTGTGAAAGAAGAACTTCAGGACTTGACGCATCGTCGGGAGTTTACTGCCTCTAATTGACGATGCTGGCTGGCCTACTAGATAGATTTAAGTGGCAGAACGGGTAGTGGATGATGTTGGCCTGACAGTCCCCTTAGCATTCTCCCCCGACTGCGACTCACTCTCTTCCATGATTGTATGTATATAAACAGATGAACTCTGTAAGAAAAAAACGTTTTGTAATAAAACAAAATTGGCAAACAAAATAGGGTCACATAAGAGCAATTTAATCACCTGTAGAAAATACAACATAAATAGATAACCATAAATTTACTGCCACACTATATAGCAGATTTGAGTAAATTATAAAATAACACCACAGTACCAACAACAACACAACACATGTCAAAACACTGCAAAGAAGCGCAGGGTTTTAAAGCTGCCAATGTGAACCTAGTGAATATATAACTCCGTTAACGCAGGTAGGCTACAGCCTTTGACCTGACTTAGAAGGTCAAATAAGAGGTGCATGCAATCGAATTAGGTGTCAATGGAAAGCTGAATAGCTGCTCTAGCCAGCCATTAGGGTTAAGTAGTGAAAAGCAGCGCGATTGCTGATCTATAAGAGAAAAAGCTTGAGTTTTGACGTTTTTTCGCAAAAATTCATTTTTTATATTTGGATTCGCGACCCCTAGAACATGATGGATTTCATTAATTCTGGCACCAATGAATTCAGGAGTAACAAAATAATGGGAAAAAACACCCCCACCCACAATTGTAAAAAAGTGTGAAAAAATGAGCAACCCTACTCTTCACGTATCTCTGCGATCTCACCACTTACTTTTTGTTTGTGGTGCTTCACATTTTCACCCACTTCCTTCATTGTCACTCTTAGTCCAACTTGCACATCATGCAATGGGTCATCCCATTTTTTACACATCATTTGAAGAGCCTCATCCCGTTCGGGAATTTTCTTGTTGAACTCTTCCTGCAGGTGCTGTAGTTGTTGCTTCTGTTCTTCTCTCTGTTCCTGCAATAGTTGTTTCTGTTCTTCTCGTTGTGATTGTAGCTGTTCTTGCAAAGTTGTTTGGCGCTCCTTCTGTTATTCTCGTTGTTCTTGCAGTGGTTGTTTCTGTTCTCATTTTTTTTGCAGAATTTTTATGTTCTTCTCGTTGTGATTGTAGCTGTTCTTGCAACATTGTTTGTTTTTCCTTCTGTTTTTGCAGTAGTTGTTTCTGTTCTTCTCGTTGTGCATGTAAAAATTGCATCAGACCAGCCATGAAAATCTCCCCTTGCCTGGCCTGGCTTCTGGTTTGGACACCGTCGCCTTCCATCTTGACTGATATCTCACCGCTAGGCTATCCCACTCCTGACACCAGTGTTACGACCCTCCTCTTTTCACCGCTTACCCAGCTTCCGCCACTGGTTACCAGCGGCTAGGGTCGTATGTACAGAAGCAGTAGATATATCACAAGTGTCGTCGAATTACCAATAGCTGTCCCCCCAGTCCACGGTAATTTCTCGATGATCGGTATCAATGTACAATTAAAACAACAGGCTGGTAGATTTCCACCAGGTCACAGAAACACACTTGTGAGCTGTAGTCTTCTTTAATAATCACTAAATCTTCACAGAACTGTTCACAGGGTACAACTTACAACTAGACTTCACACTTCGAATATATACATTATGCACGATCTACTTTATACAGTATATTGTCTATCAATAAACATTAACTAATTGTTTTTCTGCTATACTTGCAGGCATGACAGGTCTAAAATATTTGACGGAGCCCGTTCTGGACACGTGACCTGCATTATCTGTGGCTGGGTTTCACATCACGGCGCGGGTGATGTGTTCCAGATTGAGAGAAGGTTTACAGCAGCTAAATGCATCAAGCCTCTCGAGGAGTGTTTCCTGCCACCCCTCCGTGAGAGGGATTATGCTTTCCCACCTGGACCTATTTTATTTATCCAAAATCGTTGCCCTATACACACTGTCCACGCCATTCAACAGTGGTTTGCCAGACAGGACAACTTACAGCTCCTAGAATGGCCCAGCAAGGGAGCGGATATGAATGTCAAAGAGCGCGTGTGGGCATATATGGTCAGCACGTGGGAAATGGAAGAGGAACGGACAGGCAATCAACTCATGGTGCACATTAATAGACAGTGGTAATACTACATGGGTAGACCAGATCTGGTGCGTGACCTTGTGGCATCCATGCCGAACAGGCTACAGGCCGTCATTAAAAGGCAGGGCGGTTGGACGGGCTACTGATTGAATAATTTTGCTGACAATGTGTTATGCATTACAGTAATTTATGTAATAGTTGTATAAAGAATTGATTTTTTGAATCATTGTTTTATTTTTTTTAACTTTAAATTTACAGTATAGTATATGCAATTATATTGAGTGTACTATATATAATATTAAGTAGGCAACATTTATGGTAACCTATACGTACGTAACTAATAATAAAATATGGTCATGCTACTTTTATTTGTGTCACTCAAAAGTCAGTCATACTCCCATCATGTCATTCATTGTAGGGATCAAGCCAAGGTTAAATGCAGTAGACCCTATGATAAGGCCATTATCACGGAGGGTGATAAAGTGTTCTCTTATAAACCATATTATTCCTCACATTTATACGTAGTTTTCTGGCTACCATTCTGAGGGACAATACAGCTTGGTGGATTCTGATATCGTTGCGAACCCCAGCCACCAAAACACACACTGTAGTAAGTCTTAATTATCTAATAATGATGTAACCTATTATGTCAAATAATGTAAAACTTGAATGAGTAACTTGTTTCGTGAATTTATTAACAAAACCATGACATCCTTCCCTTGTCCTTATTGAGAAATGGAAGTATCAGAGTTCGATTATTGAACTACGAGGGTGCTTGTTCATATAGTAGAGCGGATAATGGAAAAATCTTGCAAATGGTGATACAAGCATGATATTTGGCATGATCATACCCTAGGGGCTACTTGTCAAATCTTCCTGATTGGCCATTCAGAAATCCAAGATGGCGGCTATTTTTCAAGATGGCTGCCAAATTGACCTTCGAAAGATGATTTTTTTTTTTATAGAAATTGATGTTGGTCAATCTAAATGATCTTAGTGTCGATATGTATGTTTTCAAGCATGCTCAGATGATTTTGTTTCTATTTCTGATAATCAGATATATATTTGTCTTATTTATGACTGGTTTTATGTACTGGTTTTATGTTTTTTCCAACTTGGTGAGGGTAGCATGCAGAGTAGGGAGTGACAGTTTTGCAAAAGTTTTCAAAATCAAGTGGCTTGGGTTGGATTATATGTCTATCGGCCACGCTGGTTCCGAATATGTTTGAGTTTTTTACATCATTGTATTAGAAGGTTTGTGGATACTTTTGGGTTTGGCATGAAAAACGCGAAAAAACTGTAAATAATAACGGGACTGGCAATGTGGCACAACCTGTTAAAATCAAGTTATTGAATTGGATTATTCGACTACTGTGTACACTGGTTCATAATATGCTATTGTTTTACAACTCAATGCGCTACAAATTATGCCGATATTTTTGCTGCAAGTCACCACATACGTCTCTCCACTTTCTTCCAGTTAGTCACTTTAGACTTGTCCCCTTCAGTTATGATGTTGTCTGCAGCTCTGATGGTGTTTGCGATGTGAGCCACTGCATCAATGGATACCTTGAACCTGTCAGCAGTTTCTCCGATCCTGTCCTCGGCTTCTTTCTCCCTTTTCCTTTTCTCTGATCTTGCTCTCCTGTCGACCATAGCCTTGGACTCATTGTCATTGACATCCTTATAATCACTATCTTCTTCCTGAGCACTGTCATCCACTGCCGACACTTTACACGACATCCTCTCCATCTCCTCCTTACTCTTTGACCTCATCTTCTCAGTTTTCCTCTCTTCCTCAGCCCTTTTCTTTGCCCTCTTCGCTTCCTTCTCCCTCTCTTCTTTCAGCTTGGCAGTCACAATTTTGTCAACGCCATCAATGCAGCCCTCCCTTCCCGGTTTCCTCTGGGCTGCCAGGAAGCTTTTCTCTCGTTCGTGCACTTTGCTGTCGTCTGCCACATCAAACAACTTCTCAGCTATATCCTCGAACCTCATCTTCAGCTTCCCATTCTTCGTTTTCTTCCTTTTCTGTTTCTGTCCATTTCCCTTCATCATCATCGTCTCCCTCCGCATCCTCCACAGGTCGTGGACTCTCATTTTCACCCTGATTTCAGAGATAGTGGGGACAGTGACCTTCCTATACACATCCAGTACCTTCTCAGTCACCTTGTTGGTGGCATCCATATAATCAAAAGCATTTGTTCTTCTCCTTAACCTCTCGTTTTCTGCTTCATAAGCCAGGGCACTTCCAACTTCCTTCTTCAGAGGCAACTTGTTAGATGGCAGAGGCATCCGAACCCCGAACACCTTATCGTTACCCTGGCGCAGCTGAGTGTTGCTAATCTTAGGACGACCCATCTTGGTGGCGGCCCTTTGAACTAACTGCAAAACAACACAGAAAAAACAACTTTCAGCACTTCCATATCACCACCTATTGAACAATATTTTATTCAAAAGTACGGACTGAGATTTTGTCCTTAACTGGCCAAGTCAAGCTACTTGGGCTGAATTCGTTGATCAGTCCTGGGACGAATATTACCAACTGCGTGAATAGATTCCGTGGAATAAATTCAGGGCATTCCCGTCCAGGGAGCCTCAACAAACTCTGTAAATATTGCCATTGGCCTGCCATTGGCACATATACGGAGTTTGGTAATGTTCCATGAGCGGGAATGTCCTGAATTCATTCCACGGAATCTATCCACGCCGTTGGTAATATTGGGCCCTGGTTTTCGAAATATACGTATGTGGTGACTTGCAGCAAAAATATCGGCATAATTTGTAGCGCATTGAGTTGTAAAACAATAGCATATTATGAACCAGTGTACACAGTAGTCGAATAATCCAATTCAATAACTTGATTTTAACAGGTTGTGCCACATTGCCAGTCCCTTTATTATTTACAGTTTTTTCGCGTTTTTCATGCCAAACCCAAAAGTATCCACAAACCTTCTAATGCAATGATGTAAATAACTCAAACATATTCGGAACCAGCGTGGCCGATAGACAAATAATCCAACCCAAGCCACTTGATTTTGAAAACTTTTGCAAAACTGTCACTCCCTAATGCAGAGGGTCTCTGCATGTGAGGGAGTGATTGTTGGGCACTACCGGGGCACACTGGTGACATCACTGCTGTGCAACCCAGCATGGGGTTCAGTGTCAGCTATGAAAAAGCATGTCATACTGCAACAGCTTAGTGTCCCAAATGCTGTTTAACCAACCCCAAATCGGTTAAGCAGCCGCACCTGAATTGACAGGATGTGCCAGCGAGGGAGAGCCGAGCCAAGGATAACAGGGTTTTAGTTATCTGGATGGTGTACAGATCTCACGGGACTAATGACTGGATGAACGATCGGACTAGGTGTAGGGCAAAAGGCATGAACCTAGTTGTATCCCATACAAGAAAGTGCTCATCAGGGTGGTAAAAGGATAAACCCTCGGCCCTGAAGATCAAAAATAGTTATGGACACAAAATCTACCAACAAATCATTCCTCACTGACTGGGCAAAGTGTTGTCTTTGTCAACAGGATAAGAAGGAAGATCTTAAGTCTCCACATGCAAATCCTGCCAAAAAAGGAGATGACGGTTACAAGAGCTTGGCAAGGAATATTCCTCTATTTCATTCAATCAATGCACTGCCAATCAAGCTTGACCCCGCAAGACTTGTTGAAGATGATGGGATAGAGGAGACCTTGAGGAGAAACAAGGCACAGTATCATGAGAGTTGCAGACTTCTGTTCAACAACACAAAGTTAAATAGAGCTCAGAAAAGGCGAACCTCTGCAGTTGCTACAGAGGAGAGCAGCAGTAGCAAGATACCACGAATGGTCAGAAACCCCAAAGCAACAGCATGCTTTCTATGTGAGGAAGAAGCTTCGGGAGATGACATAAGACATGCAATGACAATGAAACTTAATAAAAGATTGAATGATTGTGCGAAGACACTTAGCGATGGTAAACTCTTTGCCAAACTAAGTGTAGGAGATGCTGTGGCACAAGAACTGAAGTATCACCCTCGCTGCCTGGCAGACCTGTACAACCGAGAAAGAACACACCGAAATGCTCATGAACAAGAAGAAGCACAAGAGCTTCATCCGAACAAGAACGCATATCCAACTGCTTTCTCTGAACTGGTCACTTACATCACTCAGATGAAAGCTTCTAGTGAAGGTACTGAACCACCCATTTTCAGACTTGCTGACCTGGTCACACTTTACAGACAGAGACTTGGGCAGCTGGGTGTTGGATCGCCCGATGTTCATGCTACTCGACTGAAGGACCAGCTGCTTTTTCACATCCCCAGCTGCAAGCTCATCACCAAGGAAGAGATATTCTACTGGCCTTTGAGAAGGATGTTGGCTAAATCCTGGCACAAGCAAGCAAATACGGTGACGCGATCCATCTGGCCAAGGCTGCTGGGATGATACGACGGAACATGCTTCAACACAAGTCACACTTCAGCAGTACATTTCATGAAGGATGCATTGAACAGGCTGTCCACCATCACTGCTTCAATTTCTATGCATAATCGAACATGGTGCAGATATCAAATCCCAAATTCAGCATGGCGCATCGAAGTCTGACCTTGCTATGTCACAGCTCTTACAGTACAACTGCTTTGCCAACTACAAGGTAGGAACACAAATCCACAGGCACTCCAAGGACCATGAGACACCTTTTGCTATCTATTTCGGCATGTCTGTGTTTGTTAAGACAAGAAAGAGGCAGGTCATCGACATGCTGCATGAAAATGGGGTCAGCATTTCATATGACAGAGTTCTACAATTATCAGCCCAGCTTGGAGAAGCAGTTGTATGCCAGTACGTGGAAGATGGAGTGGTGTGTCCACCAATCGTGAGGAAGCAGTTGTTCACGACTTCAGCAGTGGACCACATTGACCACAACCTCACTGCGACTACGGCCAAAACGTCCTTCCATGGGACCAGTGTGTCCATCTTCCAACATCCAAGCCCTGAGCAGGCTGGTGAGGAACGTAAGCCACTCAGTTCTTTTTTGTTATATTTATTTTTTACTAAAAGTGTTATTTTATGTGGATAAAAATGTTACAATGGACTTAAAAACTATAAAACATCATCTGAGCATGCTTGAAAACATACATATCGACACCAAGATCACTCAGATTGACCAACTACATCAATTTCTATAAGAAAATTCAACTTTTGAAGGTCAATATGGCGGCCATCTTGAAAAAAGGCCGCCATCTTGGATTTTTAAATGGCCAATTAGGCAGACTTGACTAGTAACCATTAGAGAGTTACCATGCCAAATTTGGTGCTTGTATCACCATTTGCATGATTCTCTTGAAAAATTGCATTTAGTTGCCCCACTAATAAGGGTGGGAGGACTTTGCTCCACACACCTTGACTATTGTGAGTACTTTCGTCCGGGATTGTACTTGTCTCTACACATCCGGTTTCCTAGTTGAACGTTAGATTTCAGGGAATTAAAATTTAAACCTGCCAATAGCTCTCAAGTATTGCCCTTCCTGCTGTTGCACCCTATATATTTGCTGCATGCTCATTCATTTTTTTTCTTCTGTTTTTCATCCTTTGGAAATCGATGAAAATATAAAACTTTTATCATGTAGTCCATAATTTGATATGCATCCAGACACGGTGCATTTATCAGGCATTGTCACAGACCTTCACACAATCCGGCATTGTCACAGACCTTCACACAATCAGGCATTGTCACAGACCTCCACACAATCAGGCATTGTCACAGACCTTCACACCACAACGGCCAGCTGGTAACTGAGGTCCCACCGTCCCACCCCAGGCGGTAGGCCCAGGCCCTGGGACGCTGATCATTTGACGTCATGCGAGGCGAAGGATGAATTTTCCACTCGAAGTGGATTGACTTGGTATAATTAGACTTTGGATCTAGGCTTACAATACGTAAGCAAAGCATAACAAAAATAATTCAATACATTTAAAAAAAAATGAAATAGGTAATACATCAATATAAAAAAAAATCTCCCAAACTTTATGGAAATGACTGCTGCTTGGAATAGAAAATAATCAGAACACCTCATTAAAAAAAATTATAATAATAAATTATTCCTTGGTATAACAATGAACTTAAAATTCTAGAACAAGTGAAATTAATTTTCCCCCAAAATTTGTAAAAAAAACTTAATTTCTATTGTTATTAAATGTATTTTACTATGTGATAAAATTGTATTGTAGAAATAGTGAAAGGTGAAAGAGCATGGAAAGTATTAGTTTGTCAACAAATGTTTAAGGAAATCATTGAATAATGATGTTAACTTTGATTGCTAAATGATATGAAGTATTGTATGAAGAAAACTAATGATTGATGTACATTTTGAAATGAGTGGCGAGTTTTGTAATGCTATAGTTAAATGATAATTGATTAGAGTAAGTTGATCACTTGGTAAGACTTTGTATGTAAATGTAATACATATGTAATTTTCGCAGTAAATAAGTAACGTTATCTTTTTACATGTTAAATGCAAGAGAGCGTAATGATTGTAGATAATGATGATATAACTGACTACCTATAAATAATTAAGACTACTTTATAAATTGCGAGTTACTGAGGGAAAGTTTTTGGAAAATAAGTGCATGTTGACTCATGGTGTCTGGATGTGCAAGTTATTATAAGTGCAAGGAAGGGTAGCGTTTTTTGAGTCATAAACATTGACATAAGTGGTAGAAAATTATCATGTGAAGAATTGTAGTGAAATATTTAACGTCAGCGTACTGAAGTGTAAATTATAATTATTGGCGAGCTTGAATTGTGAACAGAATACGAACACCAGCCTCATCATAGCAGACAGCGTGAAAGACGCCATTTTTATATCAGATATTATAGAGTGAAGTGAAGACATGTAGACCTATTTTTTTTTTTAAATAAACGTTGAAGTACCGCAAGAGATGATAAGATAGTTGTTATTTATGTAGTTATTGATCAGTGACATATGTAGAGTTAATATTTGATATATGTGAATTATATAAATGAAATAGTAAATTTGTTATAATAACCTTCAGTAAACAAAAGAATGCCTTAGTCATGATAGGATGTTATTGCATGATGATTAATTTGAAGATCATACCGATTTAATACATAAAGTAATTAGTTATGATATACTTAAAAGTGAACATACGAAAGATATATTTATTTTTTTATTTTTAGTTGAAAATTGAAAGATCATTTTATTACTTTATTGTTAAGTCGGATTTATTTAAAGTGTTAATGCGAATCAATTAGCTACTAATGATTCTGTGTAAAGAGACCTTCAGTGATTTAAAGTGAATTATTATTGTCTCTATTAGGAACTAAATATAATCATTATTTTCAGGGGTTTCTGTGCATGATAGTTCATATGTGTGGAGCATGATTAAGCTTATAACGGCTTAAGAGTGAAGCCGTGTATTTATCTAAGAGGTTCCCAAGTATTTCGGACATATAGGTGGAAGAACACTGGGTGATACAACTTGGAAAAATGATTTGTGTTTCAGCTAAGTTTGAAATTAGTATGATAATTCATAGAAAGATATAATTTCACTTGAGAAGTGGTGAAATTATTATTGAAACCTTTTATAATTTATAGAACAAGTGATTGCCTAATGAGAGGTTACCACGATATTTATTTTATGATTTGTAGTAAATAATTAACGAGTGTGCTAAGTGAGGAATTATCACTATAGAGGGTATGTTTTAACGATTTTTTAAAATAATTGTGTCAATATATATTTAATCTGAGTGTTCATTTAATCCCATCTTTACAGCAGGGAATCTCTAAGTTCATAACTCCGTTTTATTTTTATTCAGATAAAGTAAACTATAGATTTAACCCTCTGTTGTGCTGGTGCTATCAAAATTAACCAATCACGTTATCTGGATAAAAAAAATAAAGTAGTTATAACAAAGAGGATCAAATAGTAATTTACAGGCCACTGTACTGATAACAGCTCGTGTGATCTGGTCACACTGGTAACTAGTGGTGTGACCTTATGGTAACAGTAAAACACCGGTGTCTGGTGTGGATACCAAAGACACATTCAACAAACATGGTGTCAGCGGTGTGGATATTCAAATAACATGCAATATAGTGTGTGAAGCGGGCTTTTTGTCGGAATATGAGAGCCGTGGCTAGCCCGCCCACCTGGCTAATAAGTGGAGAATTTTTCATAGACCTATAAATGTTAAAACTGAGCTTTGATTATAAGAAAAGTTTGCTCCATTTAAAACAAATGTGCTAATGAGAAAGGGGGTTTAGATTTTGAAGATACATTGTACAAAACAGGGGCAGGTGCAGGAATATCAAAAGGAGGGAGTCGAATGAGGTGTGGGTGGGGGAATATAATAATAATAATAATAATAATAATAATAATAAATGGTTTATTAATAGAGTTGCAGCCGGTGGCTGAAAATATACAGACAATGATATAATATGCGTTGAATACATTTACAGGGCTGTACAGGACAAATAAATCAGGAGTTGTTTATTATTTTAACAATAGATGGGATGGTGCTGTTCTTATATCTATCGGTGCGGGCTCTTATGGGTTGAATTTGTTGTAGTGGCGGACTGCACGAGGTGGGTGGGGGGCTGCCGGTGGCAGCGATGACGAGGGTGGTGCATTAGTTGGCGAGCAGAGCAAGCCTACCCAGCTGGGGAGATTTTGGGAGTGCTGTAAGCCCCCCCCCCCTTCCCCCAACGAATATTTATTTTAATCTGACCAATATGATGGGTATTTTGAAGCCATTTTGAGTCCATGTGCCTTTGATATTAAGAAATATTCTGAGGTCGATACGATACGAAGTCTTTAGTTAAGAGGTGAAAGAAGATTATTAGGGGTTGAAGGAAAAGTGGTGAAACTGAAATACAGTAGGAGTAGAAAGAATCTGGGCTCAACCAGATCGCTTCATCTTTCTTATTGGTGTTTTGTCTTTGTTCTGCTCCCTTGGGTCGTCAGACCTTTGTATTAATATTGGTTTATTTATATAATGCTGCTTATTATTATTATTTTTATTATTGTTGGAGTTAGTGAGCCCGCCCAGGTCCTTGTGTAACTGGGAGGGTAGTCACATTTTTTTTTTTTTTTTTATTCTGAGGTCATTAGTAGTTAGTTTTTACTATACAAAAACGCCTGAGTACAACACTGCATTAAAAGAAAATTTTGGAATTTTCTGATGATAAAGTGGTGCGGACCCCAGAACCCCCCCCCCACCCCTCTCGCGAATTCCTTGCAAATGCTCTTTGCCAAATATTCTTCCTGTTGGGATTACAGGTAATGTGAGAGAACGGTAGTCAGAGATTATGTTACTTTGTGTTTTATTCCACCTTAATTAAGGAGCAATTTCATTGCAGTTTGAAAAAAAATAAAACTTAATACACCTTGGCTATATACAACAAATGTATGGTCAACAATAAACTAGCGAGCACAATATGTGTGTTATACTATTTCCAATAGAATAATAGGGTTGGTATTAACACCGTACAAGGGTGGACTTAACTATTTAATAATTAAAACACACAACACTGTTATGACACGCGGCAGCACTCCCACGACGCACGACAGTACTCCCACAGCACACGGCTCACGGCAGTACTCCCACAGCACACGGCAGTACTCCCACAGTACACGGTAGGACTCCCACAGCACACGGTAGGACTCCCACAGCACAAGGTAGGACTCCCACAGCACAATTCTCACGGCAGGACTCCCACAGCACAATTCTCACGGCAGGACTGCCACAGCACAAGTCTCACGGCAGGACTGCCACAGCACAAGTCTCACGGCAGGACTGCCACAGCACAAGTCTCACGGCAGGACTGCCACAGCACAAGTCTCACGGCAGGACTGCCACAGCACAGTCTCAACGGCAGGACTGCACAGCACAAGTCTCACGGCAGGACTCAAGTCTCACAGCAGGACTGCCACAGCACAAGTCTCACGGCAGGACTGCCACAGCACAAGTCTCTCAGGACTCCCACAAGTCTCACGGCAGGACTCCCACAGCACAAGTCTCACGGCAGGACTCCCACAGCTCCAGGACTCCTACAGCACGACTCCTATAAGCACGGCTCACAGCAGTACTCCAACAGCTCATGGCAGGACTCCCACAGCACACGGCTCGGCAGGACTCCCACAGCACAAATCTCACGGCAGGACTCCACAGCACACGGCTAACTGCAGGACTCCCACAGCACAATTCTCACGGCAGGACTCCCACAGCACACGGCAGTACTCCCACAGCACACAATTCACGGCAGAACTCCCACAGCACAAGTCTCACTGCAGGTCTAACACAGCACAAGTCTCACGGCAGGACTCCCACAGCACACGGCAGGACTCCCATAGCACACGGCTCACGGCAGTACTCCAACAGCTCACGGTAGGATTCCCACAGCACACGCCTCACGGCAGGACTCCCACAGCACACGGCTCATAGCAGTACTCCCACAGCACACGGCAGGACTTACACGGCTCACGGCAGGACTCCCATGGCACACACAGGTCACGGCAACATGAGTTGATCGGGCCAGCCAGGAGTCCGACTGTCGGGGTGATGGTTCGCGGCTGCTAGCTCACCTCCGTCGCACCACCTTGTAGTCCCGTCTCATTGGCCAGTCCCGTTATGATGCACTGTGACTTTGATTAACGTCAGTAATTGCTACTTGAACCAGCCAACGAGTCCCTAGTCAGTTGGCCCATAGTAATGGCATGACATGTGAAAAAGTGATGCCACTGCCAACTCTGCTACCAATTTGTAAGTACCGTAATGTTCTTTATATCACTACTAAAGTAGTAGCCTGTTTAGTAAACGGTATACAACTGGTCTAAAGCTGTAGCTACCACCATCGCTCTTACTGGAGAGCCGAAGAGAGAATATTCCCTTAAGTAGGTAAATAATTATCTTTCACTGCAAAATAATATATGTGTTGCGTTTAGAAATTATTCCTAGATATCTAAAGTTGGATGTCAATAACCTATTGACTATATATAAATTGTTGTTCTTGAATAATCTGGGGTTTTCGCAAAATATCATGTAAGGTGCAATGGGCACCACATTCAGGCTTTCGCCCATTGGAGTGATCCATCCTCCTATGATATCAAAATTCTTGTACGGACAGACGGATTGGACCTATCGATCGTATGGACGGAATACGGATGCAACGGACGGGAGGAAGTACTGGCTACCATGAACTGGATGCTACGATTGTATGGACTGAAGTAGGACGATAAGGACGGAAGAAGGACTCTGAGTACAGTACCACACCACGGACTAGGAGTACGCACACATGGGCGGCGGCATCCTCACTCAATTCTACAGAGTAAATATAAATGCTTGCTTCACTTAAATAGTAAACGTTGAAACTACTGTATTTGGAATAATATAATTACGTTAATAGTACCCAAATAGCTACCGTACACGTTAAAATTACTGATAATGGTACAGATAAAGTATTTACGTTCAATTGATTAAATTAAGTCAAACATCTATTGAATATTCTAATAGAAATTAAATACTTGTACTAGATATACTTCGTGAATTTGATACTAATATTTACAATACTAAGCTTAATATTGATGACAAAATACAGTAGGTAATTGGTTTTATCTATGTTTGAATGGACACAAATAAAAATAATTTGTAAAAAAAAAAAGTAAGTCAATCATTAAAACTATAAATAAGAAAAAAATTTAATCTTTCAAATAATCTTTTTAACAAGTCAGCAAACAAGAGTCTTTTGCAAATTAGAAAAAAAAACCCTATTCAGAACCTATTGAAAATGAAATCTGATTCATTACCACTTTTTTTTAACGAATATATTTATGTAATCATTTAATGATTTTGTGTAATATTATTGACAACAGTAGCACCTGTAATTTTGGACTGTATTGGTTTATTTTTTTGTATTTATTAATTTCTTAATACTTCCCATATATTTGATAATAAACACTTAACCAAGTATTAGAAAAACTCCTCTTGTTATAATTATCTGATTTAGGTTATTTCAAATACTACTTTATGTATGTAATAACTTACATTCGCTAACCAAATTGTCATTCCTATATCATACAATTTTTCAATCATAATGTAAACATAACTGACAGTGGTAATTTATTGGTTTTTAGATCTATTATTATATATTGACTCTACAAGCTGGTAAAAATGTAAGGAGCTTTAATACATGGAGGTGGCATGACATGATCCTCCGTGCAGGACTCGTGAAGACAGCGGGCAGGGCGAGTGGCCATATTGGGCGGAGTAAAATGAAGCATTTCATAGGGTATCTTTTATTTAACTCGCAGTCCTATTTTGCAGAACAATGTAATACTACTGTGGTACATCACAATACATAATACACTTTTAAGCAACACTACCAGGGGGGGTGGGGGATTACACACGATATCTTTCGGGAAACTGGAAAATACATGAAGGCAGTGCCTATACTAAACTGGCACTTCTGCTTGATATAACTTGATTACAACTTCAACGTTTACCGCTGGAATGTTACAGAATCTCTCCTGTCCCTCTGGGTACACTCATATGTCCAGCAGGTTGACATAATAGAGCAAATTAAGGCATGGGCGTCCGCAAGGGGGTGCATGCTCAGCGTGCATTGGCAGAAGGTGTTAGATAGAGAGAAAGCCTTCACTGAAGACGTGATTGATCGTTTGGGAGCTGATAAGTGCCACCTGCAGTAGTTATTTAACCATTGAAAATACAGTGCTAATGTTCTGAGCAAGTCGCCACTGTGACAGGGAGCTAGCAATGGCCATCTCTAGATTTTCAGGATTAATGATATCAAGTTAATTATATTCGTTTGTTTTTAATGCTTAAGGTCAATGTTATGATAATTTTAGTGATTAATAATTTGGTGATACCATTGATAAGTTATATTGCTCATCATACATCCTGTTGCCACATGACATCACAAAAACTGTGACCAAGTCCCAGGCTGCTGATCTTATTTTTTGCCTCATTTACACACAATTACAGGGGCCCATTTTTTTTTCTTTGACAACACAACATACTGTATATATCGTTCTTTATTTTTAATTTGCTTAATTTTCTCCATTTCTGTATTTACTTTTGGTTCATTTATTTTTCGCCCCCAAGGCCCTGATGTGGGTCAGTGATCTGTGCCTGGGTGGGATAATCCTGTCTATTTAGGTACAGTCCCCCTCACTTGTGCGTTTACAGGGGTTCGACAGGTTTTGAGCAGTGTGGCAGAGCTGTATTTGGTTATAGAAAATCGCAAAAGTAAGTATATTATGGAATCAAAGTAAACAGATATTTAAACAACTATATAAATGTAAAGATCTATGGAATGTTTATATGTTTACTAATAAATGGATTGAATAGACTGTTATTAAATCGTATCTTTTGCCTAGTGGATGGTGGTATAGCGAGGTGAAGTGATGTAAAGAGAATGTGGGATGGGAGGGGGGCAGCAGGGAGGGAAATGGAGACAGGATGCCCCCCTACCTACAGTACAGTAGGGGGCAGTGAAATTTTGCTCAAAGCTGCACTCTTCAGGCATTGTTCCTTATACAAATCTAAGACTCCATGCCAAATTTGAAGCTGATATGTCGAGGTTTAGTCTGCCGCATTTTCTACTGAAATTTTTAAATTTACCTACAGTACTAGCCAAACAGCCGCTGTTGCGGTGCAATGTTCTGTTCAGTGTTTATCAACTTTTTTTTCATATCTCTTATTTCATTTAAGTTGTCTTGTTGCAGATGAGTATGGTGCTATGTCTATATTGATTATCAGCCTTTTCTCATTTCATTTCTCAATGTGGGACAGAGTGACGGCAAGAGAGAAGCATGATGCGGACAGAATTAGGAGACAGCTTGAGCAAAAACATAGATATCTGGTAGCTGGAGATATTCCTTATGTTGAGGATAATTCAGATGATTCAAGAGATATTCCTCTCGTCAATACTGATGCTGATTTTGTCCCTGATCCAAGGGCTCTGACAGACACCAGTTCACAGAACCGGACAAGACTCCCTACACTGGCTGCCGCTTGTGACCGATACTTGATTAGTGATTATGCTGGAGCTGCCATTGCTACTGCCACCTTAACTGACTATGGCATTATCACAAAGGATGACAAGAGTCAGGTTATTGGACCACATAAGCTGCGGGATGCGAGACAAAAATACCGATTTAAGAGGCAAGAAATTGAGATGGCTAGTTTAGATAATTTGACGTCACTCTATTTTGATGGTAAGAAGACCGCCACTCGTGTGATGATAAAGAATGAGAAGACCGAGAAATGGAGTTCGAGGATGATGGTGAAAGATCATTATGTCATCATGGTTGAGCCTGGCAATGAATATCTCACACATGTGACTCCCAAGACTGGACACGGAAAGCAGATTGCCAAAACTATTCACGAGTTTCTGGTGGAGAAAAATCTAACCCAGCAGCCCATTGTGTGTGTTGGTTGTGATGGAACCAATGTAAATGTAGGATCAGAAAATGGAGTCATTCATCATCTTGAAATGTTACTTGGTCACCCGCTCCATTATTTCATATGTCAGCTTCACGGAAATGAGCTGCCTTTCCGCGCAGTTTTTTATCACTATGATGGTAAACCAAGTGGTCCTGAGCATTGGCGTGGTCCCATTGGAAAGCAGATCAAGGAGTCTTTGTCTGAGCTTCCAGTTGTCGCCTTCAAGCCAGTCAGTTTCCCTGATTTCCCTGTGTTTAATGATGAAGTGTAGAAAGATCTGTCCTGGGATCAGAAATACCTGTATAGGATTTGTAAAGGAGTTATCACAGGTGTTGTTGAAGATGACTTGGCTGCTATTGAGCCAGGTCCTCCCTGTGTGTCAAGGTGGAACACCTTATGGAGTAGAATCCTCAGGCTGTATGTAGCAACATCAAGACCCAGCCATGAGTTGAAAAGAATTGTCATTACAATAATAAAGTTCAGTGCTCCAATGTGGTTTTACATCAAGATACACCCTTACGTAACACACGGCTCAAGGAACGTATTCCAGTCCCTGCTATATATGAAACACCTGAATAGTGAGGAGGAGACGATAGTGAAGAAGGCTGTCCAGAGAAATGCATACTTCGCCCACACAGATCAACTTCTTCTTGGTATGTGTGCAGATGAGGACATGACTGTTAGAGAAAAAGCTGTCTCAATGATAAGAAAAATTAGAGAGGAGAATCAGCAAAAGGAAGAATGCACTGGCAGATCTGAAGAGGAGGAGGAAGATTCTGATGCTGCTGTTGACGAGAATTTGTTAAACTATACTGATGAGGAGGGTAAAGATGGAGATGGGAATGAGGATGTGCCTCCTGTAGTCAACATGAGAAAGGTGGTGACTCCGAAACTAAAGTGGCAAGCAAAAAACTATCATTCCATGATTAACTGGAGGAATGAACTCAAGACTGAGCCTCCATACATTGCTTCTCTGTCAAATCTACAGGTTAATGACATTCTTGAGACACCATTAGTGGTGCCCAAGTGGCCAAACAGCACTCAGGCGGTCGAGAGAGGCATAAAAGTGATGACTGAAGCTTGCACTGAAGTGACGGGATACGAATCGAGAGATGGATATAATAGGCAAAGATTATTGTCTAGGAAAATGATGCCAAGGTTCCGCACAAAAAAGAATTTCAATATGAACTTGTAATGATTTTCTATTCGGTGTACCTGTAAAATAACATGTGAATTAAATCGATGTCACCCATGTAAAATTTATCATTATCCTGGAAAACATTAAATGACACCTAATTTTTGGTATACACTAAAAGCTGACAAAAAGTCGTTCGCGATGCGGCAGGGTAAGTATGCATGAAATGGCATGAAATTTTGCACAGGTGTTTGTTACAGCCATACAAACGATGCCTGAAAAGTGCAGCCTGCAACTCAAATAAAAATGTTTTTTCCCTGCCCCCTACAGTACAGTAATGGTATCCGTGAATGATGAACTATTAACACTCAATTGAAGCTTAAGCTTATATCTACTATTTTAATCGTCTGCTTTATTATGCAGATAACATTGATATTGTTCATGTTAAACTTTGGCCATAGTGTGAAAAAGAGGAGATTTGAAGTTAAGTGCAATAATTCTTTATTCACATGTGCTTGTTGCTTGCTAAAACACTCTATAACTATACAATTCTAATAGATAAATAAAACATGTAATGATAATAAGAGTGCTTGCAATCTGTCTCAGTATCAGACGTGCATGTCACGTCTGGTTGTGTTAGGATGGTGAACCGTAAATGAAAATATGACTTTTTTCTAAGCACAACTAATTCCCTTTCTATAAGTTATATCTATTTCTTTATCTGTAAAGGAATCGGGGACAAGTGAGGGGTATGAATTGACTGATCATTGATAACATACCATAATCAGTGTTTGACACTTGTGCCATTTAAATTTTTTTCAGTCAGTTGTCATTTCAGACATTTTATTTTTTGAAGCCAGTATTCTGGTTGATTTGGGGCATCCTAGAATGATGCACATGGCTTCATTTTGCACTAACTCAAGGCTGTTGAGTTGTTCAGGCGGAATAGTCACAAGATGGAGAGCATGATAGTCAACTACAGACCGAATGAAGTGAAGATAGAAAGTACGAGCATAGGTTCTGAGGGGTTTAATGCATTATATTAGTTTAGGACGAAGGTTGCCGACAAAGTTTGCATCATTCACAAAAAATTCCAAGATATTTATAAGAGCTACATAGTTCCAAGGGCATGCTGTTAATGTTAAAGTAAAGAGGCAGAGGGTGAGCAGGACGAGGATTGAGGACCCTCGTCTTGTCAACAGATATTATAAGACCACATTCCACAGCCCTCTGAGCAAATACATCCAGCAAGGCTTGGAGCCTAAGCTTGGTCTGTGTCATAATGCAGATATCATCAGCATAGCATATTACAGCCTCGTTTGGCTGAACTGGAATGTCAGCAATAAGCATGTGCATCAGTATATTAAAGAGCATAGGAATTAACACTCCTCCCAAAGGCGTGTCAAGCTCAAATGCTCTCATTCTGGCACTTTTGACTCCCCAAAACAGAACACTGGCATACCTTTTGGACAGATAACCCTTTATCCACGTCAGAAGGTTACCTTTGGGACTTGTCTGCTGTGGTGCAAGACTGTTGTCTGCTGAGGTCCAAGACTTGTCTGCTGTGGTGCAAAACTGTTGCCTGCTGTGGTGCAAGACTGTTGCCTGCTGTGGTATAACTGTTGCCTGTTATGGTACAAGACATTTGTTTGTTGTGGTGCAAAACTGATGCCTGCTGTGATAGAAAATTATTACCTGCCGTGGTACAAGACTGTTGCCTATAATGGTACAAGACTGTTGCTTCGGACCCCTCGTAAATTTATTTACAAAATCATGAGACACGGGAGTTGTGCCAGACTTGTGGAAACAGGCAAACGTAGTATCCATATTCAAAAAGGGAGAGAGAGCATCAGCGTCAAATTACCGGCCGATTAGTTTGAGGTCAGTAGTGGGGAAATTTCTTGAATCAATTATAGCAAATATCATCTTGTCTAACACATCTGCTAAGGTTTTTTAGGAAAGTCTTCGATGTAGTAGACAATGACGAAAGTTAAGGCTCATGGTATCAAGGGGAAAGTTTTAATTGCATAAAATCATAGCTCACCGATAGAACACAGAGGGTCAGCGTAGATGGTGTTAAATCTGAGTGGGGCTGTGTAACCAGTGGGGTTTCCCAGGGGTCACTACTGGGCCCATTCTTGTTCATAATCTACATAAACGATCTAGATACAGGGATGAGCAGTGACAAAAGCAAGTTTGCGGATGACACCAAAATAGGGCGGCAGATTAATTCAAGGCAGGATGCAAATGAACTACAGGAGGATTTAAATAAACTGCAGGAGTGGTCAGAAAAATGGCAAATGAATTTCAACACCAGCAAGTGCAGCATATTTAATATTGGAAGAACAAATACTGTCAATGTATACAGCCTTAACAACATCAACCTAGAGAAGTCGACTTGTGAAAGAGACTTAGAGGTACTTATAAGCCCGGACCTACGGCCTAGAAAACAGTGCGTTAATGTTCGAAATAAGGCAAACATAGTATTAGGTTTTATATCTAGAAGTGTAAGTAATAAGAGTACGGAGGTAATATTGCAACTATATTTTGCGCTAGTCAGGCCGCACCTCGATTATACTGTTCAGTTCTGGCGCCCTTATTGTAGAATGGATATTACTGGAGTCGGTGCAGCGAAGAATGACGAAAATGATTCCGTGACTTAGAAACCTTTCATATCAAGATAAATTAAAGAAACTAAACGTTCATTCCCTAGAAAG
>NW_024721079.1:10781709-10874006 GCF_018991925.1 Homarus americanus | reverse complement strand
GAAAACAATTTTATCTTCGTTTTTGTTAGAGCACTTGTGGTTTTCTGGCTTGAGCTAAGGAAGGCTTTTATTGACCTTTGGGTCTGCTGTGGGATCATATCTTACTCCAACACCAATCTGGCGTCCGTCTACGCTTAACGAACTATGATCGCCGTTCAGAGCGGACTCAAAGTCTTTTCTTGTTCTGTACATGATATGAGCGATGCCCTTGTGCGATTCTTCGTGGGTGTAACACGGCATAAACACATTATAAATCTTACCGAATTGTGCAAAATGTTTACGTACTTCGGTTTGAGTCCGGGAAAAGGGAATATTAAAGGCGTTTATTACGTTTGCTCTCCCATCAAAGCCATCCTTCTTGGCATCATTTTTTAAATATTTTGATATTTGAATTACGTGGTCGCCCACATTGAGACCGGAACCATCCGACCCCAGAGCAAGTGTATATGACTATTTGGAGACATAAGTAATCAGTTCCCACCCATCCTATTATTAGGACACAACTACCTCATCGTCTTCTTCTGTTTCCCTAACGCTCATGGGCATATGAAATTCATCTATGTCACCAAACCCAGCAAAGAAGTTTTGAACTTCCTATGGAGTTCGTTTAAACGAAATATTACTGACGTGAAGTTTATACCTTGACTTCAAAGCCTTTTTCATAATTAGCCTTTATTGTTTAATGGATGGGACAATCACTTTGGATGGCTAATGTGACTCATTTTTTGTGATGCAATACCGGTAAGGGTTTAGTTACAGCTTCATCAATGGTAAAGGGCAAGTAAGATTGATTTAAAATTAGCTTGATATCATCAAGCGTGGTGCGATTGTGTGTGTGTTATGGAGACACAGGAACAAGAGCAAGATTTCTTGGGGGAAGTTCCAGTTAATCTGTACAATTCACAGATTTTAGATGATCCCTTTTCTAAAGTTTTACCTCTTTCACAGCTGGAGGTTGAAGATGTCAAGAGGAAGATTCTGAGGGAGGAACTGGACTATTGGCTTCAAATTGTCTGTGACTGGGCGTCACCATGCGTGCTGGTGTCAGTACTGACTACAGACGGGTAAATGATGTGACCAGGGCTGACTCCTATCCTCTCCCTCGTATAGACGACATCTTTGACAGCAACGAGCAAGCAAAGTTCATGACGAAGCTCGACATGTTGAAGGGGTACTAACAAGTGAAACTGACGGAGGAATCCAAGAGAATTCCTGCCTTCGTCACTCCTGATGGGCTTTAGCAGTACAAAGTCCACCCCTTTGGGTTTTGCAGTGCCCCTAGAACATTCCAGAGGGCTATGAATGTGGTGAAGTCTAGGCACAGCTGTCTTTAAGTTAAGTAATATACTCTCTCTCTTATGTTTTGGGAGTTGGCATTTGACTATTGTGATTTGTGTTGATTGATATTGATATTGTGTGATAATGTTGGACCTTCAGTCTTATTCAGCCACTTCCAAACATCTTATCGTATTATTGTTGTTTTAGTGTTTGTTTGTTAATATAATATTTTTAGTTAAATCTACTTAATGAATTTCAATATGCTCCATAGTAATGAGGTGATGAATTTGGTAGGATCTATTCCTGGACCTATAGTACAAAGAGAAATTTGAATTTGTAATTTGTTACACCTTAGGAGCCAAGGGTCGTAACAATATATATATATATATATATATATATATATATATATATATATATATATATATATATATATATATATATATATATATATATATATATATATATATATATATATATATACATATATAGGTAAGAATTTATTTAGTAATAGTATTATATAGTGAGGAAGATTGGCATCCTGGCCGACTAGTTTATTTAACTTGGTATTATTTCTTAGGGGAAAACTTTTAAACACCAATTCTAGGTACAGCTATTTATTAATAAACTCAATGGCATGGACACATTAATATATCATTTAATGAGTTAGACATCAGTAACATCACCCAACACCTGCACCTTTCACAGATAGTTGACTTAACCTACACATGGGAATGTCATCCTGGACCTCATCATGACTGGTCTCGGTAACCACTACCTCCCCCCCCGCCAGCCGCTGCCTCCCATGGGGCGTAGCCCCCACCTGTCTCTCTAGTGGTCACCTACACCTTCCATCTCACGACCGCCAGTTGTTACCAGGACTTACCGAACTACCCCTGACTCTGCCATACAGCGTTTCGAACAATGGGTGACCCGGTATCCCTGGACTGAAGTGATCACGGTAGACGAAGTGCAGAACAAGTGGGATAATTACCTGGACACTATCACTAAAGCCTTCCGCCACTTCTTTCCAGCCAAGACACTGAGGATCCACCCCGATGATGTCCCGTGGATTACACCCCGTATCAAAAGACTCGTTGACCAGCGCAACAAGGCATACTACACCAACAACCACCTGTACAAAAGTGTAGGGCAGCATCTGGAGACGGGATGACACATTGCCGTAGGTCACGATGACGCTGATGTGCTGGGGAACTTTGGTCCTGGGACGCGAGGGGGAGTACACCTTCCTAATATGGCTCGAGCGTTGTCCAGGGTCGTCATGCTTCTGATTGGACGACTGTGGGCGGCCCTCACTGGTGGAAGGGCGCTGCTGCTTCCGCCGACGCTGTCCCTTGGGTTTGTTGGTAGGGCAACACTTGTCGTAGTGGCTCAGACGACCGCACACATTGCATTGGACACGTTTGGCTGGGCACCATACTGTGAGTGACCAGTGGCCCTTACGGTCACAACTGTTGCAGGTAGACTCGGCAGCTGGACACACCTGTGTTCCGTGCTGCTTACCACAGCTGTTACAAAAGGAGCCGGGCGTGGGCGTGGGCGTGGTGGGCGAAGGCATTGGAGTAGACATCTTGTCCTTCTTGTACCGGGACACAGCACGTACAGCTGTAGGGGGAGCTCGGATGGCAGAGGTGGCACACCTGGTAGCCTCATATGAGCGACATATTGTCAACACATCCTTAAGAGAAGAGGAAGAGTCGAGGGAGGTGAGGCATTGGATAAGCTCCTCGTCCTTAGCACCCATCAGGATCACCTGCTTCAACTGGGTTTCCTCGCACTGCTGGTGGTTACCTGGGCATATATCTACCTCTTCCAAGGCTCTCTTGAGTCGTACATAAAAGGCATGAAAAGTCTCGCTCTCCATCTGTCTATAGCTAAACAATTCCCTCCTGCATAGAGCTTCATTCCACTGTCCTTTGATGTGCTTTTGTAGAACATCCAGTACCTCCTCTACAGACGACGAAGAAGTCGGGGGTTCCTGCAACGTATGTTCCAAGACACGCTACGTTTCCAAAGACAGGAACACACGTAGGTGAATGAATTGTTTAGGCTGTGACAAGCTCTGGAGATCCACCATTGTAGCATAATCAGTCCACCGTCGCCGCCATTCACGAACAGTCTGGAAAGTCACATCAGGCTTCAAGATGGGTGGGGTCTGAGCAGCCGCTTTAGGTGGGGCTGGGGGGCGTGAAGAAAGCGTTGACTACGAGGTATCTGAACCAGTCGATACCGAGGCAGTGGAAGATCCAGGGGCTTCGTTAACAGTGAGGCAAGATATCAAAGCTTCAAATCGTGCCCTACCTTCCAATCTCCGTTGGTGGTCTCTGTCTGCCTCAGCTTGCCTCCTTTCTTCGTCCTCAACACGTCTTCTAGCTTCGTCCTCACGCCTTTCCTTCCTCATAAACTTCATTAAAGCAATTATCTCTGAAGACAATGCTGAAGATCGAGGTGAAGGGCTGCGAGATGTGGTGGGAGGAGCTGGACTGTCCCGCTCCACCTGGTCATCCATCTCTGCAGAGCTGTCATCCTTCTGACTCATCCAGGCATTAGCTACACAACTGCGTAAGGCATGAGACATAATTACTTAATCTGTGTACTATGTCTCAAATCAGTGTTGACCGGTCAGCCGTCGTATCAACAAGATCTGAGACAAAAAAATTAATTAAATGCACAGATAAGTAGATTATATATATAAAATATATATAAAGAAATGACTGCAGTCAGTGTGTTCGTGCGTGTGTGTGTGCACGCGTCGGGCAGTGTCTCGCTGGGAGGGGTGGAGGCGAGCGGGCTCACAGAGTCACAGTCAGTTACCCTCTAGATGCGGCTGTAGGAGGCTGCACTGATGCACTACTCCTCACAAATGCCCTGAACAAGCCTTCCACCTTGGGAATCCCTTAGAACAAGGTCACATACTTATGGCACTACACACACAATGCACTTCACAAGAACTTGCTGTCACTGCAACCTTCTCCAACTTGCTATAAATTCAAACCAAGTTCTTGGAGGAGACGGCGTTAGCGGTTGACGACGGAGAGGGGTTCCATAAACCGGTCTTGCCACAGACTTTACACAAAATCACTTGTATTGGTCCAGTCAATTAAGTCACTGCGCCATGTACATGTTCTCGGTACCAAGTTCTATCTACAGGAGCAAACACAAACACCTGTAGAGTTTTTCGTAGGTTCTATTTGCTGGACAAGGAGAGATACTCAAGCGAGCCGGCTCTCCCTACTCTGACTGAGGGTCAACTGAGCTCTCAGGCGACATGTGGCAAATGATAAATGTAGCAGCTTCCAGATGTCGCCAGGCACATTAACTAAGCGTGTGGGACATGGTAAATACATTGCCACACGCTGCTAGCTAGGCTGAATAAATAATGTATATAAATGGAGCACATACATAATATACATACAACATGCATAATATACATACAGCATACATATTATACATACAGGCATTTGCTAGTATTTATCGGTCAATTGTTCCAAAGCAATTTGGCAAAATGAGGACCTCCTGTACATCACAATGCTTAGTTAGTTTCCTGGATTTCCTGCACAAAAACCTGCAGAAACATAAGACATCACTGGCCGTTGCCCTTGTGGACTACAGGAAGGCTTTTGACCTTGTTGATCACGACACTGTTACCAAAAAGGCCATTGCACTAGAGCTGCCCACCAACCTGGTCTCATGGCTCACCGATTTCCTGAGTGAGCGTCGTCAGGCAGACAGGTACCAGGGTTCTGTCTCCACATTCCAGCACCTCACCTGCGGTGTTCCCCAGGGGACCAAGAAGAAACCACTATGCTTCCTAATCCTGATCAAGAACGCTCTGTCGGACACTCCTCACAGGTGGAAGTACGTGGATGACTGCACTATGGGGGTTACAGTGCAAAACACCTCACTGGACTACTCATCGCTACAAGGCACCGTGGACAGGCTTCAGGAATGGACTACGGAGAACAAGGTCGCCATCAACCATACCAAAACCGCAGTCAAGCACATCAATACTGCCATCACTCCAGTGCAAGCTCCAGCAGTCTCAGAAGGGTGCCCATCGTCTCCAGTTAGTGCAATCTGCCAAACTCCTGGGTGTTACCACAGACCACAAACTGGAATGGAAGGCCCATGTAAACAATACAATCAAGGCAGCCTCGTACCGACTTTACATGCTACTACGACTCCGGTCACTTGGGGCACCCACGCCAGAGCTGAGGACTATCTACAACGCCTTTATTCTCCCCAAAGTAACATATGCGTCACCAGCGTGGTCATCTTCTCTCAACTCTTCCCAACAACGTCAGCTAGAGAAGGTACAGTAAAGGACCTGCGGAATCATGCTCAGCACAGACTACTCCAGCTACAACAACACTCTCTCCACCCTGGAAATGCCATCCCTCAGTGACCTCCACCACCAAGCACTAGCAAGGTTTGGCAGTAGACTACTGCACCATCCTCGTCATCGCCGCCACCTGCCACCGGCAGTACCCTGCCCACCTCGCACAGTCTGCCACTACTGATAGATATAAGAATAGCACCATCCCATCTATTGTTAAAATAATAAACAACTCATGATTTATGTACTGTATAGCCCTGTAAATCTATTGAATGCATATTATTATGTCTAAATCACATGTAAGTTTGTATATATTCAGCCACCAGATGCAACTCTATTAATAAACCGTTTATTATTATTATTATTATTATTATTATTATTATTGTAATTTATATTGACGTTACTAGACAATGACTCTCGGACACAAACATGAAATGGATGCCCCTAAGAACCAACAGCTTTACAAAAGAGTTCTACAAAAGAAAATATTTTTCCTAAAGAATATCCAAAATGATGTGGAGGAATTCTAGCTTGCATAAATTTTGTTCTGGGGGATTTTTCTTTTCATCCAGAGCACAAATCTACGACGACGTACTAACTTCCGGCGATGCCATATTAAGTTGCTTACAATGCGTTAGATAATATACTCTTAAGGTGAAGTATGGGAAGGTCGCTGGGAAGTGTTTGTTAACAGGTGAAAACGCAAACATGGCGTCCTCAGGGTGATAGAATTTTTCCACCTTAATTTTTGTGTTCTTGAAGTAAGAAATAAGTTTTTTTTCTGATTTTGGTTTTTAGGATACAGTCTCCTAGATTATTATGAAGTTATCAACCCTTCATAGGTGATCAGGGATGGGACAGCACCCCGCGCAACTTAAAACAACATGTTTATAGATTTCCCACCAAGTCAGAGCGCTGAGAACCCATGTACTGTAACTGTATAATGCATTCAGCGTCCCTCGATCCTTCCCAGCGGGTCGGTGTGCGAATGTGCTCTTATGGTAATGTGTGAGTACGTTTGAGGCGTCTTGTCTGGTGCAGGTTTTGCATTACCTTTGCCTGCCAGTCCTCCCCTGCCTTCCTCCACCATCCCACTTTCAGTGGTTGCCCAGGGATCTCCAGGAAAATAAGTTTATTATTATTATTATTATTATTAATATTATTATTATTACTATTACTATTATTATTATTATTATTATTATTATTATTATTATTATTATTATTATTATTATTATTATTATTATTATTATTATTATTATTATTATTATTTATTTTTTTTTTTTTTCGTTTGCTTGTCTTTTCGTCATAAAAAATATCAAAACATTTCTTTCGTTTATTTTAGATACACAGTATATTTTCACTGTTATTATTTAGTGTTTTAAACTTAGCTAATATATGGAGATATGTAATTCGTGTATGACTCCATTTTTCCAATACATCAATAAACTGGTTTTTGGCAATTATTTTCCTTTTGGGGTGTAATAGCCACCCCTCATTCCCTGACGTGCATAACAAAAGATCATTTTCGATTGAGGGTAAAGTTATCTAGTAGACATTGGTCAAGTTAGGTAGCTACAGGGCCGTTCAGTTCATTACGAAACTTCCGGGTCGAATCAGAGCGTACCCAGCCATCAGAGCGGGTTGACGTGCGATACGTAGCTCCCGGCTCGTGTTCAAATTTGTTTTCGACTGTCAGCCTTGTTTTCACGCTAGGTTCGTTCTGGCGGCTTTATCTTGTAGTTGTTCATTGATATTATTAATCTTGTACACTACGCTTCTTCCCTATCCTATCCATTCGACTAGAGTCCTTGTTTGTTGAAGACGGGATTCCTGCAGGCAGAGCCACAAGGGGGGCCCTCAGAGGGCTGCTGAGTTGAGACAGTAAGAGTGGCAACATTTTCTGTTCGCCTTAGGCAGTACTTCATTACCTGCCACTGATAAGTGTTAGGGCTTGGCTGGGGCCCCGTCAGGGGACTGTCGGTTCACCCTACTCTTAGACAAGTCCTTATTCGCCCAGCAAGTAGACAGGAGCGGCATCCATGGGATTCATCAGTGGTGGACAAATTAGGTAGGATGTTGATGGAAGTAACTGACCATGGCCAAATTGAGAGTGAAGACCTCGGGAACACCGACCCAGGGGTCTCGGATAGAGCTAAAAAGACTATTAAGTTGACCTAAGGGTGAGAATAAGTAGACTCGTGGACCTGAGAGACGGTTACATCATCCTAACAGAGACAGATGAAGATGCTGATAAACTACTTAAGTCTAGTTCAATGGACAAAATGAAAACCAACGGATACGAGGTCATTGTCCCACGGGAATACGGCGCCAAGCTCACCCTTGTATGTAAGAAGTTGGATTAAGATGTAGTAGAAGATAATGCAGAAGAAATAAGAGATGAAATATAAAAGCCAAACAATGTCAAGATTGTAGAGGTGTACCCTATGTATGCCCATAATATAATCAAGGTTCGCTTTGCAGACACAAGAGAAGCGAAAAGAATGAAGGAGAAGAGGCTCTATGCATATGGCACTTCCATCTTCTCACACCAAATAAAATACGAAAAGCATACGCCCCTCCAACAATGTATGAAGTACAACAAATACAATGACCACATGACCAAGAACTGCCCCCTGGAAGGGGTCATATGCTCTGATTGTTCATCTGATCAACACTTCTACAAAGACTGCCGTAGCACCACCAAAAAGTGTGTCGTCTGCAAGGGTGGCCACAGGACCTTCTCAGCCACCTGTCTGGTCAGGAAACAGGTAATTTAAGAAACAGAAAAGAAACTGGCTGAAATAGCCAAACAAAAAGAAATCAGGGAAATTTCTAACTCCATGAAAACGACCACTGAAAGACTCTCAAGCGGAATGACAATATTCAATAATGTCAGCGAGACCATGGAAGTCCTGCGATCAAAGATGCAAGCCATCAAGGACTCAATAAAGCAGGCAGTTACTGAGTCACTGGGCGCCATGAGGGACGCAGTGGCGGAGAGCATCAGGAGCGTCTCCTATCCACAGCTGGACGAGTCCAAAGCCACCACTATATACTTGTCTTACCTGCATGCCCATCACATGAACATGGTTCAATCAGGTTCATTCTCGAAACACCTCAACAAGACACTAACCAGGAACAACATTGCACCTGTTGAAATAAGCGACGACATCCCTTCAAAAGAAATCCCGATGGCAGTAACCCACTCAACGACTTCACGACGAGCCCAATCCATGCGAGAAATAAACCATGACCTCCCTTATTTGGCCAAAGTCAGCATAACAGTTTCCCCGATGTGACCAGTCAGTTCCCCTGGGATCACAGCTTCTCCAGCGACACCGTAAATCTCCAAGACCCTAAGACATGTACTCCCAGCGGCGACAACAACCACCATCGAGATGCAACTACAGACAATGGTTGCTGCCAGGTGATGGTGATTTACTCCACACAGGAACAAAACCCTCGAGGTACAGCGTCAGTAGAAGACCCAGGACCCAGGCCCAGGACCTGAACATGTTCCTGTATACGGGTGACGGGAAGTTCGAGGGCCCGTCATTAGCTGACAAGCAGATGTTCGAAGCTTCTGCTAATAAGTTCCGGTCCCCGAGAAATGGCAGAAGTCGAGCAAACACGTCAAGCGACGCCCCAAGCTACAATTTCCGTAATAGCAGTCATTAGCAGGAAGAAAATTGTCCAACACGATGTCCTACACTGGTCCCTTAATAGACGTAACGAACAATCTTACTTATACTATCAATTAGACCCAGGCATTATTGTGTTAAACAGTGCTGGCATAAAGGACGAAAATAAGCTGAAATTTTTTGGCTACACTGTATACAAGAGAAACATGCTGGGTGAGCTGAACGACGGTGTCGCTGTGGCCATACAGTAAACCTTAAGTGCGTTGAAATGCTTAAATGTTCCTCTGCGTAACAACAACTAAATGCAAATGTTGACTGTATCCATACGTAGCATTTGGTATGCATACATGTATTAGATATCAGGGTATGTTTATTGAATTTATATTAAAATATAGCCTGTATTGTTTCATGATCCTGGGTGTCGGTTATATTACATACTTTAACATTACTACACATTGTTCGGTCACTATATAGTATATGCTAACATTGTTTGGGTTCATAGCAACATGGCAACTCTACCCTGTCGTCTTTATTGTGTTTCACATAAGGCATCAAACATGCTCTGTACGGTGATTATGCTGCTTTCATACAGGTGTGAATATAATGCAATGTTAACAGTTTACATGTCGATGGATACTTGTAATTATAAAGATAAACTACCCTGGTTATAAGCAGTTACGGCACCGACACTTACTCATGCCTACCAACCCTACCGAGACAACAGTGCTCAGGCAACAGGGGTTGCATTACAGATTACAGATTGCCCCGGAGGGGGCTAGTTTATTGGGCACCCCCTTACATCCTGTGCAAGGTGAAGCGCAGAAGCGTTTACAGTGCCCAACTGGGAAGCATTCGGAGTTCATGCTTGCCTTTATGACTCATGCATTGAGGGCGTAAAAGGCCTGAAGGGTCATGGGTTTTGTCAGCAAGTTACATAAAGTGACAATGATGAGTGTGTGGGGGGAAAATTCCCGGTACAATTTATCTGTTTATGGCAAAGTGTGGCAGGTCCCTAATAATGTCAAGTGCCAGGCCTGTCACTAGGAGGAGGGATATCTGGTCAGGAGGGAAGAGGTGCCACCTGTAGGGGGAGGTCATAGGGCAAATGAGGATGTGATGAAAGAGGGTGTGAGAGTCTGTTGACCACAAAGTTTACAAACAGTGCGGCCAGGTTTCAGGGTTGCCAATGTACTAGGCATGGCGAAGTACAGTGGGGGCGGAGGTGATATGGTGTGGTGGGACAGGTACACACATTGAGGGACACACCTTTTAGTGTTATTGTGATGGCGTGTTCTTCGACATGTCGGTGGGGTACAGGCAGCCGGGGGTGGTGTCCTCAGGTCCAGGTAGCCCTGATGGAGACAGCTCAGACACGGGAGCGGGCGAGGCTTGTGGTGGGTGGTGGACAGGTTGAGGCACCAAGTCTTGTGAGGATGAGGCAGGACTTCGCTCGGGGGCAGCAGGACACACCAGGGCAGGCCCGGTAGGCGCTACACCAGTAGTGAAGGCCGCCGGCGGTGGAGTAGGCCGTGAGCAGGGGGGGCTCACAGGGGGACCAACAGCAGAGAGGAGTGACTGGGTGGCAACAGAGGGCAGGAGTAGGTGGGAGATGGTGGTACAGAGTGTAGCGAAGAGTTGTTCAATACGGTTGGTAAATTCTTGGAAGAGGGATATGATCTGTGTCATGTCACTGGCGGGGTTGTTGGGGGGCACCGGTGGGAGCACAAGGCCTGACAGCCTCAGAGTAGAGACGGGGAGGAGGCCCAGTAGTAGTTGAGTTAGGAGACGGCCGGGACTGCTGTGTTGTAGCCAGATGAGGCCAGGCAGAGGCAGGTGTTGTTGAAGAAGGCGTTGCTGGAGACACAGGGAGGGCACACAGGGTACACAGGGGGTGTGGCCCGGAAGACTGGCGGGGGGGCGTTGTGGTAGACTTGGCCTTCGGGGAGGCTCTTCCCTGGGACAGACGGGCGATTGGGGCATTGCCGTGAGTCAGCATTGTGCCGGCCGCCACAGTTACAACATCTGGGATTAATTACATAGCCCACCCCACCACTATTAAGGTGGTCTTTGATTTTCTGGGCACAGGCGGCGGAGTTGTGGTTACGTGAACAGAAGCGACATCTCGGCCGATCACGACGACAGCAGGCAGTGAAGTTGTGACCCCAATGAGAACAGACAACACAAAATGCAGGCTCAGGATGATAGGCTTCTGCATACAGTGGGGGTAAGAGTGGGTGGGCATTCACAGTGGTTGGGCACTCCCTTCCCTTCCACTTGACAATGACAATGGGTTGTGGAACTCTCCCCCGGTAATGGCGACGTATACTCAGTATACTAGAGTTAAAGTCACGCGCATCTTCGATGTCAGCGTATAAGAAGCGTTTCACTAGGATGTGGCAACATTCATCCGCGTCTACAGGGGGCAGCAGGACGACCCCGTCAAAGCCAACAGTACTAAGTGTTTCATAGGCCTCAGAAGTCTGACACTTGATAAAGTTCCGGTTCTTACCTTGTCGGAATTCAATGCTGAAACCATGCTGTCTGCAGTACTTCATCATCCAATTAAAGCGTTCCTCTACAGTTTTCAGAGAGTCCTTGGGGAAGTGGAGATTCAGCTTACTTGTTTGTTTGGCAGAGGGCAGGGTGATAGGGTCCATGGCATTGATGTTTCCACTGTGGCTAGCGTTTCCCATAGAAACATTACCGTCACTATCATAATCACTGGGGTCTGACTCTTGAAGGGTGTTGGTTTCAGTATGACCAGGCGAGTTGGTAATGGCATCAGTATCAGAGATGTCTGCGTCTGCGTCTATGAGAGAGCCTCTTCTGGGACGTTTATGTCGACCCCCCATGCTGGCAAAACGGGCCAGCTGAGGGGAACCTTGGTGGGATCGATCGGGAAGACGAGAGCACCTATGGGTACGTGTGTCCCCTTGGGTGGTCACGCCACGACATAGCAGTACAGCCCAACTGAAACACAGGGGTTGCATTGTTCGTGTTGACATCTATCGGACCCCACTTTTCAGATACTTTTTTTAGCGACTGTACATCGTGCATATGAAAACAGGTCCCCTGGTGGTCTCCACCTGAACTCCTAGAACTGAATCCTTGAAGTCTAACAACTCTCTGTGACTTAGTCGTGACCCGATGTCCAGTACGATCACGTGAGGCAACTAGCTGAAAGACCGGTACCGAGAGCTACAGACGGACATGCAGCTCGAGAGCAAACATCTACAATACAAGAACAAAAGTAGGCCGATTTAGTATGGGAGGCAGCCAACAACTTCCGCGACTCTGCTGCTTTCTGGGAAGGGGTCAAGCGACTGATGGGTTCCACCTCTAGCACGGTCCCTTACCTGCTCGACCAAAACAACGTGAAAATATTCGAGGAGGAAAACCAAGAATAATTACATCGGCGATATTTACGGAAGATCTTTACCATTAGTGAACAGGAGAACGAGGGCTTCAACAGGGAGTTTGAGGAGGACATTTAAGGTCAGTTGCAGGACCATCAGCACCTGCTCCAGTCGCTCTCACGGACTGACTTCACTAGACTGGTGGACGGAAGCTTCCTGGCGGAGCGCATAGTTCCTGCAGATGTGTCAGCCGTCATAAAAGGGTTTAAAAACAAATCACCTGGGCAAAGTCACATTAACAAGAAGATCCTGGCTCAACTCCCCGACAACATGATAGAGAGGCTTGCTCATATATGCAACGCCTGCCTCGCCTCTGGATACTTCCCTAAGATGTTTAAAATCGCTGTTATCCGCCTCATTTACACACAATTGCAGGGTCTCAATTGTTTCTCTTACCATTGACAACACAACATACATATATTGTTTCTATTGATCTTTTTTTTTCTTGTACTTCTTTATTATTATTATTATTATTATTATTATTATTATTATTATTATTATTATTATTATTATTATTATTATTATTATTATTATTATTATTATTATTATTATTATTATTATTATTATTATTATTATTATTATTATTATTATTATTATTATATTTTCGCCCCCCAAGGCCCCGAAGTGGGTCAGTGACCTGTGCCCGGGTGGGCTAATCCCCGTAAAAATAATAATAATAATAAAAAAAAAATACCAAAAGCAGGGAAGCCTCCAAACAAAGTCGAAAACTTTCGACCAATATCGCTGCTAGAGGTACCAGCCAAAGTCTTCGAAAAAATAGTAAACAAGCGGTTGAGGATGTATCTAGAGGACGAAGACGTGCATAATCCCCTCCAGTTCGGCTTCCGCCAGTACCGAGGCACATCCACCGCCATAGCCCGGGCCTACAAGCAGCTCACCAACGCCATGACTGGCCGCCTGCTGTGCAACGTAGTGCTGAGGGACGTCAGGAAGTCGTTTGACAAAGTTTGGAACCGGGGGCTGCAGTATAAGATCAGACAAAATGGGCTACTCGAAAACTTGACGCGCCTGCTATGCAACCTCATTACGGACCGTAAAGCCAAAATCAAGATGCAAGAACATTGTGGAGAATAATTGTCACTCTCGAGCGGCGTGCCTCAGGGTTTTAATCTTTCACCAACCCTTTACACGCTCTACAGTCTAACGGCTGACCTGCCACCCCCGATCGTCGACAGCGAGTACGTCATGTATGCCGATGATGTAACATAGATCGTCACCTGCCCAGGAAGGTCCACGGCAAAGGATGGTGCGACTCACTGACGGGGCAATAGATAATATCTAGGAATATGAAAATAAATGGTTACTTATAGGATATTATGGTGTATATATCTAGAAATTCACTCCACCACCCGACATTCCATAATTTATACTTGATAAATGATGATTTAATGAGTTCCATTAATTTCCAACATCCATCGAAGTTAGTGAGTTAGTGGTTATACTTTGTCATAACCAATCAATCATTACCTTTGGTAATAATATGATAGGATCACAGATACGGGCAGATAATTGCACTTACATTTATTTGTCATGCTTCCATACAATGATTTACTATTTGCATGGATATATGAGTCACTCACATTCACGCTGTAATAAAATTACTTTTCTAAAAGAGGGAATTTTCAACTTGGGGAAACATGTGATTACTCTACTATGGGTATCACTTAACAGAGCCTTAATTATTCAAGTGATACATTTACTGCAAGCCTGGATTGCTCTTGTTGCAACCAGGCTTCCGCACTAGAATTTCTTTCCACGGAGAATAACAACAAAAAAGTACTCTTGGGTTACCACATATAGTCTTGCATCACTAACAGTCACTGTAGACGGTTGTCGCGGCAAGGAGAACTGGTAAGCATGACTTGATTAACCACTTAGGTGGAAAAGGCCAGCCTCGATTGCTTTTGTCGCAACCAGGCTTCCACACATGATTTTTCTACGGGGAATACAAACCTAGGTTAACACACTTAATCTCTTGTCGATCACAGTCACTGTAGACGGGTGTCGCGCAGAAGAACTCTGTAAGCGTGAATTGATGAACCATTTACTGTAGGTTTGATAGGCCAGCCTGGATTGCTCTTGTCACAACCAGGCATCCACACGTGATATTTCCACGGGGATAACAACCTAGGTTAGCACATTTAGTCTTGTGTCACTGACGGTCCACAGGACGGGGTGGCGGTGGAGAACTCTGTGTGGTGTCCCGTTCCCTTCAGGAGGGAGAAGGTGGACGTCTTAACTAACCCATGGCCTAGGGGATACTACTTAAAAATGTGGTTCTGGGGCGTGAGGCAATGAACAGTACAACACTGTCTCACTGGCCTCCCCCTATAGGTTGGCTAACATACCACTAATGGAAAAAATATGTCGCAGTCACGGCTCGCTGGGTGCCTTATCTCTAGTAAAACAAACTTTGGAGTTGGTTGTGTGGGTAAGCCTAATGCAACCCATGACAGATGGTCCACGACGAAGAGAATGAGTACTCCAAACAAGGCAGGTTGCTCGGCCTCATCATCTCTCAGACGGGCATCACGTCCCACTAAACTCGCCACCGCCAAATTATAACGTTTTAAACTGATGTCTGAGAAGATACAAGTCCACCTGTACAAGGCGCTGGTGAAGCCTGTGTTGGAGTACCCACACGTACCACTAATCACACTCGGGAAGACCAGACTACAACAACTACAGAGCTTCCAAAAAAATTGTTTGAGGTCAGCCAGTGTGAAATAAAACAGAGGCCCTCAACGTCAGGTTCCATCGCCTCGGGAGGAAGGTTTGGGATATGATCCTGGACGACCCTCACAGCCCAGACCACCTACGCCTGGTGGCCCCGGAGTCTGCCCGCACTACAACAACCCAAGCAGCGACCCATCTATGTCTGCCACAGTGATCCACCTTAGATTAAAACTTAGATGATATAAGATCACATTTAACAATTCACAATCTAGTGAATCAGTAACGTAATACAGGAATAAGATTTTAATAAACATGTAAATTGTGAAATCAAACTCGTCATTACCAACCAAAGTAACCATTGTGCAACCTCATCCTAAATCCTAGGTTAGCTTAGTTCTGTTTAAATCATTAACTTCCCCCCCCCCCCCACGACTATCTGTCGTGACTTCTCTACCCTTCATGTCTGGCTGTGCCTTAAGCCCCAGCATGCTTCCCATCCTTTCCTCACCTTAACCTAAAAACAAATAAAAAAATCGCATGGGTTGTATCACAGTGTATACCAGGGAGCGATACAAAAGAAAACGATATCCTACAATGGTTTCAACATAATTATATTCTAGCAAATTATTAAAATAGATAATGTAAATACAGCCATTTTTTTAACATACCCCCTGAAAACATTTAGTATGATGGACTGTGGTCGCCATCCCTCAGATATTATGAAGGTGGTACTTTGATGGAATGAATTATCAAACAGACGTTTCAAAATGTCAGATAACAGAATAAGGAAGTTTTTATACCGAGTGACAACGAATAATCTTCTTGATTTCAAACTTTCATTATGAAAAGAGGCAAAGCTACAGCGAGAATCAAGATTTGCTACGAAAACAGAACTCAAATTTCTTTAATATTTAAAGCTATACAAGTTCAGTATGAGCTCCCTGTGTGGGTCAGTTATATGTTTCTCGTCATACACGTGAAGCAAATCATACTAAATGTTTCTAAAAGCCTCATGAGCAAATAGGAATTACTGATAGGATACGACCGACCTTGTTCATAGGAACTTGTTAACTACCAGATATCTATAGTGACTGTAAACTCATCTAAAAAGGTACAGTAAGAATTTAAAGTAAGAGGATTTGCAAAGTGAAGAAAAATTGGAAGCGTGGCCGAATAGTTATTTAACCGTTAATATGCTCTTAGGGGAAATCTTCTAAACAACAATTCAAAGTACAGCTATTTATTAGTTAAATGAATTGCGTGGACACATTAATAGATCAATATATTGACGTTAATAGACAATGACTCCCGGACACAAACATGAAATGGATACACTTCCCACCATAAGTAACTCACCCGATGGATAACTCTGATAATGACTCACGTGTGACCTGAGAGAGACCCAGCAGCTGAGGACTCTGACTACAGGGCCTGGTACTGCTGGGGCGAGTGGTCCCGGCAGGCGCTGGTCTGTCTCCTGTGGGAGACTCTACCACCTTGAGACTCGGTGCTGGAAAGGAAAGTCCCCCTCCCGACCTCGACTTGTGACTGAGTGTGACTCTGTCTGGCTCTAGGTTCTGTATCTCCCAGTCTGACGCCTGGAAGGAGCTGTAGGCCCTTTTTATTGGAGGTCTTAGGCAGGCAGGTGTCGTCTCCTAATTATCACTAATCTGGGTGAGTCTGAATAGGTGTGTTTGCTCAGGTGCGCACTGGTTGGGGGTCACAGGGTGTGGTGTGCTTATCGTGGTAATGCTTTCTAATTATTACCAACCTGGGTGTGTCTGGCCAGGTGTCGGTGTACTGGCTGGAGGGCAGTTTCTTGGATTAACAAGGCCATGTCGCTTGTTTTCTCCTCACACGCTGGCGAGAACTCCTTTTCCCTTCGTGACCTTTGTTGGGTCAGATCTTAATCTCATTTACCTACTGTAGGTAGGTCGACTTTAGTGGGTGTACACCTGCCCATCTATTTACTGTTATAGGTGTTGTTTTCTGGGCTTTATGCTTTGGTCTAATAGACAATCTTTACAGATCATTTTTAGGATCTTATGACCAACAGTACTAGGAATCCTTAACGACCTGATCTTTGACCCCCCCTCCTCGGCACCATGAGGATTAAGCTCAGGGACATGCAAATTTGCAGACGTGAGTTGGCCGGTTTCTCTCCCAAGAAAACCTCGCTCACAAATTACAGCAATAAGTCTTTGCTTTTTCCTTGCGTTGCAGAAGTGTTTATGTGTGACACGTGTGCCTCCTCCTCTACCCCGTGGTGCACAAGCGAACACGTCTGATGAATACTACATATAACCCTTATGAATCTTCAAATGAATATTCTTGTGCAATTTATTTAGAAAAAAAGCGATAAGCAATGGAGACAAAGAAACAGCACTTTAACTTACAGGAACCTAATTTACTGTTTTGATTCAGACTAAATCAGAAGAACAACAAAGGCAGTTTATTCATGTAGAGTACATACCTGACATATGGCAGATTCTCAAAGAATTTTGTGATGGATTTTCCTCTTAGTGTCAGTGTTATGTCAGTGTAATATGAGTATTGTAGAGTGCTAGTGTTATGTAGTGTAGTGCAGTGGCAGTGTAATGACAGTATAGCATAGTGTCAGTGTAACGTCTGTCTAATTATCTAACTTACAGCTTCTATTGTGAACTTCAAGGCATATAAACTCAATTAAGAACATCTATATGGTAAGAGGATTATAACGTTGACCCTTTGAACACCAGACTTAATATAACTACCTGAAAACAAAAGCCTTTCGAAAGAACCCCCCATTGGTATTCGAACCTAAAATATATACTTGAAGACTACGAGCATTATGTTTCCGTACCTGTTAAATATTTCGTCGGTTATACATCACTCTTATATAGATAAAAGAGTAAACAGAGGAATGATGCGAGAGAAGTGAATGAGGATAGAAATGAGGAGGGGATTGGTGAGGTAACAGAGGGGTGGGGGTGGGTGGGTAAGGGGGTTGATCTCTCTCTCGCCCTTGTTTTCCTTGCTCGAAGTTTTCCTGCGCTAATTCTTAAACTTGGGCGGGAAGCTGAAGTAAACAGGTATTTTCACCGGACAAATACGACAGGACTTTTGTGGGACAGATTTATCTTCGTGACGCCAGACGTTGTTTCATTCCTCTTACAGCTGTTCCTCTCTTCTTTAACTACTGCTGCTGCTGCTACTGCTGCTGTGAATTACCTATTGTTTCTTTCATACACTGCTGTAAACCCCTGTTGTCTCTGTCGTGGTGCTGTAAATCTCTGTTGACTCTTTTGTGCTACTATAAATCTTTGATGTACAGTCAGCAAAAAATATTTTGCACCCCCTTGGTCTGATGGCTTCTTCAACGATCACTGACTGAGGCCATGTAAATTTGGTAAAGTCGTTTATTTTTTATTGTGTAATGCATTGTATAACCAGTCTGATGTGTTTTTTATATCATATATAGTTAATACAGAAAAAATTAACAGGAATCACCTACGTAAATGAGTGTTGTTCAGAATTCTTGGACCTGTGTGTCATATTGTATAACACCATAAAGGTGCAGAATTATTTTTTTTTTGTTGACTGTACCTGCTGTGCCGCTGTAAATTCGATTTATTTTTGCTGTTCCTGCTGTGCCGCTGTAAATTCGATTTATTTTTGCTGTTCCTGCTGTGCCGCTGTAAAGCCCTGTTGTTTCTACCGCGACACTGTAAATCTCTGTTGTTTCTGTTGTTTCTACTGTACTGCTGTAAATGCGTTTTGTCTCAATTTTGCTGATATGAATCTGTTCTCTCTCTATGCTGAGTCTTTGTAAATTCATGTCGCTTCTTTGCTGTGTTCCTATGAATTCTTATCCTCTTTGGTATGAAGCTGTAAAACCCTGCTCTCTCTTTATTTGTCTTCCTGCCTGTCCGTCTGTCTGTCTCTTTAGTTATATATCTGTCTGTATGTCTATCTTTTTGTTTACCGGTCTGTCTTTTTGTCTATGTTTTCCTGTTGGTCTATCTGTCTATCTATCTTTTTCAAGTCGACTGTGAAGATTAATTGTTTTCTCGGTGTCTTCCTGTCTGTCTATCTGCTTATCTATCTACCTGTCTGTATGTCTTTCTGTCTGACACACATAAACATACATACCTAACTCCTACATCTGATGCACACACACACCTGACTCCCACAACTGACACACACACACACTTGACTCCCACAACTGACAGACATACATCTGACTCCCACATATGACACACACACACACACACACACATACACTTGACTCCCTTACCTGATATATGCACATCAGACTCTCATAACTGACGCACGGGCACACACACACACACACACACACACACATACATACTTGACTCCCACATCTGACATATGCACACCAGACTCACATAATTAAAACACACACACACACACACTACTACTACTACTTTGCTACTTTGATGTCACTTGGAATCGAGTATGACGATCATAGAACTATGATAAAATGATATGAACTATGAAGTTTGTCACCTAGGTTTGGGAGTTCTGAGGTGACTAAAGAGGCCGATACGGGACCCGCAGGGTAGTCCACATTCGTAGCACATGTGGAGGGCTGCATCTAGTGCAGGAGGGGCGGTGGCAGCGTCTTTCCGGCGTTGGCGCTAGTCTGCCTCGATTTGCAGTCGGGCTAAGTCGAAAGTATAGAAACCTTCTCGTATGGTGCTCCTCCAAGCGTTACGATGTGGAGTAATCGACTCCCAGGTGACGGGGTCGATTTTGCACTTATTCAGGTTTGTCTTAAAACCTTTTCAATTGCCAGCCGGCGTTAAGTTTACTATTCGCTGGTGACTCAAAAGTAGCTGCTTTGGCAGTCTACTGTAGTCTATGCGGGTAAAATGGCCAGTCCAGCGTAGTTTTCATAGATAATGGTAGCCTCGATGCTCCTACAGTTGGTGTCAGCACGAATACTGGCATTTGTTCTTCCCAGCAAACTAGGAGGATGGAACCAAGACTACGTTGGTAAAAGTTTTCAAGTGCCCTGAGGTGCCTCCTGTATGTGACCCATGTCTCGCTGCCAGATAGCAAGGTGGGGAGGACCACTGCTCAATATGCGTGCAACTTTGTCGATAATTTCAGCTCCCTACAGCTGAAGACACGGTTTCGGAGGCCTGCCAAGGGCTTGACAGGCACATCTGATCCGATGCTGAATCTGTTCGTTAATGTCTGCGGTGGTGGACAAGGTGGGAGCCGAGATACCAAAAGTGGGCAACATTAGAGAGGGTAGTACCGTTAAGCTGGATGGATGGTGAAGGTGTGTCTGAACCAGATGCATACTCATCTGTGTAGGTGTTCAGGATCTCCTGTAGGTCGTGTTCAGTGTGAGCAACAAGGGTGAGGTCGTCTGCATACTGAAGTTCAGTAATGGAAGTTGCCGACACCTTAGTTCTTGCCTGGAGTTAACTTATGTTGAAAAAAAAAACCTTCACCCGGTACTCCATGCCCACCCCGCCGGCTAAATTGGCACTGGCACGAGTAAGGAAGGCAGCCAAGAAAATGGAAAAGTATATCCTTGTTTAGGAAGAACTCAGACTAGCTGCCGTTGTGCAGGACACTGCCGTTCATGCCATCGTGGAGTTGCCTCACAATGGCGATGAATTTCAGTGGGCAGCCAAAAGGGCTGAGGGTCCACCAGAGAGCTTCCCTGTTGACCGAGTCGACGGCCATGGTTAGATCGATGAACGCCATGTACATGTCACAACGCTGTTTTCTGCACTTTTCCTGTATCTGGCGGGCAGCAAAGATCATGTCAGTGGTGCCACATGATGGTCTATAACAACATTGAGATTCTGGGAGGAAGTTTTCCGCCTCAGGAAGAAGTATGATTATGAGGACTCGGGCGATAATCTTGCCAGCTACGGAGAGTAGCGAGATCCCATGGTAGTTGCCACAGTCTGAACAGTCTCCCTTATTCTTATAAATATTGACAATGGTGGTGTCTTTAAGAGATTGGGGGATTTCCTCCTTTCCCCATATATTGTCCAGGAGAGAGTGGAGACGGTTGGTAAGCAGAAGTCTTCCTGCTTTATACACCTCGGCTGGGATTCCATCAGGCCCTGAGGCTTTGATATTTTTTATCTGTTTGATGGCAGTAGCTACCTCATCCAGGGATAGAGGATAGCTGACGTGGGTCAGCTCTAGATGCTGAGAGACCTGCTGGGTAGTCAGGACATCCACACCGGTGTTTCGGTTGAGCAATTAATTTTAGTGCTCTTTCCAGTGCTGAAGGAGGCCTTCATCGTCTTTAATAATGAAGTAACCCTCAGATGAGAGGAGGGGGGCTGTGCCACGAGTGATTGGCCCGTAAAATGTTTTAATTTAATTGAAAAATTCACGCATCTTGTGCTGATCTGCAATTTTTTGTATTTCACATGCTTTATTTTAAGCCAATCATTCTTTAGATTGCGAAGTTCCTGCTGGGCAGCCGCTTTCTTCTTGCGGAAGGTATCTGTTTTGGTCAAAAACTGAGGGTTTTCTTGCCAGTCAGTAAAAGCAGCACGTTTATTATCGATGAGTACTTCGATTGCCGGGTCATTTTCATCAAACCAGTCCTGCTGTGTTCTTTTGGTCTGGTCGAGGGTCTCAATGCAGGTTTTTGTCATAAGAGTGTTGAGAGCGTCCCATTTGCCACTGGGATTCGCATTGTTTGCTGTTGGGTTCTTTATAAGCCTATGTTCGAGCTGCTCGCTGAAAGCATGTGCTACCACTGGATCCTACAGAACACTTATTATTAAAACCTCTTTTCAGCCAAGCATGGCACTGGTGATGAGGACATCTCGGCGATCTCTTTCTCTGACAATGATGTAGTCAATGAGATGCCATTGTTTGGATCGTGGGTGTTGCCACGAACCCTTGAACTTATCGGCCTGCCAAAACAAGTTATTGGTGATAGTGAGGTTGTGCACAGCACACTAGCTGAGGAGGTGTAGGCCGTTGGGATTACACTTCCCTAGTCCATTTCTCCCAATGGTACCCTGCCGACTCTGGCAGTGAAGTCGCCAAGGAGCACAACCTTGTCTTCTCTGGGGATAGAGGTTAGCACTCTGTCGAGGTCGGCATAATAGGCCTCCTTGATGTCATCCCCTGCACCCATTGTTGGGGCATGTGTACTGATGAAGAAGGCATGACGTGAGTGATTCAGTGGGACTCGAAGCGTCATGTGGCGGTCGTTGATCCTAATAAGCATTTCAGTTAGCCTGCGTGAGATGCGTTGGCGGATGGCAAAGCCAACTCCATAAATGCGGTTTCTCTTCATCGATGTCTGCGGTGGTGGACAGGTCAGAAGCAATGTATTGAAAGTGGGTAAAATTAGAGTGGATAGTATCGTTAACCTAGTTAGATGGTGAAGGTGTGGTTCAAACGGGCAGGGTGAAAGAGAATCTGAGTCATTCATACATTCACTTCAAGGCTAAAGTGTGCCTAGGCATCTGCATAGGTATTGAGGATCTCCTATAGATCGTGTACAGAGTGAGCGGCTAGGGTGAGGTAGTCTTCATTCTGAAGTTCAGTGATGGAAGCGGCCGACACCTTCGTTCCTACCAGGAGTCGTCTTATGTAAAAAAGTCCCTTCATCTGGTACTGGATGTCCACCCCGCCAGCTTAATTGGCACTGGTACGAGTAAGGAAAGTAGCCAGCCAAGAAACTGGAAATCAGAGTTGGTGCCTCAAAACATCCTTGTCGTACACCCATTTGGATGGGGAAGAACCCAAAGGGTGCCATTCTGCAAGACGCTGCCATTCATGCCATCGTAGAGTTGCCTCACAATGGCAATGAATTTTGATGGGTAGCCAAAACGACGAAGCATCCGCCAGAGGGGTTCAATGTTGACCGAGCCGAAGGCCTTAGTTAGGTCGACGAAGGTCATGTACAACTCACGATGATGTTCTCTGCACTTTTCCTGTACCTGGCGAGCAGCAAAGCTCAATCAGTGGTGTCACCTGATGGTCTAAAGCCACATTAATATTCTGGGAGGAAGTTTTCCGCCTGAGGAAGAAGTCTGTTAAGGAAGACTTGGGCGATAGTCTTGCCATCTACGGAGAGCAGCGAGTTCCCACGGTTGTTGCCACAGTCTGAACGGTCTCCCTTGTTCTTAAAAATATGGGGGATTTCTTTCTTCTCCCATATACATGTTTTCTCCAGGAGAGAGTGGAGACAGCTGGTAAGTAGAGGTCCTCGTGCTTTATACCTCTTAGCTGGGATTCCATCAGGTCCTGTGGCTTTGTTATTTTTCTTCTGTTTGATGGCAGTAGCTACCTCATCCATGGATGGAGGATAGCTGAGATGGGACAGCTCTGGGTGCTGAGAGACTCTGTTTGGTTGTCAGTATATCCACATCGGTGTTTCGGTTGAGCAGCGAATGGTAGTGCTCTTACAAGCACTGATGGATGCCTTCATCGTCTTTAATTAGGGAGTCACTGTCGAATGAGCGGAGGGGGTCTCGCCATGAATAATTAGGCCATACAATGTTTTAGTGGAAATGAAAAATTCACGCACCTTGTGCTGATCCACAAATTTTTGCGTTTCACCAGCGGTATTTTTCCACCATTCGTTCCTGAGTTTGCGAAGTTTGCGCTGGGCCGCCGCTTTTTTTTTCATGGAAGGTATCAGCTTTGGTCCAATACTTAAAGTTGTTCTGCCAGTCAGTGAGAGCAGCATGTTTAGTATTGACAAGTATTTCCATTTTTGGGAGGTTTTCATTAAATCAATCCTGGTGTTTTTTTTTTTTTTTTTTATCTGGACGAGTGTCTCGCTGCAGATTTTTGTGATGAAAGCTTTGAGGGGACCCCAGTAGACACTCGAAGTTTGTTGCTTGTTGTTGGGTTGCTTATCAGCCCATCGTTGAGTTGCTCTCTGGAAGCATGTGCTACCGCTGGATCCTCCAGTCACTTGGTGTTAAAACATCCTCTGGAGACCAGTTGCCGTCGCCATTTTGGGGCGACGTGATGGGAGAATTTGGTTCAGACGAGCCGACGATATCTGTCACAGTGGTCTGAGCCATGCATAGCTCGAGCAATGGGGACATTTCGGCGATATCCTTCTCTGACAATGTTGTAGTAAATGAGCTGCCAGTGTTTGGATCGTGGGTGTTGCCAAGAACCCTTGAACGTGTCGGTCTGCCTAAACAAGGTGTTGGTGATAGTGATATTATGTTCAGCACACTTGCTGAGGAGGAGTAGGTCGTTGGGATTACACTTACCTACTCCGTTTCTCCCTCTGGTTCCTTGTCATAAGTCAGCATCTCTGCCAACTCTGGCAGTGAAGTCACATTATCTTCTCTGGGGATAGAGGTTAGCACTGTCAAGGTCAGCATAAAGGGCCTCCTTGATGTCATTCTCTGCATCCAGTGTTGGGTTGTATGCACTGATGAAGAAAGCATGACGTGAGTGATTCAGTGGGACTCGAAGCGTCATGAGACGCTCGTTGATCCCAACAAGCATTTCAGTTAGCCTGTGTAGGATGGATTGGCGAATGGCAAAGCCATCTTTCTAAATGCGGTTTCTCTCTACAGCAGTCTTACCCTTCCAGAAGAAGGTATAGCAGGACCTCCGTTCAGTGAGTTCGACCCTCTTATGGGAGCCGGGACTCAATAATGGTTCCTATGTCGTTGTTATATTTAGGCAGCTCTTTTGCCACAATGGTAGTTCTTCTTTGAGGACCCTCATATGTGCCAGTATCCAGACGGGTCCTGACATTTCATAGGAGAGTAATAAACTGTTTGTTTTTTGTTTTATTTTTTCTGTGATTATGATTATGATTTCGACCACATTAGGATGACCTTACTGGGTGCGGTTGCCCAGTTAGGTTGATTTTTTAGCCTGATTATGTATAGGGCACCTTTTCTATCACCCTCACAATGTGAGGTGAGCAGAGTGGCTTCCAGTTACCGTGTGTTGCCACGAGGAGGCACAGCAGGAGTCTTGATGGTGAAGAGGCTGTGTACTGGCAGGGGAAGACTTACGCAAGGGTGCTTCCTTGTTCACCACGAGGGCTAGCCAGCGGCGGTAGTTGAAAGCAAGAGGAAGCAAGCAGTGCCCACCTCGTGCAGTCCACCACTACAACAAAATTCAGCCCATAAGATCCCGCACTGATAGATATAAGAATAGCACCATCCCATCTAATGTTAAAATAATAAACAGCTCCTGATTTATGTACTGTACAGCCCTGTAAATATATTAAACGTATATTATTATGTCTAAATCACATGTAAGTTTGTATATTTTCAGCCACCAGCTGCAACTCTATTAATAAACCGTTTATTATTATTATTATTTTAATATTATTATAATGCTACCACACTAGATGCATTACACCTGACTCTAATATCTGAAACACACACACACACACACACACCCACACACACACACACACTCACACAAACACGAACCCCCTTCTCAGAGCTGATTTCTCCTCCTCATCCCACTGACTTTAGGGGCTAAGTCATCGTACTAGATGTTAGGTCATCGTACATAAGGGGCTAAGTCATTGTACTCAAGGGATTATCCCCAAACACGCTAAAGAAGAACTACCAATGTTCCTTAACTGGTGGGAGGTGTGAACCCAAAAAACTTTAATTATTTTGGTGGACATAAGACCTTTATCTTGGATTAGTGTCTATAGTAGTGAGTGGAATACTCAGTGTAGCATCAGTCAGACGTCAGTCTTCTGTCGAATAATAATCCGCTTAATACTTACTATACTGACTAGTACCGGAATGCTAAATGTAAACATCATTTCCGTTAGTATTTGAACTAATACATCGGACAGTTATTTTGAGTCTAGTGGTTCTCAAAGTCAGTGTTTTCAGATCTGTGATAAAGCTACACCTTTTCTTTCACTCATAATTATCAAGGTAAGCTATTTCATCTGTCATTTCCGTAATGGAAGTCCCTTTCTTTTGTCCATTTACCTAATGGTGTCTCCCCTTGCTAGCACCTCCCTCCGTCCGTCCCTCCCTCTCTCGTGGTGACAACAAAAATATACCTTATACATTACCCTCATATACTTGAATATATATATATATATATATATATATATATATATATATATATATATATATATATATATATATATATATATATATATATATATATATATATATATATATATATATATATTGTCTTTGTTTTGTTTTCATTTACCTTGTTTTATGTTTTATTTATTTTTACAAAAAAAAATATTCTCTCCTTATCACTCCTTCATTTATCCACCAACATGTTGTTCTATCCACCCATCCCCCAACCCATCCATATTATATACATCCACTCATTTACATCTATCTATGTGCACATGCAGAATGTCCATCTATCTACACATCAATGTATCCACCTATGCAACCATCCATCCATCCGCTGGGTGATGGGTGTCAGGTGGTGGGAGAAGTTCCCCTTCATGCAGTATTCATCTCCGGAGTACAGCATCAGTGTCAAGGCCTGGGTGGTGGCGGTGGCGGTGATAGTAGTGGTGGTGGAGATAGTTGTGATGGTGGTAGTAGTGGTGGTAGTGCTGGATATAGGAGTGATGGTGGTATTAGTGGTAAGTGGTGGTGGTGGAGATAGTTGTGATGGTGGTATTAGTGGTAATGGTGGTAAATGGTGGTGGTGGAGATAGTTGTGATGGTGGTAGTAGTGGTGGATATACAGTAGTGGCGTTGTTGTATTGTTTTTTTTGTATTTTCTTAGTTTTCTTATTATTATCTTATTTTCTTTTTTCCTTATCTCCCTTTTCATATTTACTCCTCCCTTATGTTTGTATTTTCCTACTTCTTTTTCTTTATCTTTGTATTTCTTATTTTCTTCGTTTTTATCTTCATTTTTCACCTCTCCTTATTACTTAACTTACATAATATATTGTAATTTCTGTTTTATACTTCCCTTCTCCATTTCTTAATTTTTCTTCTATTTCCTTCTTCCTTTTACGTTCTTGTTCTTTTGCTAATTAATCTGTATTTTGCAACAACAACTACAACAACAACAACAACAACAACAACAACAACTACAACTACAACTACAACTACAACTACAACTACAACTACAACTACAACTACAACTACAACTACAACTACAACTACAACTACAACTACAACAACAACTACAACTACAACTACAACTACAACTACAACTACAACTACAACTACAACAACTACAACTACAACTACAACAACTACAACTACAACTACAACTACAACTACAACTACAACTACAACTACAACTACAACTACAACAACAACAACAACTACAACTACAACTACAACTACAACTACAACTACAACTATAACTATAACTATAACTATAACTATAACTATAACTATAACTATAACTATAATTATAATTATAACTATAACTATAACTATAACTATAACTAACTATAATTATAATTATAATTATAATAATAATAATTCCAAATACATATTTTTTTTTTCATTCAAACGAAATTAAGTTTGTTTTCACTTTAAAGATAAAGGAATTGGAATCTACAAATTTCAACAGAGATCCGGGGCGCTCTGGTCGCTGTTTACCTTCCCTTTAAATAAATAAATAATGAGGGGGCTAAGGTTCACTGTTGTCTTGCCATAATCTAAAAAGCGTTGACGAACCTAATGATGCTGGGTGGAGGGGTGGGGGAGGGGAGTGGAGGAGTGGAGGATAGAAATGGAGAAGAATTGAGAAACTGGTGGGATGATGCGAAGAGGAGGGAAAGGGAGGGGAGAAGACGGAGGAAAAGAAATAGGAGTGGAGTAGGGAAGAAGAAAGGGTAAGGATAGGGAATCGGATAGGGAGTAGGGTCAAAGGGAACGGGGGAAAGAGAACAGGAGATAGGGAGGAGTTACTTGAGTTGATTTAATCATTTCGGGCTTTTTAATGCTTCTTTGAGATCGCATATTTAGTAGATAACACAACCTACTCTCAATAACAGCAAAATAATAAGATATTTTCTTAAATTATACGAAAAGTTAAGGCACACAGGATAAAACTCCCCAGGATAAACATTAATAGACACAAGGGATATTTGGTCTCGTAAAGATGAGAGTTATGATTAGATAAATATTCAAAAATGATGTGTATGAAACTAATGTATAACATTCCGGTTATAAGTAAGAAAATGTTTTAGTTTAATTGGTCGTTAAAGTAAATGAAAAGATGACCTGTGAAAATGGAGAATGTTAGCGAGTGCCCGGGGTAAGTATTTCACAAACACTGGCATAGGACTCAGGCATAAAAAAAAAATGCAGTTTTTTATGTAAAGTACAGTGGGAAAATGTATAATTATTGCGTTATAGCCCTTCCTACCCTGTCAATCTTAACCCTACCGAAGGTGGGCAGGGCTTCGAAGCAGAGGGAAAATGTGGAATTGAAATCAAAACTAATAAAACCTAACCTAACCTTACCTAGTCTGGTTATTGTAATTATTCCGCAAACACTGATATACTGGACGATTTAAGCTCGTAAGCCGGTGTTTCCGGAATAATAGCCAGGGCCTGAACTATCCTTGATGAGAATGGTGACGTGTCTCTCTAACCTAACCTAACCTAACCTAACCTAGCGCACCATAACCTAACCTAACCTAGCGCGCCATAACCTAACCTAACCTAGCGCCTCATAACCTAGAAACCTAACCTAGCGCAACCTAACCTAACCTAAGGGCAACATAATCTAACCTAAGAGCAACCTAATCTAACCTAACGCAACCTAACCTAACGCAACCTAACCTAGCGCAACCTAACCTAACCTAACGCACCCTAACCTAACGCAACCTAACCTAACGGAACCTAATCTAACCGAACTTAACCTAACTTTATCTAACCTAACCTAACCTAACATGACCTAACCCAAATGCCAATGAAGCAGTACTTTCTTGTTCCCTCTCAAGGACGTATACACACCGTAATCAAAAGTAAACACGATGTTATTATTGTGTCATTTGTCTCCGCCAGGGTAAAATGCTCCTTTTCGGAGAGGTTTGAAAATACGAGCAGTGTTGTGAGCGCGGGTAATAAACAAAATAATTGTCGTACAAAATAGCCCTGCAGAAGTTCAGTTTTGATGAAGAAAGGAATTATTTTTGGCGGGAGGCGAAGTTTTATTTTTTTTACGGGAAGAATTATTTTTGGAGAAAGGAAATATATATATATATATATATATATATATATATATATATATATATATATATATATATATATATATATATATATATATATATATATATATATATATATATATATATATATATATATATATATTGTTTTGTTTTTTAGCGAGCAGCGATATATTTTTGCCAGTAGCCTACCTATATTTTTGGTCGGTGGGTGAATTATTTTTTAAGTGGTTTCTTTTTGGCGGGAAGCAAAAGACCTTTGAACCGGAAACGAATGGATTTTTGGCGTTTTATGTTTTTGTTTTGTTTTTTAGCGGGAAAGCTGCGTAGTTTCTGCTGCACGTCTTGTGGCTTTATAAACAGTAAACACGAGCGGTTATAGTGCCATTTATCAGCGTTAGCCAAACTTCTTGGCTGGGAAATATGAACAGCGCTCTCGAGAACCTTCAGTATACGAGATAGTTTTCTAAAAGTTAAATTTCTTGGAGGCAGCCGCTTCACTGGAATGTATTTTCAGGGAGGTGGAGAGCAGATTTCCACTGGGATCCAGGAGAGTAATTTTTCCTTGAGAAAAGACGATCTTCGGGCTTACCTTTCGTGGTTGTAATCTTCCTTGGAGATAGTTGTCCTAATACGTTTATGTCGGGATATGAAATGGGAGAGAGTTGAAGATGTGTCGCTGGAAAGGTACACAGATGAAGATTTGTCGCTGGAAAGGTAGACAATTGAAGATGTGTCGCTGGAAAAGGTAGACAGTTGAAGATTTGTCGCTGGAAAGGTAAACAGTTGAAAATGTGTCACTAGATTTCAAACACTTCAACTTGTGTATCTTAAAGAATTGCAGTTAGTTAGATAAAGGGAAATGTTGACTGTAGACAGACAAAATGTTTACTCTCTTTAGTAAGTAGAATTAATTATAAAACATATACTGTACTCTGAAGTCTGTAACAGGCGACAGGGAACAATCTCTGTTACTGGCCAGTGATGATAAAATGAATTTAACTGCTTTCATATTCAACGAAAAGGGATTAATTTATCGAGGTCTTTATAATACAAGCGGTTACACCTATAGTTCGATGACGTTTTACAATTTTAGCATAATGCACGTGCCATTGATTTTAAATATGCTTGATCTCGTTATGGCCGCAGATTAGTTGTACCTAACTTGAGTAATGTTCTTAGCTCGGAAAAAAAATTTACTTCCTTATTCTTGATAAAATGTCGTGATGAAATTACTGCGACTGAAAAGTGAGGACAACTCGTTTCAAGTTCAAACAGTTACCCATTAAAACTATTTATTTATGTATTTATTTTATTTATTTGTTCATTTTTTCATTCATTGGTTGTTTAGGCGCGAACCTGATGCAGGGAAAACTACACCAGGGTACTGCAAAACTATAACCTGTCCCTCCAGAGTGTTCTCCCTTGTCTCACTACTTCAGAAACTTGTGCCGATCATAGCAACATGTTTTATGCATACTTCCATTGCCTGACGCCACAGTAAAAATCCCTAAGTTTGTTTACCTTAACGACAGCTCTCCCCAGCGCCACGTATTGGAAGTTGGGCCCTCTGCTCTCTGTGTGTATGGATTGAGACGTAAACAAGTAGTGGTACTAGCAATATGCTGTACAATGTCCCACACTTGGCGTGACACCTGGAGAAGGAATGAGGGAGGGAGAAGGGAGCGGTGGACAGCTGATAAAAAAAAATAAAATAATTGGTCACAACTGTGTCTAATTCTCAGCTACCTGGCTCAAAAGGTGCCTGAGATATCTCCCGGACATGCAGTCAAACAAGAATACAAACAAATGGAGTAACCACCGAGTAACCCATCCTCGCAGGCGTTTCACGCGGTACCTGGAGACAGAATGGGAGAGAGGGTGTATAATAGAGGAAGCCATGTAGGTAGACAGACAAGCAGAATGACATAAAAAGGCGGAAAATATACGAAAGGTAAAAGAGACAAAACATTAGTGGTATAAAACATCGCCACATAGGAGATATTTCATTTAACGACCGTCATTCTAATTTTTCACAGGGTCTTAAGTACTAAAAAATAAAAGCCCATATTTGTAGTACTGTATGCTCCGTAACAGTTTCGTCGCTATTTTGATAGTATATAAGATTTTTTATTTCAGTTTACCATAGAAAGTATTCCAACTACAACGTTTTCTAATATTCTTCTCTTTCTTTTTCAGTTTAAGTTGTCATTCTTCTTCTTGTCTATTTCTTCTTACATCTCTTCCTTTGCTTTCACCTACGTTCCTGAAGTTCAGCTTCAACACCAGAGATTTATTTATTTATTGATATCCAAAACTCTTCAGGTTCACTATATTTATTTCTTGTTCTGCATATTACATTGTCTTCACAGTCATGTTATATATTATCTGATATCTTTGATCTTTATAGTTTTAACCTAATGAATTTTTCTATTAATTAAGAAGGAGTTCTGTAAGTTCTGTTTCTTATAATCTTTTAATTGTTGGTGGACTGGTATAATTAATAACCTTATTACTAGCTTAAAGACCTGAGTTGTTGAAGCGCGGTAAAAACATTATAACGCCAACGTCTTTTAATTTCACAAGGCAAACAGAGCGATATTTTTTGTAATCCCAGGTTCTGCACGTTCCAGAGAGCGGATTACTTCCCTGGGCGTGGTGATTAATGCTCATCTCCCTCTTGAGCTCCTCAATTCATTACGTCAAGTGTGGAGTATATGGCGGCGGTACATTATGAAAATGACCTTCTTACGGCCAGACCCTGATGGATGACCTCCGTGATTAAGTAACTTTTACGTGCTACAACTGCCAGCTGTGATGCAAGACTGTTATCTACTGTGGTGCAAGACTGTTATCTACTGTGGTGCAAGACTGTTATCTGCTGTGGTGCAAGACTGTTATCTACTGTGGTGCAAGACTGTTATCTGCTGTGGTGCAAGAACTGTTATCTGCTGTGGTGCAAGACTGTTATCTGCTGTGGTGCAAGACTGCTATCTGCTGTGGTGCAAGACTGTTATCTGCTGTGGTGCAAGACTGTTATCTGCTGTGGTGCAAGACTGTTATCTGCTGTGGTGTAACACTGTTTTCTGTTGTGGTGCAAGACTGTTGTCTGTTGTGGTGCAAGACTATTGTCTGCTGTGGTGCAAGACTGTTGTCTGCTGTGGTCCAAGACTTTTCTGCTGTGGTGTAAGACTTGCCTATTGTGGTGCGAGACTGTTGTCTGTTGTGGCGCAAAACTGTTGTCTGCTGTGGTCCAAGACTTGTCTGCTGTGGTGTAAGACTGTTGCCTGCTGTGGAGCAAGACTGTTGTCTGCTGTGGTCCAAGACTTGTTTGCTGTGGTGCAAGACTGTTGTTTGCTGTAGTGCAAGACAGTTGCCTGCTGTGGTGCAAGACTGTTGCCTGCCGAGGTGTAGGAATGCTGCCTGCCGTGGTACAAGACTATTGCCTGCCGTGATACAAGACTGTTGCCTATTACGGTACAAGACTGTTGCCTGCCGTGGTACAAGACTATTGCCTGCCGTGATACAAGACTGTTGCCTGCCGTGGTACAAGACTATTGCCTATTATGGTACAAGACTGTTGCCTCGGACCCCTCGTAAATTTATTTACACAATCATTAGACACGAGAGTTGTGCCAGACATGTGGGAACAGGCAAATGTAGTACTCATATTCAAAAAGGGAGACAGAGCATCAGCGTCAAATTACCGGCCGATTAGTTTGACGTCAGTAGTGGGGAAATTTCTTGAATCAATTATAGCAAATAGCATCCGATCGCATAAAGAGAAAAACAAAATAATCTACGACTCTCAACATGGGTTTACAATGGGAAAATCTTGTCTAACAAATCTGCTGACGTTTTTTAGGAAAGTCTTCGAGGTAGTAGATAATGACGAAAATTACGATGTTATTTCGAATATAGCAAAGCGTTTGACAGAGTACTGCATCAGAGGCTTCTGAGAAAAGTTAAGGCTCATGGTATCGAGGGGAAATTTTTAAATTGGATAAAATCATGGCTCAGCGATAGAACACAGAGGGTCAGCGAAGATGGTGTTAAATCTGAGTGGGGCTGTGTATCCAGTGGGGATACCCAGGGGTCAGTACTTGGCCCACTCTTGATCATAATCTACAGGGTTCATAAACGATCTAGATAGTGGGATCAGCAGTGACATAAGAAGATTAATTCAGGGCAGGATGCAAATGCACTACAGGAGGATATAAATAAACTGCAGGAGTCGTCAGAAAAATGGCAAATGAAATTCAACACCAGCAAGTGCAGCGTACTTAATATTGGAAGAACAAATACTGTCAATGTATACAGCCTTAACAACATCAACCTACAGAAGTCAACTTGTAATATTGGAAGAACAAATACTGTCAATGTATACAGCCTTAACAACATCAACCTACAGAAGTCAACTTGTGAAAGAGACTTAAAGGTATTTGTAAGCCCGGACCTACGGCCTAGAAAACAATGCATTAATGTTCGAAATAAGGCAAACAGAGTATTAGGTTTTATATCTAGACATGTAAGTAATAAGAGTGCTGAGGTCATATTGCAACTATATCTTGCGCTAGTCAGGCTGCACCTCGATTATGCTGTTCAGTTCTGGTGCCCTTTTTATAGAATGGATATCAATTTACTGGAGTCGGTGCAGTGAAGAATGACGAAAATGATTTCGGGACTTAGAAACCTTTCATATCTAGATAAATTAAAAACACTAAACTTGCATTCCCTAGAAAGACGAAGAGTGCTGGGAGATATGATAGAAGTATTTAAATGGGTGAAAGGAATCAATAAAGTAGATATAGATAAAGTTCTTATAATATCCGAGCAGGATAGGACTCGTAGCAACGGATTTAAGTTGGATAAGTTTAGGTTTAGGAGGGAGATGGGAAGGAACTGGTTCACAAATAGGGTGGTAGACGAGTGGAATAAGCTTCGCAACTTTGTAGTAAGTGCTGGAACGCTGGAAAGTTTTAAAAGGAGGCTAGATAGATTCATGGATTTTAGAGAGTGGTAGTAACTCTCGACAGGAGCTGCCATGCACAGGCCATCGGGCTAATTGCAGACTCCTTATTTTCTTATGTTTCTTATGTTCTAAAGAATGTTGCCTGCCGTGGTACAAGACTGTTGCCTGCTATGGTACAAGAGTGTTGCCTGCTGTGGTGCAAGACTGTTTTCTAAAGGGTGCAAGACTGTTGCCTGTTATGGTACCAGACTGTTGTCTGCTGTGGTGCAAGACTGTTGCCTGTTATGGTACAAGACTGTTGCCTGCCGTGCTGCAACACTTTTGCCTGCGGTGATAGAAAACCATTGCCTGCCGTGATACACGACTGTTGCCTGCCGTGGTAAAAAAATAAGAACATAAGAATGGAGGAAACTGCAGCGGGCCTATTGGCCCTTACTAGGAAGTCGCATTTATACCCAACCCCTATTGCTCATATATCCATCCAACCTATGTTTGAAGCTATCCAGCGTTTTTTAGTTATTGATGATATATGGTAACTTGTTCCGCTCGTCCACTACTCTATTTCCAAACCAATGTTTACCTATTTCGCGCCTAAATCTAAATTTGTCTAATTTAAAACCATTGTTACGAGTTCGCTCCTGGTTGGATAGTTTCAGTACCTTTGTAATGTTCCCTTTGTTCAGCCCTAACTTCCATTTATACACCTCTATCATATCGCCCCTGTCTCTACGTCTCTTGAGGGAGTGCAAATTAAGATGCTTTAACCTGTCTCTGTACTCAAGGTTTCTAATGCCCGTGATTAGTCTTGTCATTCTCTTCTCAATTCTGTCCAAGGATTCTATATCCATTCTGTATTATGGTGACCAGAATTTAACTGCTTAATCCAAGTGAGGTCTCACAAGCCCAAGATATAGTTTTAGGATGACCTCGCTAATCTTGTAACTACCACTCCTTTGTATGAACCCAAGTACTTTATTAGCTTTGTTTCGAGCAAATACACATTGTTTACTTGGCTTAAGATTCCCACTTATCGTTACACCTAAATCTTTCTCGCAGTCGGATTTCTCAATAACATCGTTCTTCATCTGGTATCTGGTTTCCCTGTTTACATCTCCTATATTGAGTACTTTACATTTGTCCACATTGAATTTCTTCTGCCATTTTTCAGACCACTCAAGAATTTTTTTTTAGATCTTCCTGTAGTTTTGCGGAGTCCTCGTCAGATTTAATTACACGCCCTATTTTAGTATCTTGAGCAAATTTACTTATGTTGCTGTCTACGCCCATATCTTGGTCGTTTATGTATATAATAAATAACAAGTGATCGTGTGCCCTTCGTGCCCGGTTCGCCGTCCGGCTGACAGCATACAGCGGCATGTTTTCCAGCGTAAATAAAATGGTTAATTAATGCCTTCATAAAGAAACCATCGATATGAGACAAGGTTTTCTCCACTCTACGATTTTTTTGCGATTTTTCCACCAAGTTTGATGAAAAACGATTGTGCCGTTTCGGCTGCCCAGAACAGACAGACACACAGACAGACAAACAGATAGACACATGGTTATTTCTATAGTATATGAGATAATGGTCAATGTAATGAGCATTGGGGAACTCCACTAGTGACGTTGCTCCAATCGTATTTAGTGCCTTTAATGCTCACTCGCTGTTTTCTGTCCTGTAACCACGCCCTAATCCATTTTAGAATACAGCTGTATATCCTTTAATGCCATGAGCCTCCACTTTCCTTATTAGTCTTCCGTGGGGGACTCTGTCGAGGGCTTTGCTAAAGTCGACATATACCACATCATAATTGTGCCCCTTGTGAAACCATGTTGGGAATCATTGATCAATTTGCGCTTCTCCAGGTGATTTCGAATAGAGTTTGAAATGATTGCTTCCAGTAAGTACCCTACAATTGATGTTCGACTCATTGCACAGTAGTTAGAGGAAAGTGATCGATCTCCCTTCTTGAAAATCGGTATTACATTCGCTATCCTCCAGGATTCTGGTAATACACCCGTTTTTAAGGACATGTTAAACAACTTTGGTAAGGGCATACTAAGATCTTCCTAACATTTCTTTAATATTCTGGGAAATATCTCTGGGACCTGGTGACTTATTAGGCTTTAGTTTGTCTATTTGCATACTAACATCGTTACTAGTCACTTGTATATCGCTTAATTTATTTTTTTCACTATCTCTATATAGAGTTGGTGCCTCGGATATCATGTTCAAATTTTCGGAGGTGAAAACTGTTAGAAAATATTTATTCAGATTATTGCTCCTTTCTCCGTCGTTATCAGTAAGCTCGCCTGTAGCTGACTGTATTGGTCCAATCTTTGTGTTTTAGTTTGATACATTTGATAGAATCCCTTGGGTTTTGACTTCGCCTCCCTTGCTATCTTCAGTTCATTATTCCTCTTTGCTTTTCTTGTCGAGGTCTTAACCCTACCGGCCAATACCTTACAATAATCTCGGAGGTAAACCTCACCACAATTTATTCTCCTACCTGTAGCCTTTTTTTTGTCCAATAATATTCTTTAAATAATTATTTATCCATTTAGGGTCATTGTTGTTTGATCTGAGGTTTCTGTATAGTAAGTTCTGCCTTTGTGCATTAAGTAACTCATTACTAAGTTGATGTGGAACTCGTCAACCTGATCTCGTTATCAGGTCATCTTCAACCGTCAGGTCTCCAGATAAGGTGAGGTCGCCCTCTGTGGGTACATTGTGTGAGTTCATGTAATTCACCCCCAAGCGTGATACCCCTTTTCTCAGCTGCCTCTTCAAACTATCAAGGTTTGCCCTTCTGAAATCTGGGACTTTAGTGGAATTTTCCTTGAGTCAGCTCTGAAATTCTAACTGGAATCTAATTTTTTTTTTTTTGTGATCTCTGTTAGCAAGTTCGTTTCCAAACTCGACATTACTTATAAGGTTTTCTCTGTTTGACAGAACTAAATGGAGTATATTATTACCCCGGGTAGGTTCGGTTTTATGTTGGCTTAGGAAACAGTCCTGGATTGTTTCAAGAAAATCCTCCGATTCTGAGTTACCCGTAAGGTCAATCCAATCTATTTGGCTATAGTTAAAGTAGCCTACTATACAGACTTTGCTATGTATGGAAGCCCTGTGCATTTCATCCCAAATAAGTAGCTCATTAACTCTATCAAGATTAGGAAGTCTATATATTACTCTTGTGATTAAGTTTTCCCTACCATCGATTAATTCTATCCAAATTGTTTCTGCATTCCGCTCAGCTTTTATTTCCTTATTTATTTCACACTTCAGATTATCCCTGACATAGATTGCTACTCCGCCTTCTTTCCTAATCTGCCTATCGGTATGGAAAAATTTGTAACCTGCAATTTGGTATTCGACAGGTAACTCGCGTGATTCTAGGTTTATCCATGTTTCGGTGAATGCTATTAGATCGATTTTTTCGGTACATATCAACGCCTTGATTTCATTCTTTTGTGTCTCCTAGAAGTTTAAAGACTTTGACATCTTTTGAACTGCCCTTTCGAGAGAACCATCCAGGGTGGCCACCCCATCCCTAGTCTGTTGCCTGTTGTCTACCGTGATAGAAAACTATTGCCTGTTGTGGTGCAAGACAGTTGCCTGTTATGATAAGACTGTTACCTGCCGTAACCAGGTGAGGAGGTTGGGTCATCTTACCTTCTGACCTGACTACCGACTGCTGCGGTGCTTTTTGAAGATTATTAGAGTCACTACCTAATACCTGACCATTGTGGACTTGATCTCACCCTCCTCTACTGTATATATATGCCTTGTTATGTATTTCTCCTTAGTCTGTACTCACCCTTGAAGATGTGAATTACACGAAAGCGCTTGGGAACTTCGTGTTTTCTTGTTTCCTTGTGGTTATCAGCATATATATATATATATATATATATATATATATATATATATATATATATATATATATATATATATATATATATATATATATATATATATATATATTCAACACCTCACCCCGCCAGGATTCGAACCCATGATCTTATGATTGTGACCGGGGAACGTTACCTCTGGGCTTTGTGTGAAATATAACAGAGTCTAGGACTGCTTTTAATGTCCTGGTGGCCCAGAGGTAACATTCCCCGGTCACAATCATAAGATAAAACAGGGTGAGGTGTTGATTACATGTAGAAGTCCGCATGCTTTATTGGGCTAATGAAATATATATATATATATATATATATATATATATATATATATATATATATATATATATATATATATATATATATATGTTCATAATCACAGGAAAACACAGAAGTTCCCAAGCACTTTCGTGTAAGTCACATCTTCAGGGTAGACGTGTAGTACTCGAGTTGACCGGCAGGGGGGAACTCCTTAAGTGATAGCGACAGTGGCTTTTTTCTTTTTTTTTGTAGAGAAAGGAAGGGGGAAGGAAGTTGTAGTTCGGAAATTGAAGAAATTTAGGATGAGGTAAGAGAGGGCGGGCTGACCACCAACCTTAGCTAATGGTGTGTTTGGGTTGTGTCATGGGTTAGCTATTGTCTGTCGGTACAGGCACGAGACATCCTACCCTGCCACATATATGGGTGTTTTGAGGGCCTCATTTCTAATTCCGCCGACCCTAGTGGCGGATGCTGGTCTAGGGAGGTTGTCTATTGCCTGGCCGTGTAGATCGGGGGTGGTAATGTACCTTTTGAGATTTGGTAACTTTTTGGGAACCAAGTATGGTTGGTGTCGTTATCTGGTGGGAGTCTTTGAAGGAGTTCTTGCTCTGATCCTTCTATCTTTTGCCAGATTCTGTTGGCCAGGGTGTGCAGCTGCTGGTTGATTGGTTTTATTCTCAGGTCTCTATGTATCTCGGTTGTGGTTCTGGTGAAGGGGTATCTTTCACCTGTGATGAATCTTAGGGCTTCATTTTGGACCACCTGTAATTTTTATATTTGAGTGGTGCTCAGTGGCGTAGCTAGAGTGTGTGCCGCCCGGGGCGGCCCTTGAGTTTGCCGCCCCCACCCCCCGTGCCCCCACAAAAAATACATATTGCACAGTGACTCACTCTTATATATATATATATTAAATAGTTTGTGTACCATTATAATATTACTCTCTTCATCTGGGGACAGAGTGATAGAAGTATAAAACATTAATTTTTCGAGAAATAAATTCACACTGCATGTTTAAGATTAAAAGATAAAAAAAATGAAAAAAATGACGAGAACTTTAGATAAAAGTGATGAAGCTAAATATCACAAGTCACAAATTCTACACTTTTGACAAATAACACATTAAGAAAAAAGCTCTGTGTAGCAAAAGAATGCTTTTGTGAATTTACAAAAAAATTCAAAATGTATTACGTACATTATTTATTATTACGGCATTGAATAATATAAAAAAACGCTATTCCAAAAGGAATATGCATAGGAAAACATTTTTTCTTAAATAGCATTTCCTCAGCAAATGCATAATTTTTGATATATATATATATATATATATATATATATATATATATATATATATATATATATATATATATATATATATATATATATATATATATATATATATATATATATATATATATATATATATACAACCTCTGCCTGAGGATGTATTAAACGAAAGTACTTGCTGCTTGTCTTTCCTTTCTCCAGTGGTTATTGTGCATCTATTCTTCATGGTGATGTGAAGTTTCTGCATGCATATATATATATATATTATTTTGGTTAGGTTAGGAATCCGTTACATAAAACAATTGTACTGCACCGTTATCTTTTATTGAGTATGATCTAAAATCACGGTATAATGACACTGTCACACTAGTGTCATTATCATCTAAAATGATTAAAATCACAGCAATGTAAAAATAACAGCTTGATCTAAAATCACGGTATAATGACACTAGTATCAATGTAATACAATGGAAATGTAAAAAGTAGCAACTTAACCTAAAATTACAGACTCAGAGTACAGTGAAAATGGATGTCTGACAAGCCCCACCGACGAAAGCCACCCAGACAAAAGCCCCCTACTCTGATCGGGGTGGCTTTTGTCTGACAACCCTAACCCTAACCTAACCCAACCTAACCTAACCTAACTTAACCTAACCCTAACCTAACCAATAATTAACCACAGAGAAGAACAGTATATTTTACCCTCAACTATTTAATTATGTCCGTAACTTTTGAAAGCCCTTACTGTTGTGTTACGAACCCCTCCACCCAGCACTACGAACCACGCCATCTATTGTCTTGATCTACCTACCCAGCACCACGAGCAACGCCATCTAGGGACGAGACACGAGTATGACTCGTCTTAGTTACCACTCCGGGGTTTCCCTTCTCCATATCCTGGTTGTTGCGTCACTTCCTCCAAGTCTTCTTTGTCACCTCGAGTTCGAGGAGAGAGGACTACACTCTGGGAAGTGACCACAGGATCACCTATCCTGGAAACCTACGGCACAGTGACTACCTACCGTCTTCTACAATACTCAGCCTTACTCGTCAGCCATCTCAGCTCCACACTTAAGTATTTGTAATCTTATATTGCCTCCCCCACGTCCACTTGCTTCAAATTATTGTATGTTGTATAAATATGTATAAACTGTTACTGTTTAGGTTAAGTATGGTTAAGGGTAAATTATAGAAAGCTGAACATTTTGTTAAGGAATTTATGGTACTTTATTAGACACAACAAAAACTCGCATCCTTTGTCTACCCTTTTATAGTCCGATTGTCTTTGTTTTTTTTGTTGTTGTTGCCTGTTGGGATCTGGGTAGACTTTTAACTAGATTCTAAATCCCCAACTCGTAACAGTTGTCAGACAAAAGCCACCCCGATCAAAGTAGGGGGCTTTTGTCTGGGTGGCTTTCGTCTGGGGGGCTTTTGTCTGGGTGGCTTTTGTCGGGGGGGCTTTTGTCTGTACCCCAGTGAGGATAGTGTCTTAGTATATAATCGCAATGCTGTGAAACACAATCTTAATATTTAATCTCAGTACCGCAGCAAAAGTCACATCAATATTTTTTAACCAATACTTTAATATTTCTTACCTTATAGTATTATGTCTTCCAACGAAGTAAATAACTGGATCGAAAACACAAGAGAACTTAAAAGTCGTCTAGCCTCCCCTCGTCTTGTCACGATGGAGACTTGTGCAGAACTGAAGTGAATTGCTTGTAACTGGTGGATTGGTCGGCTGTACATGAACTGATATGACCCGAGACTGCATGGTTTTGCAGCTACTGGAGACGTTAATCCTTCCCTTTGTATCGGCGACAAGTTAATCCTCGTCGTGTCTGACCTAACACCTGACCCACACCACATGAGCTCACTGGCGTACTTGTTTGAAGTTGTTTCCTTAATCCTCAACAGGTTACAGGTTGTGTGTGTGCATAGCAAGGGTGTAGCTCATGACGTGGCCGTGATGATGTGGGTCAGGTGTTAGGTCAGACACGACAAGGATTAACTTGCCGCCGATACAAAGGGATGGATTAACGTCTCCAGTAGCTGCAGATATGGGTGATGAGCAGACCCAAAAGTGCCGCCCCCCAAAAGTGCCGCCCGGGGCGGACCGCCCCCAGCTACGCTAGTGGTGGTGCTCATAGTATGAAGAGGTACTGCTGGGCAAGTTAATATAGGTGTGATAAATGATGTCACCAGGCGGAGTTTTATTTTCTCAGGAAGCGCTTTAAAGTGGTATAGTTTTCTCAGCTCTCTTCTTGCTTTTTCCTTCCTGGTGTGGACATGATGGGAGTAACCTGTCGTGGATATATGCAGGCCCAGGAGGGTACCTCTACTTTTGGCTTCTATTTGGTCGTTATTGGTTACTAATGGATGGGTTTTCCTTCTGCATAACGGTATCACTATGAATTTCGGGAGACTGGTTTGGATTTTCCGTTGTTTTTCGTAATTATTTACCCTTTCTAATTCCCGCCTGGTGTTGTCGACGTGTAACGCTCGCGATTTTCCTTGGTGTGTTGTTATTTGAGTGATGTCATCTGCATACGTAATATCTTCGTTACCTATTCTAGTGTAGATAATATATCGGGTGGGGGAGAGGACTCTCACCTGAGGGACTCCGCTCATGAGTGGGAAGGTCTCTCCTGTTTGTTGTCCTACCCTCAGTCTGGCATTTCTGCCGTCAAGAAAGTTGCAAAGCAACTTTTCAATGTTGGTGGGAAGACCGAGTTGGAGGATCTTATATTTTAGACCGTCATGTCAGACTTTGTCAATTGCCTTCGCTACATCCCGGAGAATTAGATTAAGTTGTCTACCACTCGCCGCGGCTCTGGCTATGTTTTCACATGCCAGGGCTATCGCTTTTATGGTGGACTTTCCTTTCCTGAACCCGAATTGTCTGCAGTTGACTCTGTTTGTTGTTTCCAGGTGATTTCTCAGACGGTTATTGATGATTTTTTCTAGGATTTTTCCATGTACTTCGATGAGGGAGATCGGTCTGTAGTTTAGTGGGACGGCGGAGTTCTTTCCTTGTTTTGGTGTTAGGGTATTAATGACCTGTTTGAATTTAGTTCGGAAGTAACCCGAGGCCAGGCAAGCGTTCATTGTGGTTCTCAGTCTCACCATGGACGGGTTGTTTATGTGGCTGAGGATCTCCATGGTGATGCCTGGATGACCAGGGGCTTTATTTTTGGTATTGTTGATGGCTGTGTTGATTTACTCCGAGGTGATTGGTTGGACAGTGGGCTGTCCACTCTCAGATCCTCCCATATGATTTCAGGGGAAGGCTGAGTGCGGTGTGTCTGGCCCCGGAGTTCATCAAGGACGAGCTCCTCGTGGGTACCATCAAATCCCCTATTCTCTTCATTTGTGATTCGGAAGATGTTCCTCCATTTGTCCCTGAATATGGGTTCTTTGTCTTGGTCGTCATATATTTTACTTCCTGCGTGGTCAGTTATATATGATGACTCGTTACGGCTGCAACCTTTCAGTCTCTTAACTCGACGCCAGAACTCTCCTGGATCGCTGTATGTATGTTAGAGTTGTTCAACTATTTCGGCCCCTTCTAAGGTTGCTTTGTTCTAGAGATCTTGTTTTCTCTCTTTCCTCCCGTATTCTTCTGTATGTATTGTAGCTTACGATATACCAACCATGGGTCTCGGCTCTCTGTTGTAGCAGTTGGAACTGGTTTGTGAGGGCTATGAGTTGTGGAGTCTGTTGTGGGTGTGGGAGAGTTCTGTTGCGTTTGAGAGGCGTGGCCTCCTGGTAGGTTGTTCCTATGGCTTCACATCATGTGTTGATTTCTTCCTCTATTTTGTTCACCGGCTAATTGTCTATGGTCTGCAGGATTGTCATGTCCTTGGCCTCAAGTTCGGCTGTAGCTTTTTCGTTGAATTGTTCCCAGTCGGTCTGATTGGCGATCCTCCGTGATGGAGCTGGTATAGTTATTGGTGATGCTAAGATGGTCATGATTATAGGTAGGTGGTCGCTGGAGGTTACAGGGCCTTGTTCAAAGAGATAGTTGTGGAAGCATCTGCCGTTTGTTATTGCTATATCTGGAGTAGTGGCTGAGTTCCTTCTGTAGAACGTGGGGAAGTTCGGGCCTATTAGTTGGGCTTTTTTGTCTGTTATGAAGCCAGCGAGGCCTCTTCCAACATTGTTAGTTGTCCTCTTACCATCTAATAGAGAATGTCTGGCGTTCATTACTCTAATGATGTAGGTTGGGTGGTGGTATGATAGGAGTCAGTGAAAGTCCCCGTAAGGCAGGTAGTCCCTGCATGGTGGGAGGTAGGTTGTGGCTATTATGATTGGTCCTGTGGTCAAGTAAATCTAAACAGCGAGAGTTTCAGAGATGAAGTCGTCTATGATTCTGTGGTGGCCATCTCTTTTTATGGCGATGGCCACCCCGTCATTTCGCTCCTCTGATAGATTGGATTTATGGATCCTGTAACCAAATATTTTCAGTTCCTCAGCCGCCTTTTGGCCGTGTGAGTTTGAGTATAATATTTGCATCAACTTGGTTGTATTGGCTGGACAAACTGAATTTATTAGTTCTCCAGTGGAGGACGTTATGTTGCATTAGTTTCACTGCCTTACGTAGCGAGTCCATTGTATCTTGTTTTTGGTTTTGGGGGGATCCCTATGGGTTCGTGGTTTGCTCTCTGTGCGTCCATTCCTCAATTTTTTATCATCCCAACGGATGACTTTTGGATGCAGTTTGTTAAAATCGACCTGTTTTTGTTTAATGGCCTCGTGCTTGTCCGCCTCGGAAATGGGGTGGCAGTACTCCATTTCATCTTGTAATTAATTACTCCATTAGCGACTTCATCACGTGTATAGTACAGTCCTGGTTGATGTGGTCTGGTATGTAGATGCGTAGCTTCAGGTCTTTACCTAATAGATCGCTTGGAGTCTGAGAGACAGGTATCATCTCCGGTGTGGGTACTTGTGCATCCACAACAGGCCCGCTGTTGTCCCCTCTGTGAATGTTTGAGATTAGGGGATAAGTATCATCTCCGGTGTGGGGATAGAGGTTAGCACTCTGTCGAGGTCGGCATAAAAGTCCTCCTTTTTGTCATCCTCTACATCCAATGTCGGGGCATATGCAGTGATTCAACGGGACTCGGAGCCTTCATGAGGCTCTCGTTGATAAGCGTATCAGTTAGCCTGTGTAGGATGCGTTGGCGGATGGCAAAGCCAACGCCATAAATGCGGTTTCTCTCTACAGTAGGCTTACCCTTCCAGAAGAAGGTATAGCCAGACCCCGTTCTGTGAGTCCCAGTCCCAACCATTGTAATAATTCTCAATAACTTGTAATCAACCAGTGTATTCACTCCCAGTCAATCTTACTTTTTGCACTGTCACTATGTTGAAATGCCCTGTAGTTTGAGCCTCTCACCACCTAGTCATTATATATCATATTTGTATCACTTATGTTACTTGAAGTAAATCAAGAGACCCATTCCCCAATTATGTAACTGTATATTTTCAGCCTTCCGGCTGCCATGCTCTTTCAATAAACCGTTAATTATTATTATTATTTTAGTATTATTATACTTGTTCGTCATACGGATATACACCCAAGTACATACTTACATACATACTCTCTCGCACATGCATGCACCCCTAAGCATATTTACGAATACGTGCATAGAAAATTACCTTATGTAATATAATATACTCTGATACACACTCTCACATACATACAGTACACACAAACCTCCTCTCCGAAACATAATATTTTTTCATATGGATGTACACTCAAACACACATTTCACCAACCCTCTGGATACCCAACCAATTATATCTGTACTCAAACACACCAAAACATATACACAGAATTAGTTAATGGACGGCAATGACTGGTTTATCAGTGTGATCCCTCTATTGCTGTACACGCACTGCACGGATCAAACCAACACAGCGAATATTACAGCAAACAGCAGTGGGTCACTCTACCGTTAATGCTCAGGATTTTTGGTCAGGTTTGTTCGCTATGGTAAAAAAAAAAAAAAAAAAAAAATTATATATATATATATATATATATATATATATATATATATATATATATATATATATATATATATATATATATATATATATATATATATATATATATATATATATATATATATATATATATTTCATGTAGATCCACAATGAAAACGTGGATAAGATAAATCTTAATAAAATCACACGGGAAAAGGGAAACAACAGAGGCAACTGTTGCCTCTGAAGATGTCTTGAATAAAGACGAAAGCTAATGTGATTTTATCAATATATATATATATATATATATATATATATATATATATATATATATATATATATATATATATATATATATATATATATATATATATATTTATTTATTTATTTATTTATTTATTTCATGTAGATCCACAATAAAAACGTGGATAAGATAAATCTTGATAAAATCACACAGGAAAAAGGGAAACAATGGAGCACCTTAACTTTCGTCTTTATTCAAGACATCTTCAGAGGCAACTGAATTACAAGGACCGAGAAAGGCTTAAGTACACAGTGTGACCTTACTAAACATGAGGTCAGGTCATAAACATGAAATCTGCACACCACCACACACACACACACACACACACACACACACACACACACACACACACACACACACACAGAGGAGCTTAAAAGAAAGGGCGACGTAACTTGTCATGTTAAGTCAGGTAAAAAATATGGGAACCACTAATCATCTATCCTACATCTAACTCGAATGCTTTCAAGGCATTTATAACCTTGGGCCACTGACAAATAAATTTGTGAACATAAGTGAGATTAAAAGAAGCTTGGAATTCTCGCAAGGGGAATTAAGTGACTTACAAGGAAATTTGACCGTTGAAGCTAAAGAGAACAGAACACTCAAGACCCAAGTTCAACAGCTTAGTGAGGAGAATTCCAAGCTCAAAACGGAACTATCGACAACAGCAGACCGGGTGGATTATGTGGATGACATAGGGCGGCGAAACAACCTCAGGGTTGCCGGAATCCCTGAAGACATCCACAAGAACTGGGAATCATCCCAACTCAAAATTTCTAGCCTACTGAATGAACATTTTAAACATCCTGAAGTAAAGTTTGACAGTGTTCAACGCGTCGGGAAATCCAACTCCTCCCGCCCCAGCGACATCATAACAAAATTCTCATCCCCCTGTGACCGTGACAAAGTGTTTTATAAACGCAGTAAACTGAAAGGCACCACTATTTTCGTCAACGAGGATCTCTGCCCAGGTACGACTAAAGCCCGTCTACAGCAAATGGACCAGTTTAAAGAAGCCAGGAGACAAGGGAAACACATGACGTTCAGTCATAAAACCCTTGTTGTGAGGGATCGGTCAAGTGGACACCAGCCCACTCACCCACCCGCTGTACCAACTCCCCCCAAGCCCCTCGAGAACCCCCTCCCCACTGAGGGGGAACCAGCCCCAGACACCCTCCGTCCCGCCACCGCCACTCACAGCCAGTTCCACGGGAGGATCTGAGAGTGGATAGCCCATTATCCAAACCAATCACCTCGGAAGAACTCAACAAAGCCATCTCTAATACCAAAAATAAAGCCCCTGGTTATTCAGGCATCACCAAGGAGATCCTCAGCCACATAAACAACCCGGCCATGGACAGACTGAGAACCACAATCAACGCTTGCCTGGCCTCGGGTTACTTCCCAACTAAATTCAAAGAGGCCATGATTACCCTAACACCAATACAAGGAAAGAACCCCGCCATCCCACTAAACTACAGACCGATCTCCCTCCTCGAAGTACCTGGAAAAATACTAGAAAAAATCATCAACAACCGTCAGAGAAATCACCTGGAAACAACAAACAGAGCCGCGGCGAGTGGTAGACAATGTAATCTAACTCTCCGGGATGGAGCGAAGGCATTTGACAAAGTCTGGCACGACTGTCTAAAATCCTCCAACTTGGACTTCCCACCAACATTGAAAAGTTGCTTTGCAACTTTCTTGACGGCAGAAATGCCAGACTGAGGGGAGGACAACACACAGGAGAGACCTTCCCACTCATGAGTGGAGTCCCTCAGGGGAGCGTCCTCTCCCCCACCCTATATATTATTTACACAAGTGACACTCCGCCTCCCACTAGAATTGGTAACGAAGATATTATGCATGCAGATGGCATCACTCAAATAACAACACATCAAGGAAAATTGCGAGCTGTACAGGCCAACAACACAAGGCGGGAATTAGAAAGGGTAAATAATTACAAAAAACAATGGAAAATCCAAACCAGTCTCCCGAAATTCATAGTGAAACCCTTATGCAGAAGGAAAACCCGTCCATTAGTAACCAATAATGCTCAGATAGAATACAAAAGCAGAGGCACCCTCCTGGGCCTGCATATATCCAGGACAAGTTACCCCCATCATGTCCACACCAGGAAGGAAAAGGCAAGAAGAGAGCTGAGAAAACCATACCACTTTAAAGTGTTTCTTGAGAAAATAAAACTCGGCCTGGTGACATCATTTATCACACCGATATTAACTTACCCAGCAGTACCTCTTCATACTATGAGCCCCACTCAAATATTAAAATTACAGGTGGTCCAAAATTAAGCCCTAAGATTCATCACAAGTGAAAGATACCCTTTCACCAGAACCATAGCCGAGATACATAGAGACCTGAGAACAAAACCCATCAACCAGCAGCTGCACACCCTGGCCAGTAGAATATGGTAAAAGATAGAAGGATCAGAGCAAGAACTCCTTCAAAGACTCCCACCAGATAACGACAACAACCATTCATGGTTCCCAAAAAGTTACCAAATCTCAAAAGGTCCATTACCACCCCCGATCTACACGGCCAGGCAATAGACAACCTCCCTAGACCAGCATCCGCCAGTAGGGAAAGCGGAATATGAAATAAGACCCTCAAAACACCCATATATGGAACAGGGTAGGATGTCTAGTGCCCGTGCCGACAGACAATAACTAACCCATGACACAACCCTAACATACCATTAGCTTAGCCCTCTCTTGCCTCCTCCTAAATTTCTTCAATTTCCGAACTATAATTTCCTTCCCCCGTCCCGTCCTTTATCTACAAAAAAAAAAAAAAAAAACCACTTTTGCTATCAAGGAGTCCCCCCTTGCCGGTCAACTCGAGTACTACGTCTACCCTGAAGATGTGAATTACATAAGCGCTTAGGAACTTCGTGTTTTCTTTTTTTCCTTGTGATTATCAGCATATATATATATATATATATATATATATATATATATATATATATATATATATATATATATATATATATATATATATATATATATATATATATATATACTACAACATCAAGCACTCATTTTACTATTTGTATTCAAAATCAATCTGTGTAAATCTATTTTGAAATGATGAAAAAATGCACGTTTATCTTTCCTAATGTCCCTTTGTCAAACATGTATAAAAAATTCATTCATCTCTGCGTTTCTTAAACCGAGCAAATCCAATTTAAATATTTTCATTATTTTATCTTAACTTTGGAATGGTGATAATTTCCTCATTGCAGCTCGAAATGTTTGATAATTTAATGTAGGTTTCGATAATGATAATTTGTACCTGCGGTGTTTATCTCCTCAAAATGTTCTTAATGAATGCCAAAAATTTTTTAATTACATAGACTACCTATAATAGATACATTTTCATAAAACCAAATAAAATTAAAGGAATTAATTTTATTCAAGCGATAGTGAACGTATCTAGTTAAAGCAGTTCAGTGTAAATGTGTTGTTATTTTAAACGTTTATATTTCGCCTCAACAAGTAAAGGTAGTTGGAGTTGTACGTCTTCATAGTTACGAGGAGTTTACATGGTACGAACATTTGAGATTCTGCTCTTAGAAAACATTCATTCATATTATATTCAGTTGAAATGTTGATCCGTATCATTTACTTTTTATTAAACAAGTAATATCACACTCACTCTTAATGATGCAAGAGGTGATATATTTCTCATTTACATATGTTTTATGATAGCGATGTAAGAGTTCTTTAAGCGTTCTCGTTATATGAAAGTTGAAATGTAATTCTTTTAAAAACAGTACCATAACTTATCGTAGTGACGTAATTCTCTTAATAACATCACATCTTACAAAAATAACGCACATAACATCTCTTAGAACAAATTTGTCTTAATTTCCAGAAGCGACGCTGAATTCTCCCCCCCCCCCCTCCACAGGAAAAGTGTTTCAATTCTCTTAAAAGCAGGATCCTAACTTATAAGACCGATTAAGTTATCTCACACAGTTCTCAACATCACGTAGACTTTAGAAGACACTAGGAAATGGTTAAGAAACGCACAAATTCAGTAAACATTTCTTGGTTCTGTGTTGAGTGAACACGTAGGTGAGCGACACAGTTATTGAAGTTCTGTCCATAATTCCTCAAATATAAACAATCCCAAAAATTATCTTTCACAAAGAAATATTTGGAAAGTACGGAGAGTAAGCTATATGTATATGTGTCCATTCTATATCTTATTTCTGGCAGCCGTTGTACAGATTTTTCCACTTTATTGCTTTTCATATCACATACCTTTATTATAACGCTTGGTTGTTCAGTCAGTTCTGATCCTGACTGTATTAATTCTGGTAGTGTTGCAACTACAGTATGCGAGTGACTTATCGGTAAAGAAATAATAAGCCATGTTTTGACTTAGTGATATACACTTGGGCTAGCAGAGTATTAACACATTGGGTACTTTCATTGTACTAAAGTTTCACAAGACAGCAAGGTATCTCGCCTAAATCCTTCCAGGATTCCTAGGTATTAAAATATTCATACCTCACACAAAAATGTTTGGATCACTCCATATGTCAAGGAGAATAATGAGTTTAGCTCAGCCACCAAATTAGGTAAAATGTTCACCAGAAGTACACAGCATCCGGGCTAACTCTCTCGTTCTTCAGCAACATGAGTTACAGTTACGGCTGTGCCGACTCTGGTACCACAAGCCGAGTCCCGGGGCGCTGGTGGTAGTGTGGTACCGCTCTTGCCTCGCAAGCAAGATGTCACGGGTTCGATTACCGGGCCGGCAGAAGTTGTTTGGACACTCTTCCTAGTCCCCTTGGTCCCTATTTAACTAGCAGCAAAGTAGGTACCTGCTGTAAATCGAAAGTTGCGAATTCGTATTCAGGGACATGTTGTTGAAGCTTCCAATAACTTGCTTAGAGATAAACCATTGACTCTTCAGGCTTCTACGCCCTTAACTCATGAGACATAAGGCAAGCATGAACTTAGCATGCTTCCCTGTTGATCTCTGTAAACGCTTCTGCGTCACCTTACACACAGGTATGGAAGTGCCCAATAAAAAAAAAAAAAACAATAGCCGAGTCCGGCACAAGGTCAGTGCCTCCCTTGTGCCAAGCTATAACAATTAATCTGCCAGCTGTAATTTTTTTTTTGTGTGTGTAGCACGAGAAGCAACAATTTTGTACTACGACGGGAAACAGTTTTATACAGCGAAAGGAACAGTCTTGTATGACGACAGGCAACAACTTTGTACCACGGCAGGCAACAGTCTTGCACCACGGCAGGCAACAGTCTTGTACCATTACAGGGAACAGTCGTGTACCATAACAGGCAAAAGTCAATGTCCCATTATAGGGAACAGTCGTGTATCACGACAGGTAACAGTCTTGTACCACAGCAGGCAACAGTCTTGTACCATTACAGGGAACAGTCTTGTACCATTACAGGTAAAAGTGTTGTATTACGGCAGGCAACAGTCTTGAACTATAACAGGCAACAGTCTTGCACCACGGCAGGCAACAGTCTCGTACCATTACAGCCAACAGTTTTGTACTACGGCAGGCAACAGTCTTATCATAACAGGCAACAGAATTGTACCACGACTGGCAACAGTCTTGTACCATGGACAAGCAATAGTTTTCTATCACGGCAGGCAACAGTCTTAGCATAACAGGCAACATTCTAGGGATGGGGTGGCAGCCCTGGCTGGATATGTCGAGAGGGCAGTTCAAAAGACGTAGAAGTCTTTAAACTGCTAGGAGAACATACGAGCACGGGGGTGGAGGACACTGCAGTGGGAGCTTGTAAAAAAAGTGAAAAGTTACTGGGAAATAGTGCTAGGAATTATGACAAAACTAGATTAGACAGGGAGTTAAAACCTAAACGTGACAAAGAGAGGACTCAGAACACGACTAACTTAAATGTCTACAATGCAAACAGTAGAAGTATGAGAAACAAATTGAAAGAAATTTGGGCGTTGGTATGTACCGAAAAAATCGATATAATAGCATTCACCGAAACATGGATAAACCCAGACTCACGTGAGTTACCTGTCGAATACCAAATTGCAGGTTACAAATTATTCCATACCGATAGGCAGATTAGGAAATAAGGCGGAGTAGCAATCTATGTCAGGGATAATCTGAAGTGTGAAATGAATAAGGAAATAAAAACTAAGCGGATTACAGAAACAATTTAGATAGATTTAATCGATGGTAGGGAAAAATTAATCAAAAGTGTATGTATATTATGTATGCTGTATATATATTATGTATGTATATTATGTATGCTGTATGTATATTATGTATGTATATTATGTATGTGCTCCATTTATATACACTATTTATTCAGCCTAGCTAGCAGCGTGTGGCAATGTATTTACCATGTCCCACATGCTTAATTAATGTGCCTGGCGACATATGGAAGCTGCTAATGTATCACTCACCACATGTCGCCTAGAGACTAGTTGACCCCCATACAGAGTAAGGAGCGCTACCTCCCTTGTGTACATATCTCTTTATCCAGTAAATAGAACCTACGAAACTCTACAGGTGTTTGTGTTCGCTCCTGTAGATAGAACTTGATACCCAGAACACGTACATGGCGCAGTGTGTAATTTTACTGGATAATTATACAAGTGAAAGTGTGAAGTTTGTGGGAAGACCGGCTTGTGGACTCCTACTCTGCGTCAACCGCCGCTTGTGGCCGTCTCCTCCAAGAATTGATAGCAACTTTGAGCAGTGTAGTGACAGTGATTCTCTGTGAAGTGTTTAGTGCATTGTGTGTTTAGTGTGTTTCGAGTTTGGGATTTAGAATATACTTAAAAGTCTACGCAGATCCCAACAGGCAACAAAAAACAAAACAAAGACAATCGGACTATAAAAGGGTAGACAAAGGATGCGAGTTTTTGTTGTGTATAATAAAGTACCATAAATTCCTTAACCAAAATATTCAGCTTAATATAATTTACCCTTAACCATACTTAACCTAAACATTAACAGTATATACATATTTATACAACATACAATAATTTGAAGCAAGTGGACGTGGGGGAGGCAATATAAGATTACAAATACTTAAGTGCGGAGCTGAGATGGCTGATGAGTAAGGCTGAGTATTGTAGAAGACGGTAGGTAGTCACTGTGCCGTAGGTTTCCAGGATAGGTGATCCTGTGGTCACTTCCCAGAGTGAAGTGCTCTCTCCTCGAACTGGAGCTGACAAAGAAGACTTTGAGGAGGTGACGCAACAACCAGGATATGGAGAAGAGAAACCCCGGAGTGGTAACTAAGACGAGTCATACTCGTGTTCGTCCCTAGATGGCGTTGCTCGTGGTGCTGGGTAGGTAGATCAAGACAATAGATGGCGTGGTTCGTAGTGCTGGGTAGGTAGATCATGACAATTGGTGGCGGGGTTCGTAACACACCCCCCCTCCAAAGACCTCCGTAGAGCGGGCGCGAAGGAGGTGATCACCTGGTGCGTCTGGAGAGTAGCTGTTGCATTTCCACTGGAGCTCGGGATATGGAGTCTGCAATGAGGTTGTCCACCCGCTTTATGTGCCGGACTTGTAGGTTATTGGGCTGGGTGAGGAGAGCCCAGCGGAGGAATCGCTGGTTGGAGGTCTTGTTGGTTTGGATGAACGTGAGTGGGTTATGGTCGGTGAAGACTAGGGTTGTTTGTGGGCAAGACTGGAGGTAACATTCAAACTTCTTTATTGCCAACACCAGAGCCAGGGCCTCCTTTTCTATGGTCGAATAGTTGGTCTGATGTTTTTTCAACTTGGCGGAGTAGTATGCCACAGGGTGAAGGACATCAGTGGTTGGGTCGGGTTGTAGGAGCACAGCCCCCACTCCGACACCACTAGCGTTGATTTGCAGATGGAAGGGCGAGGTGTAGTCAGGGGGGTGGACTACAGGCTTGGAGGCAAGGAAGGCTTTGAGGCGGTGGAAAGAATGGTCGCACCTCTGGTTCCAGATGTGAGGGACCGCAGAACTGGTAAGGTCTGTGAGGGGTCCGGCCACGCTGGAGAAGTTACTGCAGAACCGACGGTAGTAGCCGCACATCCCCAGGAAGCGCATGAGTTCCTTCCTCGTCCTTGGAGTGGGGAAGGACAAGATGGCTTTAAAGTTTGCGTCCTTGGGTCTCACCATACCATGCCCAACGATATGTCCCAGGTAAGTCACTGAGGCCCGGCCAAAAGCAGATTTAGCCAGGTTTATGGTGAATCCAGTCTCTTGCAGTCGTGCAAACAGTATCTCCAAACGCACCAGATGTTCGCCCCAGCCGTCCGACACCACCACCAGGTCATCCAGGTAGGCGAACGTCCCACCTAGGTCCTGAATTAGGTAGTTGATGGCCCTCTGGAATGTGGCCGGAGCATTAGAAAAGCCAAACGCCATAACCAAATATTGAAAAAACCAAATGGAGTTATAAATGCCGAGATTATTTTTGCCCTATCCGTGAGTCCCACTTGATAATATCCTTTCAACAAGTCCACGGTAGATATAAATTTGGCACAGCCTATGCTGTCTATTATATCTTCAGTCAAAGGCAAAGGGTAGGAGTCTGAGACAGTGACCTGGTTCACTTTACGATAATCGGTATAGAAACGAAAAGTGCTATCGGGTTTTGGAATGAGAAGACAAGGTGAAGCCCAGGGGGAGGTACTAGGCTCAGCTAAGTTATGTTTTAACAAAAAATCTACCTCCTTTTTCATAATCTCTTTTTTGTGGATTTAGTCGATATGCTGATTGCCTAATGGGTTGTACATCATCTGAGATTACCTTAATATCATGTTTAAGTATATTGCAAAACCCTGGGAGGTCTGACGTGGCTTTAGGAAATGTTGATAATAACTTAGTGAGATCTTTTGCTTGAGATGGATTCAGAACAGAAAAATACTCATCCAAGTTGTTGAGTATGTGTCTATTAGCAGGGTTTTCTTTAGGTAGAGGGAAGTCTAAATTCTCCAATAGATCCATGTCATCTGTCTCCGGCTCCGGCCCTGACAAAACCGTATGCAATACAGGTAGGCTTATAGCCTCTGGGATGTCTTCCTCTGACTGCCTGGAATGGTAAAGTTTCATGAGATTAATGTGAACAAGTTGTGAATCTTTTCTGCGATCAGGAGTATGGACTATATAGTTGAGGGAAGATAGTTTATTAGCATTGATTTGAAAGTTTTGATGGAACCGTTCCAAGCAACCTTGGGACGGTGGGTGGTCAGCCGAAGATGTACAATGGTCCACACTGAGGTCTTTCATCACCTGTTTGAACACAGATGGATCAGATTGTTGGGCTTTAATGAGCTCATCCTTACTAATGGTCTTATTAGACAGATCTTCTGTGGGCAGGAAGATATTGGAGGTGGTTTTTGATGAAGAGGGCCCATTTCGCACACTCTGTGACCGGGTGACAGCACAAGATGGGAAAAGGTGAGGAATAGTTTCTTTAAGGTCAGTGGTGGAGTTGACAGGTAAGGGAGAGTCAACTGTCTTTATGTTAGGAACCACTAGATCTCCTACCAAGTCATTACCCAATAATAAATGAATGCCGCACACAGGCATTGGGTCTTTCCTAATGGCTATTTGCACTTCCCCAGTAATCAAGGGACATTGGAGGTGCACTTTAGCTAAAGGATAGGAAGAATGGGATGAGAGATCTGAAATTAGAACACTCTCATTAGTAAATGCGGTAGATATATCAGGAATGACGTTAAACAGGAGGATAGATTGTGCTGCGCCCGTATCACGTAGTATACGAATAGGGAAAGAACGAGACCCCTCTATGATTGAAATTTTTCCCTCATTGGTGAATGAAGAGAAGAGATCCTGATGGGACCTTTCCACATTGGTGGTTGCTATTGGTTTGGATTTGGGATCCAGGGAACTACTATTAGCAATTCGACACTTTGGGTGTTTACAAGTCTGGATCGTATGGCCTGGGTTTTTACAGTAAGAACAAGTAAACTTGGTTGCATTAGGGGGGGTAGGTGTGGGACCTTTCGACCTACCACTCACGTCCCCAAGGTTATCATCAGAGGAGGACCTAACATGCCGGAAAGTACCACGTTCCCTAAGGCACAGTGACTCCACCAGCAAGGCGTACTTATCAGCCAGCTCAGCGGCACGTCCTAAATTAACCTCTCCACGATCCTCCACATGCTTCAAGATGTGAAATGGTATCTTGCTCTTCCACTCCTCCAGGACTACCAAGTTTAACAAATCCTGAGGTGGCCATTAAGAAAACCTAGATAAATTAATTAATGGTCAAAAGATAAGTGGATTATCCTAGAAAATATCACGGCAGTGGATAACCAGAAAGTCCCGGAAACTAACCAAGTTATACCTAGGGAAATTACACTTATGATTATTGTTCTTCTGATAAGATCCTTAAATAAGGATAAGAGACTTGAAAGGGGAAGGGCGTATTACGGCATTAATATAAAGATCCGGATTAACAACCCTTGAGTAAACAGGAAGGGCGTATTACGGCATTAATATAAAGATCCGGATTAACAACCCTGAGATACTTGAAACAGGAAGGGCGTATTACGGCATTAATATAAAGATCCGGATTAACAACCCTTGAGTTACTTGATTATTGACCCCGAATGAGATAATGAGAAGAACAATAATTGAGGCTTTATAATTATGGGGTCCTGGTAGAGCGGGGCGACCCAAGATATCACTTCACCCTAAACTAGTGACTATGGAACAGCCTACTCTGGAGTGAGGGTACGGCATTAAACAGATCCGGATTCTTCCCTACACTCGATAAGACTTACTACACGACTGCCACGTATAATAACAGGTAAGCCTTATGACACTTGGAACCTAATATCCTACGTCTGTCACTCTTACTGTACGGTAATACCAATATATGCATACACATATGAAGGAAACTTTAAACCACCGTAAAGCAATAGTGAACAGAAGTGACTGGGAGGAATAATTAACAAGGAGTTACAAGGGAGGAAGGAATATGGTACTTAAGGTCGTGTCCTGTCACGGTCGCCATTTGTTACGAGTTGGGGATTTAGAATATAGTTAAAAGTCTACCCAGATCCCAACAGGCAACAAAAAAAAAAAAAAAACAGACAATCGGACTATAAAAGGGTAGACAAAGGATGCGAGTTTTTGTTGTGTATAATAAAGTACCATAAATTCCTTAACCAAAATATTCAGCTTAATATAATTTACCCTTAACCATACTTAACCTAAACATTAACTGTATATACATATTTATACAACATACAATAATTTGAAGCAAGTGGACGTGGGGGAGGCAATATAAGATTACAAATACTTAAGTGCGGAGCTGAGATTGCTGATGAGTAAGGCTGAGTATTGTAGAAGACGGTAGGTAGTCATTGTGCCGTAGGTTTCCAGGATAGGTGATCCTGTGGTCACTTCCCAGAGTGAAGTGCTCTCTCCTCGAACTGGAGCTGACAAAGAAGACTTTGAGGAGGTGACGCAACAACCAGGATATGGAGAAGAGAAACCCCGGAGTGGTAACTAAGACGAGTCATACTCGTGTTTCGTCCCTAGATGGCGTTGCTCGTGGTGCTAGGTAGGTAGATCAAGACAATAGATGGCGTGGTTCGTAGTGCTGGGTAGGTAGATCATGACAATTGGTGGCGGGGTTCGTAACAAGTGTCATAACTGTGTGACCTTGTTCTAAAGGATTCCCAAGGTAAAAGGCATGTTCTGGGCATTTGCAAGGAGTAGACTTGAGTACACCTCCCCTCGCGAAGCCTAGTGGGTAACTGAAGCCTCTCGCCCCCTCCACCCCCTCACAGCGAGACTGCCCGGACCGCCCGAGGCGCACACACACACACCCACGTATGAACACACTGACTGCGGCCATTCCTTTATATATATTTTATATATATAATCTACTTATCTGTGCATTTAATTAATTTTTTGTCTCAGATCTTGTTGATACGACGGGCTGACCGGTCAACACTGATTTGAGACACAGTACACAGATTAAGTTATTATGTCTCGTGCCTTACGCAGTCTTGGAGCCAACGCCTGGATGAGTCAGTCGGATGACAGCTCGGCAGAGATGGATGACCAGGCTGACTATGACGCTCCAGCTCCCACCACATCGCGCAGCCCTTCACCTCGATATTCAGCATTGTCTCCAGAGATAATTGCTTTAATGAAGTTTATGAGAGATGAACGGCGTCACGACTTGGTAAAAGACGTGTGGAGGACGAAGAAAGAAGACAAGCAGAGGCAGAGAGAGACCACCAACGGAGATTGGAAGACAGTGCACGATTTGAAGCTTTGATATCTCGCCTCACTGTCAACCAAGCCCCTGTCTCTAACACTGCCTCGTTATCGACTGGTTCGGATACCTCATCAACGCTTTCTTCACGCCCCCCAGCCCCACCTAAAGCGGCTGCTCAAACACCACCGATCTTGAAGCCTGATGTGAATTTCCAGACTTTTCGTGAATGGCGGCGACGGTGGACTGATTATGCTACAATGGTGAATCTCCAGAGTTTGTCACAGCCTAAACAACTTATTCAGCTGAGTATGTGCCTGTCCTTGGAAACTCAGCGTGTCTTGGAACATACGTTGCAGGTACCTCCGACCTCTTCGTTTTCTGTAGAGGAGGTACTGGACATTCTACAACGGCATATCAAAGGGCAGCGGAATGAAGCTCTACGCAGGAGGGAATTGTTTAGCTGCAGACAGATGGAGGGCGAGACTTTCGATGCCTTTTATGTACGACTCAAGAGAGCCTCGGAAGAGGTAGATATATGCCCAGGTAATCACCAGCAGTGCGAGGAGACCCAGTTGAAGCAGGTGATCCTGATGGGTGTTAAGGACGAGGAGCTTGTCCAACGCCTCACCTCCCTCGACTCTTCCTCTTCTCTTAAGGATGTGTTGACGATATGTCGCTCCTATGAGGCTGCCAGGTGTGCCACCTCTGTCATCCGAGCCCCCCCTACAGATGTACGCGCTGTGTCCCGGTACAAGAAGGACAAGAAGTCTACTTCAACGCCTTCGCCCACCACGTCCACGCCCGGTTCCTTTTGTAACAACTGTGGTAAGCAGCATGGAACACAGGTGAGTCCAGCTGCTGAGTCTACCTGCAACAGTTGTGACCGTAAGGGCCACTGGTCACTTACAGTACGGTGCCCAGCCAAACGCGTCCAATGCAATGTGTGCGGTCGTCTGGGCCACTACGACAAGTGTTGCCCTACCAACAAACCCAAGGGACAGCGTCGGCGGAAGCTTCAGCGCCATTCCACCAGTGAGGGCCGCCCACAGTCTTCCAATCAGAAGCATGACGACCCTGGAGAACGCTCGAGCCATATTAGGAATGTGTGCTCCCCGTCGCGTCCCAGGACCAAAGTCCCCCAGTACATCAGTGTCATCGTGACCTACGGCAGTGTGTCATCCCGTCTTCAGATGTTGCCCGACACCGGCGCTGATGCTACAGTCATTGATCCCCAGCATTTGCAATGCTTGGGGCTCTCTCCAAGTGATCTAGGACCGCCCCCCAAGGATCTCCGCTTCACGGCAGATGGTTGACAGATGGCCCCAGCCCTAGGTTCACTCCAAGCACAAGTCACCTTTGGCAACAGGTTGTGGCAAGCCTTGATTGAGGTGCATAACGATGTCCCGACTCCTTTGCTGTCCTACAGACATTGTCAAGAGTTGGCCATCATCTCCCAGGGCTTCCCCAAACCTATTCTCGAGGTAAAACACGCCAACAGGGTGCAAGAAGGGAGCAGCAACGACCCTGCTGTCGCCCTACCCCAACCTCTTGCCAGTGACACCTCTCCTTCGGATGCTCGGAAGTACTTCCTGAAGGAATTCAGCGACGTTCTGGTGACCAAGTCCGCTCTGGAATCCAAGCCTCTCAAGAAGATGGTAGGTCCCCTCATGAGGATCCACTTAAGGGACGATGCGAAGCCCTTCGCTATTTACACCCCCCGACTGATCCCCCTGGCCTTGCGCGAGGCGGTCAAAAACGAGCTGGACTCCATGATCGCCCAAGAAATTATTGCACCAGCCGGCGATGACCCATCTCTATGGTGTCACCCTATGGTAGTCGTCGCAAAACCCAAAGGTGGTGTTCGGATCACCACTGACCTCTCCAAGCTCAACAGCCAGGTGTCTCGTCCTGCTCACCCTTCTCCCACGCCCTTTGCAGCTATACGCACTGTGAACCCGAAGGCGCACTTCTTCACGACGATGGACGCCTTGTGTGGATACTGGCAGATAGAGCTTGCCGAAGAAGACCGACCACTTACAACTTTCATCACCCAGCATGGGCGTTACAGTTATTGCCGTGGCCCCATGGGATTCGCCGCTACAGGGGACGCTTTCTGTCTTCGAGGTGATATGGCTCTACAAGGTCTGGCAAACTGCATGAAAGTGGTCGACGACATACTCGTGTACGATGAGGAGTACATGGATCACCTCTGCCGTATCTACGACGTACTCAACAGGTGCCGGAAGCACGGCATCACCCTAAATGCCGACAAGTTTATTCTGGCCAGCTCTTCAGTTGACTTTTGTGGGTACACCCTCTCAGGGAAAGGTATTGCAGCTGACCCGGAGAAGGTCCGCGCCGTCACGGATTTTCCCACCCCTGCTAACCTCACCGACTTGAGGTCCTTCATCGGTCTCGTCAACCAGTTAGCAGAGTTTTCGCCGGACATCTCCGCAGCTGCCCAACCACCTCGCCCCCTGATGAGCCCCAAGAGAACATTCCTTTTGACTCCCGACCACGACAAGGCCTTCCAGCAAGTGAAACAGGCCCTGTCTAGTCCACCTGTCCTCGCCACGTTTGACCCAGCCTTGCCGACGGTTCTGCAGACAGATGCCTCACGCTTGTACGGCGTGGGATACGCCCTATTGCAGGATCACGGTGAGGGCAGTTCCGGCACGTCTAGTGTGGCTCGCGTTTCCTCTCTGATACCGAGACGCGCTACGCCACTATTGAGTTGGAGCTGTTGGCTGTGGTTTGGGCGATGTCCAAGTGCAGGTTTTACCTCATAGGCCTGCAACACTTTCACCTAGTGACCGACCATCGCCAGCTTGTTCCGATCCTCAACCACTACACGCTGGACGCCGTTGAGATCCCTCGCTTCCAGCGTCTGAAAGAGAAGCTCTCGGCGTACGTCTTCACAGCAGTTTGGCGTGCTGGTAAGGAGCTCTACATCCCTGATGCCTTATCCCGCTCTCCTGTCAGCCGCCCTACTCCAGAAGAGCATGTGCTCGACGCCGACCTCGCTCTTTCCGTCAGGACTGTGGTCACTCAACTCGCCGTCCAATCCCTTCGTTCGGACCTGTCACCAGATGACGACAAGGCAATAGAGGACCTTTGAACAGCGGCCCGAGATGACCCTTCCTACGTCCGACTCGTCGAGTGTGTGAGGAATGGATTTCCTAGCAACCGCTACGACCTTCACAACACCCTGCTCCCGTATTGGAAACTCCGCGATGAACTCTACTGCGACGGAGACCTTGTTCTGTACGGAGCACGTGTAGTTGTCCCTGCTGCCTTACATCCCCATGTCTTGGCTCGCCTTCACGACAGTCACCGTGGAGCTGAGGCCACCAAACGACGTGCACGACAGACTGTGTTCTGGCACGGCATCGACTCCGACATCTCCAATGTTGTCCGTGCGTGTGAGCCCTGCCAAGTATTACAACCCAGCCAGCAGCAGGAACCCTTCATGAGTGACGACAACCCCACCCGCCCCTTTGAGTCTGTGTCGGCCGACTTTTTCTCTGTGTCAGGAAAGTCCTTCCTTGTCATCGTCGACCGTCTGTCTGGTTGGCCGGTTGTCATCAAGTGCGGTAATGACACGACATCTGCCGCTACCATCAGCAAGTTCCGCCACTACTTCCGTGACATGGGCGTTCCTGTACGCCTGCGAACCGACGGAGGGCCCCAGTTCACAAGCCGGGACTTTGCTGTGTTCCTTGACCGATGGGGAGTCCGGCATGTGTTGTCATCGCCCCATTACCAGCATTCCAACGGCCATGCTGAGGCTGCTGTCAAATCCCTGAAGCACATCATCCTTAAGGTGACCCCTTCTGGGAATATTGACTGCGAGGCCTTCGACCGGGGTCTTCTTGAACTCCGCAACACACCTAACTACACCGGACGCTCCCCTGCCCAGGTCTTGTATGGACGCCCCTTCGTTCTTGTGTCCCTGCTCACCGTCAATCCTTCTCCAAGGAGTGGCAGGCCAAGACAGAGGATTGTGATCGCCGAGCCGCCAAACGTGTTCAAGACGTCATCGCCCGCTACAACGACCACGCCCGTTCTCTCCCCAGGTTGAGTGTCGGCACCCAAGTCCGTGTTCAGGACCCGACCTCCCTACGTTGGGACAAAGTGGGTGTAGTCATGGGTCTCGGTAGGTCACGGGACTACCAGGTGCGGTTACCCAGTGGTCGTGTGTGGTGGAGGAACCGCCGTTTTCTCCGCCCCATAACAATTCCTTCTGCTGACCCCGCCACCAGTGTTGAGTCCCATACCCTTCCCAGTGATCAAGTCCCTCGACGCTCAGAACAGATCCAAAAGAAAAGGTCCGCTCAAGACTTTGCTATGAGCGTATAGGGGGGAGGGAGGTGTATGCATATTATGTATGCTGTATGTATATTATGTATGTATATTATGTATGTGCTCCATTTTTATACACTATTTATTCAGCCTAGCTAGCAGCGTGTGGCAATGTATTTACCATGTCCCACATGCTTAATTAATGTGCCTGGCGACATATGGAAGCTGCTAATGTATCACTCACCACATGTCGCCTAGAGACTAGTTGACCCCCATACAGAGTAAGGAGCGCTACCTCCCTTGTGTACATATCTCTTTATCCAGTAAATAGAACCTACGAAACTCTACAGGTGTTTGTGCTCGCTCCTGTAGATAGAACTTGATACCCAGAACTCGTACAAAAAGAGTAATATATAGACTTCCTAATCTTGATAGAGTTAATGAACTACTTATTTGGGATGAAATGCGCAGGGCTTCCATACATAGCAAAGTCTGTATAGTAGGCTTTAACTTTAGCCAAATAGATTGGATTGACCTTACGGGTAACTCAGAATCGGAGGATTTTCTTGAAACAATCCAGGACTGTTTCCTAGGCCAACATATAACCGAATTCACCCGGGGTAATAATATACTCGATTTAGTTCAGTCAAACAGAGAAAACCTCATAAGTGATGTCGAGTTAGGAAACGATCTTGCTAACAGCGATCAAAAAAAATTAGATTCCACTTAGAATTTCAGAGCAGACGCAAGGAAAATTCCACTAAAGTCCCAGATTTCAGAAGGGCAAACTATGATAGTTTGAAGAGGCAGCTGAGAGAAGGGGTATCATGCTTGGGGGTGAATTACATGACCTCGCACAATGTACCCATATAGGGCGACCTCACCTTACCTGGAGAACTGACGGTTGAGGATGACCTGATAACTAGATCAGATTGATGAGTTCTACAACAACTTCAATAATGAGTTACTTGACGTCCCCTACCAACCTTTCGACGTCCCCCTTCAAGCCGACACTACCGACGTACACACCATCACAATCACATTAAAAGGTATGTCCCTCAATATTGTCAATGCCTATGGCCTGGCACTTCACATTATTAAGGACCTGTCACACTTTGCTGTAAACAGATAAATTGTACTGGGAAATTTCCCCCCACACACTCATCATTCTGTCACTTTACGTAACTTGCTGACAAAACCCATGACCCTTCAGGCTTTTACGCCCTTAATGCATGAGTCATAAAGGCAAGCATGAATTCTGCATGCTTTCCAGAGTGGCGCTGTAAACGCTTCTGCACTTCACCTTGCACAGGATGTAAGAGGGTTCGGAATAAACTAGCCCCTCGGGGGCAATCTAAAAAAAAACCTAATCTAATGAGTTACTTAATGCACAAAGGAAGAACATACCTTACAGAACACTCAGATCAAACAACAATGACCCTAAATGGATAAATAATTATTTGATTAATATTATTGGAAAAAGGAAGGCTATAGGTAGGAGAATAAATCGTGGTGAAGTTTACCTCAGAGATTATTTAAAGGTATTGACCGGGAGGGTTAAGACCGAGATAAGAAAAGCAAAGAGGAATAATGAACTGCAGGTAGCAAGGGAGGCGAATTCAAACCCCAGTGGACTCTATCAAATGTATCAAACTAAAACACGAGAAAAGATTGGACCATTACAGTCAGCTACAGGCAAGCTAACTGTTAACGATGGAGAAATGAGCAATAACCTGAATAAATATGTTTCAACAGTTTTCACCCCGAAAATTTGAACATGATATCCGAGGCACCGACTCTATCCAGATATAGTGAAAAAAATAAATTAATCGAGATGGAGAGAGCCGTAATGATGTTAGTAAGCAAACAGACAAACTAAAGCCTAATAAGTCACCAGGTCCCAAATAGATATTTGCCAGAGTATTAAAGGAATGTAAGGAAGAGCTTAGTATGCCCTTAGCAAAGTTGTTTGACATGGCCTTAAGAACGGGCGTAGTACCAGAATCCTGGAGGATAGCAAATGTAATACCGATTTTCAAGAAGGGAGATAGATCACTATCCTCGAACTACCGTCCAATAATTCTAACATCAATTGTAGGCAAATTACTGGAAGCAATCAAGTCAAAGTCTATTCGAAATCACCTGGAGAAGTTCAAATTGATCAATGATTCCCAACATGGGTTCACAAGCGGGCGTTCATGTCTAACTAATCTTTTAACATTTTTTTCATCTGTTTACAAATCAGTGGACGAGGGGCACAATTATGATGTGGTATATCTCGACTTTAGTAAAGCCTTCGACAGAGTCCCCCACGGAAGACTAAAAAGGAAAGTGGAGGCTCATGGCATTAAAGGAGATATTCTAAAATGGATTAGGGCGTGGTTACAGGACAGAAAACAGCGAGTGAGCATTAAAGCACTAAATCCTATTGGAGCAACGTCGCTAGTGGAGTTCCCCAAGGCTCAGTACTTAGGCCATTATTATTTATTATATACATAAACGACATAGATATCGGCGTAGACAGCAACATAAGTAAATTTGCTGATGACACTAAAATAAGGTGTGTAATTAAATCTGACGAGGACTCCGCAAAACTACAGGAAGATCTAATAAAAATTTCGAATGGTCTGAAAAATGGCATATGAAATTCAATGTGGACAAATGTACTCAGTATAGGAGATGTAAACAGGGAAAGCAGATACCAGATGAACTACAATGTTATTGAGAAATCCGACTGCAAGAAGGATTTAGGAGTAGTGATAAGTAGAAATCTTAAGCCAAGTAAACAATGTGCATTTGCTCGAAACAAGGCAAATAAAGTACTTGGGTTCATACAAAGGAGTGGTAGTTACAAGACTAGCGAGGTCATCCTGAAACTTTATATTGCGCTTGTGAGACTTCACTTGGATTGCACAGTTCAATTTCTGGTCACCGTATTACAGAATGGATATAGAATCCTTGGAAAGAATTCAGAGGAGAATGACAAGGCTAATCCCGGGCATTAAGAACCTTGAGTACAGAAACAGGTTAAAGCATCTTAATTTGCACTCCTTCGAGAGACGTAGAGTGAGGGGCGATATGATAGAGGTGTGTAAATGGAAGTCAGGGCTGAACAAATTGGTCATTACAAAGGTACTCAAACTAGGCAAACAGGAGCGAACTCGTAACAATGGTTTTTAATTAGACAAATTTAGATTTTGGCGCGAAATAGGTAAATATTGGTTTGGAAATAGATTAGTGGACGAGCGGAACAAGTTACCAAATGTCATCATGAACTCAAATACGCTGGATAGCTTCAAACATTGGTTTGGGTGTGTATTTGGGACTGCTCAGTATGGGCCAATAGGCACGCTGCAGTTTTCTCCATTCTTATGTTCTTTTTTTCTTATCACGGCAGGCAACAGTCTTATACCACGGCACGCAACAGTCGTATACCAGGACAGGCAACAGTCTTGCACCACGGCAGGCAACAGTTCTTATCATAACAGGCAACAGTCTTGTTCCACGGCAGGCAATAATTTTCTATCACTACAGGTAACAGTCGTGTACCACGGCAGGCAATAGTTTTCTATCACGGCAGGCAACAGTCTTGCAGCACGGCAGGCAACAGTCTTGTACCATAACAGGTAACAGTGTTGTACCACGGCAGGCAACAGTCTTGCACCACAGCAGGCAACAGTCTTGCACCATAACAGGCAACAGTCTTGAACCACGACAGGCAACAGTCTTAAGAACAAAAGAAACATTAGAAAGTAAGAAGTCTCCAATAGGCCCGTTGACCTCCATGGGCTGAATTTTGTTGCAGTAGCGGACTGCGCGAGGTGCAGTAGTCCACTGCCAAACCCTGCTAGTGCGTGGTGGTGGAGGTCACTGAGGATGGCTACTGAAGGAAGTCTTTATCTAGTGAACCGACATGGCTGTTGTATGTAATAATAATAATAATAATAATAATAATAATAATAATAATAATAATAATAATAATAATAATAATAATAATAATAATAATAGGTTTATTAATAGAGTTGCAGCCGGTGGCTGAAAATATACAAACTTACATGTGATTTAGACATAATAATATACGTTCACTACATTTACAGGGCTGTACAGTACATAAATCAGGAGCGGTTTATTATTTTAACAATAGATGGGATGGTGCTATTCTTATATCTATCAGTGTGGGCTCATGTGGGCTGAATTTTGTTGCAGTAGTGGACTGCGCGAGGTGCAGTAGTGGACTGCGCGAGGTGCAGTAGTCCACTGCCAAACCCTGCTAGTGCGTGGTGGTGGAGGTCACTGAGGGATGGCATTTCCAGGGTATGTATGTATGTATGTATGTATGTATGTATGTATGTATGTACGATATGTATGTATGTGTGTGTCAGACGCTCTTTACGGTATATTAATAAGTAAACACCTTCCAGCTCTAAACGATGACAAAAGTCATTCTACAACAATAATAAAAGACTTGTCCCAACAGAGGCCAAACAGTGATGTCTTATTGTTACACAACCGCTTAAATATGGATTTTATTCACCAAAAATTTTTCAATGGAGGAGGCTCACGCCCTGAGCTTTAATCGCCCTCTTTCGTTGACGGAGGTCGTCTTATTTACAACCAGACTTTACAAAATCGAGTCACGAAGGACAGCGCACCACAGTGCTTGACGGGGAGGTGTGGCGGTAAAAATAACTGACTCCAATAATAAAAGATCATTTTACCGCCACACTTCCCCGTCAAGCACTGTAATGCAGTGTCCTTCGTGACTCATTTTTTTTTAAAGTCTGGTTGTAAGCAAGACGACTCACGTCAACGAAAGAGGATGATTGAAACTCCATACACTCGTACCCCATCCCAAACACACACACACACTCACCCCTACATAGACATGTACCCCCCCCCCACACACACACAGAAGGACGGCAGGTTAAATCTGGTTGTCTAGGTAATAGATGATCTTGTTACTGTGTAGTTGTTGTATTGGGCAGGAGAACCTTAGCACAAGGTGGAGTGTAAATGATTTCATCCTTCCCAACATTTTCTTCATCAACAATTACGAAATACGTGCCAAGGAAAGGTGTAGGTAATAACTATAACATTACCTTTAATAATAATAATAATAATAATAATAATAATAATGATAATAATAATAATAATAATAATAATAACAATAACAATAACAATAATAATAATAATAATAATAATAATAATGATAATGATAATAATAATAATAATAATAATATTAATAATACCATGCCGTTATTATTATTGATATAAAAAATAGTCAAACGATCAATCCTTCGCGAAAGATTGTCAATCATTGTCTTACCAACAACGAAAATTATTATTACACAGACATCTGGAAACCTGTAAGAGTGAACTTCACCTTTCAAATAAGAGACAACAGCCCCACCTGTGGCACAATACACACAATAAACATGAATCACCCAAGATAAATCTATGTCTGAAGCCAAGAGTGTTTAATGGTCACAGATCTACTAAATGGCCCATAAGAACCATAGCTCCCCTCCCCGAGGGTCCAGTAAAGTGAAATTTTGCTAAGTATTGAGAAGCGTCGTCTTAAAGGAATCGACACTACAGGTTGGCCAAGGAAATGTTCCGTCGAAAGATTTGTGGGATTTTAACAGGATAAATAAGTTTTCTTAAAGATCCTGTATCAATAATCCAGCTGCCTGGGGTCTTGAACTCTCGGGTCGGTAATGGAAATATTTCTGTACAGCCACAGGGACGTCTTATTAAAGATTAATATAAAATCATCTGAGAGAACTGTTAGGTAGCACAGAATATAAATTGAATGTAGACGTCATTGTCACCGAAGGTCCTTCTCATCCCTTACGACATTAACCGCAAATAGTCCGTGTGTTCACCGGCGATCACCAAGCGAGTTGTGAGTGTTTGGTGGAACGGCTGGTGCAGGTGCCAGTGCCAGTGTCGATAGGCCTACTTTGGCGGGGGTGGCATCGAGACTCTCGCCCCTATGGGACCAAGTGTCCTACGCTTGCGGTCGCCTCCCACAAGTAACGGTCACTTCATGTAGTGACACCCGACCAAGTGAGTACATATAACTAATCTTACTTCAGCGCGACCATAGAAATAGTGGTTATTTCTGCCAAGGATATATAAACAAGTGTTACACGCGCACGTATGCCCCTACTAGCCGGACACAGCAGTCCAACACGTCACCTCTCCGCCCTTTCCCCATAAGAACTAGTTTCTTCTTCAGTATGGAACCAAAGCAGATGTCGGAACACTATGCAGGTAACAGCCATAGTTGCGTCTGCGCTAGCCAGAACCAAAATTGCACTAGCTGTGATTGTGCGAGAAACAACCGACCATGTGTGGCTTGCAGGAAGGGAAACAATTGTCGGAACCCATATGGCAGGGATGCGACACAGGAGGCCACAGTGAATATCGCCGGCACCCAACCGCCCGATGATATCCTAAATGATAGCAGTGAGTCTACTCAACCTCAAAATGTAGTACCAATAAACGCTGCTTCAATAGTAGCAGATGTCCACGAGGTGATTGAGAGACAGCCACCACAGTGTAATGGCATGTCGATGGAAAATTCGGACATATGAGTTAAAGAAACTTACTCGGAAATTATCAGGTGGTCGCCAGCTAACCTGTTTGAACCACCCAAGTGTGCGGCCACCAAATAAATGATTCGGGAGATGATTCGCCTCATAACCGAGTACACTCAGGACTGCTTCCTTGCCCCTTTAGCTCTTCAAATACTGGCAATAATACCACATCTATTCTGTCAAAGGATACACACAAAGAAAATGCGGCAGCAATGAAGAGAAGATTGACAATGTGGCAGAATGGGACCCTTGATGAGCTCCTATGTGAAGCAAGAACACTGCAGGAGAGACTAAAATTGATAGGACACGGAAAGCAAAACACCGATGACGTTGCAAGAAAGTTTGGAAACAAAATGCGTGTGGGAAAAGTGTCTTTGGCGGTAAGATCTCTCAGAGGAATCCTCCGGTGGGGTTCAGCCAATAAACAGAGACATTAAAACAACTGAAGGAAAAACATCCCCCTGTTCGAGAAAATAACAGGAGGGCTGGTGTTGAAAAAGGCACTGAAAACTCGGGAAGGGGCTCGCCCTTCAGGTCTGGATGCAAACAGTTGGAGAGCCATCCTCAGCACTAACAAGTTTGACCCCGTAGCAAGTGATCGCTGCACTGCCATTGCCGCCTTTGCAAGAAAGCTAGCATCCTCGTGCTGCCAACACCTCCATGCTCTGACGGCCTGCCGCCTCATTCCCCTGGATAAGAAACCAGGATGTAGACCTATAGAGGTGGGGGAAGTGCTGAGGCGGATCATCGGAAAATACATAATGAAAGTGGTAAAGGATGATGTCAGGGCAGCAGCAGGGAACCTGCAAGTTTGTGCTGGCCACCAGGCTGGAGGGGAAGCTGCCATTCACGCCATGAGAATGATATGAGCAGCGTGAATGTGAGGCCGTTCTCCTGGTGGACGCTGCAAACGCATTCAACATACTTAACCGCAAGGCCGCACTACACAACATCAAGATCAAGTGACCAAGCTTTGCAATGAATGTTGAAAACACCTATAGGAATCCGTCAGACCTCTATATAGTAAACAACAAGGCTCTAAGAGGTAATACCATCATACAGTCAACTGAGGGAACAACGCAGGGGGACCCTGTTGCAATGGCAATGTACACAATAGGACTATCCGTGCTCCATCACATAATAAAATTTGAAACAACCGAGGTCAAGCAAGTGGCGTATGCTGACGACCTTACAGGAGCAGGAAAAGTGGAGGACATCAAAAAATGGTGGGACCTGGTAACATCAAAAGGTCCACAAATAGGATACCACCCAAACGCCAGCAAGTCCTTCCTCATCGTGAAGCCAGAACATTATGAAAGGGCAATGGAGTTGTTCGGTGGAAGTGAGGTCAAAATAACAAAGGATGGCCAAAGACACCAGCTCAGTAATTGGCACGACGGACTTCAAAACCGAGTATGTAACAGGAAAGGTGAATGAGTGGGTCAGGGAAATCCAAGCTCTGTCTGATATTGCTAACACAGAGCCACATGCGACTTTTGCGGCATTCACCCATGGAGTCAAGCATCGCTGGAACTACCTGATGCGCACTATCCCTGATATCGGACCCCTCCTTCACCCTTTGGAAGAAGCTATCAGCGTCAATTTCTTTCCCAAATTAGCGAAACATCTTCACTTAACCCCAGCAGAAAGATCACTCCTTGCACTACCACCGAGACTTGGGGGAATGGGATTGACCAATCCAGAGGAGATTGCTTCCACCGAACATCAAACTCAGTTAAACTAACGACATCCCTCACTGACCACATACTAGCTCAGAACGCAACAGGTGAGGTGGATACCAGTGAAGTAAACAAGATTCGAAGGTCCATTACGACAGAACGACAGCACTGCCAAAGTGATAAGTTGCAGCAACTGATGCTGCAAGTACCAGAGAATATGAAAAAAAAGTAGCTATAGCACAGGAGGTGGGCGCCTCGAACTGGTTAACTACATTACCAATAAGGGCAAATGGTTTCGGTCTCAATAAACAAGAATTTACAGATGCCATTGCTCTAAGGTACGGTAGGCCAGTAGAAGGTTTGCCCTCCCAATGCGTGTGTGGCTCTTCCTATGACGTTGATCATGCCATGGTGTGCACGAAAGGGGGCTTCATATGCATGAGGCATGACGAAGTAAGGGATCTCACAGCAAATATGTTGAAGGAAATATGTCGTGATGTCAGGGTAGAACCGACCCTCCTTCCATTGGACGGTGAGAATTTCCAACATAGGACTTCAAACACATCCAACGAAAACCGTGTTGACGTCAGTGCTCGAGTATTCTGGACGCGGGGAAAACGAGCCGTCTTCGACATCAGGATTTTTTATTCCATGGCCACATGTCACCATAACTTAGCTCTCGATGCTGCACACAGGAGGAACGAGAACGACAAGATAAGAGAATACGGGAAGAGAATTCAGAACGTTGATCAAGGCAGCTGCACTCCTCTGGTGTTCACAACCTCTGGTGGGATGGGACCAAGTGCAAGATGCTTCTATGCCAGACTCACGGAGGTGCTATCCGAACAGAAGCGGCAGCCCAAAAGTTATGTTACAGCCTGGATGAGATGTCGACTGTCCTTCTCTCTCCTTAGGTCTGCTTTGCTCTGCCTCAGGGGAACGAGAGCATCGGCCCCTAAGCCGACAACAGTTGCAGATATTGACTATGAGGCAACAGTCACTGAGTGCCGCATAGATCTGCGGCTCAACTAACTCAACACGGCTAGGATAGCTACTTATGTATTAGGATATTTAATTTTAAGGTAATAAAATGGCGGCGAAGGTGTGGCTATTGGGGGAGGATGGAGGCCACGTTATTAATTACCTTACTGGTTTAGAGATAAAAACCCTGTTTGTTTAGTAGGTACTGCTATATTTTATATTACTTTGTTCCTGTATGTAATAATTGTTTAATATATGTATGTATTAAGCAAATCAGCCTATGTCGCGTATTAGTTAGGTAAAATATGTATGTTAGGGAAAAAAAATTGATAATTGACGACATGGTATCAGCACTGTGTGGGTCAAGGGTCCACCAGCTCAGCCGACGAGTGGGAAGGACAGATGAGCTTGGCTGGTGATAGAGTATAGTCCTGGTACAGTTGGTCTGGACTCCGGATATATGTATATGTGGTTTATTCTTTTGTACTGTTCAAGTGTATGGTACGGCTGGGTTTAGGTTACTTTAGGCTGTGGTTGTTTGTATTTAAATTGTTCTTTTACTTGTCTTTGTAAATACGTTCCTAATTTTATTATAATACGAAATTATGCAGTGTATTATTTCTCCTCAATATGAGTTAAATCTGAGGCTTATTAAGAACCTGGCGGATATAATATTAGAGTAATTAGTGTTTACCCAGCTTGTTGTTGTGACCACTAGTGGCAGGGGTTTGTTTCTTTATGCTTTCACGATCAAGTCTCGCCTCTTATTTGACAAGTGGCAAATTCTTGATTAAGAGGAATGATGACATAACACAACATATCACCATACTAAAGTTTGCAGGATAACAACGGCAGCTGTATACTTGTATATCGTTGGACAGATCTTGTGAAGAGAGAAATAGTCGGAAGATCCGGGAATAAAGAAAATTGGGATAATCAGTTAAAAGGAGATCGAGCAAATGGCCAACGTGTGCAGCATGGATCTGTGTGTGACTGTTGACTGGTTGTATAATATTAACATGGATCTGTGTGTGACTGTTGACTGGTTGTATAAGATTAACATGGATCTGTGTGTGACTGTTGACCGTTGTATAATATTAACATGGATCTGTGTCTGTTGACTGGTTGTATAATATTAACATGGATCTGTGTGTGACTGTTGACTGGTTGTATAATATTAACATGGATCTGTGTGTGACTGTTGACTGGTTGTATAATATTAACATGGATCTGTGTGTGACTGTTGACTGGTTATAATATTAACATGGATCTGTGTGTGACTGTTGACTGGTTGTATAATATTAACATGGACCTGTGTGTGACTGTTGACTGGTTGTATAATATTAACATGGACCTGTGTGTGACTGTTGACTGGTTGTATAATATTAACATGGATCTGTGTGACTGTTGACTGGTTGTATAATATTAACATGGATCTGTGTGTATTGACTGGTTGTATAATATTAACATGGATCTGTGTGTGACTGTTGACTGGTTATATAATATAACATGGATCTGTGTGTGACTGTTGACTGGTTGTATAATATTAACAGATCTGTGTTGTTGACTGGTTGTATAATATTAACATGGATCTGTGTGTGACTGTTGACTGGTTGTATAATATTAACATGGATCTGTGTAACTGTTGACTGGTTGTATAATATTAACATGGATCCGTGTGTGACTGTTGACTGGTTGTATAATATTAACATGGATCTGTGTGTGACTGTTGACTGGTTGTATAATATTAACATGGATCTGTGTGTGACTGTTCATTTCCTCCCTGTTGTGCTCATTATATTAATAGTGTAGACATCAGGTGACAGGAGTTATGACCTCACATGACAAGTGAGCGATATGGGTTGGAATATAACTGAAGTTTCCTCCATTCTTATGTTCTCAGAGAGAGTAGGAGAGAGTGGGGAGAGAAGTACAGAGAGTGATGAGAAGGGGAGAGGAGAAGGGGGTGGTGTCCTGAAACTCATTGCAAGACTGCAGAATTCAATTCATTTATACAACACTAGGGGCACAGAGATTTATTTGCTTTTGACATTATTTGGAATCTCTAGTGTTAAATTTAGGATAAACTTATGAAAAATATATAAACTCATATTCAATTGTAATCAAACTACTTTTACAATGGACTGCAGTTCTGTCAACCACTGGACTGTTCAATGCCACCGAGCATATCCGAGCATTAGCAGTATTTGTTGTCTTTTCTCTTAGGGTTAATCCACTGTATCTTAGTTTCATCTTTAGGACGTGTATGGAAGTGTATATTCTCGTTTGAACCAAAATTACACCCAAACACAACACAATTAGCAGGCATTACGTGACTGAGAACACCAGTTTTCACAGTTGTGGCTGCAGCCAACTAAGAGGTAGTGTCTGACCTCTCTACCCAGTGGCTGGGTCGCATTTGGGTCAAGTCTGGGATGACTTCATTTCTATAGACCTTGCCTATACCCTGAGAAGTCCCGTTCACCTCAACTCGTGTATCACCAGACTCAACCACTGATTAGCTACTGACTTCCTCACAGGTGGGATCTTCATCACTGGTCTTTTACAGAAGGTAATAACTTGAGACTTTGTCATGGTGAATATAAACACCAAGTATGTATATTGTATTCATTCAGTTTAAAATGTTTCTGTGGACTTCAATTTTGTTTAATGAATTCAGAAACTTATATTGTAGATGCATATAGATACATACAGTATATAATGAATACATATACGTATATATATATACATAGATACATACACTGTATATACATAGATACATATGTGAATACATGAATATATGTACTGTAGATAAATAGATACATAAACTGTATATACAGTAGATACATATACTGTATATATCATACAGTATATACATATACATATATTGTATATACATATGTAGATACATAATACAGTACTCACCGTCAACGTGGGAAAATAACTTAAACATAAATTTCATTAATGTTCTTTATTATATTTCTGTGAGTTGTAATGTTGATATAAGAGCAGTGATGGTCAGGTGAAGGGCAGTGATGGTCAGGTGAGGCAGTGAGGTCAGGTGAGGGCAGTGATGGTCAGGTGAAGGTCAGTGATGGTCAGGTGAAGGGCAGTGATGGTCAGGTGAAGGGCAGTGGTGGTCAGATGAAGGGCAGTGATGTCAGGTGAAGGTCAATGATGGTCAGCTGAAGGGCAGTGATGGTCAGGTGAAGGGCAGTGATGGTCAGGTGAAGGGCAGTGATGGTCAGGTGAAGGGCAGTGATGGTCAGGTGAAGAACAGTGATGGTCAGGTGAAGGGCAGCGATTGTCAGGTGAAGGGCAGCATGATGGTCAGGTGAAGGTCAGTGATGGTCAGGTGAAGGGGCAGTGATGGTCAGGTGAGAGGGCAGTGTTGGTCAGATGAAGCGTGATGTCAGGTGAAGAGTCAATGATGGTCAGGTGAAGGCAGTGATGTTCAGGTGTAAGTTAGTGATGGTCAGGTGAGAGGGCAGTGGTGGTCAGATGAAGGGCAGTGATGTCAGGTGAAGGTCAATGATGGTCAGGTGAAGGGCAGTGATATTCAGGTGTAGAAGTCAGTGATGGTCAGGTGAGAGGGCAGTGATGGTCTGGTGAAGGGCAGTGATGGTCAGTGATGGTCAGGTAAAAAGGGCAGTGGTGGTCAGGTGAAGGGCAGTGATGGTCAGGTGAAGGGCAGTGATGTCCAGGTGAAGGGTAATGATGGTCAGGTGAAGGGGCAGTGATGGTCAGGTGAAGGGCAGTGATGGTCAGGTGAAGGGCAGTGGTGGTCAGATGAAGGTAGTGATGTCAGGTGAGAGGTCAATGATGGTCAGCTGAAGGGGGCAGTGATGGTCAGGTGAGAAGGGCAGTGATGGTCAGGTGAAGGGCAGTGATGGTCAGGTGAAGGGCAGTGATGGTCAGGTGAGAGAACAGTGATGGTCAGGTGAAGGGCAGGATTGTCAGGTGAAGGGCAGTGATGGTCAGGTGAGGTCAGTGATGGTCAGGTGAGAGGGCAGTGATGGTCAGGTGAAGGGCAGTGTTGGTCAGATGGGAAGGGCAGTGATGTCCAGGTGAAGGTCAATGATGGTCAGGTGAAGGGCAGTGATATTCAGGTGTAAGTTAGTGATGGTCAGGTGAAGGGCAGTGGTGGTCAGATGAAGAGCAGTGATGTCAGGTGAAGGTCAATGGTGGTCAGGTGAAGGGCAGTGATATTCAGGTGTAAGTCAAGTGAGTCAGGTGAAGGGCAGTGATGGTCTGAGTGAAGGCAGTGATGGTCAGTGAGTGGTCAGGTAAAGGGCAGTGGTGGTCAGGTGAAGGGCAGTGATGGTCAGGTGAAGGGCAGTGATGTCAGGTGAAGGGCAATGATGGTCAGGTGAAGGGCAGTGATGGTCAGGTGAAGGGGCAGTGATGTGGTCAGGTGAAGGGCAGTGATGGTCAGGTGAAGGGCAGTGATGGTCAGGTGAAGGTCAGATGGTCAGGTGAAGGCAGTGATGTCCAGGTGAAGGTCAATGATGGTCAGGTGAAGAGCAGTGATATTCAGGTGAGTCAGTGATGGTCAGGTGAAGGGCAGTGATTTTCAGGTGAAGGGCAGTGATGGTATGGGTGAAGAGCAGTGGATTGGTGGTGAAGGGCAGTGATGGTCAGGTGAAGGGCAGGATTTCAGGTGAAGGGCATTGGAGGTGATGGTCAGGTGAAGGTCAGTGATGGTCAGGTGAAGGGCAATGATGTCAGGTGAAGGCGATGGTCAGGTGGGCGTGATGGTCAGGTGAAGGCGTGATCGGTGGGTGGTCAGGTGAAGGGCAGTATTTTCAGGTGAAGGGCAGGATGTCCAGGTGAAAGGGCAGTGATGGTCAGGTGAAGGGCAGTGATGGTCGTGTGAAGGGCAGTGATGTTCAGGTGAAGCAATGATGGTCAGGTGAAGGCAGTGATGCATTGTGTGAAGGAAGCTGATGGTCAGGTGAAGGGAAGCAGTGATGGTCAGGTGAAGGGCAGTGATGGTCAGGTGAAGACAGGGTGATTCAGTGATGGTCAGGTGAAGGCTAAATGATTATCAGGTGAAGGGCAGTGATGGTCAGGTGATGGTCAGTGAAGGCTGCATAAGGAAGGGCAGTATTGGCAGTGAAGGCAGTTGGTCAGGTGAAGGGCAGTGATGGCAGGGAAGGGTGCAGGATGGTCAGGTGAAGGGCAGTGATGGTCAGTGAGTCAGTGGGTGTGAAGGGGCGGTGATGGTCAGTGAAGGGCAGTGGATGTCCAGGTGAAGGCAATGATGGTCAGGGGAGTGATGGCAGGATGGTCAGGTGAAGGGCAGTGATGGTCAGGTGAAGGGAGTGATGGTCAGGTGAAGGGCAGATGTTGTGAAGGGGCAGTGATGTCCAGGTGATGGTCAATGATGGTCAGGTGAAGAGCAGTGATATTCAGGTGTAAGTCAGTGATGGTCAGGTGAAGGGGCAGTGATTTTCAGGGTGAAGGTCAGTGATGGTCAGGTGAAGGGCAGTGGATTTTTCAGGTGAAGGGCAGGATGGCTGGGGTGAAGTGGCAGGTGATTGTCAGGTGACAGTGATGGTCAGGTGAAGGGCAGTGATGGTGTGAAGGAAGGATGGCCAGGTGAAGGGCAGTGATGCATTGAAGGAAGGGCAGATGGTCAGGTGAAGGTCAGTGATGGTCAGGTGAAGGCAGTGATGGTCAGGGTGAAGGCAGGTATCAGGTGAAGGGCAATGATGGTCAGGTGAAGGCAGTGATGGTCAGGTGAGCGCAGGATGCATTGTGTGAAGGGCAGTGATGGTCAGGGTGAAGGCAGCAGGATGGTCAGGTGAAGGGCAGATGGTCAGGTGAAGGGCAGGATGGTCAGGGAGTGGGCAGTTATTGTGGGGTGAAGGGCAGGATGGCCAGGTGAAGGGCAGTGATGCAGTGTGAAGGCAGTGATGGTCAGGTGGAAGGTCAGGCTGATGGTCAGGTGAAGGGCAGTGATGGTCAGGTGAAGGGAGGTCAGGTGATGGTCAGGTGAAGGCAGTGATGGTCAGGTGAAGGGCAGTGGTCAGGTGAAGGGCAGTGATGGTCAGGTGAAGGGCAGTGGTGGTCAGGTGAAGGGGAGCAGTGGTGGTCAGGTGAAGGGCAGTGGTGGTCAGGTGAAGGGCAGTGATGGTCAGGTAGAGAACGGTGGTGGTCAGGTGGGAGGGCCAGTGGTGGGTCAGGTGAAGGGCAGTGGTGGTCAGGTGAAGGGCAGTGATGTCAGGTGAAGGTCAATGATGATGGTCAGGTGAAGAGAGCAGTGATATTCAGGTGTAAGTCAGTGATGGTCAGATGAAGGGCAGTGATGGTCAGGTGAAGGGCAGTGATGGTCAGGTGAAGGGCAGTGATGGTCAGGTGAAGGGCAGTGATGGTCAGGTGAAGGTCAGTGATGGTCAGGTGAAGGGCAGTGATGGTCAGGTGAAGGGCAGTGATGGTCAGGTGAAGGGCAGTGATGATGAGGTGATGGTCAGGGTGATAGTGGGGCAGTGATGGTCAGGTGAAGGGCAGGTGATGGTCAGGTGAAGGGCAGTGATGGTCAGGTGAAGGGCAGTGATGATCAGGGTGAAGGTCAGTGGTGGTCAGGTGAAGGGCAGTGATGTCCAGGTGAAGGTCAATGATGGTCAGGTGAAGGCAGTGATATCAGGTGAAGTCAGTGATGGTCAGATGAAGGTCGATGGTCAGGTGAAGGGCAGCAGTGATGGTCAGGTGAAGGGCAATGATGGTTAGGTGAAGGGTAGTGATTGTCAGGTGAAGAGCAGTGATTGTCAGGTGAAGGGCAGTGATGGTCAGGTGAAGGGCAGTGATGGTCAGGTGAAGGTCAGTGATGGTCAGGTGAAGGTGCAGTGATGGTCAGGTGAAGGGCAATGATGGTCAGTGAAGGGCAGTGATGGTCAGGTGAAGAGCAGTGATGGTCAAGTGAAGGGCAATGGTGGTCAGGTGAAGGACAGTGATGGTCAGGTGAGGGCAATGGTGGTCAGGTGAAGGACAGTGATGGTCAGGTGAAGGGTGATGGTCCGGTGAAGGGCAATGGTGGTCAGGTGAAGGACAGTGATGGTCAGGTGAAGATGGTGGTCAGGTGAAGGGCAGTGATGGTCAGGTGAAGGGCAGTGATGGTCAGGTGAAGGGCAGTGATGGTCAGGTGAAGGGCAGTGATGGTCAGGTGAAGGGCAGTGATGGTCAGGTGAAGGGCAATGATTGTCAGGTGAAGGGCAATGATTGTCAGGTGAAGGGTAGTGATGGTCAGGTGAAGGTCAATGATGGTCAGGTGAAGGTCAGTGATGGTCCGGTAAAGTAACACCATCATAATAAGTTATATATTGTGTGCAGGCGGCGCCCAGTCCTCCTGCTGGACACATATATTGTTCATTATCAGTGTAATATTTTTCCCTGGTTAGGTTATCACAGGTGAGATACGTCGGTGTGAGTGAGATGTTGCTGGCCATAATAGCCGATATAGAAGGTTTATGGTGGTGCTTTGATATACACGTGTGTGTGTGTGTGTGTGTGTGTGTCTGTGGTCTACGTTCCATCCTCCGAGTTCGCTGGGAAGACAAACGAACAAATGCCAGTATTCTCGCTGACACCAACCGTAGGAGCATCGAGGCTACCATTATTCATGAACAACTGCGTTGGACTGGCCATGTTACCCGCCTGGACGACACTAGACTGCCAAAGCAGCTACTTTACAGTGTATTAGCCCTGTCTTATAGGCAGAACAATTTATATAAATGGGTTAATTACATTCGACTTATATACTCTATCAACCCCTGTAACTTTAAGTGACCGGTTCTCTGGCCACCTATTGCGGCCAGTAGTTGGATATCACTCACTAAAGGAAGACGTTACTTAGAGCAATCGTGGATGGTTCCATCTTCCCTCGAGGGAGGACGTCGGATGTATTCCTTTCTCCCTCGACGGATCCCTACTCATCCTCACTCAACTATCAAATCGACAGGACGTACTTAGCAGAGCTATTTAAAATAGCCTCCATCATTATTTAACACTCAAAGCTACAATGAGTAAATTACGGTGATAATCCCTTTTCAAAATGCCCATAGAAACCTTTTATAATAAATACAAACAAAGGAACATATTGGATTTCACTACAGAAGATCCAATAATCTTTGATCTATATTTTTGTTCGTCTAGAACAGTGGTACTCAACCTGGGGGCCATGGCCCCCAAGGGAGCCACGGCGAGCTGTTATAAATTGTACATTTCCAAATAATGTTGGGAATCTGAATTAAACAAACTTGTATTGCTTATTTTGACTTAGCAGAAGAGAATTTTTATTAATTTTTTATCATTTTGTTTAATCATAACGACAATACAATTTTAATATTTACATACTCTAGTGCTAATGTATTTTTTTTATTTTTTACGGATTATTTAAGATTTCACAGGTCCAGTCCCTGTCTGTGTGACAGGCGCTGGACCGAGCTGCTGAACTGACTTGTTCAGTACGTGTCAGTGTGTCATCCCTTTGCAAGTGGTGATAGGACCGAATGGGGGGGGGGGTTGGGAGAAAAATGAAGGAGGCCACGGGGATGTTGAAAATTCCTCAAGGGGGGAATGGAGTGAAAAAGGTTGAGAACCACTGGTCTAGAATATAAGGTAACGGGCTTCACAAGTGATTGTTACAAGTGGTGACAACCCGGGAAGATTGTTACAAGTGGTGACAACCCAGGAAGATTGTTACATATACGAAAGTTTCACAAGTAACTGTTATTCACTGTAACAGTCACCTCAACAGATACACAGTTAGTAAAGGTCGAGATATTATGTTCTCCCCATTATTGTGTCATACTGTTACATCTGTTACTAAGAAGCATTCGTTATACATTCACCTAACGAATAGTAAACGCAACGCTGGCGGGCAGCTGAAAAGGTATAAGGATAGTCTTAAGAAAACCTGATAAAGTGCCAACTCGACCCCCTCACCTGGGAGACGATTACTACACACCGTAACGCTTGGAGGAGCACCACACAAGAAGGTGTCAATACTTTCGAGTTAGCCCGACTGCATACCGAGGCAGACAAGCTCCAGCGCCGAAAAGACGCTGCTGCCGCCCCTCCCGCACTAGTTGTAGCCCTCCCCACGTGCAACATCTGTGGACGACCCTACCGATCCCGTATTGGCCTCTCGAGTCACCTAAGAGCTCACCAAGGAAGGTGACATCATTAATAACTCATATCATTGTAACATAGCTGGATGATCGTCATACTCGATTCCGAGTGACAGCAAATTATTATTATTATTATTTGTAGTAGTAGTAGTAGTAGTAGTAGTAGAGTGTGTAATGCTTTTATGTATCGTGATGATAAACGATGTATTAAATGACACGGCAAATGTTATCATATATGAACTAATTTGTGTTAAGTTGTAACAATAAACTGTGGTAATAAGGTTAATTACCTTCACCGGACTATTAACTACGTGTTTGTGTTCATAAGAAGATATTTAAATTATTCCTTTTATAAGTCATCGTTGGCTTGAGATCAACGATCACCATGAAAGTTATGCTAGACGTGATAATATTGGTAATATACACAAGCCTTCAATATACACAACACGGTGAGTTATACACACATATCAGAGAAACTATTAAAGTATAAGATATAATTTATCATACACACAACACCCTCTCCTTGTAACAGACACTTATCATTGTACACAGGTCTCGTATTAAAACAATTCAACGCTCCTCCAAGGTGATATCATCCCCAGTGGCAGTAAAGATGAGTGTAGTAAAACTTAATCACCCGACTCATACGACACGAGGAACAAAGCTGACCTCCAGCCTCATTGTACGAGGAGGCGAGAAGAGGTGAAATTCTGTTATGTTCCTCGCCAGTTGTAGATTATCAACATTGTGGTGAGTCAGGTCATTAAGGTCATAAGCCACTGAGAATTATCACCTACTCGGGCAGAATAACACAAAGCAGCTAAAGGAAGGCGGTGGGATAACACAACATCTACATGGAGGCGGTAGGATAACACATCATCTACAATTCTACATGGAGGTGGTAGGATAACACATCTACCCCTGAACATGGAGGTCGAAGGATAACAGGATAACACATCTACATGGAGGTGGTACTGTAACTGTTACACTGAGTGTATCACACCTTTACCAGTCTGGACAACACGGCTCTTACAAGTGAAACAAATTTTGTAAAGGAATATAAGCCCGAGTGATTTGTTCCTGAATGACACGCAAATAACATGACACCAGGTAATATAGTGTTTGTATTACTAGTTTATGTGTAGCAGTTAAGTGGTCTCGTTATTGTGTTATACCTGATGAATATTCCCAGGTGAAGAATGTCCAGTTTTGTATGCGAGTGTTGTAGGTGTGACTCTTGTAGCATAACTCACTAACGACGGAATTGTCTCAACCTTCCACCACTCGTAAATACAGGATTTTAGTGGAGATAGATAGTTTACTAGCCCCTTCAGTACGAGTCTCTCTCTGTGCTGAATAACATCGTCTGGTGTTGGCCAAATAAACTATTAAAAAAGGCGTCCCGGAGTGAAGGTGTCAAGGGAGTGATATTGAGACCCCAGGGTGATAATAATTATTTTGAAATATTTTTTTTAATAAAGTTGTGTTCATATGAGTGATGCAGATTATGTGGAGATGAGCCAGAGCGAGATATCAACACTAAAAAGAAATATTCTGTTCGTTACTCTGATATTGAAACAGTTTATTTAACCAGAACAATACAGATACAGAGTGGACAATAATAGCAACATTGACACGGCTGGGCCAACTGAGAGCCTGGACAGATGATTTGTTTTTCTTGCCGACGTTTTTCATGTATACTTAGGACGAGTAAGATACCTAACCAAACTATTTAGGTATAAATTTTTTTAATATACTGATGACAGACCAGAGTCGACGACAATGTATCATTAACCCCTTGAGTACGACAAATTAACCCATTGAGTACGCTCACATATCACCTTGAGTAGTGAGTACGCTGATTAAATCCCTTCAGTAAGATGACTTAAATTATCGTACTTGTATGTATATTATGTATGCTGGATTATGTATATTGTATGTATATTATGTATGTGCTCCATTTATATTTATTCAGTTCTATTAGCAGCTGCAGGCAATGTTGTTACCATATCCCACATGTGCTTAATTAATTGCCCGGCGACGTATGGAAGCTGCTAATGTATCACTTGCCATACGTCGTCTGGTGAAGCAGACCAGGGACCTTAGCTAGGAGAAAAGCATGCACCTCTGTGTACATACTCTATCCAGCAAACCGAACCTTACAAACTATACAGGTGTTTGTGTTCTTCCGTATATAGAACTTTATTACCAGAACATTCAACATGGCGCAGTGCGTGTAGTTTTACTGGATTATTACGAGTGATTAGTGCAAGTTTGTGGAAAGCCGGTTGATGGATCTCCGCCTTGGTCAACTCCCCTCTTCGTCATCCTCGAAGAATTTCCTTTTGCAGGAACTTTGAGCAGGTCAGTGATTTTCTGTGAAGTAAGTTTAGTGCATTGTGTGTTTCGTACATTCATGTGACCTTATCTGAATTGACGGGCGTATACGCATAGCTCCCAAAGGGTTTGTGGGGTGTAGAGTTCACACCCTCTGACTGTTTGCTGGAGAGCGACTGAGCTACCCTATCTCCACCCCTCACAGCGCCCGCCTCCACCCCCTCACAGCTGGGCGATGCTCTGCCTGCCTGGGAGCCACACACATGCTACGTATTTCAACACTTGCTGACCGCTACGTTTCTTTACAGGAGTATATATTTACATATAACCTACTATCTGGTGTATTTAATTGAATTTTTTGTCTGAAATCTTGTTGATACGACGGCCGACCGGAATAACACCGACGGAAGACACAGTACACAGATAAAGTAGTTATGTTCTGCTATGCCTTACGAGCCGTGGACCCAGCGCCTGGATGAGTCAAGCGATGATAGTCCCCAGAGATGGATGACCAGGCCGGCTCAGGCCTCATTAAATATCGCGCAGCCCTTCACCTCAACATTCAGCGTTATCTCCAGAGATAATTGCCTTTAATGAAGTTTATGAGAGATGAGACGCGAGGATGCTTCCTACAGACGCTTGCGGATGAGCACAGAAGGCAAGCAGAGGCAGAACGAGACCACCAACGAGAATGGAAGACAGTGCACGGTTTGAAGCCTTGGATATCCGCTCACTGTTAACCAAGCCCCTGGGTTTCAACACTGCCCCTCGGTACTGAATGGTTCAGATACACTCATCCATGCTCTTCCACGCCCCCCAGCCCCACTCTAAAGCAGCAGCTCAAACACCGCCCATCTTGGAGCCTCCTGATGTAAATTTCAGATTCTTTCATGAACAAGGCGGCGGTGGGGCTGATTATGCCACAATGGTGGATCTCCAGAGCTTGGTCACAGCTTCCAAAACAATCAACCAGCTGCGTATGTGCCTGTCCTGAAGTTCGAAGCGTGTCTTAGAACAGCGTTGCAGGTACCCCCCAACTCCTTTCAAGGTCTGTAGAGGAGGTTCTGGACGTTCTACAACGGCACATCAAAGGACAGCAGAATGAAGCTCTGCGCAGGAGGGAAATTGTTTAGCTGCAGACAGATGGAGGGTGAGCTCTTTTGACGCCTTTTATGTATTGCCCTAAGAGCCTTGGAAGAGGTAGATATATGTTTAGGGCCACCACCAGCAGTGCGAGTGGAGACCCAGCTGGTACAGGTGATCCTGATGTGTGTTAAGGACGCAGGATCTTTGTCCAACGCCTCACCTCCTCGACTTTTCCCTCTGTGATGTGCTGACGATATGTCGCTCCTATGAGGCTGCCAGGTGTGCCACCTCTGCTAATCCGAGCTCCCCCTACAGCTTGTACGCGCTGTGTCCTGGGTACAAGAAGGACAGCAGTCCGCTCACGCCTTCGCCCACCACGTCCACACGCCCGGTTCATTTTGTAATAACTGTGGTAAGCAGCACGGAACACAGGTGTGTCCAGCTGCCTGCCCATCTGCAACAGTTGTGACTGTAGAGTACACTGGTCGCTCACAGTGCGGTGCCCAGCTGGCACGACAGTGCAATGTGCGGTCGTCTGGGCCACTACACAAGTGTTGCCCTACCCACGAACCCAAGGGGACAGCGTCGGTGAAGCTTCTGCCCTTCTACCGGTGCGGGAGGGCCGCCTGGCAGTCGCCAAATCAGAGGCATGACGACCCTGGACAAAGCCCTGACCCATTTTAGGAGGGTGTACCTTTTATCCCAGGACCAAGTCCCAGCACATCAGCGTCATCAGACCCACGGCGGCGTGTCATCCTGTCTTCAGATGTTGCCCCATTAATCGCGCTGATGCCACAGTCATCGGTCCCCAGCCATTTGCGATGCTTGGGCTCCTTCCGCGATCTAGGATTGCCTCCCGAGGACCTCTGCAGTCATGGCAGATGGTTCACAGATGGCCTCCCCAGCCCTGGGTTCACTCTATGGCCATGTCACCTTTGGCAACAGGTCGCAAGCCAGGCCTGGATTGACGCATACGGTGTCCCGATCTCCCTTGCTGTCCCACAGACATTGTCAAGAGTTGGCCATCATCTCCCAGGACTTCCAACACTGATTCTCGAGGTAAATTACGCCAATAGGGTGCATGAAGGAAAGCAGCAAACTACCCTGCTGCTGCCTTACTTACCTCTGGCCAGTGACACCTCTCCTTCGGTAGTTGTCCCTGTTGCATCACGTCCCCACGCCTTTGGCTCTCTGCCTTTCACGAGATGAAGTCACGGAGCTTGAGGCCACCAAACGACGTGCACGACAGACTGTGTTCTGGCCTGGCATCGACCCCGACAATTTCCAGCCGTTGTCCAGGTAAGCCCCGCCACGACACAACCCAGCCAGCAGCAGGTACCTTCATGAGTGACGACAACCCCACCCGCCCCTTTGAGTCTGTGTCGGCTGATTCTTTTTCTGTGTGTCAGGAAAGTCCTTCCTGGTTATCGTCGACCGTCTCTGTTGGCCGGTTGTCATCAAGGGCGGTAATGACACGACGTTCACCATCAGGCAAGTTCCGCTACTACTTCCGTGACGTGGCGTTCCTGTACGCCTGCGAACTGACGGTGGAGGGCCTCAGTTCACAAGCCGGGACTTTGCTGTGTTCCTCGACCGATGGGAGTCCGGCATGTGTTGTCATCGCCCATTACCCGCAGCGTCCAACGGCCACGCTGAGGCTGCTGCTGTCAAACTCGAAGCACTTATCCTTAAGGTGGCCCCTTCTGGGAATATTGACTGCGAGGCCTTCGACCGGTCTTCGAACCTGCAACACACCTAATTACACCGACGCCCCTGCCCAGGTTTTGTATGACGCCCCTTCGTTCTTGCGGTGTCCCTGCTCACCCTCAATCCTTTCTCCAAGGAGTGGCAGGCCAAGACAGAGGATTGTGATCGCCGAGCCGCCGAACGTGTTCAGAATGTCGTCGCCTGCTACAAACGACTACGCCTGTTCCCTTCCCAGGTTGAGTGTCGGCACCCAAGTCTGTGTTCAGGACCCGACCTCCTCAGGCGTTGGGACAAAGTAGTGTAGTCATGGGTCTCGGCATATCACGGGACTGGCCAGTGCGGCGCTTACCCAGTGGTCGTGTGTGGTGGAGGAACCGCCGTTTTCTCCGCCCGCATCATCGCTTCTGCTGGCCCCTGCCACCAGTGTTGAGCTCCCATACCTTTCCCAGTGATGAAGTCCTCGACGCTCAGAACGGATCCAGAAGAAAAGGTCCGCTCAAGACTTTAAGTGGCGAGCGTATAGGGGAGGAGGGCGTATATTATGTATGCTGGATTTGCACAGTGTGCGTATATTATGTATGTGCTCCATTTATATTTATTCAGCTCAGCTAGCAGCGTGTGTGGCAATGTTGTTACCACATTCTATGATGCTTAATTAATGTGCCTGGCGACGTATGGAAGCTGCTGTCGTATCAAGGCCGTCTGGTGGTGGAAGCGACCAGACCTTAGCTAGAGCAGTGCTATCCACCTTCGTACATACTCTATCCAGTAAACCGAACCTACAAACTATAGTTATAAGCTTGTGTTCTTCCTGTATATAGAACTTATTACCCAGAACATCTAACAAGTACTGAAGAGGTTAACTGCCACCAACAACGTATAAAAGCCAATACACTTTATATATAAAAATGATCACTGCTTCTTCATTTTAGGATTATGTTTGACATGGCTGACTGACTCCCCCACACAATAATAACATCCTAAGTCGGGTAGTCTGGGTGCTGCTCAATTTGGCTCATCGTGGCCTTCACCCAGCTGCTTCACAGACTGTTCCTCCGCCATACCTCCACCCAGCACTTCAGAATCTGTCACTGCAAACCGCGGCCAGTGTCCCTTCATTATATACACATCCCATTTGTGTGCGTGATTTCAGCAATTTTTCTATAAGTTTAATGGCAGGATACATATTACTCGCAGTATGTGTGGAGGATGTGTCCTTGTGTCACTACCAACACAGGATACATATTACTTCGCCGCATAAGCAGTATGTGGAAGATGTGTGAGGGTGTGTCCTTGTGTCACTACCAACACAGGATAGGTGACATCTACCGTATAAGTGTGTGGAGAACGTGTCCTTGTGTCACTACCACCACAAGATATTCTCATATATGTATAATATCACGCAACTGTCTGACGCCATGTAGCCAATATTCTCAACCTGTCTCTGTGGTAAACCTTATCTCACTCACTGATCATTGCCCCTATCTTGACTCTCTCAACACAAAAATTACAGACGTGAAGATTCATAGCCTGGGTAGTTCTGAGTGATTTGTCCAGTTTATTAGGAAGCGATAAAGGTTTCTGCATTGAAAGATAATTATCCCCTAAACATTAGACTATAGATATGGTCCATGATGGGAGCGAGAGCAATAACATCTTTCAGTTCAAAAATATTCACAAATCAAAACTATTAGACAGAAAATAAATAAATAAAACTAATGAGCACTAGAGGTTAAAACAGTTACAACGGTCAGTGTCAGACTGACTAGTGACCTGTCATATAGGTCACCTTTGCCTAAGAATATTGACTTGGACCCAGAGACTATCAAACATGCAGTTCTTCATTGTGTGAAGGTAGAACTTAGGGACAGATCCAAACACACTGTGAAATGGCACAATTATTCTCTAATGACAATATAGCCAATATATTGTAAAATTGTATCCACTTCTTTTGAACTCAGTAGCTATATTTATTTCCCATAGAGCAGAACTAAACACATAAATGTGAATAACAAAGTAAGTACATGGTATTGCCTAACACTGTTGTACTCTCACAAATGTGTGAAAAACGCACCCGTATGTACAGTAGAGGAATCCAACAAATGATGTATTGAAATACTTTTTCTTAACATTCAGTACCACATAATATCCTGACCCCTGGGGTCCGTCACACACACCCCAGACCCCTAATTTTTAACTTAATCCTTTTGTGCTACTGCTCACAGGATGAGTATGGGTGCACTATAAACCAGCTGATGTATGTGGCAAAATTCAAAAGCGGATCTCGCCATCTTCACTACACACACACTACACCACACAACACATGACTACACACACCACATATTGTAATAATAATATAGATGATGGTTTTCAAAGCATTTTTAACCTTGGGCCACTGACAAATAAATTTATGTAACATATTATCAGTTTTGAACTGACCATCACTAAGGTTTATTGATTTTAATTCCTTAATCAAACTAGCTTTAACCAGAAGTCTTTCTGTGACACAAGATGATTTGAATACTTCTAAGCTGTTTTCCCAAGCAATGGAGATTAGCCCACCTGGGCAAAGGTCACTGACCCACATCAGGGCCGGGGGGATAATAATAATAATAATAATAATAATAATAATAATAATAATAATAATAATAATAATAATAATAATAATAATAATAATAATAATAAAAATAATAATAATAATTCATAGTAAATAAAATTTATAATAGAAAAATAAAATAATAAAATAATAATGAGGATAATAACAATAACACTACTACTACTACTACTACTACTACTACTAATAATAATAATAATAAACCATAAAGAAATACAAAAATTAAAAAAAATATCAACAGTGAGAAACGATATACAAGGCGTCCATAAATGATTACCCTGATTAAAACATAAGAGCATACTGTTTTTAGGGCAATCTTTCATGGACACCCTGTATGTATGTTGTAAGAGAAACAATTGAGACCCTGTAATTGTGTGTAAATGAGGCAGAAAGTCAGATTAGCAACCTGGGACTTGGTCATAATTTTCGTGATGCCATATGGCAGCAGGGTCTACCATTAGACAATACATTAAGCTTCCAAAATCTTCCCAAGCGGTAGTACATCCCTGTTTGATAGCTGCCGCTTACTACCTACGTTTACAACATATTACAATATTATCCAGTAAGAAACCAGGCGGTGGTGATAAAGAAAACACACAGGGATATATTGATTCGTTAGACAAATCGTCACGGACAAGGCATTTGGAGAAAATGAAACTTGTTGACAATGAAGACCAGTACAGAATTCCCAAATCAAGATGGTCGGTAAATCCAGACACTTTCCACCGATAGCGAACATGGGCATTATAACTTACACGATTTATAGAAAAAGTGCTTATAAGAACATAAGAATGGAGGAAACTGCAGCGGGCCTATTAGCCCATACTGGGCAGTCCCATTTACATCCAACCCCTATCGCTCATAATATATCCATCCAACCCATGTTTGAAGCTATCCAGTGTATTCGAGTTAATGATGATGTTTGGTAACTCCTATTTCCAAACCAATGTTTGCCTTATCCACTTGATGAACTCAGGGCATACAAGTCCTTAGATGCCTACATTTTTCTCGTCTGTGGATGAGTTAAAGAAGTGAAGTGCATCAACTTTGGTGATAATATTCTAGTGCCCGGCAGAGTTCGCCATTCCCAGAGTATGAATGCCACGCCATTGCAGCTATGGTTAATTGTCAAGGCAAGTGGGGAAGTACAATGCGCCCATTGTAATTGTATGGTAGGTCTCAGATCATTAGGTAGAAGAATTTATACATTTATGAGAGCATTTATATATACATTTTCATCAACTGCCATGTCACACATATGCATTATGCATGCATACCCACACATGGACGTACAATAATGTACATGTAGGCCTTGGCTTATACATTGAGATACCTGTTCTCATATTAAACGCCTATAGTATACAGTGGAGTGAGAAGGTGATACAGCATTATGGATGGACAATTATTTGTATAAGAAAATGTTGTTGTTATGATATTAACTAAAATACATTGCGCATTTATTATTCAATGAAATGGTCGGAACAAACTTTGTAATGTTTGGAAGGCAACCGCCCTTTTCTGTTTACCCGAGACATCCACAAATCCCTCCTCTTTGTTGACAATTCCTGTGTTTTATCTCCTCGATTATAAATGACAGCAGGAATGATCGGGGCTTGTCTTTCTTCTTAGATGTATTGTGGCATCCGACAACAACACATGGATTCACCATTATCTAAAACTTACGTTTACAAAGTAGGTGGTTTTGTTTATGATAGCGATCACTCTAGAGGAGAATGACAAGACTAATCCCGGGCATTAGGAACCTTGAATACAGAGACAGGTTAAAGCATCTTAATTTGCACTCCCTCGAGAGACGTAGAGTGAGGGGCGACATGATAGAGGTGTATAAATGGAAGTCAGGGTTAAAAAAAGGGGACATTACAAAGGTACTCAAACTATCCAACCAGGAGCGAACTCGTAACAATGGTTTTAAATTAGACAAATTTAGATTTAGGCGTGAAATAGGTAAACACCGGTTTGGAAACAGAGTAGTGGATGAATGGAACAAGTTACCAAATATCATCATTAACTCGAATACGCTAGATAGCTTCAAACATAGGTTGGATGCTTATATGAGCAATAGGGGTTGGGTATAAACGGGACTGCCCAATATGGGTCAATAGGCCCGCTGCAGTTTCCTCCATTCTTATGTTCTTATGTCTATACATACAAGATGGCGGATCGCGTAAAGGATTATGGGAGATGTGACGGCAATGCAAACTGAGAATACAAGGTCACTTTTGTATTCGAGAACCCTAAATAATTACTATACGAGTATATTAGGACGTGCAATAAACAAGAACCTAAGTCTCAGTAGGAATAAAGTCTGATCATTTATCTTCTTCATAATGATCTTATTTTATTCCAACTGATTTTAAATCCTGTTTATTATACGTTTTAAAATATAGTAATTATTTAAGGTTCTCAAACAAAAAATTATAACCTTGTACTGTATTATTAAGTCTGATGCATCAAGGCGGTGTTTAATGTATTGTCAAATGTTTCCAATAGTTAGTGAATTATGCGGTTCAGTTCTGGTTCCCTTATTATAGAATGGATATCAATCCACTAGAGTCGGTGCAGCGAAGTATGACGAAAGTGATTCCGGGACTTAGAAACCTTCCATATCAGGATAGGTTAAAGAAACTAAACTTGCATTCCCTAGAAAGACGAAGAGTGCGGGGAGATATGATAGAAGTATTTAAGTGGGTGAAAGGAATCAATAAAGGGGATATAGATAAAGTTCTTATAATATCCGAGCAGGAGAGGACTCGAACAACGGATTTAAGTTGGATAAGTTTAGGTTTAGGAGGGCGATAGGAAAGAACTGGTTTACAAATAGGGTGGTGGACGAGTGGAATAAATTTAGCAACTTTGTAGTAAGTGCTGGAACGCTGGAAAGTTTCAAAGGGAGGCTGGATAGATTCATGGATGATAGAGAGTGGTAGTAACTCTCGACAGGAGCTGCCATGCACAGGCCAACCGGCCTATTGCAGACTCCTTATTTTCTTATGTTCTTCTAATGACTTAGGACAATGATAACTTCTACCAGGAAAGAGTTAACAACGATATATTACACAGTTCTGCACACCTTAATGTCATAAACTAATTTGGCCACTGTTACGAGTTGGGGATTTAGAAACTGGTTTAGAATATAGTTAAAAGTCTACCCAGATCCCAACAGGCAACAACAATAACAAAATTAAACAAACAAAGACAATCGGACTATAAAAGGGTAGACAAAGGATGCAAGTTTTTGTTGTGTATAATAAAGTACCATAAATTCCTTAACAAAATATCCAGCTTTCTATAATTTACCCTTAACCATACTTAACTTAAACATACGCAATATTGGTTTAACAGTATATACATATTTATACAACATACAA